>NC_055663.1:13488144-14105286 GCF_017976325.1 Chelmon rostratus | reverse complement strand
CCATGTGACCTGTGCATTAAATTAATTTATCGTCCCAGCAGAGCTTGCAAAGACGAAAACAAAGCAGGCCAAATAAACAACCCTGTGCTCATAACAAAGTGCGGTCTGTGCTTGTGAATTACTGTCAGGAATATGAAGATATGAACTTTTGTGGCCCAAAGAAATGACATTCCAGTGCTGACATGAGAAAAACAGTGGCGACACATATGTGCGCCTTAAGACAAATTTAACTACTGAAATATAACAAAACTAAATCTAACAAGTTTGTCTGCAGAAATGATTCTTTGTGCTGTCACCTATACATTCTCTGGACAGTGTCAATGATACTCACCACCTCATCAGAAGTGAAGTCTATGAAACCAGGGAGGATCAAGAAGTCACTGGGAGGAGAGAGAACATGACAACATCCTTCTTAGGAACTGAAGGAAAGTTACATAAATGAAATCAATATGACAAATAACAATCACCAACCTAAACGTGTGGACAGCACACATCCATTTCTTTAAAGCAACAGTTTTTTTTAAACTTAGCTGACAGTGAGCAGACGTAATCTGTCTGCCTTTTACCCCACTGAAATGCTCTGTATTTATCCTCTGCACACTGATAAACCCCCGTATATAGACTCCATTAAGGAAACTACACTGACACCCATTAACACACTGATGTGTTTACAAACACACACGCACACACTGCTTTTAACGTCTGTGACACCACTCAAAGTCATCCTTGAAAGTAGTATTACTCATTATAATCCTCCTATAAAACCCGAGCAGATGTGTCATCACTGATATTACTACACATTTTAATGGAAGACATTGCATAACTCGACTGTGTGTTTCTGTATGTGTGCATGCATACATACTATGCACGCACGTGCATCTGTGTCAGCATGTTAAGTGTGTCCTTCTACGAGATGCAAGGCCATAAAACGAGTCAGTAAAATGTATGTGTGTCCCTTTTTTTCCTTTGGTGTTTCTTACTTGTATGTAAGTCCATCGCCGATAGAAAAGAGCTGTTGTGCTGTTAATCCATCTTCAGGAACATAACCTGTGCCTCCACTGATCAGGTAGTCTGCCATGCTGAAATGCAAAAACACATGCACACATGACATCAAGTGTAGAAAGATACGACAATGAGTAGGCAACACTAACTTCACATCTCCAGTCTTGAATTGACACTATAATTGATAATAGCTGTTGAATATTCTAATGACAATAATTGATTATTTTAACACAATCCTCCATTCATTGTTCCCCATGACTGCAAGCAGTGTGCATAAATCTATTGTCACTAAAAACATTTGTTTGGTCAGCCTTTTATTTCTGGAGGTTTTAATCCCTTGTGTTGTTTTCCTCCTCTCTCTCTCTCTCTCTCTCTCTCTTGACCTCTGTTTCTTACACCCATGCTGTGGCCAGATCCTATTACAAATGTTGAGGTTGAGACAGGAAACGCTAACAAAAGGAATCCGTCCTTGTCAATGGAGACTCCTTCTATACACGGCAGTACAGTCGGTAAGAGGATTTAGTTGGCTGACCAGATAGCTGATAAATGGGCTTGTAAGAGCTCTCAAGCAATGCTGTTAGAAAGTGAAAACATCTCAGCTGCTGTAGGAGATGCAGTGTCTGCATGTTATGGGGCTTCACGTGATCATTTCAGCAAGTCAGAGAAGGGCATGACCTTACAGTCTACACAGCATGGTGAAAGTTCAAGCAGGAGTGTGAGACTGACCTCTCTGGTTCATATCCAGCTTGGATACGTGTAGCACTGTATCGCTGGGCTGCGGTCTCATGCCCGTGTCCATGTGGTGTTGGGTGGGCATAGGCCCCGTAGGGGTGAGGTTGTTCCCCATCTCTGTTTGAGATGCGCGGCCGTGCTGGTTCCATGTCCCCTACTATCCTCCGGTAGTCGATTTGGTAAGTGTCCCTCTCCCCATCTCCGAATCGGTCATAACAATGACCCTCCATCTCCAGGAAATCCAGGGCTACGACCTCCACAGGGCCCGACCACCTCTTGGGCACAGACACACACGCTCTCTTCAAGCACCTCTGACTCGTTTCATACACACGAACAAAGTCCCAGCAGCAGCTCTCAACAGACACGGCAAACACACTCAAATTGCTGTCCAATTATAAACACTCATAAACAGCCAATGCTTTGAGTGCATGCTCACACAAACACCTTTCAGACACACCTGACATGGGAGGAAGCTGTCTTGCCATCTGTTTTGTGGCCAGTGCAGCAGTGACACCAAAATGGTCAGAAATGAAAGTTTTTAAAAATCTCGAAAATGGAGACCAGAAGCAGAGGCAACAAAAGTCCTTTAAAACAAAACTGTTTGCCCAGAGGAGAGTTTGTATCCCAGTTTGTCAGCTCTCATCCTTGGAGTTTGAGGCCATGAGTTTTTAGCTAACCTGTTGATAAAGCTGACTGCACCTGTGTGCTCCCCAGCCGGAGGCATGAGCAGCCGCTGGGGAGGAGAGTCAGGTCTTGCTTGCAGGCGGCAGAGCTTCGTCCCCCTGGAGGCCCAGAATGCAGTGCTGCTTGGTTATCTGAGCAGCTTCTCTCCCCTCCGTTCTCCCGATGCCTGCTGAGCTTAACTCTGTTTCTGACAGTAGCAGACGTCACTCTCCCACAAAGAGGATTGGAGGCATTAATACAGGATGGGGTGGGGTGAGATGGGTGTGTAGGGTGGAGTGAGGCAGGTATACTAGCTGACCTGTTCCGGTTGTATAGGAAGAGGCTAAAGCCATCCTATCTGACTGTGTTTTTTGTTTTTTGTTTTTTTTAAGAAAGACGTTCTCTTCTGAATGCAGGCGGAGGACTTGATGAGTCCTACAGCAAAACTATTGGCTGAGTGTGTAGTGACATTTAAATGTGATACTACATGACATGATGATGTGGTTCAGGATGATGATCAATAAATGTGTCTGGTGACTATGGACTACAATCCTTGTATATTAATTTGGTCTTATTCTATTTATTCAATCTGCTTTGTAATTTGTAGATGTTGTTGTTGCTGTGGTTTGTACACTGTGAAGCCTGGACACCAGTGACTTCTGTTGTTGGACCTCCCCTCCCCCCGACTGTATGTTCTTAAATGTATTGCACTACACTTTGCTTTAAAACAGCCTCCAGGTTGAAAGTGGAAGTTGAGGGCAGTTGGACTGAGGAAGAGAAGGATGGGTCAAGATGACACTTGAACACACTTTCCCCCCTCAGAGGATTACAGTCGTGCAAAGGTGTGTGGGACTTTTTTATTTTTTTTTTTGCAGAGCTCAAGGAGACAGAGCTGTGAGTGAGACAAAGGTCAAATCCCAGCATGCTGCTAGGCTACAAGCTTCGCTCCAGACAGACAGATAGAGAGACATATACAAGTGTCTGTGTGTGACGGCAGAACATGTTGTATTCAATTCTTCATACTAAAAATTAAGATTAGCCAAGGCAAAGAGGCTTGTAAATGCACACAGAAACTCACATTTAGAGAATACTGTCAGTCATAAGACTTTAACACCGCTATTTTAGAAAATAAGCATAATGAATGCAAGGGAAGGTTGTTTGTAAGGCTTTTACTCAAGTCTGCTCCATCCTTGTAAATCTTCATCAGATCACAGTTTGGATCATTATTCAGCGTGATCATAATGAACAACAAACCACAGAGTGAGACAGGAGAGTAATTTGTTGCCTGGGATGCCCTCGACGCCATCATCTGCAGGTGACTGACTGACTGCTTGTGACAGTTACTGAGGGATTGAACCAGAAAAGCCTCTTACCCAGTCTCTCTCTCTCTCTCTCCCTCTCTCTCTCTCTCTCTCTCTCCCACCAACCCCACCCACCCCCTTTGGAGGAAGCAAGCAAGTTTTTTCTTTCTGAAAAATTGTTTATTAAAAAAATTGTAAAAAAAAAAAAAAAATTCTTGACTACAAAAAAACACTGTTGTCAAATGCTATGAAATCACATATATACAAATTGAAAAAATATATACAGTTTTTAGAAAAGATCAAAGAGTAGGGGGAGATGCAGGGTCCATTTCTCCAGTTGCTTCATGATCAGCCACCTGAGGCACAAAAAAGTGAAATTAAAAACTTGAAGAAGTCATAGATTAAACTGTATTTGACTATTTCATCTGAGATCCTACCGAGCCTCTCCACTAGTTTGGGCTGATGTATTCTGAGGGCGTCGTAGAACGCTGCCTTGACCGTCACCCCTCCTGGACGAAATGTCCTCAGATAAAGCGTTCTCATTCTCTCCTGGCTCGTGGCTTTAGCTTCCATCACTGAGTAGGTTTCACCGTGGACCATGTCTCCAAGCTCCTCTGCTATTGCCATGACCTCGGAAACGCTTTGAATTAACTCTGCCCTGTTGTCATCGACGAACTTTGCTGTTTTAAGATATACACAAATGGCAACATGTACAGAAAGCGTAATTCAGTTATTGACGTGGCCGTCCAATATCATGCTCTTTTGAGTTTTTTTTTTTTTGATAACACACTGGAAACATCAACAAAAAATAACTGTAACTCAAATTTAGGACAATACTCACCTTTATCTGTATCACTCAGTTTTCTAGTAGAATCCTGTTAACAAAAGAAACCTTAAGTTCATATTGTGCAATTATTTATGTTCTAAATGTATCATACACTAGTTTCAGAGTCAAAATTATGCCATGTAGTACAGTATGATAATAAAACATTGAAAATTATATTAATTTCAATGAGTTATACCAAAAATAATATAATTAAAATAAAATAATATTCCCTGACATATCTCTTTGAATACTGCTTTTTTTGGGGGTGGGGGGGTGGGGGGGCTTGTATGTTCAGCATGACTGCAGGCTAAAGGTTTTTGTTCCCAGGACTCTCTTGATCTAATTGAGACTACCTGATTAAATAAAGAGACTTAATTTGCTTTTAGCTCCCTGTGAGGCGAAGGTCAAAGTGCATTTGGCATACCGGTAGTGAAGACCTCAGACTGGCGAAATCCATCACATCGGTTGACTTCAGCTGTTCTGAAAAAGAGGAAGACCCGTCATGTTTTATCGTGGAAAGTGAGGAACGTTGTGACATTAAACTCAACCGACGCACAAACCCGACTGAACAGTCTACCTGGTGTCTGAAGAGGAGGCTTGAATGCCACACTTTTTTTTGAATGTTGATTACTGGTTGGTGACTCCTAAAGTCAAACAGGGGGAAAATGTTATCATCATGCTTAACTACCATAGCACCATATTTAATTTATTCAGTGAGACTCAGGAGTTGTACCAGTCTTGTCAAGGCGTGATGGACCGCATCAGGAATTCCCTTCTTGTGCGTTGAGAGCACTTTCTCTGTAACTTCAAGGCACTCTGAAACAGAAGCCAGGTTGCATTTTAAACACATACAGCTCCTTCACAATGAATGCAGGTATTATGAGTGTCAAGCAAGTCTACAAAAGGCTCCTAAGCTCATTTGATTTAAGTATACACTACCATTCAAAAGCGTGGAATCGTCTGTCACTGTCGTTTTTTGGATGGTCTTTCGTCCTTTTAGGTTGTATAAAGGCCTCTTTAGAGCAGGAAGAGATAAAGATACCTCTGAGCAACAGTTAAATAAGAATATAAGAAACCACCAGTCACAGGAGAAATCTGGAAGCTCAGCATCAGAAGACCGGTTTCAGTGTCAAGTGCATAATAATGCCTTTAATGCGCTGTAATTAACAGGCATGTTACTACAAGAAAGCTACTCTTCAAACTTCAAAACAGAAATGCAACGTCAGTCTAGGTTCAGCACAATTGGAACTGGATCAGGATATATCAGCCAAACGTTTTATGGTCTGCCAAATCACAGCCCAGTTGCAGATTATTTTATCTATAATAAAGTAGTCATTGTTGAAGAGAAGAAGCGGAACATCAATGTTACAGGTGATTCCAAGCTGTTGAGCGGTAGTGATACCTGTAGTTCAGAGACTGTTCTCATTGGGCAACAGTGAGCATAACAAGTGCTTACTTTTAAAGGTGGGCCTCTCGCAGGGATTCTCGTCCCAGCACCTCTTCATGAGGTCGACCAGCTCTTTCAACCCCTCTTCCTTCATCTGGTCAATGTCCTCACTGGAAGGTCTGTCCCCCAGGGGGATTCTCAGTGCCACAAGACTGTAATCAGCCGCTACAAGACAAATGATACCATGAAGACACGCATCAAAACATACGCACATATAGTACATTGTACAGTATACACAGTATGTGTCCAGTTCACAACAAACCACTGCTTAGTTTAGTTGGAAAGTGATAAAATAACACAGACGAGATCAAACAAACTAGAAAGATTGATGGTAGGATGTGATTTAATTGAATTAAAGATTGGAGACCGGAATGGCATAAATACGGGGTGGAAAATGATCAGACAATAAAATACAGTGCACATACCTGGATAGGGCTCTTTACCAGTAAGAATGGACCAAAGCAGGATTCCGTAGCTGATCAAGATAGAGGAAGAGATGAGTTTTAAGGTAACATACAGTTCAAGGTTGTATCATATTCAGTCGTATTTTCATTGATGAGTTTTCTTGTTAATGTCAACCTGTATCTGTCAAAAGCACGGACAGGTTCGTATGATGCCTCAAAAGCCTCGGGAGGCATGTACTTGTATGAGCCTCCGGTCTGTCCTTTTATTTCTCTGTTGCTGTTCAAAGCGCTGCTGGAGACCCTGGACAGACCAAAGTCTGCTAGCTGCAGTGTAAGAAAGGAAGCATTACATTAAACAAATAATAAGTCAGCCTCATGTTAAATGTAAACACTACAGGTGAGGTTGGTGGCAGACTACCTTGGCGTTAAGGTCGTCATTCAGCAGTACATTACTTGGCTTTAGGTCGTGGTGCATAAGGTTCCTAGAATGGAGGAAGTTCATGCCGAGAGCCACTTGATGGGCCAAGCGGAAGGCCAGGGGCCACTGTGGAGGGCCGGACAGGTCATTCATCAGGGACTGAACAGATCCTTTTCCCATGAACTCCATCACTATTCCCTGTTGCATGGGTGCTCCCGCGACTGGCGGACATCCCTGATAAATTCCATAAACCCGCAGCACAAACTCACAGGAGGCCTTTTCCATGTGACCAGCCTCTTCACACAGTGCTCTCTCTGTAGGCACGAGGGGGCTGGAATGAGGAGAGCGGAGAAAGGAGAGGAGACACAAATTTAATTGTTTAAACTAAGTCCTGCAAGCTACAGAAGAAAAAGAAAATGTAGACTTTTACCGAGCACCATCACGAAGTATCTTAATGGCCACATCAAACCCCCAGTCCTTATGCCTGGCCCTGTAGACATGACCGAATCCCCCACAGCCAACTGACTCCCATTTGTCCAAGCTTTCATTACCGACTGGCTCAGCCTTGTGGCCCAGCAGTGCCATCTCCTGCCGAAGTCAAGTAGAACAACTGCAAACTCTATGATGGAAACGATCATGGAAAAAAGCTTTGTAAAGTGGTTCATTGACTGCTTAGATATTAGCTTTTATTCAGTACATTGTAATTACTGCTTACACCGTGTCCTTGCTTTCACATTCATTAGGGCGAGAGCAAGTTTCTGGCTGTAAAGATACTGACAAACACTTTCCACCAACGTTCCCCTTCTGTTTTGTTCTCCTTGCATTATTAAAAAGCTGGATTTCACTCACCATATATCCCCTCACGAGTTGTCCCTCACATAAAGATCCAAGAGTTAGTTTGTACCAAAGCTAGAGCAAAACAAGACGACACAGGTTTCACTTTCCTGCCAGTGCTGTCCAGCCAGCCTGAAGCTATAACTGAGAGGGGAGGAGTTTAAACTGAGCTCTTGAGTTGGGCAACGTCTGAGCAGACTGTATGAACTGTACGTATTGAAAATAGTGCAGGTCACATTTCCTGTTGGCATAACAAAAAATAAGTTTAAAAATAAAAGTAATTGTGGGAAAATATTAACTAAAACGCTTTTACCCACAAAATGTGGCCTTACTTTTATCTCAGGGAATGGCTGCTCATATCACAGCTAGAGGAAACAACAGCATAAAAAGGCCTCAAATGACATACAACAGCATTAAACTTTGATCACGACTGATTGTTCCATGGTGAAATAGAGTGCCAGTGCAAACCAGAACATTTGTTTCATTTTATTACTATTTATGTAGTGGCTATAAAAATGCTGTGACACATTTTTTAACTTCCCTATGATGCATGAGTGGTTGCAGGCTTGCACTGTGAGAGGAAGTGATGAACAGCAGAATGAACAGGGTGGTGGTGTGGTTAGAAAAAAAGCTCTCAAATCCTTTAATCTATGTCAGACTGTCAAGATTTCTGAGACTGCATCGTTTCTATTAGTCATTACTGACTGAGCTTTAATACAGATGAAGAATGCACATGTGATCTCTGATTAAGCCAACAAATAAGTACAAGTAGTTTCTGTGATGTGGGGATCCGCAGTTTTTCCTGTCCTTTTCCTGTCTTTGTGTTTCCCTCTCCCTCTGTCCCCCGTCTGTCTCCCCCCTGTCTGTTGTGTATGTGTGTGTCTCACTGCAGAACGTGGCTGGCTGGTTTGGTCCGGCCTCCTCCTCTCCTGAGTACACCTGCTCGCAATCAGACAATCGAGACTCACCTGCTGCCACAGTATATAAGCACTGGGTTTCCACCTAGTACTAGTTGAGTTGTCAGTTCATCTACGTGGTAGCGACTGAGACCCTCTTATGTATTTTTGATACCTTTTCCCTGTCTGCTGGCTTCTCTTCTTTTTTGGTGTCAAACCATTCCCTGCTTCGGACCGTGCCCTGTCTGTCAGTGCCTTATGAGTCTACTGGATTTGGACACTCTTCCGGCCTATTCACTCTCAGTTGTCTCTCCAGTTTTTGTGTGGAAGTTCTGGATTTGTCTGTTGCACGTTCTTTGAAGAACTCATTAAACCCCATTGACTTTTTACTCAACTCCTGCCTCCCTTGTCTGAGTTTCGCATATGGGTGCGTTTTTAGAAAAAAAACGGGCAAAAGATCTTGTGAATAAATTATGTACTAGGGATTTTAACCTGCAGCTACTATTTAAATAAAAGTAATTATATAATTAATAGATTCAAACTTTTAATTGTGAAAAACATATTACAGGTATACAGAAACAGCAATGTGATTTCTTTATTGCAGCCTGTAAAAGACCTTTAAAGGTATTCAAACAAGGGAGTGCTTCTTAGGTGGTAATATTTTGCAGTTTATTCCATGCCCAGGGTGCAGAAAAAGAGAAATCAGAGTTCTGAGTAGCACCCTGGGAACATTTAGCATGAAAAGATCCGATTGGTAGACCTTGTTCCGTAGTTGTGGGTCTGAAAGGATGAAAGGTTTGAAATATTGACCTAACATTTACTTAACAGTGTCTTGGCAATACATAGCAACATGTATATTTTCCTCCTCTGGTACAGAGACGGACATCCTTATAAACTGTAATGGGTAGCATGCACTTCTTACAAAACATCATGCAGGATGATGCAGAATCCATCAAGATGCGCACATGTTAGTCACATTATCATAGTCTGATAGATATAGAAATGAGCTTGGCACAATTTTTCCTTCTGGTCTCAAATGGAAAGTTTTTTAAACAGAAATTAGACAGTTTTTCAATAGATTAGGAATACGCACATTAAAAGGCAACTTTTCATCAAGGCATATGCCTACATATTTGTAGGAAGTGAGTCTTTCATACCTTTTTAAGGTCAAGATAGTGGGATCAGCTGCCTCAGAGCAAAGACGAATGAAGGTCGAATATTTGGCCTTTTTTGAATTTAGGATCTGTTTTAGTTTTAGCAATGAAAGCTGCAGTGATTGAAAAGCATCCCGCAAGGTCTCTGATCTTGATTACCCTCCACGTGTTAAATTGTCCGCGTCTCCTTTGTCTTGTGCCAGTGGGTTTTTGTCCTATGGTTGATTCACCCGTGCTTCCCCTGTTCACAGCCACTGCCACAGAATTATTGGCTACGTGTCCTTTGATCCTCTTTGTGAGTGTTTTTCGTTGTAATTTCTATAGTCTAGTTTTGTTTGTATTTCTCGCTAGTTTAGCCGATTTTCAGTTCTTTGTTAGATTGTGTTTTTGTTTCGTTTATTGTTCATAGTAGTGTTTTTGCCTCCATGTTTTAGGAGAGATCTCTTGTTCTGTTGTTTTGTTAGTTTAGTCTTTTGATTATTCATAGCCGTTTTGTTTCTTCCTCCTTCGGAAGCGTTGTTCTTCATTTTATACATTCTTTATTTATCCTCCTTGTGGAGCGTTTTTTTATTACTTTATTGTTTTGTTCAGGATATTTCTAGTAAGAATTACCTAGAGTAATTTCATAGCCTTTTTGGTTACACTCTGCGCAGAGATCTCTGAACACTGTTAAATAAATCTGTGATTCTGCATCTGAGTCCTCATTCCAGTATCGGCCTGACACTCAATATTCAAAGCTGAGCTGGTGCTACGTGATTGCGCTTCTTGCTTTTATTCAGGTTATAGCTTTCATCAATTGTATGATCACATGATTTCCGAACTTCTGGTATCTCTCTCTCATTACTTCTCTTTATCTGATGCTCCCTCATGCACAAGACAAAATCTACGCCGCCACTGTTTTCTGTCTAAATTATTAATGTCCAACACTGCTTTAAAAAAACAAAAAAATCCCAGTCTGGAGCAAAGGTGTCCGTGAACATGACAGATACAGTGGATCTAATTCATATGTGCGGAATCACACATGCACACATGCATGATTAAGTGAGGTGAGGTGCACTTACTCACATCCCATGCTGCCTTGCTGCTTCAGCCGGCATCGATAGGCGCGGTCTGCTCTCGCTCGCTGCATTTCCATTGCTCTTTCCCCTCCCTCTTCTCCACCCACCTTCATTTACGCTCGGCACGGCGTGGACCTCTCTCACCAGTGGCTGCTCTCTCCACCACATCTCTCTCCTCCTGGCTGCCTTTTACCTCATCCTATGTCCTTTGGAAACTGTCCGTTATACTCTCCTTTATTTGCTTCCCTCTCTGCCCTTGTCTCATGTTGGTGATATATGAAGCAGGGGCTGTAAGTCTAAAGGGGATCTCTCTCTGCACTGGATCTCTTAGTGGGGAGGTGAGGTGAGCATCTATCTTTGCCATCACAGTGGAGGAGTGCTTGACACTGGAGGAGCATCTCTGTTGCAGGTTACACCCTCTGGAGCAGCGACAGGACGGCCTCTGGAGAAAGACTGAAAACCCCACATGCACGCCGGGATGTGCTTTGTGTTGTGAGGAGAGTAGACTGCAAAAAGGGAGGCAGAAGGCAGCAACAGAGGGAGGGGAGCATTTAGCAAGAGGCACCCGAGTCACAGGGGTTTGGGGGAGGTGGGCGTGGGTTCTGCGGGGAGTGTTTTAAAAGTGAAAGGAGGAGTGGGGGGGGGAGGTCTGCTCTGCTCTCAGATCAAAGAACTGGAAGAAGGAGGGTTGCTTTTCGCTCAGTCTGAAGAGTCGCAGAGAAACCGGGGAGTCACAGGCTCTCCAGGGACTGTGGCATTACAATCAGACCAGAGGCTGTCTGCAGCACTGACTGAGAGACAGAGGTGGTTAAGGACACAGAGAGGGGGGGCAGTCAAAGGACTTCATCTGGGCAGAGGTGAGCCCGCTCCCTGAGTGAAGACGAACAAGGAAGGGGACAACGAAGAGTCCCTTCAGGAAATTGCCGACATTCCCTTTTCACAAGAGTCTATAGGAGGATCCCATCATGGCTGTCCAACTCATGCCTGAATCAGCCGTGTGTTTGCTCATGGTGAGTCTCGGAGGAGTATAGTATTTCCGGCGCTGTCTACTGTCTGTCTTTGTTTCTTCTTTCTTTCTCTGCTGTGGCTTTCTCTCATCACTCTCTCTGCATGGCAAATGCCCCTGCAGCCACTAAAGCAGGAGGTGAGCTGTCATCTCATTAGAAGAGATCTTCCTAATTTCCTCCTCCTCTTTACTACAAGCCTAAAATCTTCCGCTAACTTCCCAGTGAGGCTCAGGGGCTGCTTTCCGAACTAAAGAAAAGTGTGTCCTTTTGCATCCAACTCAGAAAACTCTCGCTTTTGTCTAACTCCTCCACGTGTTCAACTACTGCAGTGGTCAAGTGTGGGACGAATCCCTCACAGACTAATGCAGGGACGGGGGATGCGGTGCTGAATGTGGTGGCTGTGCATGTTGCAGATAGATGTCATTTAATGTATCTTATTGTACTGGTGTCAGCAACATGACACGTGTGTCTGCAGCGCATGTAAATAAGTTGCTAAAGGGATGTTGTGTGTGTGTTTGAAAGAGATCAGTGTGCCATCATTTCCCGTCTTCGAGACTGAATCAATTTAATTACACATTATAGAGAAAGCAGTTTTCCTGCAGCCCACGGCAGAGGATTTGCAGGATCTTGTTAGTGTAGAATCCAGTCTCTCACTGACATGAAACAGATTGGCTTGGCTCACCCTGGTTCAGATCTGGCCATAGAGAGCGATGAAACAGAAACACGCAACATGCTTAAATCCATTGAACTCCTCTCTCCCCTCTGTCCAGCCGCACAGTGAGACAATGGCAGTGTGGCTTTGCTGCATGTGTAGAATACAGATAAGGCTCACACTCCTCTTATGATGAGCTTCAATGAATTGAATGTACGCAGGCTGACTTTGTGTAAGAGAGCCTGTTCTGCTCATTCTCATTCTATAGTGTTGGCATTCTGCGGTCCCAGGGGGAGTCATGCATCGCCGCACTACCTGCTATCTCCACCTGTCATGGCTGTCTGTTACTATGGCGATAGGCCATGCACCCCACTCCAGGGAGAGTTAGCAGGGGAGGGAGCGGGGTGGGAGAAAAGTGTCTGAGATGATGGACAGGGCAGAGGGAGGAAGGTGAAAAAGGAAGTGTGAGTGATGAGGAATAGAAGGAGAGGGAGGGAATAAGAAAAGGGGATGGAAGTGAAACTGGTCTTCTATTTCCACAGAAAGTAGCATACTACAACAGCTATTTCCACCTTTAGGATTGGTCCCACCAAAATAGACTCACCTTGAGGTTTTTTTTTTTTCTGACCTTGTGTGGCATGGCTGCAAGAATGGGTTCATCCACAGAGCATCGTCTCATATCGCTGGGAGACAGTTGGTGTCCCCTGACTCCATTTTACATTGCCTCTCCCTTAGCAAATAGTATTAGCATAGTGGGCGTTCCCTTACAAGTGCTCTTACTGTCACAGCTGTCACTCCAGCTCGCACAGGAAAACTGGCTAACTGTCACAACTTTTCACTGTCACTGTTCAATTTATCATTATAGTCCCACATCTGCAATTTTCTCACCATTCAGAGCTGCACTTTGCCAGTTAGCAATGAGCAACACGCTCCATTATGGACACCACTCGCTCTTTTGGTGTTTTCTTTAACAAAGAGTTTATTCGTGATTGTTGAAGCTCACCAAGGCTAAGGAATAACATGACTTAAATCTGTTCTGTATTGACTTTTCCTTTAAATATATGTGTTTGCCAAACATTGATTGACGCGGATAACTCATTTCAGAGCTCAGTGATTTGTTTACAAAATCCAAGGCATTTGTATTCATGCTGACAGGTTCAGAGCTTGAACCTATCTTAATTATTAATGGGGGTTTATGCACTGTGTGTGTGTGTGTGTGTGTTGTGTGCGCGTGTGTGCTTGTGTTTGTTGTGGGTGAGCCAAGATTAATACTGATCATGCTTCCTGCCTCTGTGTGTATTAATATTTCAGGTGAATAAGTGATTATCTAATTACAGGAGCTGCTTTAATAAGAATAATATGCACTGACAGCACAACAAATAATAAATATCAAATATAGACATAGATAGATAGATAGACACCATTCAGTTTCCACAAACAGGAAAAATAAAATGATCTTCTTTTCTGCCCTGCATCCGCTATGGCTGATACAAATAAATAAATACAGTAAATTGTGTTTTAGTTCTCCTCTGGGTTTTATTGGTCTGGAACTAATGTGATTGGCCCAGACTTAGACTGGCTTGTGCTATAAAACCGAATGGTCTCAAGTCTGTCATAGAGACTGGGCCGGGTGGGGGCCTATTGTATGAGCTATGTATGTTATTGTTGGCTTCCTCATATTGTTGTGAATAGGTTAAATCAATATAATACTATGAGTGGGAGGAGAAATTGATAAATGAGCCTAATGGGAATTACAGTCATGCACTTAATCTTCAAAGAAAATTCATTAGTCAAATACAGGCATATAATATATATATATATATATATATTATACACACACACACACACACACATACACCAACATACCAAGTTGTATCTACATGGACAGACATAGCATCTCTCTCTGTATGCCTGGTTTGATGGGTTTCTGTTTTAGCGACGGGTGATGAGATTGATAAGTAGTCTGTCTCCAGCTAGGACACACAGAGGCATGCTGTCATCTGATGTTGGAATAAACCACAAATTAGATGCTATCATTTGACCTCAATGAGGCATGCCATAGCTTTACTGCTGAGATCTCTATCACTGGGATTTGACATGTCTCCCAGCTTTATCCTTCTCCTAAACGGGAATGTGTGACAACCAGGGCAGTGGCGATAATCTCCCTATTCAATACAATCACGATACTTGGGTGCCAATTTGAGATGTGGTAAATCGATATTACGATGTATTTAAGGCTCAACTATGGGAAAAAGTGGCATCCAACACTTCTAGAAACTGTATATTATGAGCCATGTTTCCAAATGATACATTATTGGTAATTCCAATTAAGCAGTAGTTTTTATAGTGTAATAAAGTGTGTGTGTGTCTGTGTGTGTGTGTGTCTGTCTGTCTGTGTGTGTGTCTGTCTGTCTGTCTGTCTGTCTGTCTGTCTGTCTCAATCAATACTTGATTCAACTCAATACTTAAGTGAATAATTTTTTCCCCCTCCTGGAGCTGGGCCCTCTTTTGATCCTGGACTGGCGTGATTACATACAAGTCTTTCCTTTCGTAGTTCAAATGAATGTGTGTGCTCTTGATTGCAGGTTTCCTTTTGTAAATTAGAACTGGTGCGGCTATAGTTTTTGCTGCCATGCTCATCCCCAAGCTTATTAGCTCTGCTCTTGAGGGCTCTTGAGAAGAGGAGATCTTGGCTATCTTCAAGATGGATATACCCTGTGAGGTAACTTGAAGTACAAAAGTGAATGCCAGCAAAGCCAAATTAAATGTGAGATTTATTAAGAGCTGCTTTAAATCAGTACCTTTTGATTTGATGAGCATATAGGTGGTAAATAACAGGGATGATTGCAGACTAAATAAAACAACATATCACATGCTCCAGCTTTGTTTTGGGTTTTTTTTTCATGCAGCTAATCCAGGATTTATTATAAGTTCAACACATGCTGATAAAGTGTCACATGGAATTATAATTAGACAAGGGGATGAGGCTGTCAAAAAACGGGAACACGATTTATCTCAGTGTGCTGCTCTGGTTTATCTTGTTTTATTTTTGCAGATCTCTTGTTCTGACGGCGTGGTTGTCTTTTTCCATATGCAGGGGCAGTTGATCAATCTGCATTTTGCTATCTGTTACACATTAGGCCCTGCAAGTACAGCTGAGAGAAACCAGGGCAAGTTGGTATCTTGACACACACATGAGCTAAGTGGATTAGCTTCATATTGCTGGAGGGTTCTGCTCCGCATACAGTGAGAGGACAGCAGCTCACAGCTTCACTGCTCCTCAGCGATACAGCAGCATACATGTTAGATTTCTTCTGTCTGTTTCCCGCATGAAAACAAGCTCCGTCAAGGTGGATGACGTCATTGCACACATGTCAAAACAATTACCACGTCTATGAAGCGGCAAGTGTGTGGCTTGCACTCTCCCTGGTGTGAAGTCATGTTGATAGCCTGATAATGGAGGTGTTATTTATACTAAGGCAAGCATCCAGCTATGAACCTGCACTGAAAGAGAGGCAACCCAAAAACAAAGACCTTATGCTGCCCTTCATGTTGGCGTCCATGTCTCTTCATTACTGTCTCTCATTCAATTATCCTGTCACTGAGCATGGAGACCAGATGACTCAGTGTGATCAAACCAGAGGATTCATTCAGCGGTAATCCAATCACTGCTCTATGACGTGATGTACAGAGTGTGTGTGTGTGTGTGTGTGTTTGTGTGTGTGTGATTTAACTACAATATGCATTAGCTTGTGTCAATAACTGTGCTTATCCCTAAAAATTTGGAATAGTCCAGATAATGAAACATGAGTTGTTATCAGTGTTTGGTGATTCTTACTGTTTTTTTCCGCTCTTGATCTGATGCACACCACGATAGAGCAGCCAGTGTACAAATGGAGGAGGGTTGAACAGTATGGGGGAGGGTTAGCAGAATGACATCATACTGAGATAATTGATTACTGCCCTGTAACCATGGCGGAGGAGGAGACGCAGATAACGTTTTGCGTGTGTGTTTGCGTGTGTGTGTGTGTGTGTGTGTGTGTGTGTGTGTGGCCATGTATTACTCATGTTGTGGGGACATAAATCTGCTTACAAAGTCACATTGTGGGGACTCGCCATACCTGTGGGGACAAAATCCAAGTCCTGATAATGTGAATCATTAAATTTTACGGTTGCGGCTTTTAAGGTTGAGAAGACTTGGGCTAAGGTTACGGTCAGGCAAGTGGTGGTTAAGGTTATGGTTAGGGTAAGTCTCCAGGAACTGAATGTAAGTCTATGTAATGTGCCCAGAAGTGATGGAAACCTAACGTGTGTGTGTGTAGCAACACACACACACACGCACGCACGCACGAACACACACACACAACTTCACTACCAGAACTGAAAGTAAACTCATCTGTCTCTATCTCTATCTATTGCTCTCAATTTATATCCTGCATAGATTCCTACCTCTTATGGGTCTTATGGGAGAAGCAGAGGCACAGATGGCATTTCATCTTTATGTTCTCGCCTTCCTGCGGAACTGTTCTTCCTCTCCACTTCCCTTTTTTGTTTATTTGTCCAGTGCTAATTTCTCTATGTTAAATAAAAAAAGCTAAGTCATAACTTTCCAGTTATTTCCCTAAAGCTGCAGTGTGACTGCAGAGCAGTCATGCTTGAGTGATGTTAGGAGCTGGTTCTGCTGATGTCAGCTAGCTAACACTCTGTAGTTGCTGCGGGAGGAAAGAAACACTTTTACTTTAGAACAGAGAAAAAACATGCTAGTTGTGTTCAGTCCTGTCAGTGTTATTTAATGCACTTGACTGTGCTGTGCTGTGTGATCAATGTTAATATTAATAGGTTAGTAGTGTTTTTGGAGGAGCTATGCCTACAACACCAGCCAAGACTGTTGTGTGAGGTAAGATCATTTAAATCCTAAACAACTTAACTTTATGCAAAATTTCAGTATATGCAAAATAAGAAGGAAACATTGGATAATTACCTAAAGCTCTGAAATACTTAATACGTGTAAGATAGTAAAGCTTATGATATAAAGCACTGCAACTACCAAGATCAAAATTTTGCCTTTCTTTTTTAGATGATTTTGAAAGATGAGAAGTGAAAGTTGCAGGTTTGATGTATGGTTGGATTCTTAAAAATAACATGTTAGTCGGTCTCTAACACAAAAACAGCAGCAGGCCTGAAATAAGTGCCAAATGTATTCATCTTTAATAGACATACAGATTTTTGGCCACCAGGGGGCAGAAGAGCACTCACACAGACCGCCCCACTGTTAGCTCACCATAAAATTGTTTCTAAAGTTGTTACTAACGTGATAGCGGACACCAAGCAAAAATGGAGCAACATTAAATTATTTTCATACAGGAGTAGTGCGTCTGACCTTCTGGAAAATGTAAGTCTGACATTTATTCTCTTTTAGCTCTGGTTTGGTCTCCTTCAACTTTAGCTTGCTAACTACTCGACTGTCTTCAGCTGCTAATGTTAGCTAGCGGCTAGCTATGTCTGCTTTTTGCTGCTGGGCGGGTAGCACTGACACATAGCACTTAATGTGCTAACCTTTAAACTAAGATTATGAGCTTAAATAGGCAAGGCAAGCAAAAGCCCCTTAGAGCTGCAGAGTTGGTGATAATTACTAGTTATTCCTTGTCATGAATAAACACTTAGTTTAATGCAGTCATTTGATTTAATGTCACTATAAAACCGTTGATTGATGCAAGTTTATGTTGTTATCTGGGTGTTATGAGATAATTAGTTGCTTCAAGGTTGAATGTAAAACCATTTTGCTGAGTCCACAAAGTCATGGACGCAGCTTAGGTTTGATATTGACTGGAGCTTTGACTGTCTGACGTCCAGCTTTGAAAGCTGTCCATGATCACAGTATTGATTGGCCTGTCTATGATCACAGGGACATCACTATCTGCTGCAGAGCTGGATTTGGTTGTAACCTCTTTGTAATGTTCCATTACAGATGTGAAACTTGATTTTTCACTTTCTTCTGAGTGAGGGCAAGAGAAAACATGTAAATGAGAGAAAATGAGAGTAACCAAGAGGAAGCGCAAGCGAGAGAAATGGTTCTCACCTCTCACCACATGCATAAATGTATAAGGGTTGGTGTGTGTGTATGTCTGTGTGTGTGTGAGAGAGGGAGAGTGTGAGACCACGGCATACCATTAAATCTCCTGAGCTGTTTACATTGCAGCCTGTTTAAGGACTATTGATGAGCTGCAGAGGTGAAGCCGCCTCATTTCTAATTGACTTCACCAGGTCCATCAGCTGTGGTCATTTGTGTGTGTTTGTGTAGCCAGGGGAGGGTCTCAGGTGTGAATATGTGAAGTGTTTGCAGTGCGTGCTGTGTGTGTTCGTGTGCACAGTGCATCCCCTGCTGAATGTTAATGCATGCGGCAGGGTCTCAGTGGAGTGTGGCAGCACTGTTTCAGCGTCTAATGATCGACCGATGGTGAGCCAGGTTATCAGCTGAGTTTAGCTTGTGTAGGCGATGTGAGGAAGGGGTTGATGAAACAGCCATTCACGCGCAGGATGTGACCCAGCGTGTGTACCCTGACAGATGCTCATCAAAGTCGGCCAGTGCATCCCGGTGCTCTGTTTCTCTGCCCTCATCCTGATGTTTATTACGGCTCCTCATCTCTGTTCCAGCTACCTCTGCAGGTGCACATACACTGAAGTTACTCAGATGAAACACGGCCGGCTAATTATGCGATTCTTGGGTTGGTGGAGTGTGTGAGTTTGTGCATAAATGTAGGCTGAATTGTGTGTGTGCATCCACTGTTAGATAGGGGCCGTTTCATTGATCCAGCAGCAGGCTGAGATAGAGCTGCATCTTTATTTCCTTCTCGCCCACACACACTCCTACGTTTACACGCTACCCATATACTCACACATGACCTACTATATGGCGCAGTCAGTCAATGCTTTCAGAACAAACAAAATGTCTAGATGAAATTCCTGCACCAGCTTTAAGAGATCCCCATCTTATTTCAGGTGGCTTGCAGGATATTGCCCACAGCAAAGCACACATATGACATTTATCTGACGGCTGTCCCCTTTAGAAGGTCAAGCTGCCATGGAAATAAACCTTTCAGGGTAGATAAACGAGGGCTTTCTGCTCGCTGTTGTGGCATCAAAACACAATAAGCTCAGTGTGTTCCAGTTTAATCAATCATCCGAATCTGAGGCAAACCTCTGGATGTGGTAAGCATTTACCAGCAGAAGAGAGGTCATTTAGCGCACTCTGTCTACTCCTTTTTGTCACTGGTTACGGATCGCATCTCATGCCTTTGACCAATGTGAATTTGTTGTGACTTTCGGCATTGAAAAACAAGTTAAAGTGGGTTGGATTGGATTCATATATTTGGTCTTCTGCCGCATGCTAGTTTTAATGTAACAAATACATAAATTATTTTCCAGGGTAACAGCAGTGGCACATTTGCAAGATGCCACCTGTCATGTGTGCCAGGATACAGGTTTAGGGGAGGGGCGGAAGGGTGGCATGGGAGGCGGAGAGTAGCAGAGGCACCAGGCGGTCTGATTGGCTCGCCATCTGTCTCTGGGACTGAGCAGATGTCTGAGTGGAAAGACCAATCTCTATTTGCTTCCGAGTTCACTTTCTCTTCCCTTTGTGTGTGTCTGTTGCTGTAAATATATGCATGTGTGTATGGGTGTGTATCGTTTTGTGTGTTGTTTTACAGTGTGCATGTGATGTTTCACACTCTGGTTGACACAGGTCCCGGTGGGGCTGATTGTCCTCCATATGGAGTGAGTTAACAGAGAACAGGTCCTTGTCATAATGAAGAGCTGCCTTGTTAGCAGCACTTACGCGACAGACAGGCAGGGAGAGCTGATATGACCGCAGTGAATCCCTTTGCACGTGTAATTTATTCAAGCTTTACTGAACAAATAAAAATAAACTTGTTTTTTCTTAATCAACATGAGAGGTAGAGAGAGGGGCTTTGTTTTAATCCCTTACCCACCCTTTCACCTCACCCTTTCATTCACTGGGGTTCCCCTGTCCATCAGGATTAGTTGAGAGTCTCTAACGACGGATTGTTAAAATTTTAATTGGCAAAGGCACACAAAAGCAAAGCACACACACAACTCACACGTTAACTAAAGACACATCTAAACATGTGCATATTTATGAAATTGAAAAAATACTATTACTACTACTACTGATTCCTGCTTTTTAAGTGAACCACTGTGTCAGACATGGTGAGACTCACAGAAAAAAAATAAGCCTTTAGATTAGAAAAGAGAAAGCACCAGAGCACATGGATGAATTTACACCATTTAATGTGCACCACTTTAGGGTTAGAGGTGAGATAAAATGGCCTGCTTTAATATGTAGTTTTTTTGTACTCCCTCATGAAGACACAATGGGTGGGGAGGTGTTGGTCTATTTCAGTAAAGATTTCCTATTGCCTTGTAACAAATGGTAGTAGGGGTGAATGACCTGCTGTTTCCACTTTCACTGAAAAAAAGCATGTGCATAAACAGCGAAACCAGGAGGTGGGCAAGCATCCTGTTTGCAACGGGAACCATCATGTTTTTGATAAATGTGGCCTAGTATGTGGCTAAATACTAAGAAACACTTGCACTACCAGTACCACTTAAGAGTACTATTATCTCATCTGTTTCCACAGAGTTAATGGCATTACAGTAAATTTCACAGTGAGATCTTTACTCAAGTTCATTGTTGCCTTCAATTTTTTAATGTGTCTGTAAAGATCAGAATAGCCACCAACCACCACGAGGGAGATTCCAGCTCAGAGACTGACTTTGCAGCATCTCTCCTGTAGGATTTCTCACTTCCACAGGCAAAAGTGTGACCTTGGTTGTCCTAGCAACAGCTGCCTTACTGCAGAGCATTCTGAGAAGATATTTAAAGCTCCCTTTAATGCTCAGTACAAAAGGTTAATAAATTAATTAATATTTGATTACCCCGAAGGTCTTTAAAATATACTTACAGCTGGTTACGATTGTTTGTTTTTTCTCAAAATCTATGGCATAAAGGAAGAAATGATCTGCTTCATGACCGCATGACTGAATGATGCATTAATTTGCACACCTAAAGCTAAAAAATCTTACTGATAATAATAAATATGAATACATAATAATTATCAATAATTATCAATTAATCTGCTGATCATTTTTTTGGATTAATCATTTGGTCTATGAAATCTCAGAAAACAGTTAAAGATGTCCAGCGTTTCTCAAAGTCCAAGGTGAGGTCTTCCAATGTCTTGTTTTGTCTGACCAACAGTCTGAAATCCAAAAATATTCTGTTGACATTGACATGAAAAACAGATCAATCCCACAATCATCGCATTGGAGTAACTGACACAAGAGATGACATGGCATTTTTGCTTAAAATTGACTTAAACAATTCAGTGATTATCAAAATGATTGCTTAAATAGTGTTCTGACATTATTGACTGAGAATCTGACAATCCACTACTTGCTCTGCAAAAACCCAAATGCAATAAAAGAACAGAGTTTGTTAAAATAAATGTACACACAACAAGAAAAAAAGAAACAAGATGTACTTAGAAAGTAGCAATAACAATGGTGTCAGGAGACTGGTTAATTTACAGTCTAGTGATAACTGTGAGTGCTGCGTGGCTGTGTGTAAGGGGAAGTGTTGGGTTTTTGGTGGTTTTAAATATGGAAGTGGTTCCACTTTTAAACATGATAGCAGAGCTGTGACAGGATTTAGAAAAGCAGAGGGGATATTACCACCACGCATATTTTGCAAATGATTTACCATGAGGCAGTGACGGAAGGAAGATGATGAAAGGGCAGGACACAGCAGGAGAAAGAGGAGGAAGCGAGGGTGCAGTAAACCCTTTATTGTAGCGTCTCTTGTTTACCTCAAGAGGGAGCTGAAGACTATTGAATCAGATCCAAATACAGTTGTATACATTCCATAAGGAAAGAGCAAACTGTTTGTGCTTTTAATAATTCCCCATTCATTTTGTAAGGCTAATTGGATCCCTTGAGGCTGCAGGGAGTGCAGTGTGTCTTGTCCTTTGAATGGGATGTCTTCAGGTGGTCTGAGCACAGTTGCTTAGTTCAAATGTGCAACCCCTGCAGGTATGAGCAGGTCAGGGAGCAGGAAGGGCAAGAGTAGATGCTTCTCCACAGCATGTTACTGTAAATGACATCCCCTTATGGGTCTGCTCACGTTTGTATAAGCACCAACACACGTGTGCGTGCGCACACACACACAGACACACACACAGGGTAAAAAGCAGTTCACAGTTGTTAATATTAAAGGAGGTCTGTTTTTTGTCCCAGTTAATGCAGCTGGATGCTGTTAATAGGCTGATATGACTGACTGATGACTGATAGCTGCTGATTTTAGGCATTACAAGACCTTAGCCATGCTAATCCCCTCTGTAATGCATAATATATTACCCAGCAGACACACCAGCCAGCAGCTTTTTTAAGTATTGCTTCATAGCCACATTATGCACCAGTTTTTACCAGATCTTGTTTCAAAATTATTCAACTTAGAATCAAACAGAGTTATTCTTTGTAAAGTATATCCTCTATATCACTGTAGATGCGAAAGCTTACCAAATTATATGGATCATAGCATTCATGTTTGTTTTTTCCTTTTGCATTTTCTTGCTTTCTTTAAAACTGAACTGAACGTGCATGCTTTTTTAAGGCACCATTTCCAGCAGGAGCTACCCAATACACCCACAATCTTCCCATGCTGCTGATCACTGAGCAGCTTCACTTGAGCCATCAGGGGTCGAGTTCCTTGCACATAAGGTCATCTCAGCCATAGCTAATGAGGGCGGAGAGAGCATTTTACCCTTCTGCTTTCATCATCCCTTTACCAGGCCAGTCCAGAGTGAACCTACTGAATCAAAAGTCTGCTTCTGGGCTACTGCTGCTGGTGAAACTTAGTCAAGCTCTCATAGTCTAGTTTTTCCAAGAGAAACCATGAAATAGTATGTGGACTGAGGAAGTGCTAAGGACACATTCATGTTTGTTTCTGTTGTCCAGTCCTTTATGTCCTATATGCCTTAATCACATCCTGTTTCCCCCCTACGCCCTTCACATTCCTACTCACAAAGTAGCGGCTCTTCAATTTAACTGCTGCATCCAAATGGGAACATGTAAAATCCCACTTTCAACATTAACCATCACTACCATTTAGTTTTCAGCCTTTAATTTTGTCAGCTTCATTATCTCATCCTGAAACAGAAGAATGATTTCACTCCAAGAAGAATCAGTGTCTGATTGACATGTTAATGGATGCATGTTGCTGCTACGGACCCTTGGACAAGACTTCAATTATAGTCAGATCAGAGATAAAAAACAACAAGGAGATGAATGCGATAAATAAGAAATGTGTTTTTCTGTATTAATATTCCAGTAAGTGATGGGAATCAACATCTTATCTTGAACTCAGTGTTTTCATTATCTATCCTGTTATTGCATCTTCCCTGCATGCATTTTTGCATTATTCATGACAACTGGAGATTTAGCAAAGATAAAATTTTGGCATCAAACAATATGCTAAATGATTTGTTATCCACTATATTCCCCTTTTTATCTCAAATCCTCTTAAGGTGATATTATATTTGAATAGAGGATACACCTGCATGTTCTGTTTGAGCTTTAGCAGTAGGGGGCAGTCTGTGAATGTGGGTGGGTGATATGACAGAACCAGTCCATTCAATGTTAGGTGTCTGGCCATGCTTTGGGCATGTGTGTGAGTATACAGCATGTGTTAAAAATATAGAAATAGGTCAGATTTCCGTGGGCCTGCAAACAACATCAGTATGCTGCATGCAAAGCCTGGGCTCTGATTGGAAATAGGCTTTTCACAAGCCATTATATGAGTAGTGACACATGACAGTAGATGATTAATCTGGATTAGGGAAGCAAAGATTGTGTTGCTGTTAACGCCCGAAAGACACAGCAAACCCGTAATTTAACCATGGTCAGCTCTCAAGCATGCTGTCACTCTCTACATCTCTACATCTCTCTCTCTCTCTCTCTCTCTCTCTCTCTTCTCTCTCTCTCTCTATGCCTCTCTGCAAGGCTTGGTGTGCTGTCTGCAGAGAATGCTGGTTGCCCCTGACAACAGTTGCTAGGAGACCATTCTGGAGTGACTTCATAGCATCAGGCATGCTCATACCGTGGCTCACGATGAATAAAACCAATTCACTTTTGCTTCCAGCTCAAATGCGCATTGAGAGAGGGGAAAATATTATAGAGTACTGATGTCAATACATCAATGTACACATACAGTATACAGTGGGTAGAAAATGTTTTCATTTTTGTGGTGCCTCTTTGCCTTCTTAGCTGGTATCAGCTGTGTTGTTGTGGAAGAAATGTTGAACAACGTCAGTCTGAAGGTTATGTTTTTGTGTCGCTCTGGCTAAAACAGCACATTTCTAATCAGTGGGACCACAAAGGCTGCTTCTTTGGCAGATGCAAGTTATGGAAATGAGATTGATTAAATATTCTCTCTCTCCCTGTGTCGCTGCCATTCTCCCTTGCCCACTCTCTCTCTCTCAATTCCGTACGTCCTTCTCCTGCAAACCCCTGCTCACATTACCCGCTACCATCCATCTCTCTCCCTCTCTAATTCTCTGTCTCTCTGCAGTAGTGAGATAAGATGTTCCTCCCTCAGAGCTGTGGTGAGGTGGGATAGAAGAGGGGCTTTCCCTCTCTCCCTTTAACTACCACCGGGACTGCAGGCCAATGAGGGCAGCCACATATAGCAAATGTATATCTGTGCATATTGGTGAAGGACATTTCCTGTGCGTGTGTGTGTGCGTGTGTGTGTGTGTACGTGCACAGATGTATCAATGTGCGTGTGCAGCATGTTTCCAGGGATTGCTGTTTAATGAACTTTAGATTGGATGTCAGACAAATTCCCTCTGGCAACAATCAGCCCAGCTCTTTCAGACATGGCCAGGACCCTTGGCTCAGGGAATGGGCTAAAGTAGGTTCACACTCCAATATATCATAGTAAATCTCAGCTGTGGCCATGAGTCCGGCAGCAAACAGCAGTAAATTGTGCTAATATCTCGTTGAATGCTCCTGGAGCAGGGACAACCCTCTCTCAGTCCTTAGACATTGAGTATGGGTGACAGTTTTGAAGATATCGCAGCCTATTGCTGCTGGAGTAATTCCTGGATTAACCCATCTACTGTACAGTGGCTTACCTCAAGTCTCCACCAGGAATGAGGATTTTAAATATTTAATGATGATAATGTGGTTAATTGATTTAGACAGCAATTAACACTCTTCGCGGCTTACTACTTTAATCCCACAGAAACACACCACATAGATCTGTTAATATTAATTTAACAGATGGTCTTTTGCGTCTGTAAATGGTTTGATCCAGTTGCTGAAATAAGTGATGGCAGAAGAGGACTAAGAGAAGAGGGTTAATTCTGACTAGAAAACTTGACACTACAAAACAAAACAAACCACAAGTTATTTTTCCATTCCAGGACAATTAAACATAAATGTCGCACACTGAAATGTGTGTAAAACCCACAACAGCAGATTCCGGCCCGTCTCATTTTCCATCAGACCACCCACAGTATTGACAGTGATTGTTAACAGGTACACATCTTGTCTCTCCAACTCCCTTCTGAGTCGACGCTATTGGTTGGCGTAGAGAAGAAGTCCCTCTGTGGTGTATGAGAGTCAGCAGCAGTTCCCTCTCTACTGGCATTGATTTAGCTGTAATGCTGTGACAGGGTCGCACATTGACTTATGGGTCCCTCTGTTCCCAGCCAGACACCTGGGCACACATGGTGAATAATGATGAATATGACTTCTCTCTTCCTTTTTATTCTTCTCTTTTGGCCTCTGTCTGTTACGCTCTGCCAACCTGCTTTTGTTCAATTTGGTCAGGACCAGGTAAGTTTTGAAACCGTCTCGTCTTAAAACACACACACACGCAAGAAGACATTCCCTGGATGAAATTCCATGATTGAATATTAAAATGTAAATGACATAAACTAAAAAATGGTGTGTGCCTAAATAAGCAGCGGAGTATTGGAACTGTCACAATAGCAGATGGGACAACAGATTAAAATACAAAAAGACATCAGGTTGTAGCATGGAGTTGGACTGGCTCTAAAACAAAGAAGAGAACCTCTAATGCTCCTTTTCTTGCTGTGATGTAGTTTAATTGATAATCACTGCCATTAATTCCTTTGTTTTCCCTGTCAAGTTACAGTCTATTTAGCAGCGGCTAATTATCTCAGCCCATTGGACGTCTGCTTTTTGCAGTCTAATTGCAGCTCTCAGTAGAAACACAAACAGCCAGAGAAAATTACACACCATTTTCACATTTGTCCTTGATGTGGCTCTCATATATTTGCTCAGTGCAAATGCTGTTACTGCAAGATGTACATTTGGTTGTGTGAACCAGAGAGAATCAGAAAGAATTAAGTGCTGCAGAATACAGAAATCAAACAAGACCCACAAGGCATTAGACCGATAAATCAACACACTCTGACCAAGGTGTTGTCAATTCACATCTGCGTGATGGAAACACTCACAAGGGATTCATTTTGGGGTCCAGCTGGAGCGACAGGAACAGGAGTGAGGAGAGGGGAATGGGAGAGGGGGGATGGGGAGGCAGAGCGGGTGGGGATGGGTTTAAAGGCAGCATATTGCAGTGTGCACTGCACTGTGTAGTATTGTCCTGTGATAGTAATGGTTATCACCCCCTATATCCAGTACGCCCATTCTCTCCTTTATGTATGGCTATGTGCAGGTCTAATAGTGGCTGGGAAGGGTTGGGGGCAGGGATGAGGTGTGTGTTTGGCATGAATGTGTGTGTGCCTGTGGGATTCACTGACAGGTTAATATTCACTGTCAGCAGTAATGGGTGATGTTGATATATGGGGCTGTATGTCACTGTGCCTTGCCAGACACATGCACATCCAGCCTGGTGAAAGGAAGCTTATTTTCAACCTTGTTTCATCCTAAAACTATATTTCTACCCTGGCAAAAATAGAGTTCTGCCTGAAAACACACATTTGTCATAAACACACTGAGAACCAAGCTAAAGCAGGCGATGTATTTTCAGCCAGCATTCGTAAAAGAGATTGTAACCAAAAACCAAAATGGATCAAATGAAGCATTGTTTGGTGAAAAATGAGAAATGGCGCTCTGGGAATCATGAGGGGTAAAGATATTCTAGGTTTATTTATGAGGCTGCATTTAGGAGACTACCTTGGGTCTACCACTGCTCCGAGGTCAGAGGTCAGCTGAGTAATGAGATTTGAGCTCTTCCCACTGCCTGCCTATAGAGACCTCTGCGGCACTTATCCAATTTTTACATCATCAACAAGCATGTGTGAGAGAACTGGGGCTTGATATAGTGTGTGCCTGTGTGTGTTTATTTGTCTCCGTCTGTTTTGTGTCCTTGATGTGTATGTGTGTGTGTGTGAGAGAGAGAGAGAGAGAGAGCGAGCAAGCGTGTGCTGTGATACAATCATATTGTCTGATGGTGATGTTCCGTGTGAAGTGGTAAATTGTCTGATGTGAAGTGGACCAAGAAATGTTCTCCTATGGGAAATCTGTTTAAATATGCTTTCTAAATGAAACACATGACTATGAACCCTGTTCATATGATTATGATTAGATTTTAATTAGCTCAATGATTATGAATATTGCATCAAATATTTAACCTTGTAGGCCCCTGAACAGTGCTCTGTTAATGTCACGCATTCTCAAAAAACAGTAATGATTTTTCAGGGCATTCTGATACAACATTGATCAATTTGATGCTACCTTTGCCGCATTGGTACACACACACACACACACACACACACACACACACACACACACACACACACACATACACACTCGTGTAGGGCCACAGTGGCCATGCCACCTGCAGTTTGAATGTTATTGATCCCTTCCACGCATTGCTGTGCTGAGTTGTCTGTGTCGTCCAGGACTGCCTGCAATCAATGCTGCTGTGTGACAGCAGGTCCCAGTCTATCTGCTTTTTCATCACTGCCATGGTTGTGTGGCCGTTTAACAGCCATCATGTGTTTTCAGCTTGGCCGCACCAATCAATCAGCAGACCATTGACCACCAGCTGTGGGCATTCAAATGCATGTTAACACACATACACTTACATACACCAAATCATCATCAGACTCAATCATCAGACTTTCCATAAGACTGTGTCTTATGGAAAAGAGAAGCTGATGTTTGATCATATAATTTATTGCTGCTCTAATGCACAGTAATGACCAAAGGAAACAGCTTGTTTAGCAGTTGATTACGGGAAACTATCTGGGATTTTATAGCCTTACTTGATGATGACGTGTGAACTGATTGAAATGTGAATTTGAATGTGAAGGTCATGGCACAGTAAGGATATGTTACACTGTGTAGAAAAGCTAATGAGGGATCCTCAACGGTAATGTCTGTTGTGGTTAATTTGGTTAATGTAATGCTTTTTTTGTCTTATGTGGGTCAATACGGAGAAGCCAGGCTAAAAATAATTGAGAGAGAAAAAAAGAGAAAGAGAGTGCGAACTTCACTTGGTGTCATGCAGTCCAGGCACTACACTAAGCTTTCAGTGAGGCTTTTGCAGTCAGAAGGCAGTCACCTGAACCACCGGTGTCTTCATTTAGATCCAACCTCTGGGACTCAGAAAGGCAGTGGGCACAGGATTGCAGCGATTTTATTTGTGTATTTCAGTTTGTAATGGTCTCCCTGCATCTCTGTGCTTCTACCCTAAATGGACATTGTTGCCGTGGCAACGGCAAGATGCAGTTGGGAGCAGAGGTGATAGTTTGTCTATGTTTTTGTCCATTTAAAAGGACGAACATTAACACACACACACACAGCGACACACACAAAGATGCGTATCCAGTGGCATTTGCTTTTAACACCACCTCTATTACGCACAAGAAGCCAAAAGTCTTCAGTGAGAGAAAAACATGGCATCAGAGCACTATTATAACAGCCTGCAACATGCCGAGCGACCCTGTTACATGTCATTACTATATACAGTAAGTTATGGTGCAGCTACAGCAATGTGAGCATGGAAAAGAGGGACAGGGTGTATGTGAGTGTGTGTTTGAAAGCGTGACTCATGCCTTGTCTATTAAGAGAATAGAGGGTGATCAGGTTGCTAGGCGATTAAGAGCCACTATTGTCTGGAGGGACAATAGTGGCCCCGAGAGTGCCCTCTCTTCTTTTTCTCTGTGTCTCTTTCGCTTTCTTTCTCCGTCTCTTTCACACACACACACACACTATAAATGTACATTTTGTCTGACCCCACCCCCCCACCCCTCCAGCTTGGGGCTTGGGCGGGAACTAGGAGTTAACAGTGAGCAGGAGGACCTATAAAGAAAAGCATTATGGGAAGCTGAGAGGGTGAGAGGGGACAGAGAGAGAGAGGAGGAGAGTGCGAGCAGAGGGAGAGCACTAACAGGAGAGCTGTACCGTGAAAAAAAAGACCTGCAATCATTTGCCACATTGAAGGGAACAAATGTAGCTGGAGGCAGTGAGGGAGAGTGAGAGAGAAGGGGACAGGCAGGCAGGGGGGAATGAGAGAGGGAGAACAAGAAGCCAAGGAGACAGAGAGACAGGGAGAGAGAGACCTTCCATGGACATTGCACATTAATACCACAGCGCTTTGTATGGGAAGATCACACACCAACTGACAGGTCGGCGGAAGGAGAAGAAGCACTGGGAGTTTGGCACTGCCCTCTCTCCTCCTGCTCCCCACTGTGTGTGTGTGTGTGTGTGTGTGTGTTTGTGTGTGTGTGTGTCTATGTGCCTGTACACACACACACGCACACACACAGACTCTCTGTGAGCCTGTCAGTGCGCTGGGCTCTCTGGGTGGGTAGGGAGCTGCGTTGTAGAGATGTTCGCTCTGAGGATGAGACAGCGTTTCTAACAGGATCTATTCGCGGACTGGGATAATACACTGACACAGCTGAGGGGACCCGAGCCCACCGGAACCAACCGAATCAGCCATGGAGGGACTGCTGTCTCCAATGAGGACGCGGGTAGGTTACCATGGGGATTACAGAGCATCCCAACTACTGTTTCCTCCACAGGAATCCATCAGATGTAAAGTGGCATATAGGGAGATAACATGTCTTGCAAGCTGCTGGGCTGCTGAAATGAATCAGTCCATGCCGCTGTCGCCGTGGTGATGCTGGAGCTCGAACTGAGAAGTTTCCGAGCTACCGGCGTTGCTAGGGGTGATAGGCAGAATGCTTGGAGACATGGTAGGTCTCAGATAGTATAGAAAATGTGTTGCAGAAAACTGACATATAGTTTTGGTTTGCATGCAATGTGTGTATGGATGTGCATTTATATGTGTGTGTGTGTGTGTGTGTGTGTGTGTGTGTGTGTCCGTGCACAGATTAACAAGGGGTTGCTTTGAAAGAATGACTCAGTGTTTCAGAGCGGTGCCCATCTCCCATCAGTACAAACCACTGGCCTTTTGATTTAGGATAGAGAAAGACGGATGTGCAAGGAAAGAACTGGCTCCAGTTTGTACAGTGAACTGGGTGAATATCTGAAAGTAGCAATTCACTATTGTTCTTGTTAATCATCACCTTCTGTGTCAGATAATCATGTCTCTGTCCAACATGGGAGCTTTTAGGTCGAAGTCTCAAAGCACACTGTGGTCAAAGCGTCTGACTGAGAGTAGCAGTGCCTGTGTCATACAGGAAAGGCTAATGAAAGAAGATGATTATGTGTGTGTGCCTGTGTTAGCGAGTGTGCATTACTGTCAGAACACACTAGGCTGCTTGTCTGTATCCATGTGCCTGCATGTGACATCCAGCACAATTGTGTGGACAGTAATGGACCCTGAGAGGTGTCTCCCTCCCAGTTTAGATATGAGGTGAAAACCTGTTTGTTCCGGCTGGGATTTTATGTTTGAAATATATCACAGTGAGAGTCAGTTTGTATAATGTGTAAGAGAGGGAGAGAGATAAGCACTGTAACATAGAAGCTGTGATTGTGTTATTAATATTTATAAAGGCATGATTGCATTTCTGTCGGGAGAGGAGGGTGCTTTTCTATTTCTTACAGTTACAGCCATAGCCAGACGTTTCTCAACATTTGAGTAAAATGTGACAAATGTGAAATGAATGAATGAATTAATTTTTTTTTTTTGGAGGGAGGATTTTTGGGGAATTTTTTGACAGTGGCAGTCATGAAACAGGGACAAGAGCTCAATATGGCATGCAACAAAGGTCTCTGGCTGGAATTAAACCGGGGACGATTGTGACCGTGTGGCCATGTGGCATGCACTATAACCATTGGGCTACCATGGCACATAACGTAGCTCCAATCTGACCTCAAGTGTTCCTTAGTCTCTACTCTCTCTTATCCCCACTTTCCCTTCAGCCTGCTTCTCCCCAGAGGTGATTTAGAAACCCAGCTCTCACTTATACGTTCCACCCTCCCTTCCCCCTCCTTATTTTATCACCACTCGTGCAGACCTGCACAACCAAAAATACATTCTCGATGCATCCTCCACCAAACTATACACATGGAAATTTGCATGTATTTTTATGGTCTGTTTAATCAAATTCCAACATATAGGATTAGCTCAAAACCATATAGCGACTCCCACGCAAGCCTGGACTTGTGAGGATGCTGAAAGGGTTAACCCCCTGGGGTGACCTGATGGTGTTGTCACACCCGAGTACCCTCATCTGCTCACCTCTCCTCCCTCACCTTTACAACTCGCCTCGCTCCTTCTCTTCTCTTTCATTATAGTTTTGTCCCTTTTTATCCCTTTCCCCATGTGCAGGATGCGCCACACACTTCTCTTTGCATATAAGCCAAAAGTGTGTCTGTGTCTGTCTCGCTTCCCTGTCCCTGTTTGTCTGCCCACCTGCCTGTCTGTCTGTCTGTCTGTCTGCCCCTCGCTGTGTCTTTGGCAGTTAACATGAACGCTGTAATTGGTATTTGCAGATCAGCCCATGATCTAATCCAAAGAGAAGTGTTAGCGGGCTGTTTGGAGATAGACTTGGCTTCAAAGATATGGCGTGGAATCAAGCCTACCATATCTGTGCTGTCTGCCACCCTGGCCAGATTTGCCGGAGAGCTGTGGGAATCACTTTTAATGACTAAATGACTTTTGCATTTATCTTCATCAGCCACATTGAGCTTCACATGCCCCACAGTCAATCTGCGTATCTCACTTTTGGCATCAAAGTCACTTTAGTAGATTTATGTGAATGAATCACAGCATAATGAGCTAGTGCAGGAGCCTGTCAAACTTTACACTGCATAATGTCACTTCAATGTGCGTTTTCTCACCCTTGCAGATAAAAGGAGGAATCTGGTGAAAACTGCGACTTTGACTTTTCCCCCCCCCCCTTTTAGTCGACTTGTATACAGCAGCTGCGATGAGACAAATAAAGTAAAGAGGGGAACAAACCCCTGATATGCACAGTGAAAGAGAGCCATGCCAGGGTGTTTCTTAGTGGCAGCGGAGCAGTGTATACTCGCAGCCAAAGAGCATGACAGCATCTGTAGTAAGTCTGAGGGAAATCACTTTAAAGTTTATCTTCTGTCACCATACAAAAGTGATGGCAGCACTCCCATTAATGGCTTTTTTCTTGCTCATATAAAACCAAAACCCAATTCAGTATTTTTTCACATTTCAAAAGACAAAAAAAGAAGAGGAAAAAAATCAATTTCTTCTTGTCTTTGTAGGGCAGTATGCCTCTAAGTCTTGCTTCAGGGATACACAAAAGGTGACCTCAACCTCAAGATAACAGACAGGGAATAGCAATAACCTGTAAAAGCTACACTGCTCCTAATCCCCAGCTCACTAAAATGGGAAATTTGTGCTGAGATGGCTGTGTAGGCTATCTCAGGGACTTTAGAAGAGTTGTACTCATATCTCCTCAAAGCTCCCTTTCCTCTACCTCACTCGAGCACGTTTTCTATTTTCTTTTCCCTGCACGCTGCATCACTCTTCCTCTGTGTTTCTTTATTTAGGCTGGCAGTAATGGGCAGTGAAGCAGGAAAATGAAATAAAATAAGCATCAGTGAGCTGTGCGTCTGTGTTGCCTTTGTGTCGTTACATGGGACGGAAAAGCAGGTCAACACAAACACACAGAGCTTACAGACTACAGTGAGCAAAGTAATCCTGAGGGAATCTGAAAGAAGTAGCCAATTTGTTATCTTCAGTGTCCATAAACTTTGCTCACATATATTCCTCATTATTGTATAGCCTCTCTTTATGCCTTTTTAATGTGATGTTACACATTGGCAGTTATTACAGTCAGGACGTTACTGACTCACGTCAACATTATTGCACATGATTTCCACATCTCTTCTCCGCTTAACCGTGCACATTATCTACTTCTTGTCTTTTAGTGGCAGAGACGAACAGAAAGACACACTCTCAGAATCTAAAAGAGAAAGATCAAGTTCCCCGTTGGTATCCCCAGTTGTATGTAATATATGCATATAGGTCAGTAGAACAAGGAGCTCTAGCTTCATAGAACTCTTCCTCTCGAGAACTTGTGCTGTTGTATGGCGATATGATGTGTGTGTGTGTGTGTGTGTGTGCGTCAGCTCTCCAGTGGACTCCTCCTGAGTGTTAGTGGATCAATAGGGAGTAGTTATCAAGAGATTAACCCTGTCAATGCTCTATCAGTCTAATCAGAGAGTCCTCTGCTCTTCCTCTCTTGTTCACCTCATCACTCTCTCACTCCTGTCGTTTATCTGCTGGCTCGCTCTCTTTTTCGGCCCAGTGTCACCGCCTTTCTCATCTTCAGCCTCTCTTAAGATCGTGTGTGTGCGCATGTTTCCATGTGGGTGCGTGTGTGTGTATGTCCAGCTGCCCGTGACAGATGGAGCCATTACAGAAATGGCCAAGGGCTTGGACATACATGCACACTCACGCACAAACATATTTATTTAATTAAGGAATGGCCATTTCACACACACACACGCACACACACACGCACACACGTCCTCCTCTGCTGTGATGTTGTTGTAGCTCCACTGCATCTCACCGTTCTCCCTCCCCTCTGAAATCCCTCCGAGCTCTGGTTACCACATGCTTCTTTTGCCCCCCAAGCCCCACCCCACTGTAGCCCTTCCTTCCTTTCCCCCCACATCCATCCACCTGGTTCATTAGTGTGCAGGCGGCTGTCAGGATGGTTAAGGTCAGGGTGGCACAGAGGAGAGGACGAAGCAGCCAAAAGGGAAGTGACCAGACCCACATCCCTGAAGCCGGCCGCCTCACTGCTTGGATGAAAATAATTAGGAGAGAAAGGCAGGGCTGGTGGGGTTTGGATTTGCAGCACAAGGTGGGACTGCCTTTGGCAACCCACTCAGACACTGAGGGACACACACACACACCCACCCACACATACACACAGAGAGAGTCAATGCACAGCAGGTTGGCTGGCAGCATTTAAAGGCCAAAGTAAACAGCAGAGGGGGAATGTCTGGTGGCTGGAACCACATGGGGCACATGCAAGCAAACACACATGCTGAGACACACACACACACACACGCACACACACACACAGACACTCACACTCATTGGATGTAGAGCCACATCTCCCAGCTGTCATCTTAGCACTGACAAGTGTAGTCTCTATAGTCTCACTGCAACAATAGATTTTATGTTGCAAATTCAAGTCATTCCAGTTGCAAGTCACAGTTTACTGTGACGTTATTTAAAGTAAATATAAATGTGACTGTCTCACTTTGAAGAATGCATTTTTATTTCAGAGAGTATGTATCGTTGCATTTGAGCTATAACAGGAATACATTTAGCATGTGATTTGTTAATTTAAAAAAAAAACATATTTGCTGTCAGGTTTCCTATAGAACCTTATATTACAGGTGGCTTGGTCCTGGGATGTATTTTCACCAGCACAGACATTACTGAATGATCATAGAAATATTATGGGAATGATAGGAATACTACAGTCTTGATCCTCTTGCTCTTCCACAACACATTGCTACTCGTCACTTTGATCACTCTACTCTATAAAGTATATGGGCATATATTGTATATAATTTAGTATTTATATCGAATTCAGCACCACGGACAGAGCCATGGATTTCTCAATTCACAGCACAGCTAGGGTACTGATATTTCAGAGCCATATTTGAGGCCATAGATTCTAACTTGCATAAAGGATCAATGAGTCAGGTAGACCAGACTACCACATTCAACTAATCAACCCCTCTGCACCTGCACTCTCTCCTCTATTATCCCCTCTCAAATTGCTTAGTAGTTACATTCATTCTTTGGCTTTATTAACCCAATGAAGAGTAATAGATAAAAAAAAAACATTTCTGTAATAATATTTATTAGCTTTGTTAGCTTCTGACGTCTTCAGACAGTACAAAGAAAATGTAAATCCCAACCTAATAATCATGCATCCGTTGGGACATGGCTCTATGTATTGAGGACATAACAGAGGCAAACAAAGATAAAGAGAGGCAGAACTGCTGCTTTATTGTGTAAGATGAGATCAGTGGGATGCCATGTAGGGAGAGCAAGAGAGAGAGATCCTCCCACAGTTCGCTGTTTGAAGCTTTTTCTCTCTGCCGCACATCTCCACTTCCCCGTTTGAAGATGCACTGTGTATCGGCCATACGCCATCTCTGATTGTGAGTGTGTGTGTGTGTCTGTGTGTGTCCACGCATGTGAGCGTGCCCTGCTGTGTCAAGCCTGTCAAATATGCTCTTGTCCCCTTGAAGAGGCCCGAATGATGAGATCAATCAGAGCGCAATTGAGCAACCGGAGGAGCAAACCAGTGATGCACTTAATGTTAGGTGTTGTCATGGAAACACAGGGTGCAGATTTTCCACTTCATTGGCTGCCATCAGTCTACAGGCATTTTTTAAAATTATTTCCAAGAAAGGCGTTTGCAAGATGGGAGGGAAAATTAGTCAAGTGTCTACAAACAGAAGACACGATGCGGCAGAAGTTACATACTGAGAAATTCACTGGAACACTGTACTTCAATTACATACATTTGTGTTTGTGTGTCGGTGTTACAACCATGCACTTTAGATTAAAGGGCCTCTAGCAATCCTATTATGTATATTGACTATCTGTGTAATTGCATTGAATGGATAGTCCCAAGGGACCTTTCCCAGTACTGCTTTTAGCCTTCAGAGGATCAGAATGGCAATTACACTTTCCTATATTGGTATGTAATCACAAGCATGCCACAGGCGCGCGCGCGCACACACACACACACATACCACACACACACCTTTGATGAACGAGCAGAGGATTGGTAGTGTCACCCCTGCAACAAAGGGTGACGCTGCATTGAACTGGTGTCGTATATCACGACTAGATCTACATAGTACAGACAGTTTTAGGCACACACATGCACTCACACAAGTAGGATTTCCTTTTTCAATCTTATTACCTATACCTTATTACTTATCTTTATCTTATCTTTTCCAGTCACACGAACACTTAAGCGTTTCCTCCACTCTTTATTCTGCCATTTTCCCCTCAATCCCACCAGAGACCCACCATTTTTAGCTAATTTCTCCGGTCTTTTTTAAGCCATCTCACCTCCGTCCCTGTACATCATCCCCTGGGCTCCGAACTATGACCTCCTTACATGAACAGAGAGGAAGCTGGCACCAGCCAGCAGCAGGACTCCTCATATTTGATTGGCTGACCAAGAACTGGACTGGTGTCAACAATGTCCTGAGGGGGGAGAGAGAGAGGTGTGTTGTTGTAGAAAAGAGAGAGGCAAAAGAACAGCATGTATTGTGGAACCTAATTTCCGAGGTGCAAAGTGCATCCATATCAAGAGAGAAACACACCGTAAAACAACTCAACATTTAATACAGCAACAGCAACTGTGCTGTTACAACTCTGACCCATCCACATGCGCTGAGGGATGCTGGCTCTATTACTATTGCAAATGCAGCCAGAAGCGGCAGGCAGTGCAGAGGAAAATCACTCCCCCACCACTGCAGGGACTCAGGCTCCATCCGTGGCTGCAGTGTTTCTTGCTTCTGGTCTGGGTGCCCTTTGAGCGTAATTGGCGAAGACGCAGGTTCAAAGCCACAATGGATCATATCTTTGTAACTGCACTGATAACTGCTGCTGGTTGGCTGGAGCACCCATTTAGGGGTGATCACTTAGACCTGCATGTATTACTGCCTCCTGGTGAAATCCTCCTGGCAGATGAAAAGAAGCAACTTCCGAATCAATCTGAGGTCTACGCCCTCACCTAGAGACGGAGTTATTACTAGCAACAAAAACTGCAGTGCAGAGGGAATTGGACTTTCCAAAATTGTGAGAGAAAAAAGGGAACAAACAAACACAAGAAAAAATACAACGCTGGCACAGGAACTCTCTCAGTGATCACAAAAAGCAATATTTACGCCTTGCTATTGCAGAATATATGTTCAGTTGCTTAGGATAGCAGAAGACAAAGTAATACAAACAGTGGAACATTTCATGACAGATCAGAATGTTGCAGATTGTACAAATCTCCTGAATATAGTTTATAGAATAAAAAAGTCTGAAGTGCAAATGCCATGCACAGATGTAACATTTGCACTTTTTATGCTCCAGCACACTGATATCTAATTCATGATTTACAGACATGACTGCTCAAGGAGGCAAAGACATTGAACACTTTCCCGTTCACACATACTGTGCACACAAAAAGTGCATACCCACAAACACGTGCATGCACACTGGTCAATTTGCATGCTCCATAAGCTCTACATGCGCAGCTCCAGACATATGGACCCATATGCTGCCACCAGACAGCCTTATTGATGTTTCCTTGTCAGCCCTTCAGCAGCAAGGCTGGGGCTAGCAGGTTCAGAGCCGGATGGATGGATGCATGGATGGATGGACGGATGGGTGGATGGATAGATGGATGGATGGATGGATGGATGGATAGGAAACTGGGAGTGATAGGATGGTGATGGTAAAGATGCCAGGAGGAATACATATGTTCAGCGTGGAGAGGGAGGCGATTCTGCAGAGCTGTTCTTGATATTCAGCTCTTGATTTTCTGATGCAGTAGTCCATGACACCGCAGGCAGTTTACTAATCCCATTTATCTTATTGGTGCTTGTCGGGAGGAGATGCAGCAGTGAGGAACATGCTTTTAATAGAAGTGCCTTTCTAAAACAGGCCCACATTAAGGGATTGCTTCCAAAGAGTGTGCCTGTTTGGGTGCACATATTGGAGGGTCATTTCTGAAAGTAAATTTCAACGGGTGTGGGAAGTGTATAGAGCGAAGTGTTTTCTTGGACCCTTCTTCATTTTTTTTTTTCTCTTATCACCAATCCAGCTCTTTAGTTACAAATACTGCAGTGGTTGCCAGGTATCCTTTTTTCTCCCTTCTCCCATGTGAAGACAGCTGCCATTACGCTGAATTAAACTCAAATATTAAATCAGGGTTGCCAGATTGATGCTCATCCATCCTCCAAGGAATACTTACATCATCCTAAGTGTCTCGCTGACCCTCGATGCTCTCATTATTGCTTGTTAGAACAATTAAATGTGACGTGTCAGATTTATAACTCACCCTTGTGTGTGTTTGTGCGTGTGCACGTACATGTGTTTGTTTTACTCTGAACAGATGTGAGCATCTGCCATTGCAGTTAAGGCCATTAATACATGTCTAGAGGTGTTTGTATGTGGATGTGTCTGGTTTTCAGCAGCATCTGTTGTTGTTTGCTGTGCACTCTGTTTGTACACGCATCTTGTCTGACATCCCTGATTTTAAATATACATTTGTATTTATGTGGCAGAGATAGTCAGTGTAGGTATTGCTTTTCAGTTGGGAAATAACTGGATCCTGCACTTCCTGTGTGGTTCGTTGGAGTTGCAGATATGCGCTTGACCACATTTAACACCTACACACACCACCAAAGAGCTACAACAACAGTATTTGGTAAAAACTGCTAAAAGTTTTAACATGCATTGCATTAATCATATGTTAGGGTTGATAATAAAGAGGAAGCTCCCACTTTCATTCAGTACACTGTCAATCTGACATGGAATGTTGCCCTACAAGTCCTGAAGTGGGTGCAGTTGGATGTTGGATAATTATTATGTATGCTGATCTTAAATACAAGCAGTTTCGAAATAATAGTGCTGCATAAAAGTCATGCTTGTAAATCTTATCGTTTTTAGTGAGTCAATACTTAGTTGTTTCCCAGTGGCACTGATCCAGTTCTGTGGTAAACAGTGTGTTGCAACTATCCTGAGCGTTGAGCGTGTGTACGAGCTTGCACCCACTGTACCTGTTTATCAATGTTAATTGTCTGCTTTTGCAATATGACAACATGACAGTTACTGTATCACCACACTTGTAATCATGTGTCCTTTCGCTTCCTTGCCTCTTTGAAGTCTTGTAGCTATGTTTTAATTTCTTGATATGCTATGTTTTACTTTTTCTGTGCTGCTTCTGATATTTCATCCACCTCTAACCTAATCGCTGAGCTTTCACCAGTGTGCTGTGTTTCACGCTCTGACCACCAGAGGGCGCTGTGTGATGGGATTCCTCTTGCCCAAGGCTTTCCTCAATCATGTGCCACTGCACTTCAAAGTCGAGCTGAATTTAATTCGTGGAAGAGGAGCAGGCCCTCCTGGTCCGGTGTTCGAAGTGGTGTCCATGCGTCCTCCTGCAACTCCTTCAGTAGAGTTTAGGTTAGGTGAATCTTTTCACATCAGTAAGAGGGCATGGAGAAGGTCAGCACTGGTGAAGAAGAACTCCTGGCATTGCTTAAGATTTGCGGCTGTCAGAAGCAACCAGCCTCCTCCTCATCATGTTCTGTATGATGTATGGAGCCAATAAGCGAAGACCTTCAGCTCTAATGAGCAGTGGTCTGCTGCTCTGTTGCTGTGTGTGAGTTTTGGCCATTTGGCCCCAATAAACACAGAGCTTTACTGGACAAAAACACAGTTCCTGTCTTCCATCATTACAGCTCTCCCTGAGACATGAGGGCTTGTCGAGGGGACCAGGTGGGGAAGGAGGACTGTATATGTGTGTGTGTGTGTGTGTGTGTGTGTGTGTGTGTGTGTGTGTTTGTGTGTGTGCGTGAGAGGGAGAGAGAGAGAGGTGACCAGGGAACTGTTATGTGTATAATTAATGACCTCATCCTGCTCCTCCTGCTGTCCAAGAAGGAGAGGATGTAGGGGGTGAAAGACAAAGAGCAAGTAAAATCTAGAGGGAAAATGACAAGAAGGAGAAAGTCGGCTGTAGTGGCGATTTGTCCTCAAATGAAATAATAAACCAAGGGAACGAATCTTACGCAGGGAAAGTTGAGTCCATTGTCCAGGCAAGCGTCATATTTAGTGTGGTTTTTTTTACCGTTCAGCAAGCAAACAAAGAACGATACAGCCTCTCTTGCCCAGGTAAAAAAACAAAATCCAATGCTTGCCCACCCATAAATGTAAATTCACCTGACCTGCCCAAGTTGCCCAGTACCTTCAAAGCAAAAGCATTAACAAGTACACAAATTAACTAAAATACTGATACTAATGTTGTAATCAAACTAATTATATTATATTCATCAAACAAAACAGCAACAAAATGATATTTAATCATTAAATATTACAAAACAATGAAACTCTCCAATAGGGACGACAGCAAGGGACAAAGATTGAATGAGGGAAGCATATGTTATAGGCTGCACTTGATTAATAATTATGAGATTTGTCAGTGACCGAGTGGCCGTCCCATTACCCCTGCTGTCTGCTGGAGGTACAATTACATGGGATTCAACCCCCCATGCTCCCTCCCCAATAAATTCTCTCTCTCGTCCCTATTTTCATTTCTTCAGCTCTTCCCTGCTTCCTGTCTCTTTTGTAGCTTCAGCACCTTCTCTGTTCCCATGGTGGTAACAGGAGCTGAATGTAAATACGTGGTAAATGCCAAAGGACAGGACCTTGACTTGGAGGGAAACCTGGGACTGATCAAACCTTGCCTGTCACAGCACATCTTTTTTCAGGCTGCTGGGGAGGTGGGGAGGTGTAACAAGGACAAAGGCAGGAGAAGGGTGGGAGGTAACTGGTCTGTCTAGCAGGGGACTCCAGTGGAGGCTGTGGCCCCAGGGGGTCAGTCTGGCCCCCTTCTGTCAGCCCACTCCCTCTCTGGATTCACCCCCCATACCATCCATTGTAGACATGAGGCTTAAATAGCTGACCCACAGTATCTTAATTTAATAAAACTAAAACAGCACAATCACAAACTGCACATATATGATTTTTCATGTTTTCACAGTAATGAGAGGGATGGCCTGCAGTAATGTCACGAAGCAAAGATGAGCTCCTCAAATTACATCTCTCTTTCGCTGAACCCCAAGGGCTCTCCTCCTTCTCCATGCATTTACAAAGACAATCAGTCTGAGTCATTTGGCCAGCATAGAGGAGGAGCCAGTGCACCTGTTAGAGGTGTGGGGCCCATCTGTACAGTAACAAGCAGCTTAGTCCCATGCCTGCAGCAAGAGGTGGAGCTGGCACAGTCTGGCTTGGGTTACTGCACTCCGGGGAGAACGCTTGCATGAGTTCTAGAATGAGTTGGTCACATTGGCTCATTACATGAACAAGAAAATGCAACTATGAATGTGTGTGTGTGTGTGTGTGTGTGTGTGTGTGTGTAAAAACAGTATGCACAGGTGCATCCCATTTGAACTTTGCATTTGTTTGTGCACATACTTTGTTAGTTTGTGGTTTGCATGCCCGAGGGATCATAATGATTCATTGTCTATAAAGAAGGAGAGTGGTGCTGTTACGAGGGGCTAAGGGTTTATGAGGGTTATAAGCACAGCTGCATCCTGCATGTAGACAAATGGGTCTTACGCAAATGGCTGAGGAATGAAAACTCTTTGGCTAGAGTGTGAGGAATTCAGGAAAACTTACATTAGTTTGTGGGTTGTCAGTAGTTTGCCTCAGTGCCAAAATGGCTAAGTGATTAAATTAGTGTTCAGTCAACAGTAAATTAATTGACAGTTTTGACATTCATTTGAAACTGCATTCACTGGTTACAGCTTCACAAATACAAGGATGTGCTGTTTCTCCTGTTTTATTTAATTGTAAATAGAACATCTTTGAGTGTGAATGATGATCAATCGATTAATTGAAAAAATAATCTACAGATTAATCGATAATGGAAATAAGCGTAGTTAACACGAGACATAGAATGACAGCTCTGCAGCCTACTTTTTGTGGATGATTAACTTGGTGTGAACAACCATTCATGTGCATAGTAAATAATCATCATGTAGGATAGTGATCCCTTACAAATTCTATGTCCACATTGCACACACACACACACACACACACACACACACGCACACACACACACACACACATTTAAGTGTGTTAACCCATGTTTCCCCCTTCTCCCAGTATCCCAGTATTTTCCCCTGGGATTACGATCATGTATAACCCATTTCCCCTCATGATCCGGCCTGTAAAGATTAAATATGTAGCCGTATCATCAAACATTTAACACGCTACAAATCAAATTCCTAATCGTGTGTGGACTTTGGGAATGGGGACTCACGTGCATGTCTTGATCCTAAGTTGATGTGAGTGTGCTGCTTGCACGCTAGAGTAATTCTTAACAGTCGTGCAGACTTGCAGGCAGACAGGCATGCTGCTTACCGGAGTGTTAATTGTTAAATCAGTGTTAGGGAAACAATGTTTTCTTACTCACTTAACGGCGTTAGTTGGTGCGTGTGCGTCTATTTCTGTGCATGGCGGAGGCTGGGAAGCCTCCTCGGCACTGGGTAAAGTGGGCTAAGTTTACTGGGGCAGAAAATGCTGAAGCGTGACTCAATCCAGCGCCTTCATACAACCAGCCTCGAAAATATGCCTCTGTCGCATTCTGTCTGCTCAGTGCCTCTCAGACACACACTCACTCTGTGGCGGGAGGCTTGTATGTAGGACAAGGAACACAGAAGGAAAGGCTCCGACCAATTTAGAAAAGGTGGGAGGTGTGTGCACTTGTTTTATGAATGCCTTTTTGATCCATGTGCATATCAGGTATTCTATTCATTTTCTTCCCTGGTTAGTCTGAGTATGAATGGGTCTGACTGAAATCCAAGGTGACTTTCAGCAAGACTGCAGCAAGAATGACATAAGATAGTAGCATGCACCTGCCTCTCCTCTCACAGGCCTTTCTAGAAATCACCCACCCACACACACACACACACGCCTGCGCCCAGAGAGACACATATATAACAGAGAGCCATTCACTGTAATGTGGAATGACAGATTTGGGGTGCGGAGTGACACAGCAAAATTCAGATTACTAACAGTGCTGCAGAGAATGACTTAGCAGAATCCCTTTCATCTGCACTTAATGTCCTTCGTCACTGGAGGCTGACAAAAAAAGACACATGAGCGGAGATGGAAAAAAGAGGAAAAGACAGAACACCTGTCAGCCAAAAAGATAAAAATAGTGAAAAACAGAAACAGACCTGCAGTATATAAAGACTGTGAATGATAACGCTCATGATAACCAGGCAGGGTGGGAAGCATAGAACATGCAGCAGAATAACTCACAGTGTGACATACAGGGAGTCAATCAGACCATTTTAGGCGATTTGGCAAGACACCTGAGCAGATGAGGGCCAGTGTGTTACATTCTCTGCAACCTAATGGACTTTAACACCTACTTGTCCAGTTTATAAGGCTGGCAGTAAACTCTCTGGACAGTTAGATGCAAACAGGTGCTTAAGAGGCTTTATTAGTATGTCTGGAATAGATACTATTTTTGAGTCTGAGTGTGTGCGCGCAAACCTCAAACCACTTGGAAGATTGCCCACCGTTTGATTAGCACATATCCCTATTCTCCGCGCCAGGTGGACATCACAATCAATCAGATTCACACAGACACACACTCTCTTGCTCAAAATTAAAGACCAAAACCATTCATAGAGCTTTTACTATGAATCAGAATCAGAGAGGCTTGTTAAGGCCAGTTTTGTGATGCTCAGTCTGAGCTGCTGTTATTGCCCCAACTCTGATGTCCTAGCTGCTTACTGGATTACTGGGACAGTCAGCTTCGGTGAGGAAAGCTTCGGTGGAGAAAGATGGAAAAACTCCTCAGACTTGGACTGCTTTGGTGCGTTTCATCCCAAGGTACTGTACGATGTAGTGGACTTGATTCTAAGCTAACACTTGTTGATGTAGCAAGCATGTGGTTTCGAAATATAAATGTAAATCATTTTGATGAGTTATTTGTTGAATTCTCCATTATTTCATGATGTTTTTATACATATGTATATATTAGGGTAGGAATATATTGTATTGCTTCCTCTTGCGACATGTTATTGATACACTGGTGCCAAGTACTTGTAAATTTTGCCTTTATATGAATAGATAAAATAAATCTGTGCAGAAACGGTGGCTTGGCTGGTCAAACGCCCTTGTGTGAAATTCACACAAAAATGTATTGTGTGTGTGGGATGGAACAGTGTGTTGTGTCTGTGTGTTATACAAAAAGGTGAGGCGGTACTCGGCTCTCTCTGACATTGTTCTTGTAAGCATTGCACCGACGATTCATTTCACTACCTTCACTTGCTATCACGCACACACAGACATACAAACACACACTGGATTATACGCAGAAATCTGGGTTTTAACCCTAGCCCTGCCACTGAGTCACACTGGGACATGCTGTCCCGTGTTACCTCTCTGTCGGGGGCTAAGCTCCTCACTAATGACAAATGCTGGTCTAGATTGGCTACCTGCCACTCTTGACACTCTTCACTGCGTTCAGTCTCCACGTGCCACCTGCTTCACAAGTCTTAGGGGCCATATACTGTCCATCTGCACCATGCTGGAGGGTATTTATAATGCATGAGCGGCATGCAGATGAGAATTAGGGGGATATTTCTGAGTTATTAATGGTGGGGTGTTACATATTCACAGCAGGCAGCATTAGGAGCAACCTCAGGAAGACAGGAAAGCCTCCTGAGGGCAACAAAGGACTGATGGATCTGTGCACTCTGTCTTTAACACCCAGGGAAGTGTATTGTGCCTGTGTGCATGCATGTGTGGGTGTGCGTGTGTGTGTGTGTGTGTGTGTGTGTGTGTGTGTGTGTGAGCGCACGCATGTGTGTTTATGCATAGAGTCACGGCTGTGCAGTAGACTCGGTCACACCCCAGTGCTCCTGACCACATGACCTCCTGAGTTGATGAGGACTGATGAGAGGTCAGAGGGTAAAGGTCATCGGTACTCTGGGCCTGTATGGCTTAGCAGGAGGGCAGGAGGAGGACAGGAGGGAGAGATAGGATTGAGAGGATTTCTCTGAGATGCAGTGGGGCCGAGAGAGAAATGAAGCAAGAAGGGAGGCGAGAGAAGCAGCAGGTGGAAAAAGGTTGGATGTGAGACATGAAACCAAAAGTGTGACGAGTTAAGGATTTGGGGAGAGAAAGGAGGAGGTATGATCGTCAGGTTAGATGGTTGGCTTTTTACAAGGGTGAATCAAAATACATGGGTTCAAGGAGAACTATGTACTGTTATGACAAAAACGTCTCAGTAAACATGTCGTTTGTTTCATCAGTCACTGTGTTTTGCACTGGTTGATATTGGCTCTCTGCAGAAACCTGATGCCCTAAATGTGGTGTCAGCAGCTAGATTTTATTCAGAAAAACCTATGAATCTGATTTCTGTGGTTGCTTGACAAAGACTATTGTGTACACCCTGGTAGTGCAATGGGAGGAAAGTAAACATTTTTACACAATTTGGTGCATCCAAAAATTATTTAATCCACAATAGTTAGTTACATATTTTCAGCTTTAATAATGGATTACGTTTATATAGCGCTTTATTACGACGCTCAAAGCACTTTTATGAATATGTGGAAACTCACCAATAAGTGCAAGCACCCATGTCAACTTTTAGTTATGGGTAAAACTCACAAAACACTGGATCCTGCTCATCCCATAGTGCAATTTAATACCATCTTTCATTGGACCCTTCATAACACAGGATTTCTGTCAAATGTTTGAAGTCTCAGACCTAACTGAAGATAACCCTGATGACATCAGTGTGAAATCATGAGGGTTCATTTCTCAGACAACGCTCCTCCAGACCCACAGAATGACATGATCCAGCTGTAGACCGACCTTCAGGTCTAAAATCAGCTGGCCGTGTCTTTACAGAAAAATGTGGTTCCGCCACTACTGAGCCTCTCCTTTCTGGGCTTCCAGTCAAAATGCTCTAGCAAAAAAAAAAAAATCTGATTACTAACCAGTTGCATGTAGAGTAAATGCTGGTATTACATGTAAACTATTTCCTGCAGTAACCTGATTATCCCAGTAACTTGGTTTCTTGTATGCATGTTAAACGTAGAGTGTGTTTCCTTCCTTACAGCTTGTTGCTGTATACAGTCATATCCTGTTTGTTGGTAGAGCCCAGCTGTATCCCCCATTGTCTGACTCTCCCTTTCTTTCTTTCTGTAAGTCTGGTTAACTGAGAGAGAATCAGGGGGGAGTTAACATTCCACCAGTGCTTGCCAGAAAAACAAAAACAACCCCTCTCCATGGTGTGACCCACCAGCATCCTTCATCCCCCCTTTTCGCTTCTTTTCTTCTACTTTACTTCCTCCCTCCACCCCTTTCTGTCCCAATCAGCCCTCTACCCCATATGCCCTGTCCTCTGTAACCCCCCCTGGTCACTGTTACATAAGCTTCCAGTCATAGATCCAGGCCATATCGCTCATGTTTTCCCCCCTGTGTGTCTATTGGAGCCTCAGCATCCAGGGCCCGGCCTTAATGAGGCCCCTACAAAGGCCCATTGATGGGAGGCCCAGTGTGAGAGAGGATGACCCCAGCCAAGAGCACCCAGAGCTGGGCATCAGCTGCCCCGGGCTCTCCCTCCACACAAAGAGGTCCACTGTGGACAGAGACCTGAAAGGGCACAGAGAAAAGGAGGCAGAGAGAGAACAGGCAAAAAGAGGGAGGAGATATCCTGTTCAAACAACTTAGAGAATGTGAGATAGAAAGATACCAAAAAAATGGAACAGATGTATGACTTCATCGCAGTGTAGTCGCTTCTCTGACTATTAGCTCCCCATTAAGCCTTATGCTTCCTCCTCCTCCTCCTCCTCTCTTCCTCCTCTGTGCATCCCAAGAACCGTGAGACCCACCCTCTGCCCTCCCTCTGCCAGGGAGCTGTCAGTGTCTTTATCTCACCCATGGATCATAAGTCAGATCTGAAGAGCGGACCACAAGGCTGTAGTCCGTCACAAATCCTCATCAGTGACCACAGGTTGCTCAAAGGAGCAATCAGGGCACTTTGATGGGACCCCCACACTCTTTTTGGACACATTTTGAGTCCTAACCAATCGGAATCCAGACGTTTTTGAAGCCAAGTTTGGTGGAGATAGACGCGTTTGTTAATCAGATTTGCACTGCAACTTGCCGTTTGGGAAGCTGTCTGAAAGAAGAATGTGGAAGATCAGGCTGGACTTTTAGAAACTGTTGTGGGACGACCATTCGGAGAATTGGGATGTTACATAACTGACGAGGCTTAACTACATCCTTTAAGTCATCTGTCTGCATCCCATGATTACAGCAAATAATAGAGAGGACGAGAAAAGGCTGTAGAGCCAGAGTTCAGGTCTTGATTGAGAGTTGTTTTGGGGGGTTTGTTTGTTTTTGATCAGTTGAACAATGACTCTGGCAGCTCGACTTGAGGACTTGGAGGTGACCCTGGAGCACATGCTTATGGATGTCTTTGTGAGTTTGCCCATTCCTTCTTTTCTTCAGTTTTGTTTTTAATCTGTCATATAGTGCATTTAACTAAATGCATTTGTCTTAGTCTTTTGCCACCATTCTTCTCTCTGTATTTCATATGGATGACCTCTCTAGTGCATAATTGCAGCTGGACACCAGAGGCCAACATATGTTCACATCTCTGTCCAGATGTTTTCTCATTAATTGGCTTGAAAAAAAGTGCTGATTATATGACAAACTCTCTGCACTTGGAGATTTAGGGAATAAACTGGCTAACCAGGAATCTAACCTGGACTGCATGGCCTGCACATGACTCAACACAGGGTTAGACCCCTGAGTAAAGACTTTGGGAATGTTAACTTAGCATGTGAGTACCTTTCATCCAACCAACTCCAAAAGTATTAAATCTAAATACTTGGCTTATTTATGCTTTCTGTGGTCTGTAGCCATCATAGTTATCTGCAGATAGCCATAAATCTTTTGATTAGGAATGAATGAAATCTCCAAGTGAAGGAAGTGAGGATTGAGAATGAGGAAATGAGGGATGAAAGAGGAATGAGAACGAGAAGGAAAATCTGATGGATGCGATAGTCAGGTTTCTATTGCCCGTGACGCTTGGATAGAGGTAGATTACTCAGGCCCCTGCGGTTTACAAAGCATTCGGGCTGTGGGAATGAAAAACTGCTTTGCACTGCATCCCTCACAGACACACAGATGCACAAACGTGCACTCATACATAACGTGCAGGCACATGCAGTCTACCTCTGCAGACGCACACACACGTTGTAAATACAACATCAGTATCCCTGGTTGCTTTTATCTGCCGGCTGCTGTAATGAGTTTGGTCGTTAAGCTGCTGTTTTTCCTTTAACATTGTTTACAGGCACAGGCATCTGTTGGAGGGAACAGTAATCTGTCCTTTTCCTGACATATACTGTGCTTCCAGTGAACGTCATCAGCAGTTCTTCCACTGCTGCGGGGCGTCAACATCACTGATATATGCAGATATTTGATGCCTGCATCCATCAACCTATTTTGGAGATTTGGTCATTTTCATATACCCAATAGGTGATTTATGACTGAAGCAATAAAGATTAGTGTTTGTGGCCAGAAAAGGATTTGGATTATTCATGCACTGCATGTGGGATGGAAAAAAAACAGGAGTCAGGAAAATGTTTCCTTCCTCTACACTTCACCTCTCAGCATCCTAATTAGGCTGCTTATTTATTTATTTCTCTAATTGCTGCAAGAGGCTGGAAAACAGAGGGTTATCTGGCCACTTTGCATACTTAAATGAGAAATTTTTAGTTTGCCTGCACCCTTTCCAGACTGGTTGCTTACTGAGCCTGCATGTGGCATTGCATGTGTACATCCGAATGCACACACTCACACACACACTCACACACACACACACACACACTCACACACACACACACACACACGAATGCTGAGACATGCAGACATGAGCTAAGAAGAGGCCTATTTCAGTGAACCATCAAATAAAGGCAGAGTGGATTAAATAAGGCTTTGCAGCAGCAGACGTGTGTCATGGGTCAGGCATCTTGTACTACTGAGAAGGTTTTGTCAGTGTTCCAAAACAGGAGACTAGCGGTCATGTAATGTGTATATTGAAGTTCAGTGATTTTAACTGGGTGTCAGCATACATGTAAGTGTTAAACATGTCTGTATGTGTGAAATATCCCGGCAGTGAGCAGAGGCAGGAGTCATTAGAGGAATATTAAGGGTCATTAGAATATGCTAGTGCTTCTCCATCCTCCAGTAGACAAGGACTCCCAGAGTCGTCGGTGCTGCTCATTGGCTTGAAGCAGCAGCTGAGTGCAGGGCTATATTCAGGGATGCATGTTTTCATTAGCAAAGCAGCGCGTATGAATGATTCAGGAACGCCGAGTGGATCTGAGGCAACAAACTTCTTTAACAGCCTCTTTTACTACAAGAAAAGGAGGTCACTATTTTGTTGCCTGGATTGCTCGCAGGAAGCTGGAGTCAAAGCGGAGCCATTTGTAGACTTGCAGATTTTTTTTAGGTCAACACTTTTATTTCTCCTGCATTCAAGACCATTATCATAGATTTAAAGTGCATGACTGCACAGGGCATGATTGCAAAGTCATGCCTACCAGCTTAGAATTCAGAAATCTAATAAGAGAACCCATCAGCGCTGTTAAAATCAGCCCGTTTCCCTTTGTGCTATTGCCACAAAGGCGAAAATAGCCGACACCCATCCACGCTACCGCCCCTCCCAAAAGAAATGAAATGCTTTTTAGAAAGAGAAACATGTCTGTTCATTTTAGAGGAAAAACAACAATCATCTGAGTTACTGTATCGCTTGATCTCCATAACATTTGTGCCACAGAGGTCTCATTCACATAACGAACATAGCAACACTGGCACACACACAGTAACAAGACCCTTTGACATGAACAAAATAAAAGCATGATCTGTATCTAGTGATTGGGGTTTTTTTTTCTGGGGGTTGTAAAATGTCTGTTCATGGCGTCATACCAACTCCTGCCAAAGCTGCTGTGTATTGTGGTGCTGGTCGGCTGAGCTGCAAGGGGGTAGAGAGAGACACACACACACAGAGAAAGAGAGAGAGCGAGAGAGAGAGAGATGGCAGCTCCTCTTTCAGAGGCTGCCTCACAGTCTCTCACAAAGGATGACAGTCACGTCAGGAAATGAAGCGTTGTGATTAAAAATGCATTCAATCCTTGTGTAGTTTAATTGAATCTCCTCCTTGTGCACCCCCACCCACCCCAGCCCACCCCCAGTCCTCTCCCCCAACATCCTCATCCCTTCTATGATGCAGGCCTGCAGGCAGAGCAAAGCATCCCTTCTCTCACTCTTCTTCCTCATTTTCTCCTCCATCTCCCTCGTCTCCTCTGACAGAGGAAGACCTCAGCTGGATGGGACTGTTTCCATCACAGCTGTACAGCTCTGCTCAGTACTGTCTCCTCTTTTTCAAGCAGCCATAAAGCACTAGTTCATATCTTTGTGAGGGCTGGTCTGCCACAAAGGGCCCTGCGGTCTCTGAGAGCATTCAGTCTGCAAGGAGCACAAACACTGTGACGGACTGATACCAAGAGCTTGTATCCTCTCCACCCCACAATTGTATCACTGCATTGTACATTATCTGTGTGCCTGTGTGCATGTGCATATCTTATTCCCCAGTGTACTATTCTCTTTTGACAGTGCTACTATAAATGTGTTGTTTCAGATAGACTGGGTGTATTTTGTGTGACTGTTCTGTTATATAATGCATGTGCCCTCTGCCCAGTGACAAAATTGTTCAATTATAGTGAGCTGACCTCCTCCTCCGTCCTCTATCCCTCACTCTCTGGATCTGTCTGTTTCCTCTCTCCTACCCTCTCTACATGACTCTCTTGCTTTGCCTCTCTGCCCACCAAACAGTTGCCACCCCATCTACATGAATCTGACAGTGGTATTGATCGGTATCAGGCTGGAGCCGCGGTGTCAAGTCCTCCCAGGACAGAGGCATAACTTGGTCCTTCATTTGATAGCAGACAGTATAGAGGCAGACAGAAAACGAAGCACAGCACAGCACGTTTCAACAACAAGGAAATTCGAAGTGTTTACATAAGAATCTAACCGGGGACAGTGTGGCAATGTGGTCTTCACTTTAACCATTCTGCTGGACACCCCAGTCTGTATTTTCAAGGCCTAGTCTGGTATATACAATGTGTTTTTCTTGTAAACAAATTCAAAAAAAGGAAATTCAAAGAAAACTATCATTGCATTAGTCTCTCTATCAATACTTTTTGACTTCCCTACCCTGTCTGTGTCATTCAGCCTAAAGCCTATTTATTCCTGCTGAAGATGTCAATCTTTAAAAACAGGTCACCGTTTTCTTTTTTGTTCAGTCCTAAAACAGCTGAGCACTGTGCTTTTTAACTGTTGCGCAAAGGGGAGTAATAGTGCAGGGGACACTGGAAACTATTTTTAGCTGTGGAATTATACACATTAATCAATACTCAGTGTGCTAGTATGTATTTACAGCACCAGGACGGTGAATGTGGCATCAGCCCAAAATAAACTATCGTCCCCATGTCTATTGACATAAAGGAACATGTCACAGAGTGCAATGGTGTGACTCACTTGCTTTGGTCTATGGGACAGAAGAATAAGCTATATCAGGCCTCCTTTTGTGGGATTTGTTGACAAAAAGAAAAAATATTAAATTAAAAAAACATAGAGTAGACAAACAAATCATGTGTTATTATACAAAGTTCCAGGAAAACTTCAGTTTCCCCCATAAAATGAATGAAATTTAAATAATATAGCCAGATTTAGCATTCAGATGTATCTCATTTTCTTGCCTCATTAGTCTTCACTCTGATTGCAGAATCACTCAAATAAATAGAAATCATAAACCTGATCCAATTTTTATGTGCACATCCTTAAACTAATCAGCAATTATCATTCAGCCAATTTCTATCTATCGTGTGCATGGTCCAGATTCTGATGTCAACTGGGCCTGCACATGCAAAGGCTTCCCATAAGACTTGGGTGAATAATTCAGAAGCCTTGTATGCCATTCAATACGGCAAATTGCTCTTCGAGTGCTCCATTCAAGTCTGCCACTGCACTCATAATAGACTACTGATTGGCCCATTGCAATGATAAATTCTAATTCCATTAAGGCATAGATGACTGCATAGTGGACTGCGCTCAGACAAAAATACAGTGATTTTTTTCCAAGACAATGCTTACACACCTTGCCAAGGCTATAAACAGAGTATATCAAAGACAGAGGTGATTTTTCAGTCTGTCTACATTCCTTTGGTGCCACTAGCAAAAAATTTTAATCATATTGAAAGACGCAGATATAATTCACCCCCACCACCACACACACACACACACACACACACACACACACACACACACACACACAATCACCTCACAGCGGGCTGAGCAGATGTTGTGCCGAGCGACATGGTTTGACCAGGACAACCTGTTCCTCGTGTTCCACCAAATCTCTCTGAAATATAAATATGTCCCAGTTTTCACAATGAGTCACACAAATGTCCCCGTTTCCTGACAAATCTCACAGGCTATCTGTTACCTTTCCAAGCATGTAAAAGTGTTTCCCAGGCCTTCGTACACAAACACTTCGGAGGGGATGATAATTGAAGTGGATGCTCCCCTGTGGAGAAGTCATTATGATTGGTTCTGGCCTGATGAAGGGTGGGAGGCCCGGCTTTCTGCTCATCTCGCTTTCAAGAGATAAAGACAACGCAAGCGTACTCTTAGAAGCATACACAGAAGCACGCAGCCAGAAATGAATTGAATAATGCTGTCAGGGTGGTATTGTTTAGCTGTTTTCTGTATATCTGTGTTTTCTGCGTAATGGTGCCGTAACTCAGCGCTTTGTAATTTGTGGGGTCTTGAAACATAAACATTCAACCCACTCCCTCGCTGCCTGGGATGGGGAGAGAGTCCAGCTAGAGGGCATTTCCATAAACACACCCACCCACACACAAACACACACACAAACACAGTCAGGAGCAGGACCATAGGGATGAGTCAGACAGCCGTGGGCAGAGACTGGCTGTGTTATGGGGGTAAATTAATGCGTAACAATGCCAGGATTCTACAATTGAGAAGCATTGCTTCTTAATATTACAGCTGCGAACAAAGAGTAAGCAGACACACAGACACACAGTAGAAATAAAACCTAGACAGTCCAGACGCTTTGTTTGCAACTCCCTTATTAGCATCTCTCATAGGCAGGTAGTGATGTTCTCTCTTTCCTTTCTTCTTATCTTTCTCTTCTTTGTCACTCTCTCTCTTGTAATCTGCAGATGATTTCTTGGAAATGTATTACAAGCTGTTAGTTCAGTTTGAGGACAGCAGCTGGGATGAACTGAGCCGGTACACAGAGGCATGTCAGAATCTCCCAGCTTTTTGCCTGATTTTTGTATTTATATTCCTTATTATGTATGCAGGTTTGTATTTCACATATTTTTATTACCAAGTGCGAATCCCATTTGCCTTTATTTTTGTGCCATTGTTGACTGAAATGGGTCATCGTGCATCTAGCCGGAGGCATCGAGAATAGTAACATGTTGTGTTTTTTGTTTTTCTTCCTCCTGTCAAGACAAGGGCTTATTACCTCACTGGATTTGAGGCTGTGGAATTTTAAAAATCTCAGAAGGAAAAAAAACAAAGAGCTGCGACGGAGAACAGACAAGCACAAACTATGCTTAAACTGTTCAATTAGGAGAGTGTATTGTCATCTCCCTGTCAAGGTGTCGTACGAGATCCCTATGAAAGCAGCATGGGTTTATCTCGCAGATCAGCAGTGGCAGTTAATCTCTGTCATCGTGATCTGAATTAACATCAAGCACACACATCACACGGAGTAAAAGAGCAAAGATTTCTCTTTGCAGTCGTGTCTTTTGGTTCTCATTTCAGTTCTTCCAGAATGTCATCCTGCAAGACTTGTATGTCTGCTCACTAAGTTTATAAATAGCCTTCTGATAGTTCTCATGTAGGCCACAGTCACTCTCACACTGATGTGGGCCAGGGTATTGAATAAATAATGCTTACTGGGGATTACCACTGCAGATGATTTTCTCCTGTATGCTTGTCGCGCAGCTTTACCACACTGTGTGTGTATTTTGTGTGTGTGTGTGTGTTTATCTAAGTGTCACATATACTAGTATCATGAAGCCATCAGGGGTCTTCATGTAAAAAAAATGATATCAGGGATGGAAAAAAGGGTTGTTTAGTTGCTTATTTTGACTGATGGCTTTAATCAGATTTTATACCCTGTGACCCAGCATCCAATCACTTCACAACTATGATTTTTGTGCTAATAATCCAATGCTGCTGGCTTACAGCTACCTAGGCCATACAAATGCTTACTGTTACATGGGTTAACCCATCATACATGCATGCGTGCATATGTGCATGCCTAACATCTGTGCATGCGTGTGTTGATCCACTTAAGTTAATCAGCTGACTGTTCAGTATTGATGTGCAGAGGCAAACAGAGCTCAGCAGTGAGTGATGATGAGAATATGACGGTAAGTCACTATGTGCAGCTGTAACTCATGAGTCCAATAGCTTTAATGGACATGTAAAGACCACCGTAGTGGATACAGAGGACTGACTCAGCTCTGTGCCTGTAGCCGTCATGATAAAAGATCTCTGCGAGGGCTGGAGCGTTGCAGCATAAGGTTCTGCCACTGTCACAGCTTTTGTGGAAAAAATCCAGGGCAATTTCCACACCTTTCTGCATGCAGACGATGAATCGAGCGATAGGATGATCAATATCTGCATACATGAGAATTGGGAAAGATTGACTCCAAGGATGCATGGTGTGTGTGTGTGTGTGTGTGTGTATTCTCCCTTTGTGTCGTAGACCAGACAGTGCAGGGAGAGAAAGCTGGATGTGGGATTTCAAAGATAATCTCCCTACCAGATGGCAAAACATCCCATATTCCTTTTGAGGTTCCCCACGTGATCCCCTGTAAGGCTGTGTGTGTGGGTGTATGTGTGTGGGGATGGTGGGGGAATATATGCTCACAGACATTTATTATTGGACCACGTGACACGAATGCGTATGCTAATAACAGCCGTAACGTCACATTAATCCAGTGACCTGGTTAAGCCCCCAACTGAAGGAAGTGAGTGTGGGAGGTAGGGAGGGGGAGCTCCCAGAACTGGAGAGGAGAGCGGAGAAGAGAGGGGAGAGACAAAGCGCGCTCCCTCTCCCTCTCACACACTCTCACACACTCATTCACCTCGTGAGCGGCAGAGTGGAGCGTAGCTGAGAAGAGCAGAATGGGAAGTGGTTTGACACAGGGAGAAATAGAAGCAGAAAGAGTCACATAGGACCGGTGTGGGACTGCTATACCCTCACACACACACACAGACACACACGCTTTTCTCCTTAAACAACCACGCAGGCTCGCGTGAACCCCGGCTGCCAGGCTGGACGGGACGGCGAGGACGCCCACATCACACACCCGCACACATGCTCACACACCTACGGAGACACACACTCTGGAGCGTACCATGGTGCTCCAGGGAGCAGTGACGCCCGGGAGAACCCGCCGGCTGATGCTTAAGCTGCCGGTGGGGACTCTACGAAGGAACAGCGGAGAGAGGGTAAGGCGCGAGCTTCCCTCAATTCCTTTTTCTCACATTCTCACTTCTGCTTTGCCTCTCCCTCTCTTCTTGTGTCTTGCCGTGCTGTTGTGTGTGTAAATGGGATTTAAAAAGGTTCTTGGCTAATCCAGGGGACGGTATTAGATTTGAGTTGGTGGAAGGCAAGTCAAGAGCAAAGCTTTTAATCTCTCCAGTGGACAATACTTCTCTGTGTTTCTCTTCCTGTCAGTCTGAGTCTGTCAATCTTTCCAGCGCTCAGTCTGTCTCTGTCACTGCTAATGTATTCCACTGCGGTCCTCAGTTTTCAAGGTTACAGGGAAGTCTCACTGTGGGAGAGCTGTCTTTGAGTGCAGCCTGTTTGCCCATCACTGTCAGCGCAATTGAACTGACTTGAGACATGAGTTAGGTTCTTTTTATCAAGCAAAAGCCACACGTAGCCTGGCTTTCAGCCTGATCTGAAGTGCTGAATCCTGTCATGCCCAGGTTTTTTTGTTTTTTTTTCACAGTGGAAATCAGTTTGTCTGCCAGGCATCAAAACCTTCAGTGTTTATGTGTTTGTGTAAATCTAGTGTGTGTGTGGTACAAAGGCAGGAGATAATAGTTTCCAGTTAAGCTTTGACACACAGTGGAAGCTTAGACGTGGAATGTGTGTTGCAAAGTTAACCTTTGTGTCAGTTGTAAGGACAGGCTGTAGCCTGCCAGGTGATTCACCCCTTATGCTCTGCAGCGAAGTTGTTTACACCACGAGAAAAGCTGCGTTTGTGTGTAACGAAAGTAGCACACAAGTTAGCAGCTGCGAGTGTGCTTGTGACTCCTCGTTGCAGTCATTCTGTGATGCGTGTCAGCTCTCTTTCATGTTACAAATACGCTGGTGTTAAGTGAATCAGAGCATATGTGTGCAGGTGATGAGCATCAGACTGCTTTACCAAACTCACGAGGGCCTTTTAGGATCACACTGAACTGAATTTGAGCTCCCTTTTGAAAATCTCAGTCTTCCCACTTGATGTAACATGACTTTAGTTTCATTAACACCCCTCTTTGAGTGAATGTGACTTCTAAATGCCATGAGCGCTTCTGAGAATCGCTGGTCTCTTTGTAGTTCTCTCTCTTTGATTGAACGTGTTCACAGAGGATACAGTAGTACACACACGTACACAAATACTATACCCATGCAATCGTAAATTACATAGCATGGTCTCTGTGTATTGAATGAAAAGTGCTTTCACTTTAATAAGCCCCGGCATACATGTTCCCTCCCTACTATAGCCCTCACATCTCCTTACACAGAAACACAAACCACAACCTGGTTCACCGAAGATGGCTTTTATAGTCAAGTTGCACTGAGTGAGCAGTAATGGAAGTTAGTTTGTTCTGACGTTTTCAGGTCTCACTCCTTTAACACTTAAGATCGTGTGTCATTTATTCTGTACTGGCGGGTAAACTGATTAACTGTGATCTAATCTGGCTGGCTGTCATAATACTGCTTGATTGGAGGAAACTGAATATTCGCTGTCCTTTTGAGAGAAGTAATTGCTCCCTGTTGATTGGCTAGTGTCTGCGCACATACACACACTCTCACACACAGTCACTCAAATAACCATAATTAATGGAGGAAAGAAGATTTTCTCACACAGGAACGGAGGGAGGTCTTTCTCTCTCCCCTGATTGCTTTCCCTCTCTCTGCCTCCCATTCTTCCTGCAGCCAGCTGTGTGCAGACAGACTGGGGATTACTTGTTGTGATTTACATACACTTGCTCAAATTATTGTACTCTTGTGCTGGAAAAATGATGGATGTGCATCAGTTTGCTGTGTAAGGTAGTGAACGTGTCAGATGTTTCAAACCATACAGGCAGAGAAAAGCATGAAAGACATTTCAAAAGACAATTTAAATCATCAGTCTGTCAGACTGATTCCTGTCCTCCGTGATGTGAGGTGAACAAAGCTCAGTGATCTACCGGTTTTTACCCCTGAGGCTCTATAAAGGTTGACTGTCTGTTGGATTATGACTTAACCGTCCTGTACTGAGCCACTAAAATACTTTCACTTCTAACACAGCTGCAGCTTTGTCCTGCTCTGACTTGTCATGTTAGATAACTCATTATGTTATCACCCAATCTCGGCCTTATGCAACCGCGTGACTGCATTTAGGAGTAACAGCATACAGAAAAAATATTGACAAACTCTGTATCCATAAGCAGCTGACAGGGCAGAGACTGGAATGTTGTTGTGGAAATGTTTCTAGTTGCAAGCTTAGAACCAGTTAAAAATGCTTTGTACACCGGGAAACCCAGTTTTTAATATCCTTCAGCAACATTTTGCCATTAAACATTCAGAGGTTGGTGGGTGTGCATCGCCACTGGCTACACACGCTAGCATTCCTTGACTTATTTGAAAGATATTTTGAACACGGATCCTCCAGATTGCTTTCCACCTTCCAGATTGCAGAATGAAAAGGGCAGACCACGTTCTCATCTGTGCCCTGTCACTTATCTAATGCAGATGAATCGTCTCACGTCTGTGTCAGTAGTTGCTGATGGATGTGGGCTCTATTGCAGTTAATTGAGTAATATCTACAAGGAGAGAATAGCCATCCTTGTTCATAGTCAACAGCTATGAGACATCTGAACCGAACATGCCTCGTTAACTGGGGAACAATAGAAGAGGAGACAAACTTGATTACTCCCGCTTTACTCTGTGAATCACTTTCTTTTCTGTTCTTCATTTTCTCCTTCGGCTCGAATCCTCATTATGGTGGCTCAGAAATCCTGTTTCATATCCAGCCTTGTCATACTCTGCATTCCCCCTTTCTCTGGCTCCTGCACACCTTTCATTACAACAGTTTTGCGAAAGTCAAAGTGGCAACACATGAAAGAAGTGTATCAGCGTGGACAAAATGGGATAGAAGGATTTATCCTAGCAAAACGCTAGGTGTTTACAGTATAATATGATGATGATAAATTGCGCAGTTGGCGTCGACAGTATAAAACGTCTTCTTTTAAGGGATGTGAGCGGTCTGAATTAGGATTATCCACCGCCTTTGTTATCCTGCTATCATGTTAAGCTGCTCAGCTCTTTTCTGTGGAATTAAGAACAAAAACAACAAACAAACAAAGGGAAGAGAGGGCGCGAGAAAGAGCGAGACGTGCGTGTTTATTTGTGTGTGCGTGTGTGTGGGGGGGACTGATCAAAACAGACAAAAAACATTTCAGATTTCAGGAGGTTGAATCGCTCTCCAAGGAAACATGTCGTTGTCAGGGGCACCGCGGGGGAGCAAGGGTTTAAAGGTGGGAGGGGTGGATCACTGTCGGAGAAGGAGGAGAAGTTCACACAGGCACGCACATATAGAGACTTAGACACATACACATGTTGAAAACACGCGCTCATGAGCGGAATAGGAATGCAAACAGATAATAGCATGACTGAAATTTACCGCTGAAGGCCTGAAAGCCAGAAGCAGCCGGGCCAAGTGGTGGAAGGCAGGAATACTAATCAATCCGTGTTACCCTTAAACATCTTGTCTGCACCAATCACAGAGAAGGTCAGCGCTGGACTCAGGCGTTCTGTGGGCCAGGTTGGTACTCGTGCTTGTTTCTCATCAGGTTGATCTAATCGTCTCAATGTTAGTGTCAGGATTCATTTGAACAGCTGCAAAGTTGATGTGGAAACCGATGGAACAGCATTCGAAATAAGCTTCTATTTGATTTTCTTTCTGTTAGCAAATACCAGTTTTGAGCTTTTTGCCCCCACAGCTCTGCTCTGCCTCGCTACAGTATTGATTCCCAGGGATCTCAATCTGCCCCTCCCGGACCGTAGGTGAGCGAGCTGTGGTCAGTCACTCCAATTAAGGAGACAAAGGGGAAAGAGGGGAAGAGAGAAAGAACGAAAGAGGTGGGAATAACAGCAGCTAAAGGCTCCTGAAGGCCCCTCTTCTCTTGCACCACACCCTGTTCGGCATGAAAGGGGACCCCCCTTTTCTCCCCAAGGCAGCTCAGAAGGAAGAATGTTTTTGAGCAAAGGGAGGAAAGGGGGGTGAAGCACAGGGGAGACTCCCACCCTCCTCTCCACCCTGTCTCTTTCATCACCCTCTGCTATGATTTTTTTTTTCTGTCTTTTATTCCCCGTCCAAAATCAACCCGCAGACCTATAGACACACGGCACAGCTGCACACGAGTTCAAAGTAAATCTGAACAGAGCAGCGATCAAACAATGAGGAGATGATCGCCTACTGACTGTGAGTGAAGGCTGAAGGCAGTGAGCTGCTGATAATGTGTTTTCTCTATGGAGACAGTTTGCTAGCAGGGTAGCTATGGTGAGAGTGGACTCCTCTGCCAAAACATCCCCAGTGGATGGATGTGTGTGTGTGTGTGTGTGTGTGTGTGTGTGTGTGTGTGTGTGTGTGAGAGAGCATTCCCATCCTCTGTCACCTTCATGCAGAGCTCAGAATGATTTCTTCATTATCTCTGCTTCTCTATTCTCAGAAATGACTGCATGGAATCCTTTTTTTTAACAAAAAAAGAGAGAGACAGAGCAGAGAAAAGGAAAAAAGATGAGTGTGGGTTGATGGGAAGGAGTCTGTTAAATTCCATCTCCCCCAAAACAGGATGTGGAGACCCCGAGATGTTCCTTAAATATCCCGGCACAATCTGTGCCCTTTGTTAGACAGAGATAACACGACTCAATGAGAACGGAGGCGCTGTCTGTGACTCACTCGTATGAAGGGGTTTATTCATAGTTTGTGTGTGTGTGTGTGTGTGTGTGTCTGTCTGTGTGTCTGTGTTGTATGAGTTTGTGTGCGAATCCTGCAATGACAGAAGAAGAGGAATAGAAAGGAGGGTTGAGGAGAGAAAGAAAGAATATGTGTTGTAAAATTTAAAGACTTGCTTGAAGATGTTGGAGGTAATAGGGTGTGTGTGTGTGTGTATGTGTGTGTGTGTGTGTGGGTGTGTGTGTGGGTGGGTGTGCATGAGTGACAAAGAGAGACAGAGCAGTAAAGGGCTAGAAAGAGAGAGCGAGTGAGAGAGGTGCAGTCTCTTGTTTTCCCGTGGGTGTACTGCAGTAACATAGTAATCCTCATTAATATTTATCTGCCAGGCAAAGTGGAGAGAATGATTAGCTCGGGAGTGTGTGTGTGGTGTGCGTGTCATCTTGAGTGAACAACCCTTTGTGCGTGTGTGTGTGTGTATAGCATATTACAGCATATAACACATGAACTAGGTCAACTTCTGTACTTAAGAGACTAACAAGTCCTGATACTTCAAAGGTTTTGTGTCATCATGGGGGTCCCTCGTTGCTTGCATGCACAGTAAACAGTATTTCCATTTTAATTATTGCGAGCACACATACGAGCAGGGAAACCAGAGCTCAGGGCATGCACATACATTCTCACACACACAGAGACATGAAGAAGCTCCCTGCCTTTATCCCTCTCTCGAGCCACATTACTTTATGTTATTGATTTTCCTGCTCGCACCTCTAATACAATCACATTAAACTAAACTGATCGGAATTGAATTTCAGACCGGGTCTATACACGTATGTCACTTGTAATCTCCATCACATAGACGGTGGTGTGTGTGGGTGGGTTGGTGGGTGTGTTGAAAATGAACCTATAAGATAATTAAGCCCCCAAAAGCCAGGTTTAGTGTCACTGAAAAATTCTAATAAAAGAAGAGAAAGACGCTCTCTTTCTGTCAGATGGACTTTTTACTATCTTTATACAACTGAAATTTGTGTGCCATAGTGCCTCAGCTGAGAATGTTCCTGTGAATTCTGTGACCCATTTCCCTCCACTGCTCTCCCCTTCCCTCTCTCGCTGACTTGCCTGCACTCTAGTATAACACGCCTGAGTGGAGATCAGAGAGCAGGAGGAAGATTGAGAGATACAGAGAGAGATATGAGGGAGAGATGAAAGAGGGAGAGATGGAGACAGGAGAAAGTAAGAGAATGCTGAGAGCAGGAGATGGAGTAGAGAAAGTGACAGGGTTTACTCCTGATTTTCCTGTTTCCTGCCTGTGTCAGGACTCGGATGTCCTCATGACTGACTGTGTCGTCTGTACAGGTCTGAGGTTTATTTATCAACAATATGTGGATGAATGTTTGAGAGAAAGAATGAAATACAACACAGATTATCTCCCCGTTTGGCTGTCAGTTCCCGTCCATCACAAAGCTGATGGTAAAATCCCAAACGGTGTTTTGTCTCCGTCTTGTTACTATGGTAATAGCCGGCCAGCTGACACTTTGGTGCTGACTGTTTACATCACAGGGCCTGTATGACCTTTCCCAGGAATCAGCGGCACATTGCACGCACATGGAATCATGGGAACAGTGCACTGTCATACCTAACCTCCCCCCTCCCCCCCTACCACAACAAATATTTACACCCCTCATAAATTACAGTGGCTGAGAGGTGAATGTCCACAGCCCTCGTGCGCAGCTCCAGCCAAGCCCTGATTCATTTTGGAAAAGTCACACTATAGGAATGCCACACATTCCTCATGGGTTTCTCAAGAGACCACTGAGAGGGGAACCCTGAGATAGAGGGATGGGAATCTGGTGCTCTAGAATAAGGGATGTTAAAGCATGTGGTTAGTGAAATGAAGTAAATTTAAGAAGATGCAAGCTTATTGCAGTGTTTGGCATTCAGATTTTTTTTTGTGCAACGAACCTCCTGCAACCCATTCAATTAGCCATCTGTGCAAACTATAGAGTCACACTGAGATAAAATATACCACACTGAGAGAGAGGAAGCACTCCCACAGCATCCATAACAAGTCGTATTTTCTCATGGAAAATTTTAAAATCTGATTTTTAATATCTGCTTTGTACAGTACACTATAGTTGATCAATACCATGGCAGTAACTCATGTTCATGTTGACATTCAGTAATAAAAAAAAAAACAGCATGGGCATCATGCAATAATTTTCATGCACACACACCAACTCAGCAGTACAGGAGTGACCCCTCGCATCAATAAACCCCCACATGAATCAAAGTGGACTCCGAAAAGGCCATTTAATCCACCCACAGTCAGATTGGGTTTGGTAGGAAGGCAGAGAATTACTGTACAGTCCAGAGTTATTGAATTCTCTATTGATCAAGGCTCTCTGAGGAAAGTAGAAGCAAAGCAGGAAAAAAGGAATCAGTTCGGCAGTAAAAACCCATCAGACATTTGACCTTTTTTCATTTTAAATGTCTAGACTGACACATAAGAAATCCTTAGCGACCCAGAAGACAGAAAAGGTCTGGTGGAGCTGGAAAAAACACACTCTGTGTCTGTGTTTGATTTCAGAGTTGTTTTAACGTTGGTATCACACATGAGACAGACAGCATTGATCATTTATGCTGTATTGTTTTAGCAGTGCTGTGAAGCCAAGAGTTTATCACACACTGGCAAGGATAAACACACACAGACTGTAGGCTTGGCACAGGTTGTATGTGGGTGTTGTATTGCCTCCATGTGGCCATTGTTACAAATGGGTGTGTATGTAAGCAAATGTAAGATAAGCTTCATTGTGGATTTCTATTTCAAATAAACAATTACATTCGATGTAATCAATCATGTTTACATGCTTTGCACATTCTGTGCAGGGATAATGTGTTGAGTTGGTAGAGTGTGTATTTTTGAATTTTTGGAAGAATTAGATGGGTCAGGTCAGGGTACTCCAGCCTGGGAAAACTGGCTTGAAGGAAAAATGTCTCCTTTTTAAAAATAATTCTGGCTAAAATCCCACTGCTGTTAGAAAGTAGCACACTCAGGACTTTGGGGACCATATATTAGTGTTTTTCAGGTCAGAAACTGTAATTAAAGTCTGGTGTGATCAGTATGTATGTGCATGTGTGTCTGTTAATGTGTGTGTGCTACCTTCAATGATTCAGAATGACAAGCATGCAGATAGTGTCCAGTCTGACCAAGTGTGTGAGAAGGTGTGCCAACCTGTAAGCAACCTGTCTCCTTGAAAAGTGAGACATTGGGGGAGAGATAGAGTGCTGTCTCCTCTTCTCTTCAGCACTGGACTGGTTGCTCTCCTTGTGAGCTGCAGTATGAGCGTGCATATCACTTTAAAAACAACTACCAGTCGGGGAGGACTCAGAGACCGGCTGCATTTCCTTAGTGGGAATGTTTGTGTTTGTGACGCTCAGACTAACAGACAGAGGGTGCATTGCTTCAGTGAGAGGAAGCGAGAGAGGAAGGGAGGAGGAAGAAGAGAGACAGAGTCAGCAGGGACCACTAGCTGTGTGGGACTGGGACAGAAGGACTAGCAGAGTTTGACCTTGAGGAAACGTCAGACTGCTGAACCCTGAGAGACTGAGAGGACAGAGGCAGGAGAGGAGACAGCCACAGGGGTTATCCTGTCTCTCTGTGGCTTACCTCTAGAGATGACCCAGTTATTATCTGCTGGAGCTAAGTGGTATCAAGAGGACAATAAAGGCTAATTCCTCCTCATTACCTGAGCCTCTGTGGATTTTACCTGTGATGGCTTACCTGTGCAAATAAAGGTTTGCTAATGTGAAACCTGTGGATATCCCACTGATATCAACTCATACTGCTGCACTGTACATACCTCTGGAGGGGTATCTCTCATCACAACGAGCTCATAGGTGAAGTAATGGAGGCAGTCTTGTTGGGTCTAGATGAGGCGGTCTGTACTCGGCAGAGGCTGCTGTGGACTCTCACCTCAACGGCCCTCCGACGCCTTCGTGTGCATGCCAGGAACCTTCCTGCACCCCTGCATCTATTACACACACACAGGTGTGTTTCTAGGCCACTCTACCAGGTACGCTGCACCCCACATACACACAAAACAAAACAAGCAAGACATGCATGTGCATATCTGTGTATTCAAACTGGCACCCTTGCACTAGCCATTTATTGCATCTACATCTGCTAACTGATACTTAATGCAAGGATTCCTTTTGCAACCTCCTATTGTGTGTCTGCAATCAGTGCCACCTGTGGAGATGGAGATCTGGTGGAGGAAACTATTATAAATGAAGGAGAGCACACTTGTGTCAAGGCTTGGGACCGACGTAGAGAGGCACGTACCTGTAGGCCATGTATGTCCTTCAGGAGATAGAACAGGGGCCAGGGACGGGGGCAGGGTTAAACATGACTGATTTGTTTCATTAAGCATGGATGACAGAACTGGGTTAGATGTTGTGGCGGTGTCTCGGCAAGTAAAATGGGACACATAATTTGGCATTGTTTTGTAACACACAGCTCAGGTGCATGTGGAGTGTTGTCCGGCGAGTTCATCTGCTGCATAGGAAACACTGCTTTGTTTTATGCTGTTATCCCTACATGGAGTTCTTTTGTTGTTGTTGTTGTTGTGTTCAGGAAGCAGAGCCTTTACAGGAAGTTGTGTTGCTAGGGTCACTATTAAGGAGCCGGTAACTAAGCTGTTAAGCCTGTAAGTGATTCTGTGGATATGTGAAAGGGGAATGCTGGCACACAAAACACACACAGACATTGCATTATAGGCTGTCTGGTCAGTCGCCATGCCCCCATTGCCTGATATGTTTAATCTAACTCGCTAGTAGCTTTTGAGACACTAAATGTGTCTGCTTGCCTCAAAAGAACAGTTTCACTTGTGAATGAACTATTTCAAGTGTTTTATTAAAAGCAACTGTTTCTTTAGGGCCATGTGTTTGTCGAGCTGTGATTCAGCAAAGTGGTTGATCAGTATTCCCTTCACCACGTCTGAATCGGTACTCAGGGCTTTCATGGAGCCATTAGTATTCCCCAGGCGTCTCACCTGCCCTGTATGCAGCTGGCACCGCCAGGACAAACCCAACAGTCTCACAGAGAGACACTCACCAGGCCTGTTGCTAGATAACAAAAAGCACACACTGTGCTGTATAGCACAAAGCCATACAGCATCAGTGGAGTAACTTACTTACATGCACACGGGCACAAACACATTTCCTGTGTTTTGGCTCTAATTCCCTTTTTATTCTCAAGAGAGGAATAAGTTGCATTGTTATTCTAACTTCTGTCTTCAGATGTGTTTTCATGTCGCTCCTAAGTTTAAGCATCCTGAGGGATGGCAACACAATCAGAGGAAACTGAAATAATATACCAGTCCTCCCTAAGACAAACCTGTCTTTAATGCCCCCTCCTGGTTTAGAGGCGCGCATACGTTTGAAAGCGGCCACACTCAAATACCTCTCAAACAGGGGTCTTTTAACACTTTGCCAAACATCCTCTGGACCTCTGTGCTTTGATGAGCTACAAACAATGTCTTCCCCTGGCCAAGATGAGGTGGTACAGTCCATGTTGGAGCAGTTAATAGTGGAGGGAGTTGCAAAAACAGGGAGGAAGGGGTCAGTGTGTCAGGCTGCAGGATGGGGATATCCCTGGCTCACTACACTGCCTCCCCGCTCGGCTTCCTCTAATGCTGTTAATGAGATACCCAGCCTCGCACAACTGGCAGACATACAATGGAGAGAGAAAGGGACCGAGAGAGGACTTGACTGTGTCTTTATATGATATTAACCTGTTTTCACTCCCTGCACTCCTTTTCTACCTACTTTTATCCTGAAATGATTTCTGCTCCAGTGCTCTGGCCTAAACCTGCTCCCCCATGTCTCTTTTTTCCTCACTGACACCCAATTTTTGCCCCCCCCCAACCCCCCCTACTTAAATTACATCTTCATCTCTTATTTAACTCTCTCTACTCTCTTTTCAACTCTCACTGGAGAAGACATCCATCACCAACAGTCCTACATTCTCAATCAGGACACCAGCCCAGATATTATTTTACCGTGCTCCAGTGTGTGACACATATGTCAAGGTGATAATGTTATGCTCAAGGTGCTCTGCATGGAGCGTAACGCAGCACCCTGTGTGATTGAGCTGTGGTTAGAACATTTGTGAAATGTTGTTTACTCACATAGATGTGCTCTTATTTCTCTTGTGAGAGAACACAGCTGCCTGTTCACACTTTCATACATCAGGCTGAGTAATATTGACTCAACAGCCTCCAGTCACACGTTTTCCTCTGGCGGTACGACCCTTTAAATAGGGTTAGCACCAACAGGCATGTGAGGGCAGTGCTCTGTTGTGCTGTGTTAGACAGTGTCTCAGGGTAATTGTTTGTCATTTCTCATGTTGCCTTCCATATTGTATCTTTTCCCCTCTCATTCTTCTCCTACCAGCCCCCCCTCCCTGCAAGTCACTCAACCCCAAAGGCAGGATATCCTGCATGGGGAAGAAGCAGGGGTAAGGACTATAGCAAACACAGGTGGCTGGACTTCCCCTAAGTTGCAGTAATTTCTTATTTACCTGTAATCATCACTCTCCTGAAGACTTACTACAAGCTGTCATTTTGTTCGTAGGAATGTGAAGCGACACGTTGTGAAGTTAAACTCATTCTCAGTGTGTATAACATCCCCGTAGATCAGTTCAGGCTTGACAAGATAAACATCCCAGATACACCAAGTTTATTTCCTGTTAGAGTGAGTGCTAATAACAGCAGCTGTCAGGAAGCTAGTTTTACTCGATGTCAAATAGATCCAAGCTGTTTCCTAGCAACACAATTCCACAAAAAGTTTTATACATATTTAAAATCTCGCATTATGTCACATCTATCATGAATATTCATTAAAGCTCGCTGTTCTGTTAGCTTGTCGGCTGTACTGCATCATATTTAGGATGGAAACCCACACCAGTTTACTCCCACTGAACTCATCTGGTCCTGTTTCCTGTGAGAATAGCTCTGTCGCTGGTCATATTCCTCTCCCACTGACGAGTCCCAGCCCATTAGGACACGAAGCAGAGACACAACTCTAAAATAACTAGGATACACAATCCTCCCTCTGTCTCGGAGCTGGTTCATTTGTGTCTGTTAAGTTTCTTCTTTTGTTTGTGGTTTGATAAGCTGTGGGCACTCAGTCAATCCATGGTGTTTTCAAGCAAGTGGATTTCTTGGAAGTACAGTCCACTGTGATTGCCAGCAGCTCCCCTGAATCAGGGCACGATTGTAATGGTTCCGTGTACGTCTCTTTGACTCTCATGTTCAATTTATCATCCATTTGTTCCCATATTCCACTGAAACAGATGTCAATAAATAGACTCATGACAGGCAGGCAAATATCCAGAATAGGAAATCTCGGTTTTCCCTGTTTTCCAGCCAAGTAATTACTGGATAGAGGTTCAAGTTGAACTTGTGACATCCTACTGAAGAATTTTGATCACTATCCCTGTCTGGCAGCCATCTTTGTTCTCATTGCCAAAGTTGCGATCTGTATGTGAGAAAAATCTTTTCCCAGAACCAGCAGAGAGACATTTAGTGATGGGAGGGGTAGAGGGCCAGAACGGATATTGTCTCAAATTTTTCCAGTGCTTTGTTTATTCTTTTTTTTCTAATTTCTAGTTTGTTTGCAACTAGCTGGAGGCATGTTTGTGTTTGATACCCTTGCATAGGCGCACACACAAACACCCCTCTGTAGATTCTGTTGGTGGTTGAAGCCGTTTACAGTGTCTCCCTGGGGATAAGGTCTTATTTGCATAGTTCGTCTGGAAAACATTTCCACTGCTCCATTCCCAGGTTTATCAAATACCCAGCATGTGAGTGTAAATGTGTGTGTGAAAGAGAAAAAGGAACAGGGGGCAAGGCTTGGTGAGGTCTGAACTTAAGAAAACGGATTCCTGTAGACATCCAGCAACAGTTCATCCATGGGAACCAGTTTTCTCACTACTCCATGAATCATAAATCGTGATCAAAATTTTATCTTTGATTCATATTTTCCGGATATAAATTTGTTTCAACGAGTCTCTTGGTGATTTGCGGTCTTGCTTCATGTTCAACATTTAAGGCATGACACCCCTCCTCCCACATGTCATTTAGTCTGTGCTTGGCACCATAAGCTTCTTAGCCATGCCAGAATCTAATTTCACTGGTAATGTGCGAGTGTAGCACACTTCTTGATAGGATGGCCACTCACTTGATTAATTACAGGCGTTCTCATGGTCACACAGTCACTTCCTCACACGCGTACCACACTGTCCTCCCAAAGGACTCGTCTGATTCTCTGATTTAAATGCACAATATATAACATTTCTGCATTAAAATGTCTAAAAGCGAATAGATTGATGTCATATTTTTTTCTGGAGATGTGTACTTACATTATCCCAAATGCTTACAAAAATTTTCAAACCCAAAGAAATGTGTCATTTTGTTCAAGGTCACGGTGCGTTTAATTTGGTGGCATGTCAATGGTGATACGGACAACTCAAGATTATGCGTCAGAGAGTGAGGAAGAAAGCCAAATACAGACACTTTCCCAGACATCAGTTGCAATGTTGAATATGTTTAACGCACGTTTAAAGCACGTTGGCTGCAATATCTTGCTGGTGTTTTATTGCACCATGGTTGAGGAATCTACTTGATAAATCTGGCTGGTATCCCTCCAAATCCTCTAAGTGTTTTCTGAGTCATGGCCAGAGTTGCATCTGAGTGGCCAGAGCACACATGATACAAGGCATTTGGAGGTGGTCCTCTTCCACTGAATGAAGTGATGGTGGTTTAACTGTGGCATTAGTGATGGGGATATAAGGGCTTACAATGTTTTAAATTCAGAGGTTAGGGCCTCAGTATAGAATGGTAATCCCGGAGGATTACTAGGGGAATCTGGTGAATATCTGAGGAAATCCCTCTCAGGGACTCTCAGATCCTCTGTGTGTATGGATATTATATCCCCGAACAGTGTGTCCACATGTGTTTACCGAGCAGAGGTTTAAAGTTCTGTGTGTGTATTCACTTTTAAAGATGAGTGAGGAAACGTCATCATCTCCCCTGAACCAAAATATTCAAAACTTCACAGTTTATAGCTAGAGTCTTGTCTCAGCCATAATCGGACACATCCTGTGGTATGTTGTGAAGGTGCAGTCACATTGATACTAAATGAGAGTGGAAAATATGATGCAAGTCATATTTGAGCTGTCTCGTTAATTTCCCATGGCCCTTTGGGGAGGTATGATCAGCCACTATCCTATATTTAATAAGTCATATCAATAATCATTTTGAGATAAATGTGAAAGCTGGGTGACTTCATGTTGACTCATGACTTTTTAACATATGTTCTTTAATACTGTAAATGGCATCAACCTCTCTCTGTCTCTCTCAAGTATGTACACCTGTGAGCTAAATTATGCATGCATAAATTGGACACACACAGAATTGCAGAAAAAAGTAATGTGCGCACTCACATGGGCTCTGCAACTCTGTTTGTGTGTGTGTGTGTGTGTGAGTGCGTGTTTGTGTGTGTGTGTGAATTTCAAGGTTTTCACAGACCACAGAACAAGCTTTTGACAAATAATTCAGCTACGGAAGCTAAAAAATTAACCCAGTTTTCATCTGTAACTGTGACATATGATTGATCGGGTGCTTTTATTTATTGAGCAAAAGCTTTCCACCTCCTACCTTCAGATTCTGGCTCGCCCCGAGGCAAAATGGCCAAATAGAAGACATTCAATACCTATGACGGCCACGGGATTCCCTTTGGACAAGAGGAATTGCACACACACACATACACAGAGACCACACATACTTGCCAAAGGGCTCTCCCTGCAGATGAGCTGGGTCATTTTTCATTACCCTGGCTCAGAGGAATCAAGTGTGCAGTAATGGAGCACAGTCACATTGAGCCAAAGCTATGGAAGGATAAATCCCGGCTGTAGAGCACAGTGGAGAGGCAGAGCTGACAGACTGCAGGACACAGCCTGTGGAGGAGCATATAGCTCTTTTTAACTCTTCTGTTTGTCATTATACCTCAGACTAGATCCTGGGGGAAGATGAGAGGAAGGTCTGAGGCTGCAGCATCTTCTCACCATCTCATTTTATCTCTCCATTGCTTCTGTTTTCTTTATAGCGCTGCCTCTGTTTGTCTGCCTGCCTCATCTCCCGTTTGTTCCTACTTTCAGGCCTACCTGTCTGCTTTACCCTTTTCAGACTCTTCCCCCGTGGATTCCTTGCCTGGCTGCCTTCACTGCCGAAGTGTGTGTTTGTGTTTCTCTTCTATATACCTGTCCCTATACTGCTCTTGCACAGAAACACTCTTTCGTCACCTGAGCCAGTATAGCCCGAGGCTGAGCAGTGGGGAGGTACGATGAGGGGGTGGTGAGGTGGAGTGAAGGGTAGGGTGGGTGTGTAAGAGGGTCTGTGAGAGGGAAGTGTATGTTGACTGTAGAGAGAGAGCTATGTCTTTGCCATCCAGGATTCAAGGCACTGGTGTCAGCTCGATATGATGACTTTGCAAAGGGAAGAATTGTATTCCTTTTTACTCTAAGTTTATACCCCTGGGTCATACTTTCGCCTGTTACAGTGTCTTAGCATTGTCTTACAGTGCCTCCTCCTATAAGTGCCCTACATTTCTAGCAGAGTGCACGCTAGATCTCCCGGAAAGTTGTCATGACAACTTTTGTTTGTACTTTAGGTTGGAGAGCACGGGGGAGTGAAGCTGGTCAAACATTTATGTGCATGTGTGCCTGTGTGTGTGTATGTGTGTGCGTGCGTATGCGTCTGTGTGTGTGCGTGCTTGACAGCGCAGGTTGTGTCCATTCCACTTAGCGAAAAAAGTAAGTGCTTTTAAAACCTAAGACTTATTTTGTGGATGGAAGCTCACTGAGCTCCTGTAAAGCCGCTGCCTTGAATAATGTCGCTCTGTCTCTCTAATTAGCCTGGAGGGTCTTTGGAGCCCCTGAAGGGCACACACACAAACACACACACACACACACACACAAAGGTGAAATATGCAAAGAAGAAAGAGGATTTGGGTGCTTTTTTCCCCAAAACCCCTTTTCTCCTCTACCCTGCTGTTCTGGTCTTTGGGTACATGTTTTATAGGCTTGTAGAATACATTAGGACAGTGACACACACACACTCACACACACACACAAACACACACACACACACACAGACACACACACACACACACACACAGAGGAGGTTTCAGACAGGACTGTTTAATATTCAGCATGCTAAATGATTAAATGTTTGGTATTCTATCCAGCCATCGGACAGAGGATAGAGGCCACGGGAGTTCAACTGCTCTGCAGTACACAGTGCCCTTGAGTTTAGGCCACAAGCTGTGTGTGTGTGTTTCCGTGTGTTTGTGTGTTTATTTGTTTTATGAGACACCGAAAAAGAGGGAGAAATAGCAACGGAGAGATAAAGAGGTCAGCATTGAAGATTCATCAATCAGCAAGGTTCAATGGGTTTATAGGCACTAGAAGACAAACACACACACACACACACACACACACATACCATATGCATTTATACAGAGGATACTATTAGCAGTGCAGAACCAAACACCCCTCTCTACGTCACTTAGTCTTTCTGCATGCATTGCCAGCAGCATCAGTGAACACAGGGTCACTCAGGTCTACGGTGATTTCTCACTGTGTAAATTATAGATGAAGAGAGGAGGTGTAGGGGTAAAAGATCCTTCCCCTGTGAATGAGTCACACACACACACACACACACACACACACACATAAACACACTGACAACTTAGATCCTTGTGGATCAACCCCCATGATCACTAAGACTGTGTTTCATTGAGATAAAAGTCCTAAAGACATGACATCACTCGTGCCTATTTGTCCTGAACCTCTCTGCTCCTCTTGTACAGCCTTCGGCGCTCTGGCTCCCCCTCTCGCCCCGATCACTTTGGCCTTTGTCCCTCCTCAGAAGCTGCTTCAGTTACTGAATCACCTCCCATTTATTTCATCCAAAAGGCAGACAAGATGTATGGCGACGTTTTCAGAGGCACACACGCACACCAAGATATACAGTACACACAGACGCCAGGCACACACACAGCCGTTGTGCCTATAATGGCTTTGTCTACCAAGTGCACTCTTTGGACTGGAATTTAAGGAATGTCCAACCCGTGTCAGGATAGGGCAGAAAAGGGTGAACTGAGACTGAAACAAAGGGAATCATAAACCACAAAAGAAAGACGGCTTGCCCTTCATTTGGAAAATAGGCAAAGAAGAATAACCCCTTTTGACTATTTTGAATACAGCTCATCCCCATAAAAAAGCAACAAAAAATGTAAACGAGATAAGAGTGAGTAAGTGCAGACACATTCAAATAGTTGGTGCCGTGCAAGGAGGATGACCCGGGTGCAAAAAGTGACCAGTCGTGCCTTGCTCGACACACTGTGGCGCAGTATCATCACACTGTGCCCCTGAAAGGCTTTTATTTTCTTGAATGTCACCAAGGGAGGTTGCTGTGGTGTGGTCCTGTTTTAGAGCTTTGTGTATTAAATATAACTTCAGGCTCTATATGAAGGCCTTTGCACACGTGTACATGTATTGACCCAGTTTTTTTTTTTTTTTCAGCCACATAGTTGTGGCATCAGTAGAAAAAAAGTGTACATTGTGGATTGGGAGAGGAAGAGTAGGGAAGGGAAACAAATGAGTAAAGAAGTAGAACGGTCCAGTAGCCATCCTTTGTATGATTTTGTTACTAGTTGGCAGCCAACAAATAGATACATTTTACAGCACAGAAGATACAGAAGAATCTAAGATAACACTCCACAACTGACAGTAACAGTCATGCCATAGTTATGCTGGATATTCAAAAAAACCATTTGATTCTTGTAGACATCAGACAATTTGACCTTTGAGAGGAAAAATGGGAAAAGAATGAAAAGAAGAATTTCAGAGCGTCAGGAATTTATCAAGAACAAGGCGAGGTTGTGGTATGACTCCAAGTTGTATTCATATTTACCATACCAATACAAAACTTATTGCCTTCCTGTGTTATTTTCACCCCTTTTATAAGAGTCTCTTTTGCAAAGTGCTGACCATTTACATACACCTTGTGTATTATTTAGAAAAACTTTAATGATTAGCTCTGCCAGTGAATACATGACTGCAGCTATTTCTGCTGCATATACCCAAGATAGCAAACTACAGATGTGCAGTGAGCATGTAAGAAGCAGCTTTTGTCTCACAGGACATTTCAAATTGTAATTCATTGGGGATTGTGACTCCCCTGGATATGGCACAGTTTAACTGAGGCAGAGATGGATTTGTGTGGATTCAGCACAACTGAAGTTTGGATCAAGCAAAATCTACCATAAAAAGCATGGTTCCTGATGTCTTTATCATGTGCACTGACACACATCACAGCAATATTCCCAGTGTAAGTGCCTATGTAGTATGTTAAATGCACAAACATCTCCATCTGTCAGTTTTAGTGAAAGTTGTGATTCTTTGTAAAAATGTGGGGAAACATCTGAAACAATGAGAGCAGTTTTGGTAAAGTCTGGGAACAGAGCTCGGTAGTAAAATGAGAACAAAGCAGAGTTGGCTACAGAAATATCTCCAGTTTGTTTGAAGTGCCAGTGTGTTTCTGATTTTAAAAACGCCCTAACTGGAACCACATTTCAGTCCCAAAGTCACTCACGGGCAGGGAGGGTGGAGCTTGCAGACACACACACACATATACACACTTGAACAAACAAAACAGATCTCTCCGAGTCAGTCGTTTCTCTAGACATTCCTGGCTGCCTTTCCATGACCCTCCCTGCTCCGTCTCACTCTGCCACTACATGAAGCACTGGATGGAGAAGAGGACAGAATTTGGACCTGCTGCTATTTTTCCATCAGCTTTTCAATAGCCCATTCAACTGAAACTGTATCTAATCTAATCTGCACCATATGCAGATAGTGTTGCATTAAAACTGACGACGAGTCATGACGCCTGTTCAGTTAAAATGATCTCAGCATCATAAATCATCACGGGGCTGCTTTTGTCAAAACCACAGCTCTCTCTCAAAGTGACATGTTTAGGATTGTGTGTTTGTTTAGTCTCCATAAATACGGCGGAGACGCAGACAAAGACAGACAGAGCAAGGAGTGTGGAGTGTGTGTGTGAGTGTGTCAGTTTTAACTGCCTACCGCAGCGTCCCACAGCCAGGGTTAAAGAGATTCTCCATCTTGCTTCAATTAACCGTTCGGCGCTGTTTATATCACATTCCACCAATATAGGTTACCTTTTCCAGCTCAGACCATCAACCCCGTTCCCCTGCTCGACCCTAAAACCTGATTCTAATACCCACCGCCTGTTAAACCCACCTCACCCATCCAGATCCTTCCCCTTTGGACCCCCGCTCAATAGAAATACACCAGATCAGCACCTCATTACGACCACACCTCAGCCCGGAATAGAAGCCCACTGGCTCCATAACAAGGCTCTGTCAGAGCCCAGATATGTCACACCTACAAGTGTTTCTCACCTTGTGCTTCTTGGCAACGCTCTCTGTAGGTCACTGAAAGGTGACCACTTATGGGGAAGTTAAAGGGGGATGAGCATTGGACAGACACTGAATCACACAGCTGCTTGTTATTATTTCTTCCTGCCTTGCTTCCTTTCTTCCTTCCTCTTCCTCCCCCACTAATTCAGCTTCTCTGGAGCAAGTCACATCCATTCCAAGCAGGAACAATCATTCAGAAAGTCTTGTAGCTTAAGTGTTCAGGATCTTCCTACTGCAGTTTTTAGTTTGCTCTTCCCATCTGTCTTTGTCAATTTTACCCCATTCCTCCACTGCCCAAATTGTCCCCTTCCCTCTCCCTCCCTTGCATTGGTCAAACAACAGGGCCCTTGTGATAGCAAACTAAGGAAGCTACCAATAAAGGGAGATATGTACTTGATCGGAGAAAGCGAAGGAGGGATGGGTGTATGTATTAAAGCCAAAGAAAGAGTCATCTGGAGATGTTTAAGTTGGACAGGCCAGTTTCCGGTGTCTGGAACAGGCCAAAAATATCCAGAAACAGAAAAATCCAGCAGAGGGGAAAGGATACACCTCGTTTCTCATGTGACGTTCTGCATTCAGCAAACTAAGATGAATTTTGGCCTTGCAGCATAAGCTGTGGTAGCAGCAAAACTGTTCAGGCAGAGCGCATAAAATTTAATTTGCATCCTTGTGTTGCTTAATGTCTGGGAAACGAGTGTTTCTGATGAATCCTGCAGATTCAAGATACGATGCAAATATGGTTCATGTGTCTTTACCTCAGACAAACTGTATTTATGACAGATTATCGTTAGACAACAAATGGTAAGTCTCTCCAATGCTGGCGGCTGAGCAGAAGGTGTACTACATATATGCATACTGTGCATGTGGCCTCACGCTGTTTTCATAACATGGGGATTACTCATGTTGTAATTAAATAATAGAAAAAAAAAGGCTAACCTGCGCCTGTCGAGTCATTCAAAGACTTTATTGACAGTAGGTATAGACTCAGCCCTGCCCTCACAGCACACGTTAGTATCTATTTATGGTACCAAAAACTGGACTGATTTTGTTATGTTAACAACTTGTGGTTTCAACGGCTGCTGCTCCAGCTGTGTAAGGTGAACACAAGTGCCCAATTTAGGTCATACCAAAAAAAAAATAAGGAGAGAGTCAGTCAGTCTAACGGCTGCAACGGACTGAAGGCCAGAAATCATTCAAGCAAGCCAAACCTGAGAGCAAGAAGATCTGTGTTTTAAAAGTGTAGACAGGAAGTGACAAGCTGGAGCGCTGCAGAACCATGTAACCATGTTAGGTCTATGGACATCTATCAAAATACACGTGGTATAGGCTTAGCATATAACTTTATAAGTAATAAGTCATGAAGTTAAGGGAACTCTCCCCTATACAGCATGCATTTCTGAAAGTAAAGCTGACTTAATAAAGTAGGCAGACTGTGATCACCACTCATATAAGCAGCGCATCACTTGTGTTAAAGGCAGACTATTGGTGTGCTCTGCAGACACAGATGTCTGTTTGGGTTTGTAGGCGCACACACACTCACACGCACCGGGGGAAGAGAGAGAGAGAGAGCGAGAGGTCTGCAGTTTCTCATGGCTGTGAGCTGCTGCAGAAAATTTCCCCTCATCTCCTCCTCTCCCCGCCCCCACATCTTGCCTCCATTATTCCCGTGTTTTCGAGGCAACTGCGATGACAGCGAGAAACATAGCTGGCAAGTGAAGGCAGCCCGGAATACGTTCGAACGTTAGCCATTTCTTCCGGTCGTCCCCCTCGGTTGCTGACCGTTGGTACGGTCTCCTGCTACCCGCACGTTCACTCACCGTTTGTGCACGGTGCCGGTAGCGAAAGGGGGGGGTTGGTCGACCGGGACTAGCACCGTGAGAAGCCCACTGCTTTCGGAGCGAGGGAGGTGAAGCCAGCCTTGGAAAACGCTCCACAGTCGCCGTTAATTAGGGCCGAGTTATCTCTATCTTGAATGGCGTAGATATGAGATGTAACGGCTCTGTGTGTGGTGTTTAGAGGATACTGGGAATATACATTGAGCAGCGTCGCTTGTATAATTAACGTTAACTAATGGTCACTAACATGGATGCTGATGTGCCTCCTCCCTTAGGCCGGCCGGGTAAAGGGGTGTTTTTTGACGATTTTTTGGCAGTAACTCGACTCGTTTGGTTCTGGGATTAATTTTTTTTTCCTCCCCCGTGGAGCCGGTTTTTGTGTGGGAGCCTCGCAGTGAGCGCTTGTTTGCAAGGTAACTACCTAATGATAACGATAATGTCGCCAGCACTGACCAAGCATTGCTGTCAACTGTATGTGTGTGTGTGTGTGTGTGTGTGTGTGTGTGTGTGTGCTCGCGCGCCTCTGTAATTTTGGTGCCAGCTCCAGCGAAATAATGACACGTTGTGAACATGGCTGCTTTATACATTGTTCATTTTCATCTCATGGCTTTTAATCTCACCGTTTTTTGCCAGTGAGTCAGGCCTCAGAATGTACGTTAGCCAGTTCAAAGCTGACTGGTAATGGGTCAGAAATGCGTGAATCACACATCAGGACAAGGTGATGCAGCTAGTACCTTGTTAGCCTGTGTTTCTCCCAGTGGAACTTCATTGTAATGTTTACAACATATCACCAGAGCTCAGTGTCAAGACCCTGTAAATATGTTAAGTGACTGTGTCATGTTAAAAAGACGAAGGCGTAACTGTCTCATGGTCCAGCAGGATTACACATTTTCAGTTCTTTTTTCAACCTGTTTAATGACAAGCTATTCATAGAAGCTTTATGACATTTGGTTTCATGGTGGATAGAAACTCAGTAGCATGTGTCCAATACCACAAAGTGAATTTTATGACTAAAACCTATAAGTGTCTGTCTCTGCCAGATTGGGCTGCCTAATTTTAGCCTCCAGGCAGTGATTTGTTACCTTGACGCTGAGGTTTGTACTATTCCCAGGTGCCTCAAGCAAGAGCCTTTGTGTGTGTGTGTGTTTGTGTGTGTTGTCTGCATTGCAGTTTAAAGTATTGCAGATGCTAAAGTAAGATGTTTGGTCAGTACACTGTAATCTTGTCTGTTCTTTTATTACATGTTGTGGTGCAATAATGGAGAAAGATTAGTTTAACCAGCAAAATGTTTTCAGGAATTAGATATTTAGTTACAAAATAACTTCAGATACAGTTGGCATCTCAGGATTGTTATGTTACTGACGTTTGGTTATGAGGAAGTGTGCTTGCACCACTGACCCACTCTGTAATTAAAATCACTATATACAGTATAAACACGGAAAGTTTTGAAAAGGTAATGTAACTCCAAGACAGGGGAGGGTGGGAGGAGAAAACAAAAGCCAATGTTGGAAATTGTGTGTGTGTGTGTGTCTGTGCGTGTGTGTGTGTGTGTGTGTGTGTGTGTGTGTGCATACGTGTGTGTGTCTTTGTCACTGTGTGCACAGGTGCACCCAATCCAAACCTTCAAACCACAGGAGATCAGTGGTGAGTGGGAGGGTAAACCAAACCCTTCAAAGTAGCTAGAAACCACACACACACACACACACACACACACAAATACACACACACGCCAGTAGTCATTCAGCAGAGTTCACATACGGATGAGTGTTGAGACACAACTCTGTCACTCATCTCCCTCTCTTTCTTTGGTGTCTTCATCTCTCTGCTAATCTCTCACCTCCAACCTGCCACCTCAATGCAAGCTGGCATGAGTGGTGGGAAAGAAGGTGTATGTTAGACTCATGTAGTGGACACACCCTTACCAAATTGCAGCCTCGGGTGGCCAATATGATCCTCATGGTGAGGACTTGCAAACCGGTTTACGCTTGTGCTCATGTTTATGGCATTTGTGTTTTGGAAGGAACTGTCATTAAAAGTTTGACAATGGGGAGCTCTCTCCCCCCTTTCTCCCTACTCCGGCTCTTCTTAACATTTTTACCCTTCCACACACCCACACACACCCCTTCCCCCTGGTCTCCCTCCCCATCTCCCAGATGTGAGGGAAATGTGGGAGGAGCCAGGGGTGTTTGTGTTCCTCAGGGTCCCCTCTTCCTGTTAAATTGTAGAGAAACTCCACATGTGCTGAAAACACCAGCACACACACACACATACACAAACATACACTAACATGCTGAATAGTCTGGCACAGTTTGTACATCTTTCATTGAAATATTTGACTTCATTTCTGCATGCTGCAATGTTGAAACCTTTGTCTTATATTCTCTCGAATTCTATCATGCAGGAATAGCAAACTTTCAGACAGGTCTAGACAAATGGCTTGGCTTTGTCTGTCACATGAAATGTGTGCTCTAGCTTGTGTGTATGTGGCACATATTTCCCACAGTTGACTGTTTCATCATTGCACCTGCTTCAGTGTTTATGCCTGAACTTGGCAAACGAATATTATCAGTTTTTTGCAGCACTTCTCAGCAAGCCTTGTATCAACATCACAGACAAACACTCTAGTGAATGTTGTCAGCGGGCAGCTTCACTCGTCGTGGTCACTGTTGTCTACTGATGGAAAATAGATTTCCTGCTCAAGGAGGAATGCTAGAAATGTCCGTGAGGAAGAGAGCAGAGCAGGACGTTGTCTCTATTGGCCCATTGTGTAGTTGGCTCAGCTAACCTTGTTAAGGCTTTTAATCTGTCTTGGTATAGTACATGTAATGGCTACAATCATTGAATAAACAGTAGAGATTCTAAAATCAACTGTGTTTTAGTGCTGATCCAATTCCAACACCCGAATTTGGATATCTGACGATACTGTTACTGATTATTATTATGGTTTTTGGTGGTATTTTGTGTGAGTCTACTTGAGAATGTAGTAAAAACACATAGCAAAGGATATTCGATAAAGCATCACATTTAAATGTATTGTAAAACAATTTTCATGGAACTGAATGTTGAGTAGGCCTCCCATACAAAGAGGTGTGGCAGTACATATTGCTATGACAACTCCTTTAATGGTTTGAAAAACTTGAACAAATGAAGTGCACAGCAATGCTTTATCAACTACTCACAAGCATATTTCTGTACACAAGTTCAAAAAGTAAGAGAATTTCAAAGAGTGCGATGCCAAACTGGCAACTACTTCTAGGGTTTTCAAAGGGAATATTTGAAATAAACATGCAAGAACTGTGTCTCAAAAAACCCTAACTATAGGTCGACTATGGACTCTGGATCACTACATGGATCAATGACATAGACTGATATCCAAAAAATGAATTACATCAGTATCAGCAACTGATATCGATCGGTCCCAACTCTAATAAACAGCGATACTAACAAGCCTCTCTTGTCTTTTTGTCTCTTTTTCTCAGATGACAGAAGGGAGGCGATGTCAGGTCCATCTCCTGGATGACAGGAAGCTGGAGCTCCTCGTTCAGGTGAGTCCCCCCCCCCCCGATTTTCTTCTCTTTCTTCCTTCTCTCTCTGCAGACTCTCATTCCCTTAGAGCGAGGGAGAAGTGATGTCTGGCGTCCTGAGGGACTCAATTACTGCTGACCAAGGGAAATTTGGTCAGCAGTAGGTGACTTTGCACTTTCTTGATGCTCACCTGATCTCTCCACACACACAAAAACGCATACACAAGTGTGCGTGCAATGGACCCAGCCCTGATTTACTCTCCCTGTAGAAGCTCTGCATTCCAAAACAGAGTTCAGGCCTAACGATGTCCAAACAGAAGCTCTTACTTCCCCTAATCTCATGCTTCACTGCTCGTCTTCATCACCCATCCCCACTGCCCTCCCAGAATGCTCCAGCAATGCCGGAATCATCCAACAAAAAACGTCAGCTATCAATCTGTGTAACTGACAATGTGCCATCTTAGTCTTGGAAAAACAAAGCAGCATGACCCCCCCACACCGAATTGTGTCCCCCCACACCAAATTGTGTGGCAACCTCTGCACAGTAATGTCTCCCTTCACTTCCTCCTTTTTTTCATTGATTGTTGATGACATTCACTTCGGTCAGCTGTAAGACCCCTTTCATGGTTTGGCTTCAAAGGCTAAAGCATTTCCCTCTGAAGGGCCTTCCACTTTTCCTTACCTCCTTTAGCCCCCTTTTAGGTCTAACCATTTGCCAATTCCACTGGAAAAATCAGAGATAGACAAAAGAGGGTAATTGCCTCAGCAAAGGAGAAGGAGACCAAGAGGAAATAGAAAGATTGACGCAGAAACTCGGGAGGTTGAGAGGGAGAGAGAAAAGTGAGACGGGGGCTCAGGAATGGAGAGACAGGAGATGACAGTAAAGAGATGGGAATAGAGAGGAGAAAATGGAGGGGGAGAGCTGTGGAGAGGTCTGCTGACTTTCTGATTTGATTACTCTGCCAGAACTGATCCTCTCTTTCAAATTTGTACTTCTTTCTGCTCCTCTTCCACACTCTCTCTCTGTATCTCTGTCTCTGTCTCTCTCTCCTCATGTCTCTGACTTTCCTCTCTCCACCTCTTCTCTTCTCACTCAGCTCCTCACTTGCTTTTACCTGTATTGCCCTGGCTCTGTCTCCCTCTAAATCTCCAAATACAGCTGCAGCAACTCCATATCTCATCCATCCATCCTCTCTACTGTTTATTCTTTATCGTCTTGGCCATCAAGAAGGGAAATAAGCAAAAAGACATGTGAATAGTTGAATTAAAACATTACAGTAATCTTGGTTTTATGTAAAGAGTTTTACAGGTACTTCAAGATAAGTTGTTAGTGAGAAAATCTGTTCTGTTTACCATGTACTACACACAATAAAATACCCTAATGGTATATTTACAGTTTGGCAATGGTATTAGCAAGAGAGAAGGCATGACAAAAAGTCCAGAAGTGAGGATGTTATTAACAAGCCATCGTCATATAAACCAGGATACTGCTGTCTTTCTCTCTCTTTCTCTTGCTCTCTGTCCTCGCTTCTCTCCACTGGGCACATGTACAGTAGGCCAGTTCGTAGTTAATAGGACCACAGAGAATCACAATGTTATTCTTAATTTCCCAGTGAAATAAGAAGCAGTCAGGCTCCCCACATATTTGCAATAAAAGAGATGACCAAAAGTCATAAACAGTGCAATCAGCTGTGTTTTTCAAATATTAAGATAGCACTTCAGCATAACACATTTCACTGGGCTATTTCATTCTGCCGCTGATCATTTAACAGCAGTGTCGTCAAGGAGGTCCTCTTGAGATTTTCATTTCAGCAAGCCATGTGCACCAGCCACTAGACTCTGAAAGACTGGATCTCATTTCTGTCACTGACTTGTAACATTGACCAGCTGTTTGATCCCAAAAGTGTTGTTTACCTTTTTCCTCTTCCTCATCCCCTTCCTCTTATCTTTGATAGAGTGTCCTCTGTGGTTTGTTTATGGAGCAACGCCTCATTGGCAGGGAACTGTGTGCCAGAAGGCCAACACACCTATTGACCAGGCCATAAAGATTGAAGCTAACCACCAAATTGTACCACTGGGTGGATGTCATACGGTTATCATTCCCTAAGGCTAGAGTGGTATACGCTCAAGAGAAAAACTACGTAAATTGAGGCACCTATGGGGTTTAATTTAAGATAAAGTTAAAATACTATAGCATTTGTCTGTATTGAACAAAGTGTTAGTGAAAATATTAAAACATGTAGGACATGAGGGTAAAAAGCTTTTCCTTACCCACCCCTGGAGTGCAAAGCACTGCAACCGATAAATCAGTAAGGCGCCAAGGGCCTGACTAGCTGTTTTCAAAGACTGGACTGTGAATTGCTGCCAGCTGCCAAGTGAGCTACTGTTGTGTATTTGTCACTTGTCTGAAAGTTTTCTTTAGCATGTGTCCTCCTCACTTTCATTCCCCTATAATTCTTATGTTGGTAATTACGTGTGCTGCTGAGGAGGCACACAGGCTAAATGTCTAATAGTAGTAATGCTGTCTAAGCTGGTGGAGAACTTTACTGTCTGATAGATGGCTCCAAAGTGTGTTAACATGTATCTGTCTCTCACTCTCTCACTATTGGTATCTTCCCCAACATTATTACGCATCCATTAGATATCTCACAGATAAGCTGTAGTGCCAGGATGTGTGTATGCATGTGGAAGAGGTGAGTCGTCACTGGAGGAGAGAACCAAACTCAATTATACTATCCAGTGCGGCCTGTGTGATTTTTACAGTCTGCTTGCTTTTCATAACAATGCTGAGGCAAGAAGCTCAGCTTAAACTTTCAGGGTTCCTTGTCTTCCTTTTCATCTTTTATCTTGCACTTCAGATGTTCAGCAGTGTGTCTGTGGCCCATAGTGTCTCCATTTCATCTTTCCAGTGGTTTACCATATGTGTCCACGTGTCCCTGTACCCCGCTCAGTGGTTGTTATGCTGGGGTGGCATGGATGTAGTTTAATTGATATTGTTGCCAAGACAGTTGACTGCTGTATAGTAATGAGAGACCACCGCTGTATGTGTCTCACACTGAACCAAAACATGTATTACTGCTAATACTATAAAGATAGCCTGCTTCCAGACCTAAAATTTCCACATCTAAAATGTTTTGAGAACTTCACAGAGATCCAGTGTTGTTCTCGTGAGTGGCTGCTCTCCCATTTGGAGAAACAACAGAGCCAATCAGAGAGTGGATAGGACTACAGTCAGACAACTCAGGACGTAGTCATGGTCATAGTTGTGATCATGTCAGTGATCTTACTCTTTTCTAAGAGAGGTGAATTTATTATTCTTACTGTAAATATGCATTTTGAAGTTTTCTTTAAATGATAACTAGTAGTAGTAATAACATAGCAGTATGGGATTCTCCCAGATAATTTACCAATACTGTAGAGTTTTGTCGTTGAGCTTTGCCAAAGGGAGATGGAGACAGAATCAGCTAGTATGGTTGCTATGTTGTTTTCTTATTTAACATTAATATCTGGTGCATAAATCGGATACATGGAAATATGAGGCAGATCAACCTATATGTTAGCTTCTCCTCAAGCTCTCTCTATCGCTTCTGTTCTATTCTAGCCTTTTTCTGTTGCAGGATCACTGTAGGCATCGCGCTTATGTGAGATCTAGGTCACTGGAGTTGTGTGTGTGCATGTGTGTGTGTTTATGCTTGCTGTCTGCATGACATCACCTCCTTCTCTTTAAATAGCTCTCAGTAGCTTCTGTCAATGTAGTTGTGCAGTGAGTAGATAGTACAGGACCTCAGGGGGAGATTCTTAGCAGTGTGCACCCCACACTATGGCACACGTTGCTGTGTCGTGTGTGTGAGTGTGTGTGTGTGTGTGTGTGTGTGTGTATGTGTGCGTGCTTGCATGTTTGTTTGTTAGCACACAGTATGTTTTCCTCTTGTCCTCCGTCTTCTTCCATCATGTATATGCACAGCACATGTGTTCTCCTGTATATTGAGATGGACAGCATGCATGTTGTGTTTGGGATCATGTGTGCATATGTGCATTCAAATTTGTGTGTGTGTGTGTGTGTGTGTGTGTGTGTAATGAAAATGTAGGCAGCGAGGCACACCCATGGTTAACCTCAGGGTGGGGCGTGCTGCTACTCAGGATGTCACAAACCAGCAGCATATGGCAGCAGTCCCCAGCCTCTGCTCGGCTTTAAGATGCTCTACATGCTGTGTGCGTTGTGATGAATGGAGGTTGTCATCGCATATACCTCGGACAGTATTCCACAGCATTAACTAGCTAGCCAGCTTTTATGCTAGCTGCAGCCCTCTCCCTGCAATATTGTGGCTGTGGTGGCCCAGAGCCATGACTCTGCAGTAGAGGTGTGGGTCAGAGAGGCGGAAAGGAGAGAGAGGGAGGGGAGGGGCAGGGTACCTGCACTGTCAGCAACATCCCCACACTCCATCCATCTTTCTTGCGCTCTCTCTTTCTTCCTTGTTCTCATTTATTTCCTCCTCTCTTGCTCTTTTCCTCTTTTCCCCAGTGTTTGTCAGAATGCTTAGTCATTGCAGTTAATCAATAGCTGATAAAATACATAAACATAAAGCTCCACCACATGTACATGTTCCAATTAAACCAGTGTGATAAACCACGACATTCACACACAGGTCAAGTTATAACTGAAAAAGAAAACCATATGGAGAGCAATACTAATATTTCTGTCTCCGTGCAGCCCAAGTTGATGGCTAAAGACTTGCTGGACCTTGTGGCCTCCCACTTCAACCTCAAGGAGAAGGAATACTTTGGAATTGCGTACACAGACGAAACGTAAGTCACAATCAAAAAGTAATGCCATTTAAAACTGCAGTGGTGTATCAGTAGCCCAGAACTATCTCTTCAGTTTATCTTGTTAGTTGGATTGGGTTGGTTGGTGCTACCCCATAACACTGTAGTTACATCCAGACTTTTTGCAGTGACACTCCTGTTTTGATACTGTTTCTATCAATTGAATTATTTAAGCGACACATGTGACATATAGAAGAAGCAGATGACGGGCAAGTTGGTATCAAAAGTTCAGCTGCAAACAGTTGTCGTGGTAGATAAAGTAAAAATGCCACAAGAGTGGAGTGTATGTGAACATGTTCATATGTTTCTTTAGTCTTAGAAAACCAGTGAACTTCTTGGTTCGCTTGTAACTTATAATAAAGACACAATCAGCACACTTGACTCATAGAAAAAAAGCCAAACCACATTTAATGGATTAGTGTTTTGGGTTTATTATTAAAATATTTTTACTTTCACCTTAAGCAAAGAAATAGCACTTAAATTGTATCCATATACCCACTTATTCTCTTTTTTGAACTTTTTTTGAACTTCCACTTTAACAGTTTTACTTTGTGTTTTTGTTTTTTTATAATTTTTATGGTTTTTACTTGTTTTCCACATACAAATAAAGTTTTTTCAGCCGCCTTCATATCTGGTCAAAATAACCTAATCCTGATCATCATGAATGTCATAATGAACCAGAAACTGATGTATGATAAGATGTCCTGTTATTGGGGGGGGTTTTGATGGGCCTATGATTGTCTTGCTCTGGGCCCGCAAAAGATCATACGCCTGTGTCTACCAGAAGAACTGTGCTTGAAATGCAAAAATGACATTCAAAGTAGTTATATTGTGTTTGGTGACCTAGAAAGACAGAAGCACCACAGCATAGTCCAGAGCTAGTCATGCAAACATCCAAACGATTTACATACAGGCAAACATTGCCATGGCCTTTTGTTTGTTTTATCTCAAGCGCTCACTGATGTCAAGAAAGGCTGGCCTCTGCTCTATGGCATTTACATGACTGTGACACATACTGTAGCCAGTGTCAGTCCAGTAAAGCAATATCAGCTTTGCAGTCTTAGTCCCCCAGGGCTAATTCTATGATGTGTAGATTTGTTGCTTGTGCCTGGGGAGAGCAGACGCCTCAGCTCTGACCGCTCAGTGGTCAAAGAGGATGTGTGGGGGGGGGCAGAGGGAGAGAGATTTAGAGACAGCGACAGAAGGAGGAAGAGTTTGAGAGAGATGTTGCTCAGTTGCTCAGGAGACCGTGCAGGGTTACCAGGGTGACAAGCTGTCTCTGCAGTTTTTCTCTCTGTTGGAGAGGGAGAGAGAAAAGAGAGGAGAGTCAGGAGAAGTGGGGGGGGGGGCTGGAGGGAAGAAATGGTAACAGGAAAAGAAAAATAGGGAGGTTTAAAGGAGAAAATGTTTAGTTTCTTAGGATGAAGTTTTTGTGTATCCTTATATATTCATTGACTGGTTGTTTTGTCTCATCAGGGGCCATTTTAGCTGGCTGCAGTTAGACCGCAGGGTATTAGAACATGAATTCCCCAAGAAGTCTGGTCCCATTGTCCTCTACTTCTGTGTCCGGTGAGTCTTTCTTCATTAACCAAACTTACACATGCTATGGTCTCTGAGTGGAGATGGTGTTGGAAGATGTGTGTGTGCATGGGAGAGAGAAAAAGATGGAGTGCATGCATCTGCAAGTGGGTTTTTACATGCACACATGCCTTCATGTGGTAATAGGAACAGATTAACAAGGTTAGTTATGACAGGCCCCTATGAAATGGCTTTGACCCAGGTGTTTAACTCCCACCACAGGGCCTCTCAGCCAATCATGAGCCTCTTAGACCTCATCAGTATGCACTGCATGCAAATCCCATCAAATAGCTTTGCGTTAACTACAAAGTGCTCCAAACAAGACGTCAGAATGCTTTCCCATAGAGAGCAGTCTTGTATTACTATACATTTTTATCCCCAAGCAATTTGACAACGACTGTTGCTGAGTTTTTTGTAAATGGTTCACTTGTCAGTGTAATGCTGAACAGGTTAGAGGATATTTTGACGAGGCAACCTATGATGGGGCATTTGCCCTTGCAGTATGCTCTTGCTGTTGCTGTTTTGGAGTAATCTCCTCAATTTAAAGCCAACTCTTGTATGACCTGTTATGACAGGGTTATTAAATCACCCTCCAATCCCACACTTCTCTCTCAGCCCTTTGTACCACTCATACAATGGCCCCACTCTTATATGAAACACTCCTGACTCACATACAGGCACTGGATCAGGTGTGTGTATGTGACTCTGTGTCTCTGTTTGTGTGTGCACTTTTGTGTTTGTGTGTGTGGGGATGTTTTGTCTTCAGTAGGCTGTTAAAAAATAAGAAAAAGGCACCTGACCTGAGAACAGATTTTCTGATCTTTCTTAGCCTCAAATGAAAATGCACAGCCATGGCAGCCCACTGTCTGCCCAAAAAACACACTGTCTCACACACACACACACACACACACACACACACACACACACACAATCACATACACGTACTGAAAGAGAAAGCCAAGACTTTGTGTTGGGTCCAGTGGAGTTCTTTGTCCCCAACATATCTCTATGATGTCATATATACCCCAGGGACCAAGCCTTGGTTAGCAACGTACATAGTAACGTAAGGGCACATTAACTCTGCTAAACAATGTCACTGAGTAGTCATTTCCAGGTTGACATTTATGACACAGCTCAAGTCACGACATAATGACTGCATGGTAAAATCAGATTCTTAGCACATAGGCCTATTGTTCATTTTATTTACTGAACAATGGTGCCATTGTACAATACAACACTGATACTATCAAAAGATATACAGATATATATTTGGCTGCTATTACTGCATTATTTCAGTCAAGTTGCATTTCATCTGTATTTCCTAACAGCTATAAAACCATATAAAATAACTGTGTGTGTGTAGGGGTGATCAGGGTGAGGGTCACAGTGTGTGTATTTACATCGACTAATAGGCGTTTGTGGATGTGGTCGTGCTACTGTGACATTGTGAACTTTGACACCATTTTGAGTCTTCACCCCCAACCCCTCCCCCATTTCAGTCCAATCTCTAAACTCAATCTCTCCAAATGTCACACTGACATCACCCCCTTCTCTCACACACACAGACACACACTTTCCACGCTATCTCTTAGATGCACATGCACACCCACACATATATGCAGATTCAGGATTCAAATGGAACAACTATCAGCCCAAATGTCAGGCCTGAATCCATTATCAATCTGAGCAGCCTGCTTTCACAAGCACGCTATAAGGTTTTCTATGTGTGTTTATGTGTATGTGAGTGTGTGTGTGTCTCTGTGCAGGTGCATGCATGTCATGTATTTGCATGCTCATGTTGTATTCGTGTGATTTGTGTGTTCCCAATAAATGCTAGGCAGATGCCCACCTCCTGCTGATTCAGTGGGTGCCTTTTTGCATGCTTGCTGATGTGCTGACAGTGTGTGCATGTCTCATCAACACTGTGGCTTTAATTAAATGTTCACACTGAATATTGACAAGGCTCCTCTCATTCTCTCTTGCAGCTCAATGGGTAACGCGATTTAAGCCCTCCAATATTGATCCTCCTACAATTCCTCTCACTCAATACCTACACACTCATAAGCACACAAATCAACACATTCATGTATGTTCATAGGGACATGATCCTAGGTCACATTTTACATACTTGTAGGGTTATATCAGGTCATTGACACAACTGAAGGTGTTTAACATGTTATATTTTGATGTACCTTTCCACCAGAGAGGAGCTAACAATGAGTAGCTTCCTAGTGTACCATTGTAGCTCCCCTCTGGCTCTGCATGCATTCATGAGCTAAATTTAGAATGCATTATTATGTTAGTTCCCTCCTCACCACTGTGCCAGAAGTGGGTTACTGTGCTTCTCTCTCCAGTGTGTGAGAGTGTGTGTGTGTGTGTGTGTCTGTGTAAGTACTGTATGTGCATGTGGAATCGCTACACACTGCTGATGATGCAGAGAAGCAGACAATGTGTATAGTGCATCATGTGCACATTCAATCTGTGTGTGTGTGTGTGTGTGTGTGTGTGTGTGTTCAGATTTTGGAATGTGCTCACACTCGCAAACTAATAATGGATCATTGCCAGCCACCGTGGTGAGAGAGAGAATTGGTTGTAGGGGGAGTGAAAGGACGTTGGTATACACGGTCAGCCTTTGGTATCGTGTGCCCCCCTCTGGTCTCTTTGGTCATTGCACCATATCTGTCAGATCTGCATAATGCTACTACCTCAGCCTGCACGTTTGACTGGTCCTTTTATGTGATTTGTTTGTCACTTTTGTTTTTGAAGCAAATAAATCACTAACCCCTCTGAGCTCTATAGGATTAAAGGTCAACTTATTGTTACATTTTTGGCTGGACGTGTATTGAAAGTGTGCCTTTTATGTTTTCAGGTTCTACATAGAGAGTATATCCTACCTGAAGGACAATGCCACCATTGAGCTGTTTTTCCTTAATGCCAAGTCCATCATTTACAAGGTAAATTCATTATTTTGTAGCCATAATGCATATTCCTAAAACTGATAGAGGACAGATGTGTTTACCCTGAAATGCTGTAGATGGTGTGAAGGTTTTCTTGTGGACTTAAAGATGTTTGCCGGTAGAAGGTGGAGGTGTTCAGTGGGTATATTTCAAATAAGAATGATGTCGAGTATAGTGCTTTATGTTTTTAAAAGCATGCCACTTCGTTAAGCCATTTTTGGTTCTAAATGAAGAGACACTACAAGAGGCCAGCTTGGACTTTGGGGCTCCACACTGATTTGGCGAAGCAGAAAATGTGAACCATTTGCATCAGCTGTTACCCATCATGTTATGTGCTGCACCACACTCCAGCAACTATAATTTGACACATTTACTGCCATCTGTCAGTGCTGAAGCACATTGATTTTGTTTTTTTAAATGGAATTTGAAATGTGGCCTTTAGATAAGCAATGATAGCAAGTTCAATTTTGTATATTTGGTGCTTTGACTTGGTTTCAATTGACCCCAATTAGAAAGGGCCATTAGGCATGTTTGCTGAGTAAGTGACGGGAGAGTTTTATTCAGTTAACTGGTTCACTTTTGAGAAACACTGTAGTTACCAACTCACTTATGCAAGACACCAGTGTCAAGCAGTTATTTGTCATATCCAGAAGAGGGCGTATGTGTCCTGGAAGGCAAATCCCAGTAGAAATCCCAGTCAAAGCCGTGTAGAAAACAGTGATAATGTCATAAGAGCCACTACTGGCAGCGATTGTAAACTTCACCAGAACAAAATCCAACAGATTTAGATATAATGTGTTATTCATAAATGAGCATAGAACCGGCACTTCTTAGCTGTAATGTTTGAAGTTTTGAATGGGTCAAAAGTTTGTCGAATACTTCATAGTTTGTATGTACGAGTTAAAACAGGTGCTTTCGTGGCTCAAATAATAAAGTGAATCTAAGTTTACATCAGAGGCTTAAGGTTGTATACTTTAAGCCCTGTTGTTACAGACACTGAAACTTGAATGAACAGAAGGTTTCTGATTCAGTCCCACCAGTAGCTTGGTTAAAATACCCCTGCGTTATTTTATTTTTTTCATCAATATCATTAAAGATAAGTCACTCTGATATAAAAAATAAACTAAACATTAGTGTTACAAATAATCTTCCCATCAGCTGCAACAATAGGTGACCATGACAGCCCCATGGAGGGAAAGAAGCAAAAAGAAATATCAAAAAATGTGCAAGTTAAGAAGTATCACATAGTATTTTTAGAAAAAATGTTACATGTACATAGTAGATGAAATATAATAGATCAAGATATATTTTCACCTTCTGTGGTCAATGTTTGTATGAGTAGTGAGAAACAGTTTCTGCTATGCTGTGGGAACACATACAGTACAATAACACACAGTATATTTGAAGCCACGCTGGGTGGTACACCCAGGGTTGGTTTGTTCTGTCTAGTGTTTCATCCTGGCTGTCTGATCTCCCAACCAATCAAGAGGCGGCTTGTAAAGGGAACATTCCTGGCATGCTTGACCCACTACTCACTACCCACTAACCCTTATCCTTCTCCCTCTCGATGCATACATAGCCATCCTGTGTATATGTCCATGGTTGGTGAATACACACAAACCCTCTCTAATTATCATACAGTTAAAGAAACAATTACAATGCAGCCCCATATCTCAAAAGCACCTCTCTGCCTCCTTCCTTCTCCACCTCCGCTCTTTCCTGTTCTCCATTCTTCTATCTGTTCCCCAGAAATATCCATACGTCCTCAAGTAAATTAAAAATAATAATTATATAATTTTAAAAAACTGCATTGGAAAATCTACCAAATAATCAGTAAGCAGAGCATCCATGTCCAAACAACCTCTCCCAACCCCCTTCACTTTGCCTCTAATCTCTCACCTCCATCCACATGAAGAGGTCATGAAATTAGAGAAGGGAGAGCAAAAAATGGAGGGGGAGTAGTGGTGAGATGAAAGGAACTAGTATCTTGGATAAATGGATGATGATCTGAGGCACGTCGTTTCTACTCCCAACATCGGCACAGTGTGTGTTTCATTTATTTTATTTGTTTCCAGCTGTAGGAAAATGTGATTTTCATGGGGCCTGTCCTCTCTTTCTCTTTTCTCTTCTTCCTGCAGGAGCTTATTGAAGTGGACAGTGACGTTGTCTTCGAACTGGCGTCCTATATTCTACAAGTAAGATAAAGCGTTTTTGTTTATGTGTTTATGTGTGGGTGTGGATTTTTTGTCTGGATACTGTATCTGTTTTTCACCATTAGCACATGTAGCCACACACCAGTTATTCCAGGGGCCTGTAGCTCTGCAATGAAACGTTGTCTTCCAAAATGTCTCCACCAGCCTTTGATCCTAATTGATGATGATTAAACTCATATTATCTACTGTGGTCATAATTGTGGATGATTAAACTCACATTATCTTATTCAGTAATCAATCTGCCAGTAATCTGCAATTGCTCTGGGAGGTTTTAAATGCTAATAACCTCAATGGTCTTTGTTGGTAGCAAAGTTCTTGGCTACCAGCTAAATTGTCAGTGCAGTCAGTCAGTGCTAATATAACACAGAGCAGAAGGGAAACTTTATGCCACAAATTCTCCTCAACTCCAGCCCTTTTCCCTCTCCTGTCCCTTTCTCAGAGTAGGTCAGTCCATTAACTGTGATGCTGCAAGGTCATGTTACACATTGACTGGGCTGAGTGGTTTGTCTGCGCCCGAGTGTGTGTGTGTGTGTGTGTGTGTGTGTGTGTGTGTGTGTGTGTGTGTACCCTGTATGCAGGTGCAGATGTACAGTATCAGGTATCTGCTCTGTAGGCCTTCATAGGTTTCTGCAGATGGAGGTTTAATGTTTCTATCTGATTCTAGCACAGCAGGCCTGACTGCACATTCACTTATGCAAATAGAACATAAATAAGCATTTAATGGTCACTGCTCAGTGTTCACTACTTTTTCCCTCTATGTTCCACAGGAGGCTAAAGGTGATTTCACCAGGTAAGCACACCAGTAACTTGCAAGGAAATGTATGTTGTAGCTAGGGGTGGTATGGAGTTGATTAAGCGGGACGGTGCTACAGTTTGTTAAAATAAACACATTAGGCACCTTCCCTTTGGTTAAGTTACCTCTACATCTCTTCATCTCCAATTTTTATATCACAAATTCTAAGTTTCTGCCCAAATGACAGGGCTGTTTGGCTTAATGCATGTTGATTCAGAAGGGAAGGGCACAAACCAAGACACAACAGAAGTGATATCAGTGGTCTGTCTGCTCCTCTGCTCTCCTGCGCAGTGAGCTGCATCTTTGAGAACTGTCTTTGTTTTACACCCCCCCCCCCTCTTTCTTTCCTCCATCCCTGTTCCACTTTGGTTCACTCTTTTCAACCTGTGCTGCCACTTATAAGAAAAGCATGGATTACATGTATCTGTGTCTGTGTCAATGTGTGTGTAATCAAAGGCAGAAGTACTTCAGTGTGAGTGACTTCCTTCCAATTTAAGATAGGCCCCCCTTTGGGACATGACATATTTCCTGATACACAAAAGAAAATGTAAAGAAAAACGCTATTGACAACTTCAATTCAAACATAGTGTTTAAACTCACATTATTTAAACCTTACAGCTATGGAGTTTTCCAGTCATGTACGTGTTTCATGTGAGCGACGTTGCACATGTGGCTCTTCGGATGCACATCTGTGTGATGTTATCGAAATCTATGTCATACCTCATCCAATCATCTCTTTGTTGTAGCACTGATAACAGGCTACAGCAGCCGACACCTCTGACCTCATTTCCGCCTGTGAAAGGAGTAAATAAACACAATGTCCTGCAGAGGGCTGGAATGTGACACACTCAGGAGACATTCCTTTCACCCTCCTCCCCCTAACGCCTTCCTCCCACACACATAACTTCCATCTCTAAAAGTTCTGTAGACCCTGCCCTCTCTCCATAATCATACACTATACCCTCTCTTCCATATTACGTTTCATTATATCTCTCATTGCTGCTCTTCTAAGAAAACCCATTATAGCGATTAATTTATTGACTTTAGGTGTCATTTTTCTAAAACATGTGAAATCATTTTCCTTTCTTAAATACAAATCTATTTAGGCAATAAGCCTTATGAGTCTTATTCTGTTTGCCTTCTTTCAATCATGTTACTGGAATTTTAAAAGTCTTAAAACAAGTGAATTTGAGTTGGAAACTAGAATTTCAGTATTCATTTAAAGCTATTTTGAGAAAAATAAGATTTTGTGAGACTGTGTGACTGTGTGCCTTGTAAAGATGAACGTGTCATAATGTCATGGGGCACCCGTTGTATTTGTTCAAACTGAGTTCTTGCCTGCTCTTTCTTCATCTTCAAAGTTGTGCACACAACCACATAAAGAGTACTTAATAAGTAGTTACTTGAATGGACATCAACCAATCCAGACACACAGCTGCGTTGACACATTGAAGAACAGCCGGACATGGTAGATGGGATCTCTTCCAGGGCTTTAGCTCATAGGTTGTCATGTTCCCAGGGCTTTCCCCAATCCTCTGGGGCCTTAGCTGAGGCTGGAGAGAGACTGGGAGATTAGAGTCGGGTATTAAGACCTCCTGCCACTGGAGGTCTGAAAACTGAGTTGGGGGCCAGGTCTCTTTGGCTCTCTGCATGGTTCCCTGTGTCATTTACTCTGTCTTTATCATTATCTTTTCCTCCTCCATCCCTGTTTTTAATCTCCTTTTACCTCACTTTGTTTATTTTCCTGTTTGCGTCTCTGTTTCTGTCCCTCTCTTCTCTCCCAACTGTCAGTGTCCCTGCAGCTGTTCTGAGACAGACAGCGCCCTTCGTCTGAAATAGAATCGCATCTAGGCCATCGGTGTTTAGTCCACTCTCTCTCCTCTCTCTGACTAAACATACTTCCTTTCCCACAATTTTTCCAAAATTAAAATTTAATTTCTAAGTCTGTTCTGGGAAATACTCATATATTTCAAGTGTTTTTGAATGAAACTGTTAGGCTTACAGCAGAAAATGATTGTTCTTGCAGAGTACTGTTGACCATGTCTTGTGGTTTCTCCCTCCCAGTAATGATGCAACCAGGTCTGACCTAAAAAAGCTGCCTGCTCTGCCCACCCAGGCCCTAAAGGAGCACCCATCTCTTGCCTACTGGTGAGAGACTAGTCAGTTATCCAGAACACCACCACAACATTATGCAATCTCTCCTATTATTATTGTTCCCCTTCTTGATAAATTACTTTTTCTTTCTTTATTGTACTGTCTTATAGTGAAGAGAGGGTCATAGAGCATTACAAGAAGCTCAGTGGGCAGTCCAGGGGGCAAGCTATTGTAAAGTAAGTGTGTACGTTTGTGTGTGTGTGTTGCTGGTAATGTTTGTCTACTGTATGGAAGGCTGTGTTCTATGTAACCCTTACATATCTGTCTTCTGTTCCTCACAGTTATATGAGCATTGTAGAGTCTCTGCCCACATATGGAGTACATTACTATGCTGTAAAGGTACAGTTTTACTACTCTGCCTTTTCTTTTTTTCACACACACACACATGCACCACACACATTTTTGTTCACTCTGGACTTGCAAGAAGGCAGCTTGGCATTGGCGATATGGTGGCGCTTAAAGCTATGTGTAGTTTGCTCTCCTTTTCTTTCTCTCTCTGTCAATCCCATACACATACACAACCTTTCCTGATGTTTGTGTGTGTGTGTGTGTGTGTTCTAGGACAAGCAGGGGATCCCGTGGTGGTTGGGTCTGAGCTATAAAGGCATCTTTCAGTATGACCACCAGGACAAAGTCAAACCCAGGAAGGTGAGATGATGCCCACTCTGATCTGTCTGCACCACAAACTAAACTGTCCATGGCACAGCCTTCAGTCTGTCATTGTTCAACTTCCAAAACTACAAAATATTGTGATTTAAGTTTTAACACACTATTCTTTATCTGTGTAAAATGTATGACCTCCAAGATATCATTTCATTTTTGCCACCTGATTCTTACACCATGTTTTTTAAAGAACAGTGGGAAGTCAATATACATGAGGTGTTACTTTAGAAGGAAACGTCTTCTCTCTATCTTTCTGTGCTTGTTTCCATGGTCACCACTGTCCATTCTTTCCATTCAGTGAGTCAGGATATTGTGTTTGGAAGAGTACTAACAATGCTGTACAAATACAACTGTCTGGAGACGTCCAGTCTTGGAATGTTTTGCATCCGTCCTGCTTTTATTTCTGCCTCTCTGTGAATGGCGTCCTCCTCCGAGTCGATACACCCAGTGGGTCGTCTGCAAGAGTCTTTCTTACATCACCTCTGACCCCCCAGTCGTGTTTAGAGCTTTGATCCCTGCCATTCACCCATGTCTCATAGGGTGTTAATGGGGTTGACAGCATCCCTGCATACTGCCTGACCACCACGATGCTCACACACACGCACACTGACACTCTGTTACTCATAAACACACGCACACACTAATGAATGTTTACACCTACACACACACAGGAATTAGACTGAACTCTGAACTCACCACCCTGATGAATACTTCCTGTCTGCCACAGCTTTCCTGTTTACCACTAGCATTGTGCTCTGTGTGTGTGCGTGGTTATGTGTACGTCTTGATTAGTGCATTCCAGTCTAAATGACTGTCTCACCACTGAGCCCCATCCCTGCCTCATTCCCAGTTACTCCAAATCTTATGGCTGCTTAGGTGTTAAATCGGCATAGTGATGAAAAAAATTACTCTCATATCTCACAGCCACAAAAATGCCCAAACGTGCTGTGAAACCTGTGAAAAGGTCACAAGCTGTGGTTTTTACTATACAGTGTATAGTACACTATACAGTGTACAACTGTATATGCATGTTGGTTGACAGAGTGATCAATAGCTCAATAAGTTTTATTTTTTTCTGAGGTAAATACCACAAGAAATAAGAAGAAGAGGGTATTTTAGAGAGAGATGGAGCGAAGAAAGAGTTAATAGCGTTCCCACACAAGAGACTTATCAAGCATTCAGCTACCATAGCAACAGTCAGTGTGAGTCAGTGGTCTGTTAAGCTTCAGTACTGACCTCCTCACTTTCTTCCCCCGTCTCCCTCTCTGTCTCTGTCTCTGTCTCTCTCTCTCTCTCTCTCACACACACACACACATATTGGGCATATGTGTAGTCTAAGGAGTTTGACCCAACAGAGATTTGGCATGTCTTGTTAATGCAACATCACAAGACTAGCTAAATCCCAACAAACACAGTAAAGTGGGTTTTTTTTCATTAATGTGGCAGACAAAAGAGGTGGTGCTCAGTTCCAAAGCTGTTTACTGTTTCACAGGAAGACACACTCACAGAGGTTATTAGGAGCGTTCCATGTTATGTCAGTAATGAGACTCATTGCTATTACAACTAACGGAAGGAAGAGCAGTTGATTTGGTGATTAGTCAATCAGCTGGCCAGTCCAGTACCAGTAACCACTGACTCAGAGTGAAATCACTAGTTTGTCACTGCTCAGGTTTTCAGTACAGTGACTCAGTAAGGTGGAGGCAGAACACCAATAATGAGCCATTTTTGGCCAATTACCATCTTTGTAACAGTAAAAATTATTTATGTTCTCAACAAAAACCTTTCTTAGTCATTAATAAGAGACTAAGTGGCTTCATGTTGTGCTATACAATAGGTGTGTGTACTGGAGGCAGTTATGTTTAATTAGTTAGTCTTTTTACTAGGGGAGATCCTGTTGTTTCTAAATGCAGACCATTTACCGCACCCTCCATGTTAATTTGAGGATGTTAAAATACTTTTCCCCCTCTGCTTACTGCAGGTCACATGCACACACGCTCACACATACAGTCTTCACAGACAGAGGTTTACAACTGAACCACACACCATACTAATGCCTCGTTAGTGTGTTCTGACTCATTAAGGCAGAGATTATAGGGTCTGTGTGTTGACTGCCTAACTCACTGAGTGACTTAAAGCTAACATGGAAACGCTTCTGTCAACACCTTGAAGAAGCCGCAAGAAGTTTCAATGAAACACAGCAAACTATGGTTTCAATTAAAGTCATCTCGCATGCGTTTCACTGCATATTGATCTTTTTTTTCTGCAGTGGACTGAGAGTACACACCCACTGACTTCAGTCAGCTTCTGTCTGTGTTTCATTTAGAGTAAACAGGCATATGCAGCCTGTTCTGATTAGTTTTTCCATAAATGTCATGCCTCCAAAACACCACAACCAAAACATAAACAACAGGAAGTGCCCCCAGAGTGTATCTGCATCTCCATGACAACTGGTGGATATAGTATTACGCACCGGAGCCCCACCCATGAGTGAAACAATAGTCTTTGAGAGCCATGGGCCCCGTTCTAGAAGAGAATATTTGGCCTCACTACAGTTGCACTGGCCTATGCTATTTAAACGTTCTATTCTTCTCATAATCCCTGCGGAGTCTGTTGCTCTGAAGGAAGGCCTTTACACACTATCAGATCTGACCTTTTCATCTGTAATGGATGTGTGTTTGGGTGTTATTATGAAACAGATGTGGGTCTGTGCACATGAGCACCCAAATACTTATAAATAACGACCAGTCACTTCCTCTCCTTGTGTGCGTTTGTGCCATTGTGTGGAACTGTTTTACAGTGAAAATGAAGGGGATTTATAGAGTATGCACATATACATGCACCACCCTCCCCATCCCCCCCTCTGCCTTGACTGAGTTCTCTGTCAGCATGTTTTTTTTGTCAGAAATTCATGTTATTCAGTGTGCCATAAAGACTACAAAAGAATCACAAATGTCTAATTTTAGACTTGAGGGTGACTTCATTCCACCTTGTTGTAAATCATGTGACCACCATATAAATACCCCAAATATATTTAAACACTATTTGCACACTTGCACTTGCACAACCTATGCTGAAGAATCAGAGTTTACTTCTATACTTGCAGCAGCTCTTTCCTGCTGATGTAGAGGACAGCTTTAGTGGTCTCGTGCCTAATCTTATCTCCACAGCCCTGGCCCATATGTAGCCAACACACACACACACACACACACACACACTTACTCACTATCTACCCTTTTGCTATATTCAGCACCATGCTACATTAGCACTTCACACTCCACTGAAAATGCGTGGTACAGCAACAGTTTTGATAAGAGCTGCGATTTTCTTTCTTCATGCTCGTGCACACGCACGCACACACACACACACACACACACACACACACACAAACAGTACATAAATACATACATTAGGTCGTTTACATACTTTTTCATAATATTTCTCCCTATCCTACTCTTTCCTCCCTCTCATCCCTCTGTCCATTGTTTTCCCAGGCTGTTAAAATTCCTGGCCTGTGACCTGTTTCTTCCTTAGCTCCCTTTGTCCTCTTTTCCTCCCTTACCCTGCCATACCCGGGTCTTCTATTTTGTTTCTTTTCTCTTAGGTTTACTTTCTTTACTCATGGTTTGTCATTGTACATCAGAGGTTTGTGTCTGTGTTTGCACGTCTGCTCCAGCTGACAGACGCAGGCCCACTTGTGTTCTGAAATAGCACACACTCTTTCTCTAACAAGAAACAGACTCAGACTTTGCTAATGTGTGTATGTGCGCGCACACAGAGGTCTGACTAAACAAAGCAAGGGCACTTCAATTGCTGGGGCCACCGAAAGCTTCTTTTCCCCCTTCATCACTCCTCCCCTGACCCCTCGTGACATAGACACACATACACACACATGCACACAGACACGCACACTCACACACACACACTTCCCAACCACAGAGCCCAGAGCAGGAAGCACAGTCCTGGAGGGAGGAGGGGTCAGGAGGAGGGGAGGCACTAACGCCCCCTCCTCCACAACCCTCCCAGCAAAACCACAGGAGAGGAGGAAACTTAACTGTACACACTTTCTGTCCACCAACACACACATGCACATGCCTACAGATGGTGAACACCAACCAACTCGTAACGTTCTGTTCCCTGGCGTCTGGGAGGATTTAAGATACACACATGCTGTGGAGTACGTCTTGAGGGAAACTTTCTCGCCCAGCTGGCTTTGGCTGCATTTAAAGAGGAGCTGATGGTTCATAAAAGGGACGGAAAAGAGAGAAAAAAAAGAGAAAAGCAGAGCAGAGGAAAGAAAGCCTCCTCCCTCTCTGAAACTGTCTTTCTCCAAAGTGAGGTCATCCAGCGAAGGGATCCACTGTGGACAAGACCGCCCGGTCTGTACCTGATCAGCTCCAGACTTGGTTCTCTTCTCTCCCTCCACCTCCTTCTCTGTTCCTAACGCATTCTCTTCCTCAGCTTCTTCTCCATTTTTCTCCTCCTCTTCCTCATCTTCTCTAAAAACAAATTGGAACATAGAGAGAAGAGAGGATTGAAGATTTGATTGAATGCTGTGTGGATTTTAATGTGAAACCGTGTTTTTGTGTGAGCAGCCCTGAAGATTGTGTGTTTCTCCTAAACCTCAGGTGTTTCAATGGCGTCAGTTGGAGAATCTCTACTTCAGAGAGAAGAAGTTTTCAGTAGAAGTTCATGACCCCAGGAGGTAAATTTATATCATAATTTTAAGCTGACGTCATCTTGCTACAGTGCTTTTGTTGGAAGAGTTTGATTATCTGTGTTTTTAAAAAGGCAATTGAGTGTGGAATTGCATGATAAACTCTGCTCTTCATTGATTTGATGACCATTATCTCATACCAGTTAGTGACTGAATGTTATCACTGCTGAATTTTCTCCAGCTAATATTTGGAAGTGGTAGAATTTTCCTCAGTCATGGTCACCCTCCAGTAGCTTCTACTGTAAGTTACTACTGTGCCATATGTGATTGCGTTAAGATTCATACTACATGTGGTGCAGTCCAGGAAGGGAGAGATTGGAATCTAATTCAGTAATGGTTGCAGCATTTGTCTTGGCAATAGAGCGAGATATTGGGGATGTCCCGGTGGAACCTGACACAGATTAATAGGCTGATTATTAACACACTTGTGCAGCTGCATGCATGCACAAATGCATGTGCTCTCTCACAGACACACAGGGTGAACCCTTGACAGTTGACCACAGAAAGATAGATGGCTGCGCGATAGCTGTTTTGTGGAGGAAGTGACCTCTCTTCTGTTTATTTAACATGGCTATATATGTGGAGTGTTATTCTACTGACAGAGAGAGGGAGGGAATGGGAGAAAGAAGAGACAGACAGGGTGAAACAGAGAGCAGTGGTGTTTTCTTTTAAGGAAGCTGTCATTAGGGTGAGCTGGTCAGCTACAGATGTGTGTTTAAAAAAGGGTGAGTCAACAATGGGGAACAACGTGTGTGGCTATGCAAAAAAATGTCTCTTATCAGGTTTGCTCTCTGAAGCCTCTAATATTTTTTGGTGGGTAGGTGGAGTAGTGGCATGGGAGTTTTTTACATTGTTGTAAATATGTAGCCATCTTTTGTATTCAGTGTATATAAGGAGGCCTTGTGTCCGCTCCTACTGTAGGGCGTCTGTGACAAGAAGGACATTTGGTCACAGTGGCATCGCTGTGCACACGTGGTACGCCTGTCCTGCCCTCATCAAGTCCATCTGGGCCATGGCCATCAGCCAACACCAGTTCTACCTGGACCGCAAGCAGAGCAAGGTCAGTCAAGCCCACCAGACACACAACCACACCACAGACCACATACATGATTAGAAATGTACAAGACATCAGCAAGCATGGTCAGTTAGAGCACTGTTTCTCAAGCCTGGTTCTGGAGTAATGAATGGCTGGTTATCAGGCCTCAGCAGAGCCCAGTAACGAGCTGAGCATTTGAATCAGGTGTGTTGGAGCGTGGAAACATTTAAAACATGCAGGGCAGTGGTACTCCAGGATTGAGAAACACTGAGTTAGAGTGCTGCCCTTTTAACTCTGCAATAGAAATGGTCCACCGCTGCTTGCATTGGTATTGCTGAAGTGCCTTCAGAACAGATGCAACCTAAGGAAAAGATTATGCAAATCAATAAACTCTAAAGACTATTGAAATTGTGTCATAAATGTTGAAAAGAAATACAAGAATCAGACATTTTTTCATCAATTTTGAATAAACATACGAAACATATTGAATCCAAAACATTTCTACATTCTGAATGTAGAAATATAGAAAATATTTCTCAACATAACAACCCTATTTGAACTATGTACATTTTTATACCCTATCTGTTTCTCTTAATCTCTCTCTGACATGAACTTTCGATCTGCTTCTCTGCTCCACTGGCACCACTTCACTGCGCCACCACGCGTCGTCACCATGTTTTGCACAGCATGTAACGTAATGATGTCATTAACTTGCGTTAGTAGCGTACAACGTGATAATGTGAAAGACAGAAGCCTTAGCTTTCTGTTGGAAAAAGAAGGAATGCTCTAGCTACTATTGTTTTTGCTATTGATCAATTTAAACAGGATTATACAAACAATGACGTTCAGGGGCCAGTTCGGGTCTGTTTTCGTTCGGTTAAACTGCTTAATGATGTGCTTTGACAAACATTCTCCATTTTTATCGATGCAGTCGAAGATCCATGCAGCACGGAGTTTGAGTGAGATCGCCATAGACCTCACAGAAACAGGAACTCTGAAGACCTCCAAGCTGGCCAACATGGGCAGCAAGGGCAAAATTATAAGTGGCAGTAGTGGCAGTCTGCTCTCCTCAGGTCAGTACATGGTCAGTGCGTGAGTGAGTGTGCTTGAGAGAGAAGAGGGACTATGGGGGAGAGAAAGTTTGATATGTGTCTGTATTTGTCTTTGTGAGTGTCGTTGACAACTGGACAGACAGAAACAGCTGCTTCTGGAAGGAGGCCATTGATTCTGTGCTGAATGTTCTCACAGTGTACACACACACACCCCACAAAGTGTCTTTCTGCATGTATAGAAAACCACTCCCATGTCACAGGCTCATCCTCCAGAGGCCCCTTCCCCCTCTAAATTTAGTGGATGAAGGAATGAAAAGGGCAACAGTTCAACGAAGAACTTTGCCACAGCCTTTAAATTGGTGCATATCCATGTTGAACAAGTAACAAGTGTGCCAGGACGATTTGTAATTAAACAAATTTCTAGTTTAGAGGAAAATTCCTTTTAAATGCTTTGAAGGGAAGCTGGTGCAGTAGTTAAGCTGAAAAGAAACATAAGTACTGTAACCTGACCTATTCACTTATAAGATTCCATGCTGAATCAGTTACAGTTTACAGGAAAGAAGAACATTCTTCTCTTTCAGTAACAATGTCCTGCATGCTGTCCTCATTTTGATCTCTGCATAGCTCATCTTCCTGATCAGCTCTGTTTTTTCCTTAACCTCTCTTTTCTTAGTATAGATACATCTATCTCCCTACCTTCCTCCCTAATCTCTTCCCTTTATCTCTTCATCTATCCATTCCTATTCTCCTAATCCCCCTTTTATCTCCTCTTTGTTCCTCTCAAGTTCCACCCCCTCCCCATACCGTACAGGATGTCTCTGTCTTATCTGTCTGTGTCTTGTCACTTGTCTCCTTGGTGTCAGTGTGTTGATTTCATGATCCACTCCTGACTGAAGGACTTCTCTGCCCAGCAACATAAACATGTCACAGGAGCTGTGATGTCACATTCACACACCTCCCCTCTCCGCCACAGCCAACATGTCTCTGTATGACTGCGAGTGTCCAAATAGCCAGATCTAGATCTTAGGGTTTGTCTGATAAATATGAAACCCCTCACCGCTGCAATTGAGGTGCCACAGAAATATGGCTATTCAGCATCACTAATACACCAAACTGAATATATTTAGCTATAAGAACAGCTGTATGATCACTGCGAGTGTTTGTGCACCTGCAAAACAATAGATGTAGAAACATTGAATTAAAATCTAGTATATCTTATAACAGAGAACCATTTAATGTTTCTTTCTGTCACAGCTGCTTCAGCAATGGTTAGTTTTGTGTTGTGGCTATGTTTCACAGTGAACCACATAGTGTCACAACAGAGAGAACAGAATGGGGGGTGTATGTGTTGTTTTCAACAAGGCATGTTGCAAACAAGACTGGCACCATCTCAGGGCCTCTGAGATTGTGATTGTCACAGACTTTGTCCTAAGCTGCCCCCTTCTTGACACTTACACTCGCACAAACACACCACTGAAACTCAGTTTCCTTATCGAAATCTTCCATTCACTTCCCTGTAAACATCCTGTGAGGCTCACAGGTGCACACACAGTTTTTACCTCCTTTCCACTGTCTGCCTGAAAGAAGTCCACACAAGTCTAAACACACACATGGTCCGGACTCCTGTTCTCATGGTATGTGTTGTCTGTACCCTGCAGGGTCTCAGGAATCAGACAGCTCCCAGACAGCTAAGAAGGATATGCTGGCAGCACTGAGGGCAAGACAGGATGCACTGGAGGAAACATTAAGACAGAGACTAGAGGAACTCAAGAGCATCTGCATCAGAGAAGCGGTATGAGAAAGCACATACAGCACATATTTTGAATTAATATTTTTTAGCTCTTCCTTTGTAACTTAATTAATTTCCTTTCCCCCTTTTCGTCTTTCCTAGGAGCTGACAGGAAAGCTTCCTAAGGAATATCCTCTGGATCCGGGAGAGGAGCCGCCCACAGTGAGACGGAAGATCGGTACCGCCTTTAAACTGGACGAGCAGAAAATCCTTCCGAAGGGAGAGGTAAAGCTCCAACTCCCGGTTCTCTTCAGAAGCACTTTATCATACTCTAAAACAAAGCAGGAGGTCATCTAGTGGTGTCAGTGTGAAACAAATGCTGGATACCACAAGTGCCTGTCGAATTCAGTGCTAGTTAGTCAAGTGTGAATGTCATTTTGACCCAGGTGTTAATGATGATTTATGGACACAGTTATTGATCAGAACTGGTGTTTATACAGTGCAGATCAAGGGTTGTTAACTTTATTTCAAACCAAACACTTAATACATTATGGTTGGGGTGGTGATTGACATGCTGTAATGATAAGTTAACTGATCCCTATGCATGTGTTAAGTCATTAAAGGAAACAGCACAGTAAAAAGCCACAGTCTTGGGGCGTCTTGGACCTTGTGAAAGTAGTTGCACTGCATTTTTGTCTCACTGTCTTTTTGTGCCACTAGTAGATTTTCCAGAGCAGCAGAACCTCTAAAAATAGTCTGGCACCATTTTCGCCTCAGGAAGTGGTGATAGTAGGATTGTGTGCACGCCTTTATGTGTACGAGTGTGTGTGTCTGTGTGTGTGGGTGTGTGTCGCTGAGGTTGTATGCTTTGAAAAGAATCCAGGGACACAATATCACAAAACCGCCTTGCAAGCAGAAAATGTTTCTTATTTTAGACTGAACACCTTAAAGTAACTCACACACGCACATGAACAGAAGCCGCTCAGGCAGGAGTATGAAGGGATTATTAGAGAAAGGGATTCCTCACAACTGAGGTAGTTCAGTAATATGTTGACCCAAGTGAATACATCATCGCTCTGTCTCTCTCTGGAGGCAAGTGAAATCATCTGTGTGTTCTCTGAGTGCACACATAACTATTCAACACTATACTTTACCATACATTGTGGTATCCAGATGCACATTTTGCAGCTCAGTAAACATATATGGAATCTATTTTGCAGCATTACAGTGTGTTTTACTTAGTTCACGTAATAGTCTCTGCTCCACAAATCTCAGGAGAAGTGTAGAGGAGGGGAGGATGGATTGATGGAGAGGTGTTATTATTGGGGGACAGAGTTTCTCAATAGAGAGTATCCAGTGGTGAGAAAATGCAGGGCTGCAGCACAGATAAATGACTTCCGCTGTGTGTTTTCTCTGGCAAGGCTTTGTGTGTGTGTGTGTGTGTGTGTGTGTGTGTGTGTGTGTGTGCGTGCGTGCATGTGTTTGTGTGCATGTGTGTGTGTGTGTGTGTCTAGCCAAATTCGTTGCATGGGAGAGTTACAGTCTGAATACATGTCTGCTAACTAAGCCCTGTTGTTTTTGGATTTTGTGTAGATTTCTGTTGCTAAAACTGAGCAAACCCAGTGTCATTGTGCTTGTGTTACTCAGAATTTGCGCTCATGTTTGTGTGTGTGTGTTTGTGTGCTTATCCCAGGAAGAGGAACTAGAGCGTTTGGAGCGGGAGTTTGCCATTCAGTCCCAGATTACAGAGGCAGCCAGGCGTCTTGCCAGCGATCCTCATGTGAACAGTAAGAAGCTGAAGAAACAGAGGAAGACTTCTTATCTGAACGCACTGAAGAAGCTCCAGGAAATTGAAAACTCTATCAATGAGTACCGTGTCCGCTCTGGCAAGAAGCCTACACAGAGGGCGTCGCTTATCATAGAAGGTACCAATATACTCCTCCTATCTCTTTATTTCTATTAGCTGTCTATTCTATTAGCTCTCTATTAGATGCCACCACACACAGCAGAATTCTTCTTGAGCACTGTTAAGCGTGATGTAGGAGACTTTTAGAAAATATTTAAAGATTTCAGATTGTACTATGTTCCCATCTTAAACCTCTTGTCTTTATCTTTTCCTTGTCTTGTAGAGGCTAATATTGGTTCTGAAGACAGTTCATTATCTGATGCTCTGGTCTTGGATGACGGTGAGTCTATCGTTGACATTACTCCTGAAGGTCCCACTGATAACTTGCTGACACGTTTGGTGTTGAGTCTCATGATAGTAATTTATCTTAATTGCTCTAACTTAATCCAATGATGACTCTATTTCAGATGATTCTCAAGTTACAGGTACCCCCACCTTCTCTCCAGTAGCATCACCTCACAAGGGCCTTCCTCCTCGACCACCATCTCACAGTCGACCCCCTCCACCGCAGTCCCTGGATGGCCTGCGACACCTGCACTACACACGGTCTGACTACGATAAATCTCCCATCAAACCCAAGATGTGGAGTGAATCATCACTGGATGAGCCCTATGAAAAAGTCAAGAAACGCTCCTCTCACTCAAGGTATGAGGTTTGATGTTTATTTTAACTAGGCCTTTCGAATAAAGCTGAGCTACTTCATAGTCATGTATACATCAGCCCAGAATGATTTTAAGCTTTGAACAACCACAAGTAAGTCTAAGGTATTATTTAGTTATCTCAAATTTAATCAGTGTAAATTATGCTTATTTTCCTTGCCTTTTTGTCAAGTCACAGGCGTTTCCCAAGCTCTGGCAGTGCAGAAGCAGGTGGTAGTAACTCTCTGCAGAGCAGCCCCATTAGGAGCCTCCCCCACTGGAATTCTCAGTCCAGCATGCCGTCGACCCCGGACCTAAGGACCAGGACCCCACATTATGTACATTCCACTAGGTCAGTCTTTATACCTTCAGTTGTCAAGACCTTTATCTCTCTGGTAAGATTATATGTGACTAGTGTTTCTGTCTTTCCTGCTACCTTTCCATTTTCCTAAATTAAGAGTAAGAATACTGAAGGTCTTTTCTTGAAAACAACAAAAAAAAATGCATCGGTCCTATATTATTAAATTTAACATTTCATTTGTTAGGTAGATCTGGTCAAGCTCAGCCACTAATTTCACTGTTTTTTTTTGTGATTTTGTATCTTACAGGTCAGTGGACATCAGTCCCACACGTCTGCACAGTCTCGCTCAGCACTTTAGGAACCGCAGCTCAAGCCTTGAGTCCCAGGGCAAACTGTTGGCGTCCGACCCTGACGCACATCCGCACACCCTGGGCACACTGGGCAGCCCAGACTTCTTCCTAGGCCCAGGACGTAGCTCCAATGGCTCTGACCCATTGGATGACTGCTCGTCCTGCACCAGCCAAAGCAGCTCAGAGCACTACTACCCCTCTGGTGGACCCCCCGGCAGCAACCCCAATTACTCTACTCTGGGAGAGGACTCACCCTCCAAAGCCAGGCAGAGGCAGAGGCAGAGGCACAGGTAAGGTGTACACAACTCCTGTCTTGGCAATATGTAAAGACATTAACAGTTCTGTAGTGAGATTGATGTATGTTCTTTGTCCTTTGTTCTGTGTCCAGGTCAGCAGGTCACCTGGGTTCCTCCAACTCCGGCTCCATGCCAAACCTGGCAGCTAAGAACGGCTCTGGTGGAGGCCCAGGTGGAGGTGGTATGGGAGGAGGACACCATGGAGTCTACCTCCACAGCCAGAGCCAGCCGTCGTCCCAATACCGCATCAAGGAGTACCCGCTTTACGTGGAGGGAAGCCCCAACCCTGTGGTGGTGCGTAGCCTGGAGAGCGACCAGGAGGGTCACTACAGCGTGAAGGCCCAGTTCAAGACCTCCAGCTCCTACACGGCCGGGGGACTGTACAAGGAGGCCTGGGGGGGAGAGGAGGGAGGAGAGGGGAGCGGCCGACTCACGCCTTCACGCTCTCAAATCGTACGGACTCCATCACTGGGGCGAGAGGGTGGTGGAGGCGGAGGAGGGGGGAGGGCCGCAGTGTCTGAAGAGCTGCGGTGCTGGTACCAGAGGTCCTCAGGGAGCCTGAAAGAGAGGAGTCACTCACATTCAGGATCTACTTCCTCCGAGACAGGGTCACAGCAAGGCACCCTGGGACACGGTCGAGGGAGTAGAGTAGGGACACTCGCCAAGGGCTCACCAGGTGGGTCTTCTTTTTTTGTTAACATACAAGCAAAAAGTATTAGCCTGTGTTTTAGATAAGACCTTAGACTGTCCCTGCTAATCTAGGTAAACAGACTGTGTTTACACAGTCTCAATCACAGAAAAAAAAAACTTGCCCCGTGTGAGGCTCGAACTCACGACCTTCAGATTATGAGACTGACGCGCTGCCTACTGCGCCAACGAGGCCTGTTTTTGAGTGTTTTGTGTGACATCAAACATGCGGCAAATGGTCTTTGTGTTACTGAGGCCACACACCCCTAACCCCATATGTGAAGCATAGTTGAAATTCCTTACTGTAGCCTCTATCATGTGTTGTCTGTGTGTGTATGTGTGTGTGTGTGTCTCTCCACTTATTGCTGTATGTGTGTATCTGTTTGTCGTGTCTCCCTGTCTGATGCTGCATGTGCTGTATCTCAATTAGCATTAGCACGACTAACTGTCAGTTTTGCCCATAGCTGCATCCCCTCACAGCCAGAGGAGTATGACGCCCTCCAGTGAACACGCAGCCACCCCCACACCCCCCTGTAGCCCACAGCACATCCTCAACTGGCAAAGCGGGTAAGAGACCCACACTGCAGCAGATCAGGGTGACAAGATGTTTGCATATGAATTTACGTGAATTTGGCCCATACTGCATCTTGACTACTCAGCTTCTTCTCTCTTTAGTCTTTATCCAAACCTCACTCTAACCTCTTCAAGAGCTTTGACTGACTGTAACCGTGTCAGCTGGTATTGTTTTTCACTTTGTTGAACTAATCCCAAAGGATGATTTTCATGTGATCTTGGGCTCTATTTTGAAACCCTTTTTATACTCATAGTCAAATGATGTCACTCTTTTCATTCTGTTCTGCTGTTTGTGTTAATGTGTCACTCACTGCATCTTTGTTCCTTGTGTCTTCACTCTGTTTTTCCTGTCATCTCTTACACCCTCTGATCACCGTCTTTGCTCTGGAAAATTCTCCTATTCCCTAATATTTGTCATTTCTTTCTCGTCTGTCTCTTTCTGTCTGTACTAACCCTCCTTTCGTTGTGTGTGTGTCCTCTCTCCTGGTTTAGAGGCACAGCAGACAGCTCTCCTACTGAGGACGTCTGTCAGTCTCCCCCTCAGCCCAGCTCTGACGCATAGAGGTACTGTCTGTGGTCTCGGCCTGCCAGTGGTCTAAAACTGCAGTGTACTGTTGGAAAAGCACAGCAGCAGCATAACAGAGGGAAAACTGCCCGATGCAAAAATATAATGTGACAGCATTGCCAAATTTACTCACAATCAGACTGTTGTTCATAGATGTCTGTCAGTACACAATTATAAAAGTGTAAACACTGATGCGACATGTTTACTAGTCACTTACATCGACTGTGGGGGCTGACAATCGGGAATGTGCACTTTTTCTTGCTCTTTGATGGTGGAGGTATCTGTGTCATGTACTCTTTCTCTGGCTGTATCTGTATCTGATCTCTGCATGTGCTCTGCTCTGTGGTCTGACACTGACACTGTGGCTAATTCCTGACAGGATTTACTAATAGAAATACTTCACCATCTGCTGTATGTGTTGTTACAGAGAACATTCTTTAACGATCAGTCAATCTCAAGAGCAGATAAACACTTGAAACCATGTAGATTATAGTATTTGGTTAACTTACCTTTTCTCTGAAGTCAGTCTTATCCTGGTCTTGTGTCATCCTCTGCAGGTCTTTCAGTGACAGCTGTTTTCTCAGCAGCCCCCTGTGTTCAGAGCTGGCAGATGTGCAGTGGTACGGACACGACAAGGCCAAACCTGGAACCCTGGTCTGAGACCTTCTTATAGGGGCCAGAAAAGTCCCATTGACCTCTCCTACTGCCTCTCCACTGTCCCTCACTACTACCCATCAACAACCAACAACCTCATCCTTAAGGCCCCACAAAAACCTTGCCCTGACGGGACTGGCGGACTGAACATGAGCCTCCCCTCTGCCCTCCATCCATCTCACCACCTCTTTATTATACCCCTCTGTCACAGCTCAGCTGGACAGGGACACGCTCACTGGGCTCCGATAAGAGCTGATTTCACAGGCCAGACTGAGAAATGCCACCTCAGCTGCTGAACTGTTGCTCTACAGCACCACAGAGGCTGTTCTTCACTCACCCTCAGTATACACGCAGTGGGTCGATGGGGGATGGAACAATGGGAAGAGAGAGCACACAAAGATATCAAACATTCAGCTCAAACTCAACAGAACCAACGTCGGCTATTCCAGGATCTGCTGTTTCATATCTCATCTTCAGTCCCTTAACCTTACCAACTCCAGTGCACTGCCGCCCAATCAGAGGATACCTGCTGGATTTGAGCCACCAGTTAAAAATCCATTTCCATGCCCAAATGAACTGTGCTGGAATTCATTATTCCCATCAGTGTTTGTCTTTTTTGGTTTATTTCTCCCTGCATATTTATAAAAAGAGAAGATGACACAGACTTTTAAAAAAATTAAAATCTGGATTAACAAACATTAAGATGACAAATTCAACTCCTCTCAGTTTAACCCACAACCAAAGACAACAACTGGATTGACTGGTCACACCAGGGTCCCTGGGCTTTTGCCCATGCAGAACAGTAACTGCAACTGTATGAGAGTGAATTCACAGTGACAGTATCAGGATGGTTCATGGGACTCTATCTGGGACATTGATGAGGACTATAGCAATAACAAACATTATACAAGTATATGAACTGGTTTGAATCTACAGAGTGAATTGAAGCAGGCTATTTTGCCATGTTCTCTGCCTTGTGATGTTTGGAGTAAAGAGTTATTAGTGCATCATAGGGAGAAGTTGGATTTGTGGTTATTGGGTTTGGCATTAATCTATGCTTATTTCAGTGACTTCATCATTCATGTTTATTTAATGTCTTTGGTCTTGACAAGATTTCTCTGTCCACAGCAGTTTGTTTGTCCATATGGTGCATTGTGATCAGTACTAAGACATTCTGATTCCACCTTTTCACATTTTCACTTTCACCCCCAAAAGTTAAAGATTGGCTGTTGACATCTGTTGGCGTTACTTGTGTTTGATATTGAGGCTGTTCAGTGATAAATCTCTACAGTGAATTATCTTTTTTTAATCACTAGTCTCTTCTTCCCCTTCGGACTTGGCTCTATACCAGTTCACACCATGCTGAGTATCTGTTGGTCCCTTTTGTAGCACTGTGTCTTCTCATCTTTTGGTCCGTCTCTTCAGCATGACAGGAGCATCCTGACTGAACACAGACTGTCTGAACTCTCAGTGCCGGCTTGAATACACACAGTGGCTGTCACAACACCTCATATAATGGGCACGCATGAGTGCAAGTTTATCAGTGCCAAACATGTTGGTGCTTTACATTTTTTACTGTAATTTAGCACTGAAAAAAGCTTCAAATCCCTTCACATCCCAGCGGTAAATCCCAGAGTCGCCGGAAGACACTCAGCAAGCTCCTCTATGATTTGGCATCATGTGTAGTAGAACTTACTCAAACATACATTGAAAAGCACAACAGTGTCTATTAGGGCTGGACCTACAATTAGTGTGTTAACGTTTTCCACTCTCGATATTTTAAGAATGAGTTGCATCAAAGATGCATAAGTGGTAACTGGAAGACCCACAGATGTGGTGTTACACAATAGTGCTCTTTTTATTAGTATATGGACAATTTCAGATTGCCGATAATTAATTCCCCACTGTCGGGGCAGAAGAGAAGCCATAGTCACAGCTGAAGCAAACAACTCTTTAACCCTTTCAAATGGAGAGAATTTTTTTTCTCACACATCAGAATCAACAATCAGATATTCAGAACAGGGTTAGAAAAGCACACCTGGTTTTGTAGGAAAGAAGGAGAACTCTGCATGATTTAGCTGTCCCTGAATCAGTGTACCTCATCTTCCCCTAATCAGAGTTACGTTGAATTTTTTGTTTCATTGTTGCACAAAATCTGAATTAGTCAGATGTTAATTTTGCTAAGATTATGACAAATTCTACATCTCATTGATAGAGCAAAGTGGCCATGTGATTTTTCAGTCTTGTAGCACCATTGTGTCTGGATATAAGGTATAACATGCTGTACGGCATGGGAGGAATGGAACGTATCTTACCCTGTCCCTCACAGTGCTGTGTTTCTTTTATGCACTATATGTAATCTGAAGGTTTAGCCCTCTCCCTGCATGGTTGGTGTTGTCCACCCATGCCTGGTCAAATTTCTTTTATCCGGGACTGGAACCAGCACTCCCTGGTTACCATCTCATAGGAGTTAATTACTCTAGCATATACAAGTCACTTATTAAGAGTACAAGTTTCAAAGTCTTTGCCCACCTTTTATATGCTAAAGACACAATCCCATGCATGTCCTGCAGATCCTCCTAAAGACAACAGACATTTAGAATCCGAATTCTGTAAGCTAGCATTAGCACCTCTTGGTACATAGTGTGTCCTTGCCCCCAGAAAGTCCCATTATGACCTTGTGGTAATCTCTGAGCCCGATGTGAAGAAGTGTGACAACCTGTCCCTCTGTAGCTCCAAACATACCATATTCTCTGTGCTCCATAGAAATGTATGAGGTTTTTGTAATACTCCAAGAGAAATGAACTAACTCTTTTATCAGTCTTTTCCTGTATGTACGGAGGGGCACTGTAAGGTTTTGTGGGGTTTTTAACATTCACATTCATTGTTTTAACAATGTTCCATTTTATATGAACCAGTATTGCTTTTTTTGTTTGTTTTGTTTTGTTTTTTTTTTTAGTTCTGACATTGTAACAACCCCTTCAGGTGCTACAAAATGACCAGTTACTGCTTTGTCACGTAGGATCTAGACATCTCTTCATTGTTATCAATAGATTCAATACCAGATGTGCAAAATGAAGCTTATTTTAACAGACAGTTTAATAGTAGAACACTTCCCCTACCAGACAATAGAGCATGTAACTTGATTTTACCAGTTCTGTTCAACTGTAACAATACATTAAAGGTGTTGTAGAAAAAATGTGGAATTGATAAAAAAAAAACTGAATTCCACAGTTAATTTATTCTTTTTTCTATTAAAAATTTGTATAGTAACTTTACATTTTTCAAAACTGTGTTGTTGGACATTGATGATGAATTTTCAAGGTGAGAAGCCGTGGTGGTTCTTCAGAGAAAGAAAAATAAATTATTGATGAATGTTCTCAAGATTACGCCTTTTGTCTGTTTTTTTTTTCTTTTTCTCTCTCTTCCGGCTTTTAAAATCAAAAACATGAAGTCATGTAGTCACTCACTCTCAGTTGGCTCACATCAAATCCCTCCAGGCCCTCCTGCTGAAAGGTCAGAGTATCAGTCAGACTTATCAAAGGGAATCCCCACATGTACTCACCACTTCCACTCCGCCGGACACACTCGCTCTCTTGTCATCACATCCAGGCCTCAGTCACTTCCCTCTTACACTCTGGCCTCTTAGAGAAGGAGAAGGAGGATTTCCTGTGGATTCAAAAGGAAGAAACACTCCAAAGATAAAAGATATTACTCATCACCCAGCAGCAGAGTACAAGATTAAACAGCTGCACAAATGCATCCTGGCAGGTTTTTTCCTTCCACATATTTTACCAGCTTTGACTTGCATGCCACTATGCCACATGGTCTGCTGCCAGCTCAGATCACACCGAACAATCTTCCTTCGCGTAAATGCAGCATGGAACCATTCAAACGTACTGGCAGGACATGCAGACATCCGAACAAATGGATTGTTTGTGCGACTTAACATGTGCACTCATATAAGGAAATACTAGCTACACAGCCAGCAAGCACACACAAACAGTAGTTGGGACACTTAACCACACAGAGAGGCGGTTTCTACCAGAGAAATCAGCTGTCCCTTTCTGTGAGGACACACAACCTCATCATCCTGCTTCTTTTATTCTCCGTCTGTGTCCATTTACTAATGAATCCCATGTTCGTCTTTGTACTCATTGTGTTCCCATAGCAGCTCTCCCAACCAGGCAACAGCTGGAAGCTGTTAGCCAGACATGCCGTGAGAAACTAGCTCCTCTGTGATTTTTTTCACTCACACAAGCCTGTTTGTGTGTGTGTATGTGTGTGCGTGCATGTTTGATTCCTATAGGAGTAGTGTATGACCTTGCTTTATGTTCTTAATGAAATCCTCCATCATTTTACATACTCAAACACACCACACCCCTCACTGTGTCGGTACTCGGTGTACTTTTGGACATCTATCTTTGTGAGGACCAGTTTTAGTTTTCGACTGTAAAAGTGAGGATATTTTTGCATCATTATGCCATTCTGTTACATCTGTCAAGGCGCTGCTGTAGGGCTGGGCCTTGGTTTTAAGGTTGGGGGGCAGGTCCTTCATAAATATCTGCCTGGGAAATTAGGATCAGTCAACAGCACATTTATTTACACCCAGAGATCATTTGATGAAAACAGTGGATTCACAGTCTACACATCGCAATGTTATTCTCACACAGTTGACAGTGTTTACATTTTAAAGAAAAGATGACCACACGCTAAACTGCAATGATTTTAATACAGACATTTTGATGCTTGGTCTCAGTACAAGAGTGAGCTATAGTGTTATGCATATGTCCATCCCATACCTGATGTACAATATAGATCCTCATAGCTACGGTACGGTTAATCAGAATTCTCTCTTTATTGTAAATTGACATCTGGTACATTCTTACACCTGTTTATGTTTTTCTGTGAATATAAGTGCATAGATAGACTTACTAAAGAGGAGCTAAAGAGGACAAAGATGAGGAAGGCTACTGGCCCTGATGGCACCAGCTCCAGACTGCTCAGGGATTGTGCAGATCAGCTCTGTGGAGTTGTTCAGCACATCTTCAACTTGAGCCTCAGCCTGGAGAGAGTTCCTGACCTGTGGAAAACTTCCTGTGTGGTTCCAGTGCCAAAGACTGTGTATCCCAGGGAGCCCAACCACTTCAGGCCTGTAGCCTTAACTTCCCACCTGATGAAGACACTGGAGTGGATTATACTTTACCATCTTCGTCACCTGGTGGGCAGCGAGCTGGGCCCCCTACAGTTCGCATACCGACCAGGCATTGGTGTGGAAGACGCCATCATCTACCTGCTCCATCGCTCTCTTTCCCACCTGGAGAGCACTGGTAACACAGTGAGGATCTTGTTTTTTGACTTCTCCAGTGCTTTCAACACGATCCAGCCATCACTGCTGAGGGGGAGGCTGGAAAGTGCCTGAGTAGACTGTCACCTGGCTACATGGACCATCAGCTACCTCACCAACAGACCACAGTTACATATTTTTTATGTATTTTTGCTACATATTTTTTTTTGTTTTATATTGTCAAATTCCATTTCACTGTTAAACAATTAAAGTGTGTCTATTGGTGTCAAAATATAAACTGATCGAAATGTTCACACATTCTCTTGCACCTAGTGCGCAGTCAGCAGACAACTCTTACTTGTTCAAATCTTTACATTTGGCAGCTGAAGAGAAACAGTTTCATCCTCTAACACCGAGATTTATAGGTCAGACTGTAAAACATTTCAAATCAGTTGCAATGCTGCCCTCTAGTGCTGGTCACTGAGCAGCATCTGTGAAAGTCGTGAAAACTATCAGCAGTTTTACAAATGCTCTGTCAAATAATGACAATTTTTCAGCTGTTAAAACATGCATTAATTTAGCTTTATAATTATAATATGCATAATTATTATAATAAGTTATTTCTGCGTGTTGTCTACACCATTGCTTGTTTAACATGCTGTTTATTTTGGGCGATGTTTTAACTTTGCTGTTGCACTTTGTTTGGAGGAAGTGTATTTCAAGTTTTTGCGAATCCCAAAGCAGAAGTGATACCAAGCCATCAGTCAGGTGACATTACATCATTTCACAATCTCTAGAACAATTTCCTCAATCGGGATTGCACAAGCCATTCATAGCAATACAGACCCTGATCATCAACAACAGTAACTGTTTCTAAAAGTTTATACAACACGGTGTGCAAGCAGGAGTGTGTTGTTTCAGAGCTTTGAGCTTCACAGACTGAATTCCACTTGTTCCAGTTGTTGGTTGGTTTCCTCTGGATCCTGCCCAGAAAAAATAGCGACAAAAAAAACCCCATTCAATCAGACTCTATTAAATTCAACAATCTACGACTGACCCTGCTTTTTAAATTTTGTATTGTACATTTAATAAACCACAGAATCATCATCACAGCAAATCTGCTGACAGAGTTCAACTCAAAAGAGCATTCCAATGAACTGGAAATGACTAAAGTAGCTGAGTTCATTTTAAACCATTGTCTCTCTTCTGGCCAGGCTATTCTGCATATCATCTACAATGCTTACCTCTGAGAGGCGGCTGTAGGTCTGAGCATGGCGAGGACTGTAACGACGCAGGCCTCTCCAGGACAGGAAAATTATGTAGAGTGACGCCAGAAAACACTTTACAGAAAATGCTATGGAGCTTCCCCTTGCAACATATGAACCAACACGCTGGTGAGAGGATATTCACGGGGAAAGGGTGAGGAGGACAGTTCACTCACAGGACTCAAATCACATTTTATTTCTACACAATCACTTTATAAAACTAGAAGCTGAAACAAGCTTTTCATAATAGTTACACCTTTACACAGTCTCAGTGTTATAGCTGAATGTGAAACTGTACCTATAGGATTGCAGACTTGCCTGTTGGTTTGTGCTGAGTGCGACAGGGTGTGTAGAGCGGAGGCTGTTGGCCAGGAGAGCAGAGAAGCCAAGCAGCAGACTACAGACATTCAGAGCCATCAGAGCGATGATCTGTTTATGATCAATGCGAAATTAAGAGAGGCAGCACGTCACATAAGCAAAAGAGCCACATAAGAAATTATTACTCAAAGCATTTACCTTTAATTTACTAGCTTTCCTCTGCACCTCTATTGCCAGACACCCAGCAACCATATACTGAAACAAGACAAACAGTTATGAGCCAGCGTTTGACCCCCTCTCCTCCCATCTGAAAGATTTGCACTGAGCGTTTAGCAGTCGAAGCAGATGTGGACTCACAAATAGGCTTGACCACACTGGAGTTGTCATGGAGATAGAGCAGTTATACCTCACACATGCATATGTGACTGTGGTTAGTATGCAAGCTAAGGCACTGATGATCTGCACCACCTGTGGGGAAACACAGGCAGCAGGCTGACACTTTAAAAGCTTAAAAAACTATGTCAACCAACAGTTTGGACAAGAACAAGAAAGTAACATCTCACCCCAGCAACTAGAAGTCTGGTGTTCACCACAGTCCCAAACCAACGATGGATCCTGGCATCAATTACCCCCCCATGCCTGGTAACCTGGGTCAGCTGGCGGGTTGAGGGCGTCTCTTTAAAAAACACTTGGTACAGCCCCTCCTGAAACATGTTCTGCGTCATCTGTCGTGAAAGAAAAAAGTAACTTACAGGAAAACAAAATGGATGTTTAAAAAGCGCGCACACACACATTTTTGATTCAGATGTCACACTTGATTTCAGTCTGTGGCCACGTACCTTCCTCAAATGTTGAAAAGCTTTAACTCATTTATCCATGGGACCTCGTGCAGCTAACTGAAAGAGGAAACATTTAAACACATAGTTTTTCTCACTGCTGTTGTCATTCCGTAGTGTAGAGCATTAAATCCACAGGGTCAAGGTTCGCTTGAGTTGGATGATAATGTATGGTCAAAGTCCACTCTTGGTGAAGTGATTCAGGGCCATCACTGGCCATGACTAAAGCTTATCAGCCGAGACAGTGCTTACTTACTTACAAGCATCAGAGGACTAGTTTCATTTTGGAGACTTTCTTACTTCAACTTCACCAAGCTTACAAGTAAAAAATGATTTTATTTGTGAGGCAAAATTTGAGCACACTCTAAAAAAAAGTTTTTAACAATCAAATAAAATGAAACGAAAACAAAAGGGACCACAAACGGATGTTAAAAACACACAATAAGATGTTATGAGGAACATAAGAGGGTAAAGGCATCAAATAAAAGGAGATAAAAAAGAATTGGATTGCAAAGAGAGTCCGGATCAGCGTCTCATTTACATATGAAGAAGTAGAAAAATATACTGGAATTACAAATAATATTATTAAGAGGGAGCATGAAATTTGAAAATATTAGAGGACCTTTGATCCAGCCATGAGGAACTCCACAGGTAATATGCTGATCAAAGAGAGAGTAGCATTCTCTGCACAAATGCATTTTTACTCATTTTAATTGTATCACTGCATCATTCTAAGTTAATTGTTAACAAATTTCTTCATACATGCTGAAGTCTAACGTTAATGCCCTATGAGCACCGCCACAAGTCTGCCAATACACTAAGCTGTGTGCTATGAGCACAGTAACCAACTCCATCCCATCAAGCATCGTCCGATTTTAGCTTTATGAAAAGCAGCTTTGAGTAAGCTGAAACTTAGGATTCCAGTAAAATTAGTGAGTCAAGCTGTTGCTCATTAACACCAGAGTAAAAAAAGTTTACTGTTGTTTGTGCAATCAGATTTTGGCATAAAAGAAGTGTAACAATAATATGACATCATGCAGACAATCGTGTGTGGATCATTTGATATTTATAGCTTGAGAGATGCTTTAAAATATCAAACTATTAACTGTAGTTTAGCTTGTTAATGTCATTGTTTACCAGCAGATTCCAGCAACAGGCCAGTGCAATGAACAAGCCAGGAAAGGTAATACAGACACATGAACAGAGTACAAGCATCTCCCGTCACAGACTGCAACCCAGTCTGAAGACAGCCACAGAGGGCAGCAGAAAGAGGACACACAGCACTCGGAGGACCTTGAGCAGATGGACATAAACTTGGAGGATCTATAAATACATGGGGGCACGTCAGACCCATTCTGTTTTTCCTGGCAGTGTTTCTGTGTCGTCGTCCTCCTCTATCCCGCCTGTGTACAGGTCAGCCAGCCTGCTGAAACGCGGCCCCCAAAGGCCAAGGCTCTGAAAGCCCTGCTCCTCATTTGAATCTGAGGAGTTGATGGAACTGAGAGAAGCCGCCTCGGAGCCAACGCCCTCATAGTCAAACACCAGGAGACAGTCATAGGGAGGAGCTGTGGGGTCACTGTCGGCAACATGCAGGTTCTGCAGGGGAACCAAGGAAACATTGTAGAGTTATGGCGCTCAGAAATGTACAATAACAGATACACACGTGTATATACCAAAGATATTCTTGCAAACATCCAACACAGGTGGGTCTTATATATAAAAATTTGACATCACTCGCATCATCAAGGAATTTGCCAATCTCTTCATTGGCTTGGAGTTGTAGGCGGTAGCATGGGTGGTTCTGGGCAGCAGGAAACACTTCAGTGCAGAAGACTTCAGGATGGTCATCAAGCCCTCTGCGGAGCTGGCTCAGGTCATACTCCTGCAGGAAAAAGGAAGAGGAAAACAGACCTTCAGTCATTTGCTAATATCCCACTGAAACAATTCTCACATACAATATAGAGCAGCCGTTTGTTCCTGACTTCAGCATGACTCAGGGTTTCAGTTTCACAGCATCTGCTGCTTTATCTTCTGCTGCAGTGGCGTTTGAGCCCAGCTGTCTGAGCCAAAAAGCAAAACTGTTACAGTGTGAGTGGCTTTCACTCACTGTGTGTAACTTTCACCAACTGTATTCAGGCTTATTAAGGCTTTTTCCTTTGGGTCACTTCAGATAAAACTGGTTTAGGGCAAAATGATTTTAGGTCCAAGTGTGATGAGAATAGAGAGCGAGGCCCTTACTACTATGACTCCTGTCACTTTAAGGCTTATAGAAGATTTCTGTAATCCAATGGTATCCAATATGTGATAACAACTACATGAAAACCTCCTGCTCCTACCCGGTCCTCTTCTCCTCCCCCCTCCTCGTTGTAGCAGAAGATATTTTCTCTGGGTAGGTCTCCGAGAAGAGGGCCATCCTTCTCTGACCTCCTCTTCCTCCATCTCACCAACAACAGCAGCAGCAGGAGCAGTACTGCAATCAACAGAAGCATCTGAGCAATTAAGAACAGAACAAGTGACCCAAAACAAATATATGGCATTGGGTGAATGGGAGAGGCCTGCTGCATACACAGGAGACTGAAAATTGCTCCCAGAACTGAGGTCGTGAGAGAAGGACTGAGGAGACGAGGGGCAGAACGGGGCATGAAGCAGGTGGAGACGGCCCCTTGACATTGGCACACTTCTACTTCCAGTGTGCTGTCTTGGTAGAGCATGCCAACATCATAGATACGCATCAGCACATAATACTCCCCAGGTGACAACTCCCGTTTGGGGGCCAGGGCTGCCACGTTGCCTGCAAGATGGAAAAAGATGCGGAATTAATGCTCGAGGAGTGCTTGGTTTGAGTTTTGAGTGAATATTCGTTTATGCGCATGTGTCACAGACAGCCAGACTTGCTCTGTCACATTACAGCTATATTTTCAACTAACACAGCATGTAAATAAAATGCTGCAACTTTGCAAGACTGGAGCAGCAGCTGTCATTTGAATGACTACATTTTGTCACAGGGTGTGTACTGTTTACTGTCCTGAGCTCTCTTACTTGTGGAATTGGCACTAATAGTCCAGTTGATCCTGTGCTCTCCTTGAAGCTCCACAGTAAACGGTCCAGCGTGACCTGGTCCGTCAAGGTCCACAACATCAAGCAGTGCAGGAGAAGGGTCGCTGTTGCATAGGCTGGCTTTCCTCTGCTTGATCACAGGACGATGGTCATTCACATCTAATAAACTCACTAATAGAGTGCCTGTCCCTGTAGCTGGGACAGTATCTAGAGGAATAAACAGATGAGGACTTATCGTTCAGGCAGGTAAATGGGAAAGAAGGCTGCGACAGTGTTGTCAGGTAAGACCAAAAGTATAAATTTACCATTGTCGGAAGCCAAAACTAGGACTGTGTATTTGCTGTCTTTGACATAGTGTGATTCTCTGTCCATGTTGCTTTTAACTTTGACTGATCCTGTGTCTTTATCAATACTCAGCCACCTGAAAGTGTCATTGTGTAGTTCATATCTGAAAGCAAGAGAAACAACCTGATTACAACTAAAACAGAATAGTACATACATACTGTGGCCATATGTAGGTAGTGTGTATGTGATATTACTACCTAACACTCTGTTTCCTGGCTGTGTCTGGGTCCTTCGCTCTGAGGTCAGTCACAGAACTCCCTACTTTTGCATCCTCTGAGATGCTTACATGGATCTGCGCTGGATGGAAAACAGGAGGCTCGTTCTTGTCCACGACAGCCACTGTGACCGTGGCCGTCGAGGTAGACACGGGCCCAGTAAACGGCACCTCGTTGGTCGCCACCACCAGCAGAGTAAAGACAGGACTGCTCTCAAAATCCAGATCCTTGGAAGAGATGGAGAGCAAGGAAGAAAATATGATGTGATCCACATGTCTGCACAAAGGCATGAAGACAAAATGGACAGATGTTTCCCAACCTTGGCTGTTCTGAGGATTCCCTCCATTTTGTTGGAGCCTGTGGTGATGTTGAAGTCTCCCCTCTCGTTGCCTTTGATTATTGAGTATTTGGTGTTGGCATTTGGAGAGCCCAACTCATCCTTGTCAGTGACCTTTAGTCTTATTACCTCCGCTCCAACCTCATTCTCAGGGACTGAAGTGGATATCTGGGGAAAAAGCAAGAAACTTTGCTGCATGCGGGTACAGATTAAGACTTATTTCTACATTATTGTGAAGTATTTGTGCATTTTTAACTCACAAATGTGGCAGTGAATAGCGGGGCATTATCATTGCTGTCAGTCACGCTAACGATAACAGTGCAGGTGGCGGTCAGCCCCTCCCCCTCCATATCAGCAGCTTCAATAATCAACTTGTACTCTGGCTGAATCTAACACAGGGAGGTGAGTTACAAAGGGAACAAGGGGGGAGAAAGTCTTGGAAAGAGCGGAATCGTGTTGTATATTACCTCTCTGTCCAGTCCATCTGCAATCACACTGATCATTCCACTCACGGGGTGTATGGCAAACATGTCCTCTTTGGGATTTTGAGGCACCTGGGCCTTTATCCTATACCTAATTATGGCATTGTTTGTCTGCGGGTCATCTTTATCCACTGCTGTTACCTTTATGATGGAGTCACCTGTTGAAGAAAACAATACAACAGTCACTGTTAGCACTTGAAATTCAGATTTTGGGAGGTAAAGTTTTCTGAATCTTTGCCTCACCAATCTCTGCGCTTTCACTCACTCCACCATATAAAGGGTTCTGAGTGAACATTGGTGCATTGTCATTCTGGTCGATGATGTTGATGATAAGCTCCATGGGCTCCTCAGCCTTAATGCCATCATTCAGTGCATGGGCCAACAGCTGTAACACACACCACATATATTCCAACAGCTACTGTGCATAAGGTTGAAAACACGGCAACGAGATCTAAGTGTAAAAAGCACTGTGTTTCTTTCTCTCAGCTCACGCTGTACTTAGCTGTCTTCTCCCTGTCAAGTGGCTGAGTCACATACAGCACCCCAGATCGCCGATCAACAGTGAAAAGACCCTCAGGGGGCTGATCAGCCCCTGGTCCACTGATCTTGTAGGTTATCGCCACCTTTTCCTCGTTGCTTGACTTGATCTGAAGTGCAATAACACAGATATTTCAGTCGAGGGGACTTCAGTCACAGCAAAATACATTTAGTGAAAAAGCATTCAAATTAGTTTAATTTGCTTATTTGCTTGATTTGACTGTAGTTACCTTCACCATGTATTTGGGATATGGACCCCTGTCATTCTCTGGAAAGTTAATTGCTGGAATAACCCACTCCCTCTTCATCCGTTTCAAACCGCCAGACAAGTGTGGAAGCTCCACAGTGGGGAGCTGCTCAAGGTCCGTATCAGAGCTGCTCTGTTTGAATCAGGACTCACCATGTCAAGTCAGAATTTTATTATTGCAATTGCATAAATCAAGTTTAAGAGCACAAAAACTATCTCTGAATTTACCTCTAGATTTTTGCTTCTTGGAGTCTCATTATTCGAGCAGTTGATTCTGTCATTTAAGCAGCATGGCTTCATTTCTGCTGTAGCCAGAAAGGGCAGACACTGAGGAACAAACATTATTGCAATGGGAGTGCAGTACTGCTGGGGTGTAGGAAGATCTTCAGATCAGAATAATTTAATTTAAACACATATTATGTGTTTTACTTCTCAGAAAAGAAAAACACAATAAGAGCTGTTCAGGCAGACCACAGATAAAAAACAATAAATTAAGCAAAAAAATGTATTTAGTGAAAGACAAAAGCCAATAAATAAATACACATTATTAATATAAAATGATATACAGGTGGGCTAAGCAATAAAGACAGTTTGCAGACTGTGGGAGGAATTAACAAGTTGTAATGAGCCAGTCACCACAAACACTACTGACTGTATAAGAAAAAACTTACCTTATTTCTCTACTCACTTTTAACACTCACCTGGACTTGGCACAGTAAAAAGAGCACTGTCAAAGTTCCGCTGCCCCCCATCATCTCCTTCATTATAGAAGACCTATTTATCCGTCCTCCGCCTTCACCGGACTGACCGTCTTGACTGGATCTGCTGCTTTGTTCCAATGGCAGCCCGCCAAGTTTGTGGCATTTACTAACCCTCCTTCCTGAGAGTTTTTCACCTTCAGAGTTCCCCAGTCAGTATGATTAACAGATCATCTTCCAGACTCACTATTTGTTCTTTTAACTGTCTGTGGCAACAGTAATCATGTGTTTACTGTGCTTTACTTTTCTTCTAACAATGCTGAGCAGTTTGATTTTATCAGTGAAAGGTTGGTGAAAAACAAAGAAGCTTAGAGGTGACCTCAAGCGCTGTCAGACACGCAGGTGTGTGTTTATGCACTTCCCACTCTTACCTTTTGGCCAGTTAGGAGATGCACCTTTTGCTAAGTGTTCACAGTGTTTACACAACACTTGAGGATCAGATTAGTCCCATGACACTCAGCAACTGTTAGCAAGATTTGTTTTGAAAACTCTTTTTCCCACACAGCTTTGGATGTCAACTCTCTTCTTGGCCTCTGTATTTAATTTCATTCACTTTTTAATCCAGCTGTCTCTGTGATTAATAAAACACATGAAACAATAAAATAATTTCTCAGTTGTTTAATTTGACACATCTACACATTTCTTCCAGTGAGTGGAGTGTCATTTTAAATACATGTAACAATCACACTGAAGACAGAACATTTACACAAAATTAAGTTATACTTACACACAAGAAAAGTAAACAGAAGGAAATGTCATGGATGGATTGTCCAAAGCAAACTGTGCCAGAAAAATAGAAACATGCAACTCAGGTGAGGTCTATAAAATGTCCATTACGAATACACTAAAGGAGCAAAAACTTTTCTCAATAAAATCTGTATTTTGACCTGATTGACGCTACTTATGAATATGCTAACTCCATGAATGAGTTTTTTTTAAAGTACTTGTGCATAATACAACAATGAAATCTGTTCATTTCAAAATACTTCTAAATCAATTTATGTAACAGCTAATTTTTTGTCCCAAAATATCCAGAAATTGATGCTGGCTATGATCTGGATCTGGACGGAGCTGAATGTTACAATTTTCTCTGTCTAGCATTGTAAAAAACTTCCTGTTAGCTGTGGCGAGTTCTGGCCAGGTCGGAGTTAAGATACACCACAGTAGCTGTGATATCGTCCCTGTACATTCGGGCCAGGTCCTCTGGCAAAGCAAGCATAGAGGACAGCCGCTCCTGGCAGAGTTCTCCATACTCCCCAGTGCCAAGAGCATGTCTGATAAGGTGCGTGGCAGCATTGGTGTCTAAAGCGGGGGAGGCCCGGGCCTGGCGTTTTAGCAGGAGTTCATGCATCTGACCCAATTTCAGCTGCCTCTCAGAGGGAGAAACTGGAGCCTGGAAAAAAAAAAAAAAAAGTCCGTTAGAAACCATTTTTATAGGCAAGTTTACAGGATAAAAACACAAGAAAATTACAAGTGGCTTCTGTAAAAGTTTTGAGCTGAGTAACAACAATAACAATACATGTCACTTTCAGTCCACACACACAAACCTGGAGGTGAATTCCACTCAGGTGCTCTCCAATGAGTCGTACAGCCTCCTCGTTCCCTAGCTCATCCCACAGACCGTCGGTGCCAAGGATCAGGAAGCGGTCCTGAGGTCTCAGCTTGTGATAGGTCATCTCGGGTGCCACATCCAGATAGGGCGGAGTTAGGTAGTTAGGTGGAGTGTACTGGTACAGGTTGAGAGAGTCCAGGTCCACTCCAGATTCCAGGCTGGCTAAAATGCTTTGCTGCAGCTCACGGCTCCACTTGAATCTTACGTCACCAAACGCACGCAGGGGCATCAGAACCTGACAACACGATAAAAGCTTAGGACCAATGAGTATTTACTGAATTCAACAGTCCAGTCATTGTGCATTGCCTGTTGGCGTTATGCTATGAAGAACTCTCACCCCAAGCAGCCTGTCATCTGTGACCACTGTGTCTCTCTCTGAGGGTGGGTGCTGGGCCTTGATCCGCTCCACCTCAGTCTGATTCTGTGAGTTGTGGTCCTGAGAAAGGGGTAAAGCGCTCCATGACCCGTCCTCCTCCTGCACCCCCAATATCACTCGGCAGTCACCGGCATTCGCCACGTGGATCCCATCTGTTCCAATGTGAGCTACACAGGCAGTGCAACCAGCAAATGCAACCTGGACAGGTAATGACACCTAAGTATAAACATAGTGTGACCGTGAATATGTTCAAGCAGTAAAGAAAGGCACAACTTATTACTTGGATGGCTGTGCTTTTCATTAGGTCATTGGAAAAAGGGACTTGAGCCTCCAAGGAGATGTCAGCGTCAAGCCGTTTGAAAGCACAATCCAGAGCATCAGGAGGACTGAAAGAAAATGGAAAAAAAAAAAAAAACAATCACACACAGGTATATGTAAATGTAGATATCTGTGCATATGGACATGCACACTGTCTCACCTCATGCCTTCACCATGTTCCTCACTGTCCAGTAATTCTTGCCAGAAGACTCTGAGGTGGTCAATGTAGAGTGAAGCAGATTCACGATAGTTGAAGTCTGCATGGTGTTTGTACCACTGCAAGATGGGAGGAACAGGCCTGCCGTGCTCCATGCATTTCTCAAGCTCCTCCAGGCTCTGCTTTGGCATCATTGCAACTGCAGTGTAGTACAGCAGCCGCTCACTGACAGCCTGTGCGCACGCCCAGCCCCCGTGGCCATCAAACACTCCAAAGAGCATGCCCTTTGACTGGAGAAGATTTAAAAAAAATGTATTAAATTTTACAAGAAGGGGGAGAAAAGTATTGAGATGGATGCACAGACAGAGGGGAGAAGATGTATACCTGTAAGCAGGTGGCTGCACTGCGACGGTCCTCATTAGGTGTGTTAGCAGCCAGCTGGTTGCTCTCAAACTTTCTCACAGTACTGAGGCCCCTACCATCAAACTCTGGCACACTCACAGTCTGAGACACAGGCGCACATACACACAGATCCAGAGGGTTACTCATAAATAATTCTAAATGAAATACTGATAATCTGATTAGAAATAAAACAAGCCTTTTTGCACTACTCTGACCCAAGAAACATGCTTGTATGTTTTCATATTCAACATGTAACTTTAGACTTCACTATTCTGTAGAGAGACACAATCTTATCAATTACCTGCTCATTAGATCGCAGAATACTGTTGATTTGAACCTGGCTGAGCTGGAAGTCTAGATCCTGATGAGTCGAGAGGCATCGGCCACTTTGAGACCCATTTCCTGTCTCCTTACCACTGGAGCACAGTTGGTGTGATCTAGAGGTACCCCAGGATGAGAAGTGACAATGGTGGGCTGGCCGAGGCTGAGAAAAGGGAATGGCTAAAAGGTGGGCACACTGTTTGAACAAAATAGAGCCATGGCATCATTAGAATATCATGTACCATACATTTAGGAAAAAAGCAATAAGTCATCCTGGTTACAAACCTGGAATGGGGCAGTAGAACAAAGTGTCAGAGAGTAGCTTGAAGCTCTTTGAAGGATGCTGGCGTACAAACGTCCAGACATCTCTAATGCAACGCTTTTGATAGGGCGCCGCTAAATCACCCTGGCGTCTATATCAAGTGAAAAGAAAATGAATAAGGTCATGATGATACCAGTACGATCGTTGAGAAGACACATGACAATTAAAAAGCTACAGTAGATAGTAAGCTAGATGTTGTGTGAGCTAGCCAGCTTCAAACTAACACCATAATCAACGTACTATAAGCCGATACCAAGCAGCATTAACATTAACGTTACCTCTCCACATGGCATTTCTGTGGCGTTAGTAGGTGGAAGCAAGCTACATAACATCGCTACATAACATACAAAACTAGTTAGCTTGATAGCTGGCTAGCAACGCTCACGTTTAACATACAGTATCAGCGCCCAACGTCAGACGAAAACCTAAACTTGAGCTAAACCTCTAAACACACAGAAATATGGTTCATATGTTAAGTTAAGTGCGCTCAATAAATACTTAGTTAATGAAATACGTACAAACTTAGTGAAATTATGAATGAATCAATGTCAGCTCGTCGAACAGCTACTCCATACGTGACGTCGACTTGCCATAACGTCTGACGTTGTCATCTGACGCACTGTTGTAGTCCTTGCTGGTTCATTTGAGACAAGAAAGTGTAACGGGAAAAAAATGTGGAGAAACCAAAAGAGACGATCTTTGTTTTCGACACCTTCAACTCGACCAAATAGTTAGTGGTCTAAAATTGTTCAGGAATTAAATTGCATGTTTTGAGGTAATATTTTGGTTTACTTTCATTCTTTCTTAATGTAAGTTTTGTTGCTGTTAATAAAGCCTGCTTCCCTCCCACATCTAGCAGTGGGAAATCTAACTAATTGTATGCTCGTAGTGTATAATCAGACATACACATAATGTTTCAAGTTTATCAGTTGTGTCCTCTTAAACCCATCTTTAACCCATCTCTATTATTTCCTAACATTAATAATACTCTAAGCCATTATTTTATTTGCAAGTAAGCCACACCCCGTTTGTTTCTATGGTAACTGACCATAACGTGACTACGTTCTTTCACCAACGATAATGATTGTAGAAAGACAAACAATAGCTAACTTGCTAATATTGGCTATGTTAACGCGTTGTCACCTTAACGTGGCTTAACTTTTGTTCAGTTAGATATAAGGATTAGCTAGCTACTGCTGAAGTAAAAGTTTAGACATTAGCTTGAAGAAAAATTGTACTTTGAAAGAGCGGCTGGTTTTGCCCAATTTTTTACCTTGAATATTTCAATAATGTTAGCCAACTAGCTAGGTTAGCTAGCTAGCTAGGTAGTTATGAAAATAGCACTTAAATGTTAACTAGCACAAAATAACGCCGGATTGGCTAGACGTGGGGAAGAAGAGATGGTATTCTAGTTATGTCAAGTTCGCCATACTGTTACTCAGACGACATTTAATCATTGTTAATGGCTTTCAAACCACTGAGCAATTTAGTATTAAAGAGTAAAATGGATAAGACAGTGGTTTGCACCAGCCGTAATGGTAAGTGACATTATTCCTTATTCCACATGTGCGCTTTTGTTTATGTATTTGTAGATGGACATAGCTAATGTAACGTTTTACATTTACAAATGTAAGTTGTGTGTACCTGTGTGCTTAACATAGCTGATTTTATTATTTTGCTTTCAGCCATAAGGACAGATCTCAGTTTGCTGCTTGAGTGTCTGAAGTTTCAGATGAAATGTCCTGATTTGCAGAAACAAGCTCTTCTCACCATTCACTCAATCTGTGAAAAGAGAGGTAAACCATCAATGACAGAAACATGCCATGTCTTTATTTCATAACCATCTCCTACAGTCCCATCAGTCAGATTTGTTGCTTGCTTTCTTGCTTTTTAAGTCAAGATGCATTCACATATTTGCCATAAGACCTTGACATGACACATGTTTTCACTTGAATTCACTTCACTAAATTTTTACAATTTCAGAGGATACAGTGGACATGCTGAGAGAAATGGGAGGTGTGGCATTTCTGTATAACCTGGCCAAATCCAGTATTGTTCATTCAGACGTTAAGGAGACTGCACTCTTCACGCTTGGCACACTAGCAGAGGCCAGTGGTAGGCATGTGTGTGTAATAGTTTCTGAATCCCAATTCAGGGGTGCATCTTGGGAAGAATGCAGACCAAAAAGGCATGTCCTTTGCAGCAGTTGAAGCCTGGCGTGAATGCGCATGTCCTCGCCAAAGGAGGCAGACCAGCCTTACTGGGACTAAAACTGTGGATATATTTAGGTGTTTCTTGTCAACTTGAAATTTTGAAAAATTCCAGTTTCATAGGCAGGAAGTTACCCTTAAGCAGCTGACGTGGTAAATCTTGTTGGTCAACTCAGGCGCTTGAACAAATAATAGGTAACTGGCAAACAGTGTACTACATTAATGCAAATCTTTTCCATTTTTCTGTAGATTGTGGGATACTATAAAAGCTGCAAAGGCATAGGGTAGCTTTTCTGCCCTGTCCAATTTTGAAATGTGGGCATCAGAGACTGTGGTCCTGAATTGTGACACAGCATATGTATGTGTGTTTTAGTGTACAACAAGCCTGTGTATACTCATATGTGAATAATATCACTGTGTTGGTACAATGCTTTGTTTTCAAGTGCAAGTTATTTTAAAGTTAGTGACAGTTTTACATATTCTTAATATGCTGTTAATATTTCCTTCTGGTAGTGTATTGCAAGAATTCTCTGTGCAGAAAGGAGACATTTGCAGACATTGCTGGTTGGTTGATGAAAGAAGACATCCCACTAACACACAAGAGAGTGTGTGTCTATTTGCTGTCTGTGTTGGTCTCCAATAACAGTAAGATTAAGGCTTCTCAACTGACATAATGAGTTAAAGCTACACCCATTTATGTGCTATTCTGTCACCTTACATTACATTTTCTTTGGTTTGGTTTAGCTTCAAGATCATGAAAACCATTTTATAAATGTTCAACAAAATGTTGTGGGGGTGAAACAAAGTAAATTTGCTAAAAGATTTTTGAGAGTATGATGTGCGGACCTTTGCAGTCCTCATGTGTCTGTGTGCTATTGCAGAATTGGGACAGACTTTAGCCCAAACCACTAGCTGCCTGGATATCCTCCTGGACCTCTTCAAGTATGTTACAATGCCAAACACCTTAATCTCATGTAGCCAGACATAAGTCACACCAAGCTTATATACTTTGCTAAAAGTTTAATAGTATATCTTTTGCAGGACCACTTTCCCCCTCTCCACAGAGGCTACTTTGAGAGCAGTTAATGCTACTCAGACCTACCAACTTTGGGCATCTGTGTCTGGTGCTCTCTGTGGATGTGTCAACAACCCACAGTGTGGTAATGTCATCTGTGTATTTGTGCCTTGTACTGAAGAGTTAATATGAAAAACAGTGATGCTCTTGCCATCTCAGCAACTACTTTCAAGTCAAGCCACGATATACTGCATTAAGTTTAATATCTGGAGTAAAACCAAAAACAGTTTTTGCTCAATTTTCTGTCTTTTGTCTTCCAGAGGAGGCTCAGCGTATTTGTGTGTCAGCCTTTCCCATTATAGAAATGTGGCTTCAGCAGATTGCTTTACCACGTACTGAGCTTTTTCAACCCATATGTTCCTTCATAGCAATGACAGTTGCCAACAACTGTAAGTGAACAAAGCAGAATGACTTGCGCTAAACCTGTGAGTTTTAAAAATGTTTATGTAAAACATCTAATCTGACCCAAACATCCAAACTATTAAATGTTCATCATCACTTTTTTTGTTTTTGCAGCCTGTGTTCAGGAGAATTTTTCTGCCTCAGGCGGTCTGGATACTCTCACCCTTGCACTGGTTCAACAAGCTTCTGCAGCAGATACAAGCCTGTTGTCTTGCCAGCTTTCTGTCATTATATCCAAGACCCTGTCAGCTTGCATCACAGATAACTGTGCGTATCACTCTCACGCACATAAAGATACACCTTTTACAGTTCACTTAAACAACCATAGCATCTCCGTCTCCATTCCTGATCTATTCTTCGTAGCTGCTCTGGCTTCAGGTCTGGCTCAGTATGGCATGGTTTCACACCTCTTCTCCCTGCTGGCTAGCCCACACCTGGACCCTGAGGACAGGCTCTCTGTTTTAATCACCCTGTGCCACTGCACTGAGGCCTCTGGTAAGACTGTGCTGTTTAGGTCTAGTATTTTCTGGTAGTTTGGAGTGTGTTTTCACTCTGTATTTTAAACACTTTAGCCAGTCATCCACTGCTTCAACAGTCTTCCTTCTCTGGAAAATACAACCAAATTTTGCTTCTTCCTGTCTGTAGAGGAGCACCAGTCCCAGCTGGTACAGTGTGGAGGCCTGCCTCTTATCATAACTCTACTCACAGAGGATCCAAGTGAGGAGGTTAGGAAGGCTGCTACATTCGTATTGCAGACCTGCAAACAGGCCAGTAAGTCAAGTTGTTTATATGAAAATCTACCTACCTACAGTTCAGAATTGTTTGTAGTTTTGTCATCTTAGATGGACTCTTTTAAAGACTGTTGACCATATTCTTAAACATAGTGCATTTGAAAGAGAAATGATAGATACCATGGAAAGCATTAAATGGAGTTAATGCTAAAGATCAGTTTTTTTTTCTCTAAACTGTAAAAAATTAAATTAGTTCAATAGATTTCTTTTACTTCTCTGAGTGTGAAAGTGATGAAATGGATAAAAAAGAACGTGATTCAGTAACAAGCAGGTTGAATGCAGAATGTGGAGCTCTCTTAATGACTCGTTTTGTCTTTGTCTGTGAAGCCATGTCCTTGGGAGTGCTTGGTATGACAACAAGACAGGGACAGGGTGAAAATTTGGGGGCTCTTACAAACTTGGAAGGGTTCAGGAGCTCAGCCAGAGAGTTGCTGCACAGGATTGACATGCTTGAGAGGAGACAGACAAAGGTCAGACATACATTCAGACACATGGCCACAGTATAATCAATGTAACATGGTGACTCATGTGCTTCTGTTCATCTTTTGGAGGCTGTGGATGCGCAAGTAGACACAGACCCATCAGCTTCAACTGAAGGGCAAGACCAACCATCTGTAGAAATAGGGGGTGGCAACAACATAAAACTTCATACTGTCAGAGACATGATCAAGAGTGAGAGTGCAAGTGAACTGAAAAACATGAGCTCCAATATAAATATGCAGGAAGTGAAGGCTAATAGTAGGGGAGGGGATGTGTGGTGCTCAGTTTGCAAGGGTACTGGAGCCCTAATGTCTTCCCAACTGCAGTCACTAGAGGGAGGCAGAGAGCTTCATTCAGCTGACAAGTCAGTGGCTTTCCTCAGTGAGTGTATTATGTATTAATCAGAAGAACTCAGTGATGTTTTCATAATAACTTTTTCTTCTGTTTTTGTTTTATCTGCAGTCAGTTGTTTAAGCCCCCAGCACCAGTGAGGCACAGTGTACCAAAAGAAATTGAATGCACTGATGAAGAGGGTAAGAGTCAAATCTTCATTGCTTATAACACAGTTATTGAAACAATTATTGCTGAATTTTTGTTTTCAGCAGATGTGTTATTTCTTTAACACGTTTTTTCAAGTGATATGTTCTTATGTCAAGGGTTGGAGAACCTGATGAGTAAGGTGGGGCAAATCCCAGTGAAACAACAGTCACTCTCACCTATCCGGTGTGCAGGTAGGAGAACATGATTCTGCCCCTCAGTGAACGGTGTTCCATCTTGTTTTATCAAGTGTTTGTTGAGAATTCAACCAAGTGTAGTAAATGGGTCAGCCTTTACTGTACTGTATTATAAGAAAAACAGGAATGTCTCTTTTTCTGACCGTACTATGAAGAATAAACCAGAAATCTTTGCTGTAGAGTTTTCCAGAGAATCTTACTTCTTACTTCTTTTACCCACCTAATTATTTTTCCAAGGTGACCTAAGCAGTAAAGTGTTTAGAGTAATAGCAAATTAGTTCCAGACATATAAAGTTCTGTGCCAGTGTAATGTGTTATTTTAAGCACATTTTGTGTTTCTCTTTGTCCTCTACATGTCCATGTGTATTTGGGAAACTTGGGACTATGGAATATGTAAAAATACAATAGTAGTTATACTTCAAAACTTTCAGGGATCTTTCAGTTAGATTATTCAATTTTTTTCATACGTCAGTTAACACCTTGCATCCCTGTTCATTCTCTCCTTTAGGTTGTGTTTTGCCTTTTGAGGAGGTGACCAGCCGTACTTTTGCATCTCTCCAAAGCTCCTGCCACCACAGCTGTGACATGCACAAGGCTCTCCAGGAGGCCACAGAGCGGTTCAGGACTCATCACCTCAACCTTCTATTCAGGAGAAAGTACCAAGACAGCACTGAGGAGCAGGCACCCCCAGACTCTGAGACAGCAGCAGAGCCACGACGAAGCTGGAAAAACTGGAGGGGTAGGAGACCTTGGCATTTGAAATGCCCAGTAAATCCCTCTTATTGAAAGGTGTAGTTCGAGTCTCACAGTCTGATTGGTCAAAGTGTAGACTACATTCCAATCACATGAATGGTTCCTGTAAAACACAACAGAACTGATCGTTGTGCTCATTACAGCAAATTTATTCTGTGCCTTACTTTTTGATTTACTGCAGGATGATTTTTGTCACATCACAGTAGACTATTAGGTCAATTCATCATTCAAAACAACCACCTGAGCACCAAACAGGACAAAAATCAAGAAAAGGCCCACAACTACCATGAGGCATACTTAACACTGTGCTGACTGAGGTGTCACGTGACTTGTCACTTCAAGTCGCTACAAAATGTGTATGAAAATGAAATACAGGAATGGACACACATTTCCCTCACAGTTAAAACTCAGCACTGTCTTCCATATCTTCATCCCAAAGTATTTCCCCACGGGTTCTCACAATCACCATCTACAAGGCACATACGTGTGAGTGCACGTTCTGCTAAGTTTTGTTTTGCAGTTTTTTTGCATTTTATGAGTGAGAGCAACAGAGACCAGTAACATCTCTGAAGTTTATCGTAGTGTATTACCTAACATAACATAGATGTAAAAACTTTACCAAGTAATACATGAGATCCTGTCTGGAATTGATTAAAACTGTTTTTATGGTACAATCAATTTCATTTTCCTAGTCCATTTCTTCATAACTCTTTGCTTCATAACTTTAATATCCTCGGTTTGAAACACACATCATTGTATTTAACTACTGCCATAAAATGTCTGTTTTCTACTCCACTGTAAAAGAGGTCTGTCTGACTCCAATACATAAAGGAGCAGGGAGAGGCAAGAGCTCCCTTCCAGAACACACAGAAGTGGAATTTAATACAGCTTCTTCAACATACTGATGTCTTGTAACAAAAAGTTGTTCCTGTAAGCTAAACAAATGATTTTCATCCCTTTGAGCCTTTGCCTGATATTATCAGATGTTTGCCACTGAACTAATATACATGCACAATATTCTGTAAGTGTGTAATTTGGGTGTCTTCTCTTCCACCTATCAAAGGCATCACCTTGACTCCACTGCACAGAGAAGCTAAAAAAGACATGAGCTCTCATACCAAGACTGGTATGTATGTGACATTATCACAGCAACATGACATTTACTGTTGTCTTTGACATTTGTCATGTTCAACAGCATTGATGTTATCACTCCTCCTCCCAGTTCCAGGCTTGACTCCCCTGAAAAGGTCTCATCTTCCTGAGGGTAAATATGTGATATCAGATGCAGGTATTTGCTGTAGATTACTTTAAGTGTGTGTGAATGTTATGATTGAGAGCCTGTGGTGGGAGCTGTCCTCTGCAATGTGTTCTTGGCAGCAGACAAACCAAAGGGCAGAAGGAATGTTGATCTGCAGCCAGTGTTCTCACAGTGCAGGCCAGAGCTGGTTCAGAGCAGCACAGCTGTATTAAGCTGTTTCACACTCTGTAAAACACTGTGTGTGTGTGCGTGTGCGTGTGCGTGTGCACGTGTGTGTGTGTGTGAGAGAGAGAGAGAGAAACAGGGGGACAGATGAAATGGTGTGTTCTGATGCTTCTGTGTTATGCCAGTAACATTATGGTGAAAGGAGAGGTATTTCAGTCTGTTCCACATTGTGATTTTTCATATTCTGTACTTGCATTTCATTCACTATACTGTATATTTAAAGTTGTGTTGTGGATGTTTAGGTATTTCGTGGTCATATTTGCCCTCTGGAAACTTTTTTCCTCCTGCTTTCCAATTTTTAGTGTTGGATGTGGAGGCACTGTTGTGGAGGGCAGTCTTTCAATGCTGTCATGCTGAGATTTACTGTGTATACCTCTTAGCCAAATGCATTTTCCAATGCTCACTTTGTGCGAGTCCACACTTTGAATAGTTTTTTCTGCCACTGTACAGTCCATATTTTCATTCTTTCTCTGTGCAGTTCAGCTGTTTTTACCACTCTTCCCTTCTTCCTTGTTTTTTCTTTATTAATTTTGAGTCCTTTCTTCTATTCTCTTGCCTACTCTTCCTTCATCAGTCTTCTTTGCCCTATTTATTGATGTTTGTACAGTTGTAAAACCATAACTGCTGATGCATTGTCGCTCTAATGAGGTGTGAGGCAAGAGAGAAGAGAAATGATCTTTATCCATTAAGTCTGGGGCCATTTGGTGTGTTGTTGAGTAACCGAATGAGTTGTGAAAACCTGGCGTGCTCTCATTCTCTCTTTCTCTCTCTCACACACACACAAACTGTTTTATGTTTCAAATATAGAGAGAAGAGGAAGGAGTAATAGTGGACATCATGCTTTTGATGATGAGCTGAAGACTAGCATTGACCACTGTTCCACTGTAAGCTTTTTAAACCATATTTTGTTTCAGAAATGCATTTTGCTATTTATATGACCTGCTAGGTTTTCCAACAGCTTTTTAATGCCATAATTGCATGCTGTAGTGGATTGACATGGTAAAAAAATATCTGAGGGATTAAAGGAGGAAATGTACAGTGAAAAGTAGGGATGAGATTTGAGAATCAGTTCCTATTTAGAACCAGTTTCAGTTTAACCAGTTCCTGAGACTCATTTAGCTCTGACACATCTTCCTCATATCATTGCCTGCACACTGCAAACAGTAATGCTGAGAGGCAAAACTAAGTTAAAGTGAAATCTAATCCATGCCACAAAGGGGAGAAGATGTTTGAATGAATGGTTATGTTAAAGTAATGTTTAAGGATTGTAATGTTTATAACTTTGGTAATTGTTATTGGTATTTGTTAATTGCTTGACATTCACAGTGAACAACTGTCTGCATTCATTTACTTATGTAGAAATGAAAAGGTTAGTATGAATTTGTCCTCTCTTGCATTGTAAGAAGTTGTTAGTCAGCAGCAGAGTCTTAATACACAGATGTCGTAGCGTCGTTGAACGCACCAGCAGAAGGGCTTTCAAAACAGTCCTTTCAACTGTAATGTCATGTTACGACAATGTAACTTTGACAAACATAGATATGACACATCATCAAACATTACACATACTGAGATAAGTCGAAAGGAGCTGCTGTTTGGAAGGGAAATCATTTTAAACCTGTCTGATATGCTTAGCAGAATGGCTGAAAGTAATTCATGCAAAGCGTGGGTTGAAATTGCAAACCAACAGTATGGTCTATTAACATTGGTCATACAGGCATCTTTAGCATGATTTTGAACATGAAAAACTAATGGACAACTGTTTTTGCAAACACATTTTCTCCTATTTCATCTATTTAGAATGTTATTTTTCTTAAAAGCGGCACTTTAGTTACTAGTCCATATGGGAAGAAGACATTAACAACTCAAAATCCATGTTTTTTGCACAAGTGGGGTGTAGTAGTCGGATATGTAGCTTGTAAAAGGATGAGCTACACATAAGAGGCACAGATGTTGAATGTTGGCAAATGTGTGTCCATGCACATGTAATTTGTCCCATAAGCCACACACTCCTGTCCATATGACAGATTTAACTAATCTTTCCTCAAACTTTTGTCTCTTCTGCCTTTCTTACGTCTTATTATTCTCAGCGAAGGAAGAGGAAAGACTTCAGCCGTGAGGAGGTGCGCTACCTACTGTGGGGAGTGAAGACTTTCGGTTTCTCCTGGAACTCCATCTTGTGGTCATACCCCTTCAAACCTGGACGCACCAATGTTGGCCTGGCCAAGAAATACAGACAGCTAATGGTAAGAGGAGAAAAACTCCTTCAAGTAAGATATTTGATATTTTCCATCATAACTTTCAAACTGCATTTAGATTAACTTCCTGATTTTTTCTTTTTTCTTCAGAAAGGTAAAGCCCAGGACGCTGGCTGTGCATAATCCAGGGCTTGAGATCCAGGGCCAGACCCTCTGTAAATAGTGACCTTGATTTATCTGAAAGACCTCCACTCTCTTCAGTTCAAAACACAAAGAGACATGTACTTCTTATGATCATAATATATTGCACTGTATTTATGCTGATTTTTACTTCTTTGTATATATTTTGCACTGTCTGTTTTTTTGCAGAAGTTTTTAGTGCTATGACAGATATTGTTAATTCTTTCTTGTTGTTATATTTTAAAACAGGTGTTTGAGATTCTTAGATTTCCCTGTCAGCATCTACTCGGTCAAGTGCATTTTTGTATTTGATTTAAGCGAACAGGCTTTCATAAACTTTTGAATGAGAAATGTAGCTGCAGACACCATTTACTGTATGTTCATAGTGCAAAGGGTCACTTGAGACTGAATGAGTAACCAGCGATACTTTGTAAGGATTACTTGTGCCAAACTTTGGGTGAATTAGATCTATAACCTTTGAGTAAGAGCCATTTGTTGTTGCACCGCCTATTGATGAATCACCACCTCTGTGTTGTCACATGTACCTCTGCCAGATTTGATTGCAACAGCACATGAATTGTGGCAGTAAAAAGGACCAGCCCGACACACTTTGGCAACCGCTTCTACAAATGCAGAATCAAAACTGGTTTTTAGGGCAGGCCAGATTTGCTGTGTGCCAGTTTTGATAAAATTGTTGGACTGTAATGTTCAAAGAATCAATATAATCCAAATGTCTCAAAGTCTAATCAATCAGAAGACTGCAACTATTTGGATGTGATTTCACCCAAGTAATCCATGAAAAACTGAAGTCAATTACAGCACTTATGGGCCAGAACTGTAAAACCAGTTATGTCACCACCAGGTTTTGGTCTTGAAAAATACCGTATTTACCAGGTTTTTGACCTATTTTGCTTTTTATCTCTGACAAAAGAAAAATGCAAATGAAAAAATAGTTTCCTCACAAATATTACATGTGTTCTACTTCCTTAACACACGGTGTCATGGAAAGAAATGCCATGTTCTGTTTTCTTTGTTTTCGTGCTTTGGCCATCAGAGTCCATAGCGAGACAGGAAATCAGCAAGGAGAGCGGGGACTCAAGTCCAGCACATTTGTTTATTGAGCTGAAAGCCTCTGGTATGACAGGAATCACAAATAGTGCGTATCATGCTGCTGTGCATCAAGAAGCAGCTCAGTGTGCTAACTATCTTTTACTAAAGGCTAGCTCAACTGAGATCACTGTCTGAAGAACGCCTCTCCCACTCCACGGGGACTCATCAGTGTGTTGCCAAAACCATGGGACTTAACAGTGTGCCATGCCCTGAGGCGTAGCCTGTTAATGTTAGGTGTGGCTCAACAAGACATAATGTTTGGGAGGGGGACTTACGGATCAAGAGTGATGTAACTGGAGAGGAGCACAACATTGATTTTCTGGTCTAGATTAACAGTTGTGTTTTAGAAGTTGAATGGAGCAGCCACAGCTTGATGACATCGCAGAATAGTTTCATTTATAGGCAAACAGCAGCGGCCTCTCATACCAATCCACTGACGGCTCTGTGAAGATGTTGGGACAGCAGTGCAGTGAGGGCAGGGGGAGTGTGGTGGGAGAGGCATGTGAGGAGCAGAGTTCTCATGGACTGGAAGGCAGTCACACTGAAGACTTTTGACCCAGGCCCCCCGAAAACCTCCTTCCTCTGGAAAGAATGTGGCCTCGTCTCTCTCCCCCCTTCGTCTCTTCCCTCCCCTCTCGTCCTCTCTCCCACGAGACTGTGAGAAGGCGCTGCCTCTCGTACACGGTCTGTGCTGCGTTGCCTGGATTTGATTTCCGTGTGTACACCGTCTCCAATTCATGTACTGGTGTGTTGTTCTGGGACGAGCACACAGATACTATAGCTAATGAATGTTTGACGCTCATCACTTGTCACACCTTGATCTTGTTGTGCCGGTTTTTCCTCATTTCCATTCTCTAAATCCCCAACATACAATGTCTATATAGCTATCCATCAATATTTCTACTAGTTCAACACACAACAGATGACCAAGACCATAACACATTGAATAATATTTTTATTTTCACAAGCAAGCCTCTAGTTTGGTTAAAAAAATCCCATTATTGTATTGAAAATACAATAAAATGACCACACCTGTTGCAAAGTCCAAACATGGCTACATTAAGACATAAATGTTTGTTGGACACTTGTATCCTGCTATTTTGGCAGTATGCATGTACTCCATCTTTGGTTGCATTGCTACTGTCCCATGCCTGTCATTTTACATCAACCTCTACCCACCTAAAAAAGATTTTCCTTTTCTCTTTGTGTTTGATCAACATGAAAGAGTCATTTGTTTTTTCGTACTTCCCTTGGATAAGGCTGTTATATAGTAATGCTATCTTGTTCTTAAAGTCCCTGCAAGAAATATGTTTAAATTCTTGTTCAATTTGCATAGAGAAATATCTCTTTTGTCCAACAACACCCTCAAGTACACTCATATTCCTGTGCTGCCCTCACCCACACACTGTCTGGCTATAGAAATGTATCAGAAACATACTGTATATGTAGGACTATTTTGTGGGTTTTTTTGTGTGAGAAGACATCAATTTGTTTCAGAGTTCTTTGGCACTTTGGAAGCTTTTGAAAGAGAAAATAGACTGTTTGCCTTTATTTGGCCATTTAAGGTGTAAAAAAAAAAAACAAAAAAACATGACATCTTTGATTGTTTGAGATTTCATGTAAAGGGTTATGAGGGTTTCACAGAAAAATATCCATCCACTTCTTTCATAAATCCTCTTCCGTGGATTCACATCAGCTCAGTGGAGGTGCTCATGTCTGTGATGGGACTGTCATCAGGAATCTTGACATCAGTGGGAATGAGGTCAGCGACAAGGTCATTTCCTTTCAGCTCCAAGTTCTGTAGGAGTTCGTTAACACTTTCCTCGTTGACATTGCTCACGAGCTGCTCCAAAGTCCCTGAAGCCTCCACTTCCATCGACTTCTCCAGAGATTCTGATGTTTCCTCAGACGTCTCCAGCTCAAGTGTGGAAGTCACGGGAACCTCAGCGCTGTCGTGGCATTCCTCAGCCACCGCAGGGATGTCTGAGGGCTCGTCTGCATCAACTGGGGCAGGGATGGGAGCTGGGGGGGGTGGAGTGTTGATGGGTTGGGGAGTTGCGTCAGGGACACCCAGGTCGATCAAAGCGGGTGAAGAAATCATTGGCTCAGGGAGGGACTCTTGGGTAAGCACGTCTGCCGGCTGCTCCAGAGCCTCAGCAGGGGCTGGTGCTGACTCGGAGAGGGGCTCAGGGACTGCCTCAACCTCAACCTCCGCCTCTGGATTGGAGGTAGGCTCTGGTTCTGAAATGACCTCTGGAGCTGGTTCTGGAGCGAGCTGAGCTTCAGCAACAGGTTTTGGTTCTGGTTCTGAAGGTGATGGTTCACTGACAGAGGTCAGAGGCTCAAGTTGGTCTGGAGTGGAGGTTTCCTTTGCCACAGACTCTGGTTCAGCATCATTCAGTGGGACTGCAGGAGCCTTTACCTCTTTACACTCTGATGCACATTCCCCAGGAGGCAGAGAGGCCACTACTGTCGCCGGATCCCCAGCCACCATGTCTATATTCTCTGTCTTCACAGCCTCCGGAATCTGTGTTGCTTCAGACTCTTGTGCTGGTTGTGTAGCTGCTGGCTCCTCTGCAGGCTTCTGTTCAGTGGCAGCAGTTTTGGCATTGTTGGCTGAGGGATCTCGCCTTCTGTTCAAGAAGTTTCCCATGATGAAGCTGCACAGAAGTTAATAATGACAACAAGGTCATTTCAAACGTCTAATTCTATTCTTTAAGTGGCTTCAGAAGGTAAATAAAAAATTTCCTTTAGCTCAGTCAATTCCTGTTGCAGGCTTTGTATTATGAGCTGGAGCTGTTGCTTTTCATAGAAATTCATAAATACATAGTTGTTCAAGGTTACAAAAACAACAAAAAGTTAATGGAGAAACTTTTTAAACTTGACATGACTCACTGAACTAGTTAAGCAAAAAATACTCCAGCTTGTGTGTTATAGTACATTGTGTTCTCTTGCACCATTCCCGGGCTGCATGAACAACATGCGACTTATAGCGTCCCAAGTTCAACGTGTCTGTTTACTAGTAAATGTTTCCGGACTGCCCAAGATCATTTAAAGTATTAGTTTGATTGATTCCGTCTTTCTTGCATGCGTTGCACCTCTCAGGTCTTCACTCCCATTGGCAATAAATGCTGGACAAGTCTAGACGCGCATTGAAAACGTTTGCCACTTCATTGCCCCACTCAAAGACAAATTACAGCTTATGATTTCCCTTTGTTTGCATTTTCTAATTATTCTGTAAAACAACCACACCTTGTTCCAGCTGTGATCCGTCGGATCCGCATACGAAACCGCATACGCAGTCCAAGTGTTTTGTTATTTAACAATGTCATGACAAATGTCCAGATAATAACTATTACCAGCGCAAAGAACATCTGTGCTAATCATTAATTGCTGGTCAGAGCAAACGGAACAAAGAGACTCATCCGGACGACCCCGCCTCCCTCTCGAGCTCAACAAACTTCAAACTATCCAAAATGTACAGAAGTAAAAGCGGCTCCGGCCATAACGCGCTGTTCAAAACAGACAACGGAACCAACCTTTTGAACCTCTTTTCGTTGCAGTGAAAGCGGATAAAGTCGCAGATGATCCCGCACTCTCAGCTTGGAGAAGTCCGCACGTCAAACTGTCTGTCGGAGCGCGCACCAGCGGAGCAGAGTCCCGCAGACGCTCCTGTGCGCGGTGCGCGTCCACGGTCGATGCGCGCGCCGTGCGCCAACCCCCAGTCCGGCACGCTTCCTGAGGCAGAGCGACTCTGCCTGGCAGCCAACAAACGTCAGTGAAACGCAAAGTTAAACCACGCGTTTGTCTTTTCACAATCAAACTTAATATCCGGCCATGAATCAGTGTTTACTCTGGACAAACCAGCACCCGAGACATGTTTCAAATGGTCACTTCAATCATTGCTGCAGCTTTTCAAACTGATATTTGTCTTTTAATGAAAGTCAGTGAAGTGTCAATCACAGTCCACTTAAATTCAGTGTGACCATGACAGACAAGTGGCCCAAACATGCTGATCAGCAGCTGACCGACTGTACGCTGAATAATAAACCAATGACACATTTGTTTCCGAAGCGCAAGTGCATTATGCTGAGTTGATGACAACCACCCCTTGTTGACTCTTTCAGATCAGTGACAGTAAGAGCTCATGCAGAGATGTTGAGCACATATGCCATTTTCTCAGTTAAATGCTCTTCATCGTCGCCTTGTTAACAGAAGGGAAACTTGAATCGTGAAGTGTTTGAAGAACAAACAGTCTTTTTATATTTTTATTTTTTTCAGTTAAAGAGGTAGTGGACAAATAACTGCTATTTCATCATTTAAGTGGGAAAAACAACAGTAAGTAGTGAACATGAATTCACACTGAAATGTGAGAGTGTGCTCGATGATCTTCCAGCTCAATATCAATGTTTGAATGTGTGGTGGCATCGAGAGAAAACCTGCAACCGCTTCACAGACACCAAATCCTTTTTGTTTGTCCCAAAGAGGCCTCAGGTATTCAGCTACACTACAGTTCTGTTAGTTTCCTCATAGACGCAGATCTCTCTGAGCACTAAAACTCCGGTGATGGACAATAACATTACAACAGCAAAATACCACATGATCTGTGTTAGTAATTCCTGTTGGTTCAGAGTTCACTGACAGTTAAGACAAATAAAAACTGATAAATGTGTGACGTGTGTGTGGGATGTCAAATTTATAAAATATAGCAGCTCCCTTCATACTGAAGGGCCCTCAGACTTTGTGAGGCCAGACTGTAAGATGCATTTACACCTCATCTCAATACAAAAACGGTTAATTCTTGTACCAAGTTTCACACACCAGTGACAGTTACTTAAAGGTTAATTTCTTCAGTGTGTAGCTTTATGGAGGAGCTGTGCACATTCACAAGTAACAAGTCATGAAGGTAATGTTGGTGGCATTCCCCTCAAAGAGAATATTTTCCATTTACTGCCAACACTTTAAAAGGCTCAGCGCACACATTTCAATTAAGCTCATCATCAGGTGAAGAAGATTTCTCGCACAAGCCGCAAGGCGTCATCCTCCTCCGCTGTGCCTGCTGGCATGTGTAAGTGTTCCCGTTTCTTCTCAGCCTCCAGTTTGACATCCATGACACCGCTGTGACCCTGAACTGGTTCTGACCTCTGACCCCCAGGTCCCTGACACTCCAGGCTCCTGGTATTTGCCACTGTCTCCACCTCTGTAATGTCCAAGTCTGTTTCTGAAATGTATGTCGTCTCCTGGGCATCACTGCCGTCTGAGGCCTCCTCTTCTACAGACTCCGTTGTCTTTGAAGGCTTCTCCTTCATCCTCACCGAGCGGTCTACTGCCTTGTCTTCGGCCTGTGTGGAGAGTTCAACCACTTGTTTAACACAATGCATCATATGCTGCATTTTACATCCACTATGAGAGATAGTGTGATATGATTTAAAGGTGTTTTTACTTTTGAAAGTGTAAGTTAGCTCTGAGGCACAAACTGAACATACATGCAGGTACGCTATACAGTAAGTGGACAACATGTGCTTTGAATAAACTTGAAAAAGTAAACAGCCTGTACTAGGATAGAAATATACTGAATTTTCACATATCTAATGCTTTAAAATTACAAATTTAATTTTTAAAAAATACAATCTCAACATTCTGAACAATACTGGCATGTTTTGATGTTTTATATGTCACTCATTTCTATCAATAACTGGGTGTTTTAGAGCACTTCTTCCTGATGTGGAAACAAAAAATTTAAACGTTAAAAAACAAAGAAACAGTGCCACCTTCTGGTCAGTTAGCAGAGCCACGTCCACGCAGGCAGCGCTGGTAAGATACGACACAGCCGCTTCCACTAGCTCTCTCTCGTTCATACAGTAGAAAGCAGCCCTAAAAAACACACGCGAATGTTTTTTTCAGACAAAACGACGCAAGGGCGTTGAACTGAAGTGTAAACAGACTCTTTGTGTCATTTTGCAGCTACCTTGCAGTTTTCCCCCTCCTCCTGCTCTTCAGCGGCTCCTTTTCTTTCATTTTCCCCTCCTTCTTCGCCATCCATGACGGCAGCGCCCGGTGCCTGTCTGACATGTCGCCTCTATATTCTGAAACTCCGCATCATGTCTACACATGCACAAAGGTTACTGTGGTAGCTTTTCTCCACCATTACTGAATGAAACCACTAACAAGGAAACTGCTGTTTGCTGAAGTCACGTGGCCACACTGGCGGACGGGAGACTTTAGCGCCACTCAGCGGTCAAACAGCATAATGCGCCACAAGAAAGAAAAACACCTTCCTACCTTCAAAATATCAACAATTTGGTTTTTGAGGAAACAATTCCTGTTTCTTTGCGTTCAATGAGTGGATTAAAGCTCTTCAGTTGTTTTTTTTTATTCCATCCTCAAAATCGATTTTATTTTGCTACTCTACCTACTCTGGATAGATGTAATCACATTTAACCTGTTGGTAATATGGTTTGTATGTCACTGAATTTGTAGTGTAGTGTTGTAGAGTAGTGGAATTTATTAATTACTTACTAACAGTACTCGAGTAAATCTCATTTGTTTGCACCACTGCCACACTCATATGTCTTTTATCAAAACATTTATACTTGATTTTCTGACATTAGCGGCAGACGGTTTTGAAATTGGGTTGATTTTCAGGCTTCTTGGCTTCATTGAAATGTTATTATGTGTGTCGCTGAAGTGAGTTTGATTTGAATGAATGGGTCTACAGGTGTGACTCAGAAAACGTACCTGTGATTTAACTGGGATAGAGGCGGAGTAGTCACAGCACTGGTGAGCCCTTTGAGTCCTTGTTGAATGAAGTCTAGTTAATATCAAACATATTCTTTTATAGGTAAAAGAAATTCTGTAGTTTGTAGTTTTTCTGCGGTCTCAGGTCATCCACATTTGCTGTTACTTAAAGTTGTTTGCTGCGTTCAACCTTGAGAATATTCTTAATATATATTTTGCTTCTCCATCACTGATTATGATTGACATGTTGAGCCTCAGTGGCAGTAACATGACGCTACAATTCCTTACAATAATACATTCACCTGTGTTTCATCACCAACAGCACTCTTTGTATATATTTTTAGCTCTAATTTTTCAAGATGTGGTCAGATAACAATAGTTGTTTGACATGCATTCTGTGTGTTTGGACATCTTGAAAGCTTTGAGCTTTGTGTGCCTTATTCTAGCCGACAGTAGATAATCCATGCCAGTCTCGTCGCATGACACATTTTATCCCCTCTCTTTCCTCCTCTCTCTGTCCTTTTATCACCCTCTTTCAATCTCTGATGTTCAAAACAACCTTGTATCCGACTCTTACTTTCTGTCACTTTGTACCCAAAGCTGCCTTCACTCACTCAGGCCTTTTAATTATGTCTCTAAAGCCCCTTCCTACAAGTGCTTAGGCCTTGATTGCAAATACCAGCTTTGTATATTTGACTAAATTAAAAAGTGAAGGGAAAAAAATCTCAAGGCAAACAGCATGTTAGCAGCCAGATGCATGCACAATGCCACTCTCCCTCAAGCTTTTAGGAATGACACGTAATCAGAGGGCTGAACTGGTGTCAAATGAAAAAAAAAACCCTTAAAATATCCCACCATATTGATATTAATATGTCAACAGATGTCAACCGAGGGGCTTTTGAAAAGTAACTTTTTATTTTGTCACTCCTATAGCATATTTCTTTTTTGTGTAATACCACTGGGAAATGAAAAAATTGCTATTCATGAATGAACTGGTTGCCAGTGAAGCACTCTCTCTCTCTCAGGCATCTCCTGCAAAGCTGCACTGTATCCATCTCTTTTTAATAACAACACTTTGTTTGTTCATATAAGCCAAATGAAAAAAGCAATATTTATAACTCATCTGCATCATCAACTCATTACCATTGTTATGAAAACATTCTAAAAAAATATTTAAAGATTCAAAGAAGTTTGAAAAACCTAAAGTGGCACTGAACTCATCCTCCTCCAGGCTTTCTGCCACATCCACAGATCAGGCCGTGCTAAGAAGATTTCTGCTTGCTCATGGAATAAAGCTTGTTGCTGCTTGACTTGCTGCTGAATTTGTGGGTCAAACATGGCCAAAACTTACCGACATGAAGGCGTCGGCACTGGTTTGATGTTGATGTCAGGATTTTTTAAAGGTTTATAATGAATATTCTAATGAGCCTCATTTTTTGACTATTTGGAATTGATCCATAATTACATTATGCATGCATTTTGAATAGGGCATGTACTGCAGATGTCTGGTTGATATAAAGGTGAGAAGCTATTGTGTGAAAATAGAAGCTGAATTGCACCGAAATGAGCTGATAAGTCATTTTCACTTTATCTAATCTATCCTCCTTTTCCTCTTTACATTTCTTTCTTACTCGAGGACCCGAAATGGCAAGAACCAGACTAATCTCCGAGTTGTCTTCCTAAGCTTAACCCCGCTTTGAGTAAGGGTCATTACCATTGGCCATCTGTTCCAGAAACGCTCGTTGTGATTGGCCATATGGCGTCAGAGAGAGTCAGATTTAGGAAGGAGCAGAATGTTTAAATTGAATGAAGATGTTTGGTCACAAAGGGAATTATGCTATGTGTTGGGAGAGACATAACATCATCTCGTCATGTTAACCGAGATCATATTAGTGAGTGTGCGCGTGCGCGCTGCACATGTATGTGCACAGACGCAGACCTAATGAGTAAAACCTTTCTTTCTTTCTTGTTTAGTAACACAAACATCTTCAGATGTCTGAGTTTAGACACACAGTCTGACACCTCAGGAAGTTATTTTTACCTTTAAGGAGTCTTTTAGCTCCCATTTAATTGCGGCAAAATGCATGGGAGCCAATTATTCCCATTATAAAAATCATGTTCAAAGACAGCAAGTGTCATCTTTCAGCACTCATTCAGCGTGTTTATGTACAGATACCGTCTGATGGTGTGCACAACGGTCATGTGGTCGTTTACATTAATCTCTGTGGGTTTTTTACATGTTGGTAACATCTTTACTGACACACAAACATAACACATCCCCTCCTCTGAACTTTTTTTATTCAGGAAAGGCATGTTTGACACTGTATGTTGGTCAAAGCAAATGAAAAAGGCAGGTGTGCACTGGTTGAGTCTTCAGGGAATCTGGTAACAGAGAAGCTAAATAGAAAGTGTGACCATTAAAGGTGGGGGTCAGCTTACATGTTTATTTGTTTGGCTGTTCAAATATCGACTATCTTTCTCCACAATGACTCATGGGGGCATGGTAAGTGAGGTTATGTTTTGGGCTGTTGTTAAAATGACAGGAAATGCCCTGTATGACCTGCAAAGATCATTAGAATAATTGAATGATTGGATAGTCTTTAGTCTGCTGAGCCAACAGGTAAACAGAGTTTTGCCTGTGAGCAAAATCTGCTCATCAGCATTCTACAAATCTTCTTCTTGCTTTTAGTGACACGTTTACTTCATTCCTGGTTTACTTCCTATCTTTGAAAATGAGGAAAATGCTTTAGGGAACAAATCCTCAGATGACACATCCTGAATAACAGGATGTGTCATCTGTGTGTGTGTGTGTGTGTGTGTGTGTGTGTGTGTGTGTGCGTGTGCATGTGTGTGTGTGTTTTCTTGTGACTGCCTCTGTCTCTGATAAACTGCTCTTAGAAAATATCAGGTGAATTCAGTCATTTACAAACAAACTGTGTTTAGCGACAACAGTTTTACAAAGTGTTCCTGAGCCCATGTAGTAACATCCTTCATACAATCATGTGTTCATAAAGTGCTGAACCTCGCTCCATCCTCGCTTGTGAAGGACTGAGCCTTTCCAGGATGCTCCTTTCATACCCAATCATGATACTATCACCTGATACCAATCAACCTGTTTACCTGTGGAATGATCCAAACAGGTGTTTTTGGAGCATTCCACAACTTTCCCAGTCTTTTGTTGCTCCTGACCCAACTTGTTTGAAACGTGTTGCTGCATCAAATTCACAAAAAGCAGATATTTACAAAAATCAATGGAGCTGATGTGGTCAAACATTAAATATATTGTCTTTGTACCGTTTGAGTATTTGTGAAACAGGATTAGAAAATGTATTTATGTTTTACACAGCGTCCCAGCTCTTATGGAATCGGGGTTGTAGATTGTAGAAGAAGAGAAGAAGGCATGTAAATTAGCTAAAGACGGGGGACTGGGGTGAAAGAGAAAAAGGGAGCCAGTAATCTCAAATAAATTACAATTGAAATGAAATGTATTGTATTTTAAATTTAGTCATCAGGCAAGCCTCTTTTGTTTTTACAACAGATTTGCTTTGAGTTGTTTGGATGGCTTATAGTGTAGTTGTTTTTCTGACATTTGTCTAATGAGTTTTCCTTTCTTTCTCCATCTAAGCTGTTGTCATACAGGCCAGAGAGATAAGAAAGGAGTTTAGCATCATCTCTTCCTGCTGCTTGATATCCCATACATCTAAATCTGTCCAGGAATAGGATATTTATGTTTGCTCTCAGTGGTTGGGGCTCTTGGGTCTGGCTTTGAACCTTAAGCCGACTATTATGTAAGGAATCATCTATGGAGATGATTACATTTCCTGTTAAAGTTTTGTGCAGACAGTGTTTTTGATGAGCTTTTGATGAATTGTTGATGCCTTAGAGTAAAGTAAGTGTGAAAGTAAATGGTGTTGGTTTGCTGAAGTAAAGGCCTTCATTGCTTTACCAGATAACCTGTGTTTGTCTCCTCGGCCACGTGTAGGATTTAACACAGTGGACTGAGCATGAGGGTGATTAGTTGTGACATAATCTACAGTTGTAGCATCAAATGCCCATGGCGCGAGCAAAGGCAATAAAATCTGTCGCGCTTAAAAAAAAACACACACAAACCAATGTGATGATAAATGAGAAGTCAGTGGGACGCAGCAATCTGTTCCACCCTATTAAAGTCGGGACTTGTACGAAGGCTACTGTGCTTCCTCATCAGCAGTAATAGGCCAAATCCACAGGGATTTCCTGCCAATCACAGGCTCGGGGTCGTATCTTAATGACTTTTCCTCTGAAGCTGATAAAAGTGCTTTTCCTCTAAATTCATCAATCTGCTGTTTTTTTTCCATCAGGCCATACTGGCACAGATTCAAAGCAAGCCCAGATAGTGTATTATGGAAGCAACGTGCCTGGAAATAGTTAAAGAACGCCCGGGACCTCTTAACCCCGTTTTTACACGCTGGTGCTGAACTGCATGAAACATCCTGCCGTCTAATCCCTGACCTTAAACACGACCCTTCCCTCGAAAGCTCTCTTTTTTCAGACAGAGTTATTTTCAATTTCAAGACACGCACATGCACTCATGCAGGCGGCACATGCGTGTGTTCTTTGACAATAAGGGGAAAAAGAGAAAGAATAGAGGGAGTGAAAGTTGATTTCTCCCAGCAGTGTCACCTGGCTCACTCAACCGCAGACTGTGCCAAATTAAAGATGTTAATTTCATCCTTAAGCACGCGCTAATAAGAGCAATCACTTGCCTGGTTAAGACTCCAATCAAAATGCAAATTACAGTCCAGGCCCTGCAGAAGAACAGTTGAGGATTCATTATCCTCCTTTAGTTCTACTTTTCTGTCCCTGCCTTCCTTTTGGTGGTCCTGCACTTGCCGCAAAAGGTTGTGACATTGCACGAGATGTCCGATCATCCCCATCCTCACATTACAGTTAATGTCTTTTTTCTTGTGAGTAATGCATGAGTGTGATCTGCATCAGGTGGAGGGAAGCTGGTGCTTCAGTTGCATTTTAGCAAGTGCGGAGCTCAGTTTCTTTGGGAGCATTGTGTTCGTATCATTGATCCTCAGCTTGTTGAATGCGGAGAGAGCCCACACACATCGAGTCAGAAACTGGTTTTGCAGAGAATTTTGCAAGAAAAAACGAAACGGCCCCAGTAATGTGCAAAATGGAAGGAAATTTAAGACTTAAAGGACACCTCGGTGCTACAAAAGCTTTCCCAACATTACAGTAACTCACAGGGGTTCAAAGAAAACACAGTTTCTCCACTGACTTCAGGTTTCTGGAGCACAAAGCTTTGCCTTCAGTAGCAGCAGCACAGGTAGACATTCTGGGGAGATTTTCGGCTTTTGTTCCACTTTGATCCCCGTCTCTGTCAACCCCTCCCCAGAAAAAACCCTCTGCTTTCTAGGTCCCTGATTGCCTGAGAAGAAGCAGGCAAGACATCAGCTTGGTTGCCATGGCAACAGATGCAGATTTTTAACCTCTTTGATGTGCGGTAAACAAAGGTGTACGTGTAGCAGTTTGTCTGTTTGCGCGCGCTGACTGGATGAGTGAAGGGCAGACGGACAGCCAGTAACAAACGGCGATGGCGGACGAACGTGGCATCTGGTTATCTGTAACAGCTGGTATTCACAGAGGCTTGTCGACGACCAGTCAGCCGCACTTTCTCGCTTCGGTTCATATGTCACACAGCAGCAGTCCCTCCAAAACCAAACACAGCCCAGGAAATAAATGATTCATGCATCTCCGAGACAACGCTTTCCCTTTATAATCATTCACACGGGAATGGTGTTTTAAAGCAGAGGCCCCGATGATGCAACTTTATAACCGTGCATATATTTTGCGTGCGTGTGAGTGTGTTCATCTCCCTCTGAATTAATTTGCCCCGAGGTTGTTACTGCAGAAGAAAAATTGGTCCCACCTTACTGAATAATGATGGCCTTGGAGACTTTGAAAATATGGCCCCTGGGCTTTTTGATAGGATGTGTTGCTTTGTGCTTTGCTGGTTGTTTGTGCAGTTTGCCTCTCACTTAGATTTATTTCAAAAGTTTTATGTGAGAAACAGAAATTCAAAGATGCAGGAATGGAAATAAGATCATTACGCTGAGAAAAAATAATATAGGTTAGACTTTTTCAACATAAATTTCATACGTTGAAAGCAAAGTACTAATCTCACCACCAGTTTTAGGTATTTCTACTTGTATATGATGACAGTAGTTTCCAGTTGCAAAGATATTACGTATGATCATCTCATAGCATGAATTATCCAGATTAAACTGCCCAACAGTATATAAAGTAGTTGAAACTAGCTCCACCAGCAGTAACACATAAATGCTGCTTAAGTGTTTATGTGTCCATGATATTGATCCAACTACATAATAATAACACGTTGAAGGTACTTTTGACACTTTAAGTATGTTCTGTCTTCTACTTAAAGCAATTCTATGCAACTTTTGACAGAATTAATTACACAGTCATGCTCTTACAAAGCATAAAAGTTGAATTTACTAGCAATAAAACACCATCACTCAATTAAATGCATTCAATCCTCAGTCAGCAATACAACCTCACTTGGTCTGGTATGACCAGCAGCTTATGGTGGCTAATCTTTGCTAACGTCAGCAAACTTTAAATAGTGATAATCATTTTTTTTGCCATGAAGAATGACAGTGACCATCAATCTAAAGTCAGATGGGAAATAAAATGCCCGCTGTTTTATAGGTCATACTTAGGCCGAGACTTCTTGTCTGAAAAATGTCAGTTCGTTCAGAAGAAACAGCAAAAACTGTATTGCAGCACGGATGCATATGACCATCCAAGCGTGGAAGGCTCTGGTGGGAGGATATCAGAATATATCACTCATTTGCACAGAGGCATCTGTCAGCATGAGGCTGCCTTTGGCTGCCAGGAGCACCCTGACGCTGTCCATCTCTGTGAGCAAAGCTGCCGATTTAAAGCAATTGCACTCAGCTGAAGTGGCACAAATCTGCCCGTGGACACGGTGACAGGTTATGTTGTTAAAAGGCAACACATCAAAGGAAAATCTCGTTCCCACCAACTCTTGGCCTCCATTTTCATCGTTGTGCAGCTCTGGCCAGCTTTTTAAGGCTTTAGGCACCTTGTGTCCTTTGAGACAAATGAGAGAAGACAACAGGGAGTGTGCCCTGCTCTCTGCTCTGCATCGATGTGCATAGAAATGCAATGTGTTGACTGATTTATGCCCAATGAGCCTTTTGGCACAGGTGTCCTGTGTGTGTGTGTGTGTGTGTGTGTGTGTGTGCGTGCGTGCGTGCGTGTGTGCGCGCGCGCTTGACTTCTGGACACTTGCCTTGTAGCAGCTAATTAAATTTTAAAAAATGGAAATTCCTAATGTAATTCATCATTATGCCAAACACGCTGTGAGAGGATTATCATATCACTTATTGCTCATGTTATGAAGATGCACATGCGCAATCAGCTTTTCTTCTCGCGCCAACTGAGCCCAATCTTAAAACCGCGAGCCGCCGCAGACAGATGATCCGGTTCTGTGAGAGGGCGGATCAGCCTCAGTCAGTCTGATCCAGACTGCGGGAACAGCAGCGTCCTCGCGCTGGGAGATCGTGCTCATCTGACAGTTTCTGATGACGAATCAGAAGTTCATCAGATCTTTTTTTTTTTTTGACCCAGAAGCTTTTCTCAGCCTGACCAATGGGATTAGGATGAAAAGGTGAAAGTTGGATTTGTAAATTTTTGTAAATCAGTGCTGCTAACATGCGCTAATCCGGACCGCTGAGCAGACCGGGCGGAGGGATGTGAGGGATGCACACTTGGTCAAGTTTGAAATCAAAGCCCAGAAAACGGACTTCGGCTGAGAGGATGCGTGCAGGTGAGTGGGACGGTCCGTGTTTGCATAATGAGGCGTTTGATGAAGTAGTCTGTGAGAGACGGAAGAGAGGCGAGTGTTTCTGATCTTTGATCAACTGTTGTCGAGATGTCGTTTTTCTTGGCCTAGTCCTGGCACATTTAAACACGCTGCGCAAACTTTCGATATTTCCAGGTGCAGTTTGCATGTATTGCGCAATAAATGCACAAAACAGTTCCTGTCATCTCAGCGAGGCGGTATGAAAAATTAGTACGTGCAGGGATTTTTCCATCTGTTTCCTTGAGACATTTTGAAAGACAGGGAAACTAATCTTTGAGTGTTTCTCTGGTGTAACGACCCACGGTGCTGAAGTGAGAGCTCCCCGTTCGCGCTGTCTGCTGCGCCGGTGTAAGAGTAAAGACTCATTTGTAAGAAAGTAGCAAGAATGCACATTTTCCAGAGGAGGCAGGTCTGTTTTCCCTCCTGCATCAGATTGTGGTGGCTCAGTGCCTGGACAGGAGGATTTGGGCTGCTGCTGCTGCTGCCTCAGTTCCTCCTCCACACACAGAACACGGTCTCTGGGGAAGTTTTCCAGTGGAACAGATTCACTGAATGAACAAAAGCCTGCAATTCTTCCATGTCAGTCAGCTGGAGACATTGTGGAGACTGACAGTGCAGCTAGGTTTCGCTACACGTTCCTGAAGTTGCCATCAGGTCATTTAAAGTGAATGAAAATTCTTTGTCAGATGCATATTTGAGTTTGCTCGAGGTTATCTTGTCCCTTTAAAGATTTTGCAAATGTTGACCCCCCTTTAGTATAATGAATGGTATCATGGAGTCAAGCATTTAGAGGCTCATGTGAGCAGAAGTCAACCAATGAATCATTGACAGCAACTGATGCAGCTCTCTGTGCCAGATGCAAGAACGTGTGTATTAGTAATGTTTGGAAAACTGCAGCGGTGTGTCCAGAATTTTTTGACTGGGGTGGCCCAGATGGGGCACGGATTTATGCAGGGGTGGCATGAAGTGCGTGCGCGCGCGCACACACACACACACACACACACAGACAGAGAGAGAGAGAGAGAGAGACCTCTGAATAGCAATAATTCTGAATTTAAGCTTTAATTGTGAACATCACAGTATCTTCCCATTTCTTGCATTCCTTAAGATAAATAATCCAACCAATCACAACACAACAGAGGCACCTTACAAATACGATATAAAGCTTCCATACTTTATTCTTTAAGTTCTCAAAAATAAAACTGTACCTCCAAAAATAGGCTGCATGCAAAAGAAAACTATTAAAAATACTTTTCAACAGTTAGTTCGAACTAAGGTCCCGTCTCTCATTGGGCAGGTAGGATCATAGGGTGGCACTTGGGGTGGACATGCCCCTGTTAAACTGGTCCCTCCCTGTGTCGCAGCCACATGCAACACACTTACTGTCCAAATGTCCACAGCGTGCATGATTACTGCTGATTTTTTGTCTTGCAGTTTATGAGTAGACCATCACAGCAACATGCCAACATGCCACTTTGGTGAAAACTCAAAGCAGACTTTTAGTGGCCTGATGCCCTTCGGCTGGATGTTCTATTTGGGTCATATTTTATGTAATAGTCGCAAATGTGGCACAAGGTATTATTTCATGACACAAGGACTTTTTTTATTTACCATGAGACATCCTTACACAGCATCATGGTAGACAGCAGACTGTCAGCAGCTCCTATTCTCGTCCACTATGTTGCATATAAGCCTCAGAAAAAAAGGATGCAGGATACAAAAATGGGAGAAAGAGTTGAGCAAGCAGATGGCGGATGCAGTGTGTCCTTATTCTTTCCCTGTCAAGCTTTTGAACTCCCCACCCCTGGCCTGTTATATACATTCAGGGATTCAGCAGAGTGCACTGAGACAACAAACACAGACACACAAATCCCACTAAGCTCTCCTTCTTTGCTTTATTCCTTGATTGTGCTCTTCTTCACGTACTGCTGCCTTCTTTTACAGTCTGGATATTTCTCCTGTTCATTGAGGAGGGATTTGCTCTCGCACAAAAGACAAAAGGTAAGATTGATATATTCACTGCACTGCTAAGATAGAGGCACCGCATTAAATCAAGACACATATTGGAATTCCATTAAAGATCAGTGCACCATTTTTTGCACATTTAGTTAGAAAATTGCCTCTCAGGTGTCACTTGTCCTCACGTTGTATCAGTAAGTGCACAAATTATTTTTCATGTGTCTCTTGGCTGCCGTACTCACACAGATGGAGGTGCAGGATCAAAAGGGGTCAAACCCTCCCAGCGGCCGCAGCAATCTCGTCACTGTGGAAAATGGGTACGAAACACAGATGGTGGCACCTTCAGCTCCCCAAACTACCCAAATACGTACCCTCCCAATAAGGAGTGCCTGTACGTACTGGAAGGTAATCAACAACATGCACCTGAGCCTCATATGTGATATAAGAAATTAAGCTCCCGTTCCAATTTTCGTGACTGTTGCAGATTTTGATGTTAAATTAGGTCCAATTCTTTCGTGAGCTCCGCTGGGAATCAAAGGAAGTCTGAGGAACAGAAGAACACTCGCGTTTTGTGATGATTAAGGTGATCAAGAATGCAATCTGTTGTTGCTACTGTCTCTGCCTTTCGACAGCAGCATCAACATTGCTCATCACAAATTGGCATTCGGATTACATTTAAGGGTTTTGAACGGCATTCTCTTTTTAAAAGTTTCCCACTATTATCGTTAAAGTACAAGCAAGCTGCCAGGCAATAACTTTTTCACAGTACATTCCTCATTATCTTGCACACCAAAGACTGCATCAAGCTTTTTTTGTCATGCTGTGCATCAGTTTCCCTATAATTGCTCCTGGAGCCCCCAAAACAGACAGTTAACTCTTTGCAAAAATATCAGCAACATAAACAACATAAAGGAGAGAGTTTAATGCCCTTTAAGAGGCAAAAAGATCTTTTTTACTTTATTTGGAGCCTGACATTGTGCAGACCTTGCAGTGATGTATATTTTTATGTATATTTCTGCCTGTATGTGCACACACTTGGTAGCTCTTCAAAAATTTGAAAGGAGCAAATGCATTTTTCACTGCACTGCCATTCTGTGGACGCATTATGCTCCTGAATCGCCTCTGTGGCAACAGATGTGACACAGCGCTCTGCTTCCCTCAGCCCTGCCCCGCCAGAGGATAGAGCTGCTGTTTGATGAGACCTTCTACATCGAGGCCTCATTTGAGTGTCGTTTCGACCACATCGAGGTGCGGGACGGCCCCTTCAGCTTCTCGCCACTCATCAATCGCTTCTGTGGCTCGGCCAGTCCGGGACTCGTCCTCTCCAGTGGACGCTTCATGTGGATCCGCTTCTTCAGTGATGAAGAGTTGGAGGGGATTGGCTTTCAGGTCCAGTACAGCTTTACTGCAGGTGATTAAAGCACAGTGGGATGCTTTATTGATCCCCGTATGGCGATGCTCTCACCACACCATCCTGGTATTCTCTGAATGTTCAACCCATCTGCTCACATAGCGCTTTGATCAAGCGTTTCTGCTGTTATTAGCCAATCAAATATCTGTACTGCTGCTAATGATGCTTCTGATCATCTTTCTGTCTCTGTGATTTCCCCCAAAGACCCTGAATTTCATCTGCATGTGGGGGGACTCTTAAACCCCATCCCAGGTAGTGCATCCCCTCACCTCAGCCTACTCAAAAAGCTGTAGTTGTACATTAGTCATGGCAGTTTCACCTCTAATTTCCTTTGACCTCTTGTGTTTTTTACTTTTCCCTGCCTCTTTATTACCCTACGTCGCTGTCTGTGGGTTAGAGTGTCAGTTTGAGCTGTCCGGGGCTGACGGCCTGATCCGCTCTAGTCAGGTGGAGGAGGAGTTTAAAGTGAAGCCAGACCAGGCTGTGGACTGCATCTGGACTATACGAGCACCAACAAACAACAGGGTATGGCATGTGATGTGTTAAAGTTTGCCATTTTTGCCAGTTATCTAATGCACAGCAGCAGTATAAGATTAATTTCCTACCTTCTCCATATAAGTGATAACTGGATCTAAGGAATGTAAACATAGGAAAAGTTGAGGAGGGATGCAAAATTTTTAAATTAAGTTGAGGAGAGGGGATGTGATTCATTGGGGTCAATGTGACAAACAGCACAGTGGTTGAAATGGTGAGTCTCCAGCCTGCAGTGCATTTTAATCTCCACGTCTGTTGTGATTTGTTTGTTCCACATGCTTCACGTAATCATAAAGACAAATCATGTGGATTTTGACTGCATGTCACAAAAACCCTGGATAAATTACATCTTTTGTTATTAAACATGCAATGACAGCCCATCCGCAGCTTGATGTGCACAAGAAGTATAAACATCTGCATCGATAATCCAACATAAGCACAAGTACAGTAAAGTAAAGCTGGCTCAAAATGATTTGTGTTTGATTCTATAATGCAGCAATGCCTCAGAACAGGACGTGTCTTCTTATAGTGAAGCAAAATACACGGAACTGCATGAAGCACGAACAGTAAATCCCTCCTCAATGCTTCTTCCAGATTTACTTGCGATTCTTGGAATACCAGATGGAAAACTCAAATGAATGTAAGAAGAACTTTGTGGCTGTTTATGATGGCAGCAATGCCATCGAGGACCTGAAGGTAATATAATTCAGACTATGTGTAATATACAGTAACCTCCTTGGTCTGATTTCTGGCACACTGCATTACACAATAGAGTTTATCATTTCTGTCTGTGTCACACATATGTTTAATATTTGAATCCTGAATGTGAAGCAACTGCTCTACAGATCTTGGCATCAATGAGATGACACATCCAAGAGAGAATTGCATGTGGTTTGTTGCAGGCCAAGTTTTGTAGTACAGTAGCTAATGACATCATGCTGGACACTGGCGTGGGAGTGGTGAGGATGTGGGCCGACGAGTCAAGCCGTCTCAGCCGTTTCCGGATGCTGTTCACCTCTTTTGCCGACCGTGAGTTTCTCCTTGACATTGTTCTTAACCTCTATCATTTTACATTTGTACCAAATGCCCCGTTTGTTTAGTTCCTGTGGCAGTACCCTCCTGTGGTTTCTGTATAGTACTGCGGCTTTTTTAAGAATGAGATTGTTTTGGTAGCAGATGTAAAAATGTATTCAAACATACAATGTGTTAAATTATGACAAAAATGCTAGGTTTCTATTTATCCTCTCTTTTATGCAAGAATTCTTAAAGGAATGGATGGATTTCCTCTGTTAATGGCTTTGATTGTTTTGTCAGCCTATTCGCATCACATACATGATACACCTGTGTTTGTGTTTCAGCACCTTGTGCAGGCAACGCGTTTTTCTGCCACAGCAACATGTGCATCAACACTTCTCTAGTGTGCAACGGCATCCAAAACTGTGTCTTTCCCTGGGATGAAAGCAACTGTAAAGGTACTCCAGTTGTGCCCAAGCACATTCATTCTTTGAAACTCCCCCTTGCTGTATTTCAGTTACAGTGTTATGTAGTATGATCCATGTTGTGTCCGGCTCTGCTGTGTCACATTGAGCCTCCTTGAGGATCCGTGGCTGTAATTCTAGAAGATATTTGCAACAGGACACTTACGCAGCCCCCAATTTCCCCGATCTATCTCAAATGTTCCATTAAGTCTTCTATGTAATTTTTCACCCCGATACCACAGAGCAGTGCACATTGCTAAATCTTGGACAGTCCAGAATACCCCTTCCTCTTGGCAGGAAAACAATAATCTCGTCATCCTCATTGGCTTTCCAGCTAAAATACCCTGAAGGCCTTTTGGTTGTTTAGTGGCTCTTAAGCACCTCAGTTGATTTGAATGACTGTTAATCATGACTTTGGCTTTCAGTGAAGGCACTAAATTGCTCCTGGCAACCAAAGATACAGACTGTCCTGATGGGGGTGGCAACAAGTATATGACTGATGTACTGTCACTACCTCTAAGTGTCCCTCATATTTTATCTGTCTTTGTCACTCTCTGTATATCCATCATCCAGAGAAAAAGAGCAAAGGTGTTTTTCACCAGATCACAAAGACTCATGGGACAGTAATCTGTGTGTCTACGGGGGTGGTGCTGCTGCTCCTCATCGTCTCCATTCTGGTGCAAGTCAAACAGCCACGAAAAAAGGTAATTAAGCCAATTCATGATGAAATTAATTAGTATCATACCACAAAATATTGCTGTCGAAAAAGTTAATTCATTAAGGGTGTTCATCATAATTTGAAGGTTTTGGTACGAAAGAATAACCTGTTCCAACGGGGCGACTTCCAAGAGGTGTTTGACCCTCCGCATTATGAACTCTTTACTCTCAGAGACAAGGTCAGTTTGATTGCTTTGATGCATTATTAGCTGCACGTGGTGATCTTCTTCTAAAATCACAAATGCAACAATATAATCCTTTTTAGGAGATGTCTGGGGACCTTGGGGAGTTATCAGAGGAGCTCCAGTCCCTGCAGGCGCTCAGAAGGTCCTCATCAGGCTCACGCTGCATTCATGAACACCACTGTGGCTCCCAGGTTTCTGTCAACTCCATCAAAGCCAGTAAAGGTGCAGACTGCATGGGCAGGGGATCCCTGGAGCTTCCCCCTTTTAGAGGAGACTTCCAGAGTACCTTACCTCCCCTCAGGGATTTGAACAGCAGCCTGCGGAAGAAGAGCTGGCCTAGTATGAAACCAGGCCGAATGCAGGGACATCACGGTATGGGGGATAGAGCGCTGGGGAGGCAGGATAGAGTGATGGAAGAGGACGAAGAGGAGGAGGAAGATGGAAGGTATGATGTGTATGTACGCAGAGCAGGAAGCCGAAGAGGGAACTTTGAAATGGCCCAGCAAAGATCCTTGTCCATGGACTTCTGAAAAGGAAAGACAAGGCTGGCACACTAAAAACTGCAGCGACAACTTGTCAATCAATGCCACAATTTGGTGGCAGAACTTATAGTTTACACCACAGAGCTGATAAGCGAATAAGAATAATCATAAAGAAGTGATCATTGACTTGACTTTTTCGCTCGCCTCCTTCTCAGTGAGGTCGGGAAACGCAGGATCTGTTACAGAGAAGTACTGAAGGAGCTGCACTGCTGACTCTGCTCAGACACTGAAACAGCTGACAGGGAGCTGTTATCGTATTTATGATCAGTGTAAAAGTGAAGCGAGATGATAACGCTGTGTTTTGTTCTTGTTGTCGATGTATTTTGTTCAACACATTCTACTGTGGAGCAAGTAGATTTAGTTCTGCAACAATATTTGAAGAGGACGTGTGATTACGTTTTTGGCAAACAGTGAAAAAATCACTTCTCAGCCTTTGTTTCATCTGTTACTACCTGTATTAAGAAATAAATATCTACATTTCTGCACCCTTGGTTTAGAAAGAGTCTCATCTTGCCTTTGCTATCGAGTTTTAACACCAGATATAAACGTACCATTAGCAGTTAAGTGGTGCTCCACACCAGGAGGGAGGTGCTGTATGTGCTGATCAGGAGTCTTCTAAAAGGTGTGTCGCACAGGTAGGCTGCTTGGAATTTCGCACATAAAGTTAATTGTCAAAATACGGTGTTGTATAATCTGATTATATAACAAATAAAAGCCCAGGAGTGTTTGCTACTGGCACGCCTATCATCATCAAACTCCAGAAAACTTTTTTTTTCTTTTCACCTGTAGGCACTGAATTTGACTGATGGATTAGCAGGTGGTTGCTTGTCTAATGCAGAGAAAGCAACAAACTTTGGAATATAGACAAAGAAATGTCATACTTTAGTCATAAACAGAGCAGTGTGAGTGCTAGCAATGAACTTGAAAATAGGTTGAACTGAACTGCTAAGGTTTTTTTTACTTATAAATTAACACGTACATATTTGACAGTTGGCTCTAAATGATGATCAGAAAATGCGCTTGTGAGGAAACGTGATCAGAAAACTTAGAAGTGTTTTTGAAATCTGGCCAAACTTCCTCACACATGCTCAGCTCAGTGGTCAGTGTGGCAAACTAGGCAGATAACCTTGGAGCTTCAGGACAAAACACATTTAGAAATCCAGAAAGTCATCTCTGAGCCGCAGCTTCACAGTTCAGTCAGCAAATCTGTGGGCTTCATTAATCATATTCAGAAAATTCACTGGGCAGATAATTAATGGAGTAACTATGCACATACACACACACACGGACAAACACATGAACATGCAGGCTTGTGGCTCCAGTATGGCTGCTGTTTGTGCCAGTGAACTCCATCATGCACTTGGTGACTGACCTGTAAGTATGCTCAAGAGTAATAATAAAGTGATAATAAAAAATTTTCCTCTGGTTGGCTGCTTTCTAGACACATAAATATATCTCAAAACAGCTGATAAATAGTATAAATGTCACTCATTAAGGCTACGAGAGGGAACAACATTTATCACATATTTGTCTACTAGGTACTGTATATTTGCTGAGTACGGCTACCTTTTCAGTAACACTGTGGTACGCGGTCATTATTTTCTATCACATGATATCCGTGAATAGACACCATATCTAGGTCACATCGGATAATGGATTGCTCTAAGGACACTCAAATTAGGTCAGTAGTTGCAGGTGATGCAGGCTGTAAGACTTTTTATTGCAGTAAAGTGACCCAACAATTTGGATCTGTCATAATAGCTCAGCTTATCGCTGTATAAAAATGTTTATCCTTTCCTCAACTGAACAGTTTGAACACAGTGGAGAAAGACACAGCTCTGCAGAATGGATCAAAGCTTATTTCTAAACAGGTAAAAAAAACAAACCGAGACATGTCTCTGCTGTCTGATTCCACAGCACAATTTTTGGATGGTCACAAGCCTGGAGTTATTCATAACCCATGTGTTTTATCGCATGCATCAATCCCACATACAGGTAGGGGACTCTGTGGCCCTCAGCAAAGGAAACGTGCACAGCCAGAACTGAACGCCAGGTTTACTTTACAGTACAGCAGATACATGAGTGAGTCAGGTGATCTCTTACATAAGCAGTAACAGGTTGGTCTGCAGTCAGCTATAAACCGAGAGTTCAACTCAGGCAGGCACACATGCTTTAACATGAGGTTTAGGACACTCTAACATGAGACTGTACCTATCTTTATGAGTGTGTGTACGTCTGTGTCTGTGTGTGTGTGAACAACCATAGAAATGCCTCATGTGTGACCTCAGTTGCACAACCGCACGTTATTTCTTATGAGATAACACGAAGAGTTCAGACGCAGACATGACAAAGCAGAAGCTGTGATTCCCCTCTCGTCTGCGGCAGCTCGGCATTCCTCACTGTTCTAAAACTCACATGCTCTGAGACTGAACACTTATGTCACCACAAGTGATCCGTGCTTCTGAAATGACACAACGGTGACTGCGTACTGTACAACCCTGACAGGTTTTTCCATCATTCTTGTCCTGGACTATAGAGTACTTTGCCACTGTTACATAACAAGTCAATAATAAAACAAATGGTTAATAAGAGCCTTATCTGACAATATAAATACATGTGACAAAACACAGTAAAATAGAAATCACATGGCAGAATAATTCAATAACTCTCTACGAGACCGTTACAACAGAACATTAACAGGACGTATATAAATATAACATGGCTACAATTTATCCAGAAGCCCTTTCTGTCACCATTTACATTAAAACTATGCTACTATAATGTGTGCTACTATGACTTTGTTGCATTCATGAAAAAACAGCAGCTGCAATGAAAAACAATGCATCAGTCGTTGCTTGTTTAAACAGTCTTTGTGTTCATCTTTTTTGTTCAGTTTTTTTTAATGCTCATTCTGCGAATGGCAATTGTATGTTTCAGTCTAACTCGCCATGAAGTCATGAAGTGTGCAGATGTGCAGTCAAGTCGTCCTCAGCCCTGTGTCGTCGCAAAACAATGTCTCTCGACGTGTCTCAAGGCAACAATCAAGACGAGCTCCTCAGTGACTCGTCAAAGAAGGCCAGGCGATCATATGCCACCAGGGGTGTATGCTCCCCAAGAACGGCCTCGGTGAAGTTGGGCCGTCTCCAGGCATAAACCATGCTGTTCAGGAAGCCTTGCAGGGACACACTGGCAGCCTGAAATACACAAAGACAATACTGCTGCTCAGACATCAGAAGACAGTTTAATTACCCCATTTCAAACCAGGGCTAGTCCCTCTGTAACTTACCTGTATCATATAAAGGCCAAACAGGCTGCTTTGTTCAACGTTTGTCCAGAGCATCAGGTTAGACAGCAGAAAGAGGAGGAGAGCTACAGCAGGAAGAGACACAAGACATCAAGGATGTGGAATTTCAGATGATGAAATGAATTAGCTTTAAACGGGTATGTGTGTGCACCTGGGGCCCAGCAGAATAAGATGACCATCATCATATTTCTCGCTGTAGAAAACACCGTTTTGAATCTCCTTCTTGAACGTCCATCTCCCTCCACAGGAAAAAGCCCCTCCTGCTCATGCCTTTCATACCACTTACCAACCTTATAGTAAATTACCTGAAACAAGAAAAAAACAAGCCTGCTCACACGCATAAATATACCATTCAAGCCTTTAGGTAGCTGTAAAATTATAATTCATAACGATATGACCATCAGTGCTTAAAGAAAATATATACAAGGCGAAACTGTAAATGAAAACTGTTCAAATTGCTCTTAAAATACCGTGATTGCTTATGACTTACAGAGCAAGACAACATCACTGATGTCACGATGAGGAACAGGAAAACTCTGATTAAAGTGTCATGGATTATCTCCTGGGAAGAAAAAAAAATCATGTTAGCACAAACGCACCAATCGAATACAGTAAAATTTTAAGATACCTGTGAAACAAAACACTGCACAAATAAATGCATACAAGTGTGCAGGGAGACATTTTGAAACTCACAGCATCAGAGCAGGAATCGCTCCAGACATGCAGGAACAAAATACAGCTGAGAAAAAAAGACAAATCAAAAGGGGCATAAACACGGGGGAACAGACCTATTTCACTCCTGTAACTCTTTGAGAACAGAGACTTTGAAGGAGGTTAATTGTGAAGGTCGTGCGCTCACCTATCGCAGTATTTGCTGTCATTATGGATGAGCCTGCTCGCTGCTTTGCTAGTGGCTGGAATCACCAGAGTAGGTTTGATGAAGGGTGTGAGCACGTATGCCAAGTATGCTGCGATGGGGACCAACCTGTGATATGAGACAAACAGAATTGAAATAAATGTATACCTGGGGAATTAAATATATGGGATTTAAAAAGACGGGGTTAACACACTCACCACACAATGGCATATACAGGAATAGTAACTATTGTCCGTCTACACCGACTCTGTGAACCAGACAGACAGCAAGAAAGAAATGATTGAATTAGTCCTGACTGTTTTTGCACAATTTCTCATCTAGAAATGTGGTGGACGCCTCACCTGTCCACCCTCATCCTCTGCAGGTCTTGCTCTCCACCCTTGGATAGCACTCTTTGACTTCCATGCATAAACCACCACCAGCAGAAACGAAATAAAGTAAAATGTCTGCAACAGAGTGGACAAAGACACGGATGCAACATGACGAAGGCGTGTAACAATGTATCATCTGATGTGACTTCCCAAAGGTGCTCATTTTTCTCTTAATACATGAAAATAAAAGACATTCTCTTATTAGTATTTATGTACAGCCATAGTTTTCATTTCACCTTTGTTTGAAATAATGTGAGTGTATCAACCTGTGAGCTAACTTACATACAATATACTGCACAGACGCTGCTTATTCACATGTGGGAAGCAGTAAAGTCGCAGATCTGCTCTAAATATGAGCTGCTACTTTAGCTGAACTTTGAAACGTAGATGAGCTTATCAATGATTCTCTAATATTACATTCCTCTTCCGCTGAGCTAACATCACCTTACAGATCTGTTATAATTTGTGCCTTTGTGGTTGGCTCAAATTAATAACAGCCTCTTTACAATGTCCTCTGGAGCCCACAGATTCTGGATCCATATAAAACAATAAAAGCATGTTAAGAGAGGAGGCTTGGGGTCACCTCATTTTCACTTCCATTGGTTCAGAAATGTAAACAGTTATTTTTGCTTTGATTAAATATTGGATTTGGATATCTGGACTGAATGAAACTGGGTAACACTGTTTTTGTTCCTGCATTACATTCTTGTCTATGTTTGCTTTATGAAAAGTCAATATTTACTCTTTCCTTAACTCTTCTCACTGTAAAATATAAAGTTAATTCAGGAAACTTTACATTTAAGTTGATGCAGAGAATAGACTTAGACCATTTGAACACTTTTAAATATAATTAGCAAACATACACAAGGTTTTGCCTTTCCTTTTTTTACTGTTTTTTACTGAAAATCCTGCAGTGATGTGAAAAGACACTTCAATAGTGATCTGGTCTTAAACCTAAAAAGTACAGATACTTCAGCTGGGAAGTACCAAAATCAAACTGTATTTACCCAAAGCTCTCCTCCTCCTCTGCACCTCCCTCAACTTTCCTGTCTGGTGTGAGAAGATTGAACTTCATATTTGACCCCTTCGTCCATCAGGAAGCAGGAAGCAAGCAAAGTTTTTCATTTGTAGAGCCAAAGGGCATAACAGAGCCGTTTCTCACCATTGACAGTGGCAGGATGTATTGACAGATGGTTACACGGTCGTCAGTGCTAACTTTGTTAATGGCACTGGTGTACATCAGGATCAGAGCAGCCAGGAGGTCTGCCAGGGCGAGCTGCACCAGAAGGTGCACCTGCAAATGAATACACGTGCTGTAAAGGCTGTTTTTTGATGTACAGGCATTTCCTGTAAAATATACAAAATCCATTAAGTAACCACAACATACAGTAACACAAACTGGCACGCCACCAAAAGCAGACACACAAAGAAACACACACAGCCATCCGCATACACAAACACATAGCACCTGACTCACCTGTTCATTGAGACGCCTCCATCTCACTATGGAAACCACCAGGACAGAAAAACTCCCAATCACACTGCAGTTAGTGATGAATATGTGTTAAATTACACCATAGATGCTGGTACAACATGATATCAGTGTTGCATTCATTTTATTAATCACTTTTCTGAACCTATGCGCACGGTTTAAAATGAATGAGGAACATGAAGTTAAGGACTGGTGTTTTTTGCCACCAGGTCAAAACTAAATCTGAGCCACGATGGGTTTATTGCACAGGCCAGAGTGTCTGTGAGGTAGACTTCTATGTCTGAAAGGCAACTTATCTCAGTCACATGTGACTCTGGCATAAGAAGCTGTAAAATGACACACACTGTCAATCATAACCCTCCTCTCGGCTCCATTCGGACTAACCCGCAGGGGCTTGAAGGACTTTCTTTTTGTTCTGCATTCCAGCACCAGTGTGCCATCTCTCTTAAAGTTTTACTTTCTTTATCACAACCTAAAAAATTAGCAGCAACTGTCCTGTGAGCCACAACCCGGTGCTGAATATCACATTTTTGGTAAGCAACATGGCTGGCAATAATTAATAGAACAGAAACTGTAAGAGCACTGGAGGATTTCAGAAAGAAAACATCAGTCTGCCTCTTGCCACATATTGGCTTGCAGGTGTAGCAAACCTCCCAACAATCAGAAAACTGAAATTAATATCATAGACTCATTTTAAAACATGTTATATGGCACAGTTCTGCTCCTAAACTCCTGCTGCAAATAAATAGCGCTTGTCGCTGGTAAGGTAAATCAAGCATGAAAAATACACGGAAGCATATTACCTGGGAGTGAGTAACACTAAGTACTCAGTAGAGAGTACATCAATCTGTAAAACAGAATTCAAACATGTTGTCAGAAACAGTTCTCATACAAAGAGGCTGTTTTCATTTAATTCCATTGTAATTAAAGGAGTCATGCACAGAGAAGTAATATCTACTGTACCTGCCCTCCACTCAGTACACCATTCTGGTTCATGGTGAATATCCAATTGTCAGTCTAGTCCAAACTCACTCTCTGCTTGGTTCACAGCTGAACAACCTGCCTCCATAACAGGCCTTTGTGAAAATGTGTTTTCTTATCAAAGCACACCTCTATGGAAGTGTGCACCATATCACGTGCTGCTGTTTTGACTCCACCTGCTCTCAGTGTCTGCTTGACAGGCTGGTATCACTGCAGACCTCTTATATGGGAATGCCCAGGTGGAGTGGAAATTCCAATAGCTTTTCAGGAAATAGTGCACAAAAAAGGGAGACAGGAAAGCAGTGTAACAGAATTCCCTCTCTTCCATTTACATTTTTACCCTCTTTTAGTTATTAGATCTTAATTTGAAACCAAAATGACAGATTATTATTAGATTATCTGCCCTGCTGCCATGCTAAATGTTCATTACCTGATGTCATAATTTCTCTGTTATGTATTACTTTCTCTGTTATGTATTGTAATTTTCCCTTGATAACCAGCAGCTAACACATACTTTAAGTATAAGCCTGAACTCGCCTGATCAAGCAGACAGGTCACCTGGTTCACAGGACATCCATTTCCTGACAAACGTCTGTGTTACAGAGACATCTAGTGGTAGGAATCAGACCTCCATTTTGTGACGTAGATGAAACGACCGTTTTGGCAAAAAAAAGATTTAAAAAAAAGGGAAAAAAAGAAATATTCCATTATGTCAACGACAGCCTTATAGACAAAATAAACAAGTTAAATTTGTATGAAAAAAAACAACAAAACGTGTTCAAAAAGTCATTGTCAACAGATGTGCTGATAAAGTTGATTCAAATTGATGACGTCGTGGATTCCACGTTGGCCCGGACGTGGCACTCGGCAAAAGTCCTGTGTGAAAATTGGAGTAGCTAGATCAGTGTAAAATTGTCACACGTTGCCGTGGCTATCATCAGTGCTTCCTTCGCTGATCCACACACCTTAGGTCAGATATGGGGCTCACCATCTCGTCAGTCTTCAGCCAGTTGTTTGGCAAAAAACAAATGAGGATTTTGATGGGTGAGTGGAAGCTGTGTTCGGCTAACGTTCGTGAGCGACACGGCTGTTAGCTTTAGCTGGAACTAGCTAGTTCTTGATGAGCTTTTCACGGCAGCGCGGTACTCAAACATGTTAAAGTATAGAAAAATTGGATAGAAGCGGGATCAAAAAACAACCAACAACTTTTCAATTGACCGGTGTTTGAAAAAAAAAACAACCTTAAATTGGTTTTCCCACCAAATGTTAGCTTACAAGTTTCGAGAAGTTTGGCTATGAAGTAACGTTATGCTAACGGTAACTTTATTTAGAAAACATCTTAAATGAAAGTAAATGATAGTAGCTTTATTATTTATTTGTCTGCCATTGCCATGTGTTCATTTTACCGAATAGCCTTCATTACGTCCCATCAGTAACCTGTGATTATATTGCCGTTTATTCCACCATTGGTATCGGGAATGCATACCTTTTATCAGCTAGTAAAACTTGTTGGCATTAACTGGTGGCGTTTGCTGTTTTCGACCCGAGTTAACTTGTTATTGGGTAACTAACTCCTAAAGATGTTTGATGGGTTCGGCCTGTTTTCGAATAGTTAAAGATAATAGAGAGTGATATGTTCTCGATTAAGTTGGTTTATATTGATTTTAAGATCAGCTGTAATAATTATGGGTTGTTTTTTCCCCTCGTACTAATCGGTGAAAATGGCTCAAGCACATCTGATTGCCTTCGTGGACTCACATGTACTCTGTTATTGCATGTCCTCTACTGTCTGATGATTAGATCTACAGGAAAACGCCTATTGTGCAGTTTACAGTAGGTTGTTATCTGTAGCTCTACCTTCTGGCCTCTCATGATATATATGTTGATTTTAATCACGCGTTTTCCTTGTAGTTGGCCTGGATGCTGCCGGAAAAACAACGATCTTGTACAAATTGAAGCTTGGTGAAATTGTAACCACCATCCCAACCATTGGTAAGAGATACACTAATAGTTACTTTTAATGTGTGCCTCAACATGTTTGACTCATGGATCTTTGTGTGCAGCGCTGTTTAAGATCTGTCCCTTCTCTTTTCCCTGTAAAGGTTTCAATGTGGAGACAGTAGAATACAAAAATATCAGTTTCACCGTATGGGATGTGGGTGGCCAGGACAAGATCAGACCCCTCTGGAGACATTACTTCCAGAACACTCAGGTATGAATGTGACTGCCTCAGAGCTGTGGGACAGCTTTCGGTTTCATATGGCAAAGCTAAGCCCATAGTTAATGTAATAAGTGCAGCTGTAGTTTTTAATGAATAAGTAATTTAATACTGACATGTACAACTAGACTTTATACTCTGCTACTTATTTTAAAAATGTTTTCTATGTTTGAATAAAAGAATAGAGTTGTTGCTCCGACCCACATCGGTCCTGCATCAGCTCAGCTAGCTCAGCTGCATATTTATTGTTTATCATCATTCATCATACTTCCTCTCTCCCAAACAGTTTTCTCATCACTTGATCTGGGCTCTTATTTAGTAATTGGTAGTTTCTCAGCGTCTCTGTCCACAACACAACAACATTTTAATTTCTGGTCATTAATTTACTAAAATTAAATACACCAGCTCCTAAAGATTATTTGCATTATACATTTGTAATTTATTTAATGTATTTTCACAATGAATTGATAAATTGTTTTGTTTTTAAATTGTCAGACAATTGTGAACAATTCCATCAGTTTTCCAGAGTCGAAGGTGACATCTTCAAATGTCCAGACCCAGAGATATTCAGTTTACAGTCAGAGAAGATGAATGAAAGCAGCAAATAGAAGCTCAAACCAGAGAATATTTAAAAAATGACAACAAAATGATTAATTGATTTTCAGAATAGCTGCCATTTAATTTTCTCCCAATCAACTAATTAAGTATTCGGCTAATTGTTGCAGCTCTAAAATTAAGAAAGAGAACTCAGTAAACCACTTCAGTGCTTGTTTTTTTTGTTTGTTTGTTTTTCCCATCTAGGGCCTCATCTTTGTAGTGGACAGTAATGACAGAGAAAGAGTGGAAGAGTCTTCCGAAGAGCTCTCGAAGATGGTAGGTGTTTCATGATGATAATAATAAACTTTATTTGAATAGCACCTTTCATACAGGAATTGCAGCTCAAAGTGCTCTACGTTTGTTAATAAGTTCAACCCTGAAGGGACTGTAATGCAAGAATAGTTATTTCTGTGCAGTGAGAAGTTCATAATTTACATTATTGTCATGACATGGAGAGTAGCAGTCTTTGACTTAGAGTTGTCTCATAATGCGACCTTGTTCAATCAGAACCAATCATAATATTGCGCCTCGTTTCTGGCTCCTCAAATGTGGAATGCCCACAGTGGCAGTTGCAACACCAAAGTTGCAACATGTCTTCAGTTTTAGGCTGAAACCTAATCTCTCTGTGTGCATCACTTGTGTCATAGAACATAGTATCAGCTCTACACTGGATGACCCTCCTTCACACCACTGGGATCTGTATATAGTCAAATTAAAACCTGTATATTTGTTCATGCCTTAGGGAGTGATCAGTTTGTCAATATCTAGACAGAACAGGATCTGTGCACATCTGCATTGTGCGGTTAATCCATTAATTTAATCCTCGCACTGTAATTGCCATGTGCTACTGATCTGCTGAGTCACCAAAATCGTCTCGTGTACACCCAATGAAATGCCGCTTCACCAGGGCTCAGTTTTTGTGACCGCATGGCATTTTGAAATATCATTGTCTCACATTGTCTGTCATTATTTTAACTTGCCATTATGTCACATGCCTTTTTTATTTTACCAATGAAGTGGTGTTGGCCAGTGGGCATTGAGCCTCAGAGTAGTAGTAGTAGTAGTAGGTTGTCATTTCATTCATGTTAGTGATGTGGACCACAATGGTGTGCAATCTTTTGGATGTCCTATAAATCAATCAGTTGCATTTTTGCACCATATATTCTGACTGCATTTCTGTACAGCTCAATGTTTCGCTTAGTGTTTTTGTAAAAATCAAGACTTCTTGAGAAATTATTGTGATTTTAGAAACCCTATGATCCCTGAGTAATATTGTCTCTCAGTAAATTAATGTAATGAAAAGAAATGCGTGTGTGAAATGTTAGAGCTGATGTTCTTATCTGTTTTGTGCCCATTTAGTTGATGGAGGATGAGTTGAAAGACGCAGTTTTGCTGGTGTTTGCTAACAAACAGGACCTTCCCAATGCCTTATCAGTCAGTGAGCTCACGGAGAGACTCGGCCTAAACACCCTCCGCAACAAAACTGTAAGTGATCTGAGGAGAAACATGTTCCTTACGCCTGCAGCAACAGTCAAAGCTGTCAGCATGTGCATTCATCTCTAACTTCTGTCATATAATCTCTGACCCTACAGTGGAGCATCCAGCAAACCTGTGCCACCCAGGGCACCGGGCTGTATGAAGGACTTGACTGGCTATCCACTGAGTTGTCCAAGAACTAATGAGGGTTCAGCTGGACAGATGACAGAGACAGAGAGAGAGACTCAACACCACAGGACAGGAGAGACATTCGATCTGGCAACATTTGGTCTTCCAGCACCAATGTTCACAAAAAGGACAAGGCTGGTGGACAATATAATCATCTTTGGGAAGTTTTAATATCTCATATTTCTTTCTTTTATTATCAGTACTATTACCATATTATCTCTTGACGTAGTCTCTATTTTTCTCCTTTGTTCCCAAACTCTGACATGGCAACAGGTTGTAATTAAACTTGCAGTTGCATGATGAGCAAATGGCCTGTTGGGGAAATTTCATGGAAACAATGAATAGAGTAATGGGAATTTTCCTTTCCACTTGACATCTTGGCTCCTGTCTAGGCCGCATTTGTAGTAATGAACCACTCATATAATTGTTGGACTCACTTTTCGCCGTTGTCGAGCCTAGGTTGGGGGGTATGATAATACAGTCCTTGAGCTTTGGTGAAGGACAACTTGTAGGCTGCCGCGAGCTGTCCATCTCCCCAACCACTTGTGGATATTTGACTCCCTTGCAGAACTGACCCTTTGCTCTTTACTGCTGTGTCCTCAATCTCATGCCAACTCATTTCTGGAGAGGCCTGTAGCCCGTAGAATGAGATGGATGAGGATTGTGGTGATTTCACAGGTAGATTTTGTTAGTGTGGAACCGTGTGGCCTCCCAGTAAACAGATCCAAAAAGGAATATTGTGCCTTCTGGTCCCTCTGTACACAGACCTGAGTAATCCTTTCCTTATATCGTTCTCGTCTCCTAAGATGCTTTAGTGACTCTTTTGCTTTTGAAAGACAAAATAATGCAATAAGACACTTCCTTTTGCGCTGCAATGTATGCTGTGGTGCAGCAGAACCACACCAGTGAGTGTTGATTGCTTCTCTGCAACTTGACTTCACTATTAACCAAGATTTTATCCTGTTTGAACATTTAAGAATTTGTGCTCACTCCTCTTCCTTCATTTTTTAAAATAGCCACAAAAAAGGATTTAATAAAGATTTCAGTTCTTTCCACTCCATCAACACAAAGTCATTCTTTACCTCAAACAGAGAAAGGAAATATTTTTCAGTATTCTCACATGGCCAGTGTCACATCAACACAGTTCAGTAGCATGTTTTTGTTGTTGTTTTCTTTGGCAGCGGCTGAGTGCTGAGTTTGTTATAGACAAATACTGTATTATATTCTTAATTATTCAACCCCTTGAAACAAATGAAATTTACCTGCACATCAATTTGTTTGTGTATACATTCCAACCTATGGTTGCAGGTGCTGGAGCTGCCACTCTTAAAATTATTCACGAAAAATATTTTACAAAAAAAAGCTCTTAATAAAGCCAATGTAAAACACAAATGTGTTTTGGACTCATTGTTGAGGACTTGAAGGTGTTACTCTTTCAAAGTATATCATTAAAATGTTTTCTGGTTACTGTATTCACAGAAGGTCGACTGAGATCATGCTTTCTTAAGTTTAGAATTTTGTTTCATAATACCCCACTAAGACTGCTGGCACCTTCTAGCAGGAACTGTGCCTGATAAGAGGAAGTATAAGAGTTGTTTTGCTCCCGCCTGTGTCTTAAGACACAGATCTTGTCCCTGGCCTGTCTTTGGTGTATATCTCTATGGTTTTTTGCATTTGTGTTACATATTAAGGTCAGTAAGTGGTTGGTTACTGAAAGAGTCTGGAGCAGTTTGCATGGAAGTCAAGGTGAAAGTGGACGATCAACAGAATACTGTAGAAAAGATGCTATTATACGCAGTAAGTATTTTTGCCATGTAGGCATTTGTTGAAACTCAGAGGAACACTGAATATTTGGTCAAAGCACCTGCTCGCATACACACAGATGCAGACAGTCTGATTAACACAGTACAGAGTTGTTGCCAAGAGTTGGAACAATACATACAATAAGTACATTATGATAAAGGTGCATGTCAGAGGCAAAAATCCTCTGCATAAACAAACAACTTTGACAATGCCACAAGGTAAGTGGATGTAGAGAGAAATGGAAAACAATCTCTTGATGGAGGCATGTAGGATGCACACACACACACACACTAATGAATATAAGAATGTAACTCTGGTCCTTTCCTCTGTGGCCACAGCTCATAGTTGTGATTGCCATGATTGATTGTTTCTGTCCTGCTCGAGCCATGCAGACCAGGCTTGCAATGATGTCATATAGTCAGCACTGTTGTGTCCAATAGTTCCTTTTGCAATTGACATTTATATAGTTGTGTGTCCCAATAACATCTGAAATACTCTCACAATGTGACACATTGCTGCACTGAAATGTGAAACAGGATACCTGTAAATGCCATGCCTCTGTAACAAATGATGAGAAACAAGCTTTGTGTTTTTAGTAATAACGTTGGTCCTAGACTTTCAAAGCTGCCTCTGGTTTCATTCAATGAGCAGTAAAGCTTTTATCTATGTCGACAGTATAGTCCATGACTGATGAGTCCTTTTCATAGTAATCATTTTTTGAAGGGGAGAAGAAATCCAGGGTAAACAGACAAAAGGCTAGTTTCATGCCCATCATCTTCATGCTGTTCCTATTGCTGCACTGCAGGGGGCGATATGTCCATTATGAGCCACTCCATCTACAACAGCCCAAAACAATAATGCTATGATACATGTGTGTCAGCTTTAAGTCATGCACGGCCCTTATGGTGAAATCAATTTCAGAGGTTTTATAAAGTCAGGTTTTTAAATCATTTTTCAACAACTACTTGTTTTAGCGTTGTTATTCCACTCATTCACAATATGTCACATATATAAGTCTGTTCAGGTACTTGGTAAGAGTGGAGCACATGCTAATTAACAGTGGTGAGATTGAGAATTCCTATTTTCTCTGCATCACAATCTCAGTGAAATCATGCATGAAGCTTTATCTGATCGCAAGTATTAGGACCTTCATACATAGTGTTTATAGGTGAAGGTATAAGCATTATATAATTGGCTTGCAATAATGTGTGAATGTCTGTTCTCATGTATTTATGACAGCTAATCAGGCTTAGTGAAGCTGGGTCAGCACACAGTTGTGTGTGTGTGTGTGTGTACCTGTAAGTAGCAGGGTGGGTCAGCATAGAGGAGCACATGTGTCTTCTGCTGCTATTTCTTCACTTTCCTGCACCCCTAAACTCTGGAAATACATTAAATGGGATTTACAGTTTCGCTGTCCAACATAATCAACAAGGTAAGTTTTAAATTTCATTAGTTACATTATATTATATTGGACTATTTTATAGAATATTATGTATTCATTGCATGCTGGATATGTTATTTTTGATATCCAGTGCAGCCCTGTGGTTTATTTTATTACATTTCTTTGTACTGTGCATTTTACAATAAATAAATGTAAAGCAGAAGCTGACTCAACTGAAGTACAGCTACAAAAAAATGTCAGTTTAACAAGCTGTATCTTTGTCAAAAGCACACACACACTGACAAGAGGGTGGCCTGAGGCTCCCAGTTGGCCCAGTTGCGGCATATTCCTTTTCCTCTACAGTGTGATAGCTTAGACTGATCTTGGGGGTTTCCCCTGGTGCAGGATGATGCCGACTTTGACCTCGCACATACCAGTACCACGACCTTCCTACACCCAGGCCAGGGAGAACCTGGTGAAGGCTATCCCACCCAAGCTCCTCTGTCTGCTGGCCTGCGGAGGAAAGGACTGTCGCTATGAAGGACCAGAGTGTTGGGAATTAAATCAGCAGGTCATTCGAGGCCTTTTCTCCTCCTGGTGAGACTATGTGTCTGCAGTCTCGTAGCTGTTACCATGTTCTGTGCTCTATCAAAGTGGTAGTTGACTGATTATGAACTTCCCATTGCAGGGTCACAGACGACATTATTGCCATGGCACGACCATCCAATCATCTAATTGAGAAGTACAACATCATAGAACAATTTAAAAGGTAAACACTGTTTATTATTACTCCTGTAATGTTTGTGTGGTTCTCCTGGATGTCTGTGCAGCATGTGGAAGATACATGAGTAGTTGTAGGAATTATGAGCCTTCTTGAAAGGTGTGACAATCCTTATTGTGCAAACTCCTTGTGCACATGCAGGTAGTTTTTGGAAATCAAATGTAACACAAACGCAGCACTCATGTCAACTGTTTTATTCTTAATTTATGACTTTTTTCCAGGCTGAACATCAGATCAGTCATCAACATGCAGTTTCCAGGAGAGCATGCCCACTGTGGACCGCCCCTAGACCCTGAGAGTGGTTTCACATACTCTCCACAGACCTTCATGGACAATGAGAGTGAGATATACATACTATGTACTGTGTTTGTGCATTATAAAGTAACCTACAAACACAGGTAATCCCTGTGAATGTCCATTTTGCTCCTAAAAGCATTCATTTGTGCGCATTTTGCAGTTTACTTTTACAACTTCGGGATGCCAGATTTCGGTGTGTCCTCTCTTGTTGGTATAATCGATGGGGTGAAGGTTTTGGCCTTTGCAGTGAGGGAAGGAAGAGTGGCTGTGCACTGCCATGCAGGCCTGGGCAGGACAGGTATGAATAAACATACACAGTGTAGCTACTGTTCATGTACGTGCTGCGTGTGTCATTTTGTGCACCTGTAATGCTCTCATGCATGCTCAGTGTGTTTGCCTGTGTGTTGCTGCTCAAAAGGTGTCCTCATAGCCTGCTACTTGATCTACACCCTGCGCATCAGCCCCAGTGAGGCTGTCCACTACGTGCGGATTAAGCGTCCTCGCTCCATCCAAACCCGGGCGCAGATCAGCCAGGTGTTTGACTTTGCTCGCTTGCTTGGCACACAGCTGGTCCAATACCCAGACCTCAGCCTGCGGCATGGAGCCCCTTTCACCCTGCAGCACTACCTAAATCGACAGGCGCTACTGCTGCATGGCCAGGAGGCTCGCACCCTCAGGCAAACCCCCAAGGTCTGGACTATAATTACACTACATTAATCCTGTGTCATGAACATACTTGACTATACTTTAGAGCAGTTGACCTCCTCCTTTCTGACCTCCTCTTGACAATCTCATTAGGTGGTGTACCTACTGTGTGTGCATCTCTCCTGCCTAGCCCTGGGTCTCCCGGCTCCTCCAGAGGTCCATGCTGAGCTAGAGAAGAGGTCAGCATTGAAGACCCTGGCCAGGACTGTGAGGGAGACCCTGGTGGCCCAACAGTACCTGCCCTTACTGAGGGAGAGTCATAAGGGCTCGTGGGTGGGCTCAGGGTCGGTAACCTCCTGGGATGAGCCGCTGGGATTCTTGGAGAGGAGGAGAGAGGTGCTGCTGGACAAACGCAGCTACAGCGACTCCGACCTCAGCAAGATCGCTGTACAGGAGGTCCAATTTCACTAATGGTTCAGAGTGGCATGAAGTTTCTGAAGGAAACTGGCCATGGAGGCTTCTCTCACTTTGTTGCATTTTCTGTCTTGAAGGATCTGGAGTTGAGCCAATACCGCACCCCAGCACCTGGAGATGAGAGACACTGGTGTATGCAGGATCTGATACGACCAGATCTGAGACCAGCTAGTCCGATCTTTGCCACACATTCAGCAGCCCGCCAGACCACCAAAAAGGAATCTCATGCACTCAACATCCCAATATCTAGCATGAGAACAAGCAACAACTGTGCTAAGAGGTCCAAGTGCTCAGCTAAGAAGGCACTTCCCAAATACAGCTCCAACATTGAGGTAAACGTGGTTGCCACTGTGAAGAAAGCTGATGATAAAAAAAGCTTTGATGTGAATGCTTTAAGACCTTCTGATCTCTGTCATATAAAGTTGCACAGAAATCTACATAATCCAGGCCCAACCTCAGCCGCCCGTGCTGTTGCCAAGGCAATGGCAGACCAAGGTCCTCCAGGAGAGACCATTCTACAAAGATCAGCTCTGTTGCAGGTGAAAAACCCTGGTGCAAACCTTGTTTCACATCAGGACATATCACTTTGAGTTTGATGTCTAACGCTACTGAACTGATACTGTGGCTCACCTTTTCAACAGGAGGAACTGAACAGTAGCGACTGCGGCTGGGCTCTGCTGGTCACAGAGTCAGATCCTCACGTTCTCAGCTGTATGTTGTGGACCTGGCTGGACAAGTTACGGGTCAGTTGCGCTAAACAACGGGACATAATGTCAGTATTCCCAATTTGTCCTGGGGGTTTGAAGTAAAATGATCCCCCTTGATGTTTTTGAATTTCAGTTAACACTTCCTATACTGTGGTAAACATCTTTCTCTCCGTCTGTGTCCTCAAACCTCCAGGAGCCTGTTCTGAGTGCAGAGGATGTAGGCAGGTTGAGTTGTGCTACAAACAACAGGAAGCCTCTCAGTGTACTCAAGAGGGTAAGGAAACTGATGTATGATAAGTCATCTTTGACAGTTCTTACTTTGCACTCTGAACCTCTGTGGCAATGATTTAAAAATGTATTTTCGACATTGACAGCCACAGAGACACACCATCTACTGTCTGCTAAGCTGTGTGAGCACAGTGACCAGCCTGTGTCCACATAGAGAGGAGGCAGTGCTGCAACGACTGATGCGGACGCTTACAAGGGTAAGACAAATGTGTTTTCAAGTGTGTGTGTTGAAGAGTGTGTGTAGTTTAGTTCAGTAATTGCCTCCTTATTAAAAACCCACAGCGCCCCCAAGAGGAAATGGGCAGTCTTGCACCTTTGATGAAGGTCCTGAAGGCGAGTTTGGGAGAAACCTCCCACAACTACAGATACCTCACGAGGGCCTGCAGCACCAGTGCTACACTTTGAAGATCACAGTCCATATCTGGATAAAAACTAACAGAGCAGCTTTTTATTTTTAAAGTTAGTGGTATTTCTTCCTGGGAACCTGATTGGGGGCAAAATCAAGAGGTGTCATATGCCCTTTTGGCTAAAGACATTTTGAGATGTCACAGTAGGAAAAATAAATAATACAATAAATGATGGTTAAATTCCATTTAGCTGCTTTAGTTTCAGGGTCCTGGTGTTGTGTTGTGCATGTTGGCACACTGTCATGACTTACTGGGACACTTGAATAGAGCAGGGCCATTCTCAATGTTATTAGTACCACCTTTGTTGAGTCTCTCTAGTTCAAACTGTGTTTGTGTTGTTTGCTTGCTCTCACTTTCACACACTACCACCCCTCACACAGGGCAATAAATGCATGAAAATGTGCTCTGAAAAGGGAGCATGAGATGATTTGGTAGATGCAACAGTGAAGTACAGATTTCTGTGTTTTCATCATTTTCAAGCATTTACTGACCTTGATGAACAGTTGGTATAAAGCCGGTCTTGTGTGTTTACAATAGATTAATAAGATTGATCTCTCACCACCACATATTTGAGCATGAATGTATCCTTGAAACCATAATTACTGGAAATTGGCTTTCAGTTGTTTTAAAAAGGGTAGATGAGTGCACCTACCCTAGGCCTGATTCACTTATGCCATGGGCCAGTCCTGCATATCATGCTGGAACAGTGGTTGAACTTAAAGCCCTGAAATTAGAATCTGATAATGAGACTTTTACATTTTGTTTCATGTCTGTTTTCATTAGTTTGTAACATACTGTGTTTTAGTATTAGCAGATAAGATCCAAACAGTGTGTCCACGCTATGATCCTGTGGCCTGTCTCAGCCTTCCATACCTAATAAATCATTTACACCATTTGTATACTGTGTTTTATGTATTCACATTTAGGAAATTCCTGCACCGTCCACACACACATCCATACACAACAAACATTCAGCATGCCTGTCAAAGAGTCGTCTCCATGGCAACGTTGTCATAGTGAAGTTGACATGCATTATCTGAGTTTGGGTTCAATACACATGCTGAGTTCCGGTACAGAACCTGACACAGAGGGAGGCAGAGGCAGGATCAGGATTTGTACAAGGTAAAATCATTTCATTTATCTGTTCTAATACAGCAACTGAACTTTTAACAGAACTAAACTGAAAGCAGTCACTGATTTTATAAGTTGGTCAACATCTTGAGGTTTTGTCACAGGCTACTCCAGGTGTATGTTTCGTATGTTCACTGACTTTGGTGTGACACTGGTTTCACTTGCCCACAAATGACCACAGGCCTCTATTCTAGCAAACAGTAGCTTGTCCAAAATGTATTTCATAAACTGTAGATCACCTAAATATGTTACAGTGATTAATACAGTAAGGCTAATTTTCACTGATGTGCAACCTCAATAAGTAAGTATGAGAAATTGGTACGACTAAATTGGCCGGTCTAATGATTTATGATTCACTAACCTGCTGCTCTGTTTAACTCATTAACATAACAAGTGTAGGAAATAATCAACCACAGAAACACAGGGAGTAAGATAAATGTTACTAAATTGAATACATACGATAGATGCTGTTATGTTTTTCACTCAATGTTTTTATGAGTTGTTTTTTTTTTTGACTAAGTAATTTAAAATCTGAAATGGTTTCTTTTAAACCAACCACAGTTTAATTAGACAAACCAGCATATTTCTAACTGTTATCTTTTGAATGCTAGAATTATTTTTTTTTTTATTTCTGTTACAGTTATATTGTGACTAATATTTTTGGTTTGAGTACTGTGTGTCTACGAAGCACAACGGTGACATTTCTCCCACAAGGTTTGTTTAGTTTTGTAAAACTTTTCTACAGCTTAGTTGTGCACCACTGCACAGGCTGTTATTATATCATTCAAGAACTACTGCTGTGATTGGCTGGTGACAATGCTGTTCTCGGTGACATTACACTGAAGAATGGAGCAGAATGTTTAAATGGTGCATTTCCATCACATCGAGAAGTCAGTGAAGCCTTAAGGAGTACTACCTAGAACCTAAAGAACAATTCTAACTGTGAGATCTATCCAAAAACTTTTCCACAATACCCCCATTTAAGAGCTTATTGTAAAGAGCCTCAGGTATTTTCAGCCCAGACTCTTTGTTTTATATTTACCAACAGACATGTTAGCGATTCTGAGGGCGACATGAGCAATTTAAAATTTATGTGCGTCAAGACACCAAGAAGGCAAGTGTGCCAATATGTTTTGGTGTTCTTTCATGTACTAGCCAAGATTTATTAAAGGCTGTTTCCTGGAATTAGGTTTGGGTTTTTGTTTTGTTTTGTTTTTTTTGCCACAACCCACCCCTCTAAGAGCACTGGTGACTGAATGGAACACCAGAAGTGCTCCTTTTATTGTTCTTTTTCTTCATTACTAAAAAGCCAATCAACTGGTGTTTGATGACAATCCATCTCACCCTCAGGCTAATGTCAAACACTGAAGCTTGCGTTGGGACCTGGAGGCCCCACAGGCCAAGAGGGCCCATTGCTGCCCTCTATGGTAGCCCAGGGCCCAAGTATACACTGCCTGGACTCACAGGTATAGCAACACCATCAACACAATTTTCATATTCATATTCATGTTATTATTTACTTTGTCTGTCCTTGTTTCCTCCATGAAGGCGCTTCAAAACACGACCCTACTAAATACAAAGCACCAGCATTCAGCTTTGGGACACGTCATAATCAGACCAATTATAACTGCTCCCCTGGACCACAATACCTCATCCCCACCACCCGACATGGCCGAAGCGGTGCTCCCGCGTTTTCCCTCGGCAGCCGTTGGAAGGAGCCAGAATCGTTCACATCCCCTGGACCAGGTCAGACAAACCCCTTCCACATTAAAAAAGAATTTTTGTTAAAGCCCATGAAAATGAAATACTGCTGACTGACCCACTGAAAGCTGACAATATGCCACCTGTGTCATGAGCCACACTACTGTCATTTGAGTTTAACTGTCAGCAGTGTCTTTGAATAACATTCTTTGGTATTTCAGGCAAATACTCCCCAGAGCGTGCAGATAAGCAGATTTGTCACTCTGCTCCTGCTTTTTCTTTATCCGGGAGGGGCAAAGACATCAGAGGTTGTGAAACACCAGGTAAGGTATTGCATTTGGTGCAAGCTTGATCTGTGGATAACAAAGTTTCAGAACACAAAGAATATAAACTTTGCCTGTGGCTCACACTCCAGGTCCAGCCACCTACACTCTGCCCCCTGTGCTGGGGCCCAAAACTATGACCACACCTACAGCTCCCAGTTACTTAATCTGTGGCCGCAGGAAAACTGGAAGCTTCCTAGAGGATCTGCAGAAGGTCCACAGTACACAGTCATAAATACAGTTTGTTTAAAAAAATTCATAGAAATCCTGTAATTTACTCTTAATTCCAATATTTATCATTCCCCTCCAGACTCCTGGCCCTGCTGCCTACAAAGTTGTGGATCCTTGTATTTACAGTCAAAAACCTCCCCAGTGCAGCATGATAGGTCGGAACTACCCACCTTCTAAAACCACAGAGACACCAGGACCTGCTGCATACTATCCTGAAAAGGTGAAAACCTCACTATGTCTTAATTGATCTTCACCAAGGGCCCCAGATATCTTGCATTTTGTTCACTCACTGATATTTTTCTCTTCCCAGGTGACCTTCACAAGAGCAAAAGCTCCTGGCTTCTCCTTTGGAGTTCGGCACTCAGAACACATCTTACCTATCACTGAACATGTGACTGAATAATGTCATGTGTGGGCTCTTTTTTAACTGGAATTTCACACAGCAGAACTGAATAAAGCACAAAAAGCAAACTGCTTTAGATTACTGAGAAGCATATTTTATTGCCAGATATAGGCCCTATTGTATTGATACTCGTCACTTTGTAAGGGTTATAACCACATCAGTATTTGAAGTAAATTATACTGAATTAAAAAAGCTTCACCAGTGGCATATGTCTGACATTTGTATAAAGTAATGTAATCTGGTTTAGAATGGTTAATTACCAATTTCAGTGGGCAGCTGCAATAATTACTGGGTTATTTACCATAGTATCAATTATAATTGGACATGTCGTAGCAGCAAAAGCACTAAAAACATTAAAGATGCTCCATTCCATGTAGGTGTCCCAATAAGCCATGTCAAGGAGCCTGACAAGTCAGCATTAATGCTATTAGATACACCCTGGTTTATTAAGAGAGGACTGACTTGATGGTAAAAATATTTTTCAGTGAAATGATCTCAAATTCAAGACCATACAGGGAAAACAGCCTGACTGTAAATGTTCTTGAGTGACCAAAACAAACAGTCCAATCAGGAATTTGTGTCATCTGTTTATGTTAGCTTGAGCTGTTTGGGTGAAAATTTATTCGCTAGCAAAAATGACTCTACTTGATGTTGATCTGAGAGGTTCGAGATTCATTATATCAATTACTGTGTGACTATATTTCTAGTTCATTTATATAAATTTGCAGAACCGCGTTTCACTTTGACATCACATTCTTTATTCCGTTCACAAATGTCAACAAAATCCTAATTACATCAATTTCAGTTATTAATTATAGTTTATAAATAGTAACGGGGATAAATAAAGCCTGGATAAAATGCTTCTCCAATTTTACTGCATCTTGGATATTGTATCCTAAAAGATGTGATAGGGTGCGAAAAGAAGGGAAATGTTTTTCCAGGGCTTCTCTGATGGTAGAGTTGTTTCTTAGAATTTGTATACATAATTTCATTGCCTTTTTTTCTGAATACAAACGATTTGAGCCTGCGGAGCATAATGACAGTTTATTCTCACTGAAATTGTGTTAAGATATTCTTATCTTGTACTTTTATTCGTAAAGTGGCTTAAAATCGATTCCACATAAATAAATGAACAACAAATAACAATAGTAACGAGCCGAATTCGGGAGTAATTGTTAGGCATTTTTGACAGGCATCTGTAAGGACAGCAAGACCCATGGCGAAGTGGTCCTTCGGGCGTCCCCGTTGCATAGGAACGAAAACCGTAGGAGACATAATACAACGCTACGAACTTTAATACATGAATAACTAGACGAGTGAAGGAAATCAATTAACTTTTCCTTGTGGTAGAAAAAAATAATATACGCAAGGCAATAAGCTGTATTTGGATACGTAGCCTTGGTTAACAAATGCTATCAGCGCTAATTCAGTTAGCAGCGCTAGCCGACTGTTAACTAGCAGTCGTTGCCTCTCCTTCAGTTGCATAGAACTCACAAGAGACCTTTAAGAAGACAAATATAATCCATGACCGTGTTTGTATCATTCTCGGTTTCAGGTAGCATCAGTTTTGTTGATGTGAGGACCGACGAACGAAGTGAAATGAACGATATCGAGCCGAACCACACGATGTCAACCTCAGCTAACCAATGGCAGGCTAGTTAACGCTGTTCTTGTTGTCGATAGCCGTCGGATGCTAACTTCTATAGGAGCTTACATAATTTATTTCAGGTGTTTATACTTTCGTCTTGGCTAGCACTGGCTAATACAAGCATCCTCGTCAAGGCGATAGAAAGTAAAAATTAAAAAAGGGGGGGAAATGGCAGGCGACGTCAGCAGCATCCCTGAATTGGACCAAAATAAATATGATGCAGATGAAGAAGTGAAGATCATCTGTTTGGGAGACAGCGCAGTTGGTAAATCTAAGTGAGTATTGGCTGCAGTTCGCTGAGGCTTGTAACTGCGTCGTGGTTCATCACATTCTGTAGCATTGCTCAGTAGATAGACATGTTGTCCTGTGTAACATTACGTTGTTGTTGACTGTTTCTCTCTCTCATAGACTGATGGAGAGGTTCCTCATGGACGAATAGTATCCTTTAACAGCTATAGAAAATTATAGTGAAACATCTGTATCAGTAATTTTATGTCATCATACCATAGCCACCATTGTACGCACATGAGCATGCTGTTTAAGGTCAGGCTGGCATGCCTCTAACCAAGCAGATCAGAGGTTAAGATCCTTAACGCTTTCTGCAGTCGTCCCCAGCAGCTGTCAACCTATGCTTTGACCCTCTACAAACACACAGCCACTGTAGGAAACAAGAAAGTAGCGGTTGGTATGTAGTGTGCAGTTGCTTTTGTTCTGCTCTCAGTGATTGTAGGAAATAGTTTTACCCGGTTGAAAATCGTCTGCAAAGCTTAAACCAGCAGGGATCTTTTCTTTAAACACAGATTTCTGGGACACTGCTGGTCAGGAGAGATTTCAGAGCATGCATCCGTCATACTATCACAAAGCACATGCATGCATCATGGTAAGACACACTGGGATTCAAGGCTTCAAACGCCTTTCAGTAGCCATTTAGCCTGCCCCTTGCAGAGGGGTAACCTGAGAATAATAGGCAACTATAACAAATATTCAGAAAAGTAAGGAATAATTAAATTCTGATTATTTTAACAAAAGTTACAATAAAAATGTACAAAACCTGAAACAAAATATTGTTTAATTTACACACCACTTGGCCCTCCTGTGCATTTTGGCACAGTAAAGAAGAGATTATGAAATCTAGCAATCTGTTCTGGTTAAGATGCAGCCCTACATGTACACTTTGCTCGTTCCTTCAGGCACAAACACTTAAGATGAAGATGGCGAACCTTGTTAGACGACTGCTGGGGAGGTGCCATGCTGTCAGTAAAGAAGCTGAACTCCTTTGTAAACTTCTCTTCTTTCTCTTAGGTCTTTGATGTTCAAAGGAAGATCACATATAAGAATCTGGCTAACTGGTATAAGGAGGTGAGAGAGTACAGACCGGAGATACCCTGTTGTGTGGTTGCCAACAAAATTGATGGTGAGTCTGCCTCTGATGCTGCGCACATAACAATGAATATTTAATTCTTACGATTAATAAGTATTAAATGTGAATATTACAGCACGATAAGTAAACATGTTTCTTTAGTTTGCACATGTTGTCTATTTGCTTTTGATCAATTATTTGACCAAAAACTGACTTATAGATGTGAACATGTTTGTTTTTTCATATTTGCAGCTGATTTGAAGGTGACACAGAGAAGCTTTAACTTTGGGAAGAAGCAAGGACTCCCATTTTACTTTGTATCAGCTGCTGATGGGACAAATGTAGTTAAGGTTTGAAGGCTTTTTTTTTAAATTCTACTGTATTAAAACTGGAATTGGTAATGTTGGAGAAACTAGACAGAGTAAGACAGATTTTGAAAGTACACAACCGAAAAATTACATCCCCTCTCTTCATGCCTCTCATGGGGTTTGCTTTAACACTATATCAGCCTAGCCTTGTAGAAGACTCTGGTCATGCATGGGCTGAGTGCGAGCAGATGGGCAGGTACATAGGTAGGCCATCTAGTCATTTCATTAGACCTAAATGAAATGATTGGATGAGCTTATTATAGGCTTGCACCAGTCACAGGTACTGATTTTTTTCCTTTTTTGTTGTCAGAGCAATTTGATTTGTTGTGAATTTCAACAAATACAACAAAAAATGCTTCTAAAATACATTACCAACCCTAGCTTTAATGCCAGTGACCTGCATTTCAAACTCATTCATAGTTTTATAGTTGACTGTATGTAATTTTTATGGTCATTCTCAACAAGAAGTTAGAACAGGATATGTGATGCTCCTTTCATAAGCCAAAGCATCAAATGAATTGAGCCTGTAGTTCAGTATAATCTCATAAATTGTCCAGATGAATGCTCCTGTGTGTTGATAGTTCTGACTGAAACTGTCACAACAGATGTTCAGAGAGATGATCAAGAGAGCAGTGGACTACAAGCAAAACCCCAGTGATTTCATGGATGAAGTGATGCAAGAATTAGAGGTACACCTCTGAATATCAAAGCACAGTCTGGTCGCTGATATGCTGCTGTAGTTTTATATAACCCTGACTAATGGACATTTGATGCAAAAAAAAAAAAAAAGTTTTATGCTATAAGGAACTCCACAGTTGGTTTATAATCTGTCATTGTTGTTTTAATAGAAATGTTTCAGAAAGTCACTCTAAATCTCCATTATCTGAACTAGATTATTCATGAACTCCAAGAGCATTAAATTTTTTTAATGTCTATTTTTTGTTCATATTGAACATTTTTTAATGAATTTCCTTTGTTTGTTGCTGAAATGAGCTGTCTAAGAGGTTTGGAATGAAAGCATGTTTCTGTTGATTACATTTTGTTGCACACCTACAGAACTTTGACCTGGAGAAGAAGGAAGATAATTCAGAAGCAGATGAGGATGGATTGAAAGCAGAAAGTCCTGAGTCAGTCTGATAGATGTTTACAGATCCTCCAAACCCTCTTATCGTCTCATGGATAATTCATCTTCCTCTGGGGCTGATCAGAACAAAGGGAACGTGTGATTATGAACCGCATTTGCTGCTGTTCTCGATGTTTGTAGTGTTGTGTGCAGTGCCAGCAGGGAGCTGCGTCTGTTGGCACTTTTTCTTGCAATCATTTTATGATGTAAAAGTCTGTTTTTCAGCATGTGTTCAATGAAGATTTGATGTACCGTGTAACCAGATTGTTACTGTGTCTCTTTCTGACTTGGTGTGATCCAGCGGTATCCGAGTAGTCAACTTCAGCATATTATAAGATGCAACCACCAGTCATGTATGAGTGGACATCAGCTGAATTGAACTCCTGTGAAACACTCAGCCAGCTGTGTCCTTCATGATGATTTGAGGTGGTTGTGTGTACATTCATTCATATTAGCAGGAATGCCGAATGAATTTTAAAACTGTTTTCTGGCAGATGGTGACACTCAATTTAACACACCAATTATTTCTAGATGATGATGATGGGTACAGAGGCAATGCATATAAATAGTTTCTATTTATATTTGTTTTGTGTGGCATTGACTCCCAATAATTCACAATGGAACATCATTTTACTAGTGAGACACTGAGTTAACAGGAACAAGGCTTTGATGCAGTTCATGTTTTAATTATAAATTTATTACATAATATAACAAACATATATCTCTGTGGTGGAGATATCCTGGGCAACATCTCAGATCTTGCCTCAACCTTCACTATCACCCTTACTCTGTTTGCGTGAACAATACTAGGTAGCTTCTGGTTAACTTTTATTTCAACTTGGGCTTTCATGGATTAAATGGAGGGGGCTTCTAATGCTGCGAGTGTCCAGAAGTCGCTGGGAGAAAAGTCAAAGATGATTTGCCTGCTCGTTGGATGCTGAGAAGGGGAAGTTCACCTATGAGACAAGGCTGAGGTGTTGCAGTGATACATCCACCATTCTAAACTTCACAGTGCAAACAAGGAGAAAACCAACAATGAAAGAAAAACCCTTTGATGATAAGATCACTGGTTCCGGTGGGTGACCAGAACCCAGTGGGTTTTTAAAAAGGTTACACTGCTCCCCTTACACTATGTAGATTGTGCTTTGTTGATTAGAAAATAAGACAAAGATAACCCTTCACTAAACTTATTTGACCTAATGATGTGTAAGTCTGTTACACGTTGCCTTGTAGCATCATTTTGCATTTGTATTTGTGGTAAACTTACACAACCATCTGGACCAGGTATTCACTACAGCATTGTTTCTTCTAACCAGGCCAGCCTGTGTGAGACTATACATGTTCACCTCTAAAGTGTTTGTGTTTGTATTTATATGGGAACAGTAGGCCAAGCTGCATAATAACTTTCATCACAGTAAAATCAAGCAATTGTGATACTTTGTCTCAAAATTTAAATAGAAATGTTAATGCAAAGCTCACAGGTAGATATACACAGGCTATATATATATATATATATATATATATATATATATATATATATATATATATATATATAGCCTGCTTCTTCACAAAATAATAACAATGACCGCATTTCCACCTATAGGAAATGCAGAAGGATCTAACAAATGTCTGTAGTTCTCAAGATTTCCAGGAGATGGCACCATATTATTGAGTCTAACAGCTCAAGAATGCTGTAACTAAGATAGTCCTAAAGCAAAGACAAATATACAGTTAAAAGTTAAGCTATTTTTTGGCACATTTTTCCTTTGTGTTGTTTGTTCCTCACTGGATCACCTCATATAGCATATCAAAAACTCAGAAACTGAAGGTCTGAAAAAGGAAAAAGGAGTGCTGCCAGACAGAGTGGAGGGTAAGGAGCGCAAATGCCATCTGGGAATGGGTGTACAAAACAGTGACACTGCATAAGCTGTACCTACACAGTTACAAGGTGAGCTATAGTTGTCTTGCTACATAAAATGTGACGATGGTTTTTGTTTGATACGCTGTGGTAATGTGTCCTTGTCTGTCTCTCCCTCTAGGGCAGAGCGGTCCACTTTTTGAAGACGTCAAAACAAGATTGCAGAACAATGATCTGGAATAGATAAAGAATGTGTGTGTGCATTTTTCTCTATGTGTGTCTATGTATTGTGTGTGCATGTGAGTGTGTGCGTGTATGTGAGTGTGACACAGCCACTGCCGGGAATCTCTGATGGTAATACAGTAAGGCTATAGTGGACTAACTCCAAAGATGTAAACCCTAACAATCAACCATACACTCTCACTGTCACGTGTATTCTCTCTCTCAAACAAATACACACAAAAAATGCAAAACAAACAAGCATTTGTGTACATACAAACACACAGTCACACACACACTCACACACACTGTGGAGAGGAACGACCACACAGAGATTCAGGGAATCCAGATGCACACATGCGCTTGGACGTTGGGTGGCTTTTATGTTAGCACCTTGTCACCTTGTTTTGTGCAAATCATCCCCTAGTTCATAGTTCAGAGTTCAAAAGTTCAAGAGTTCATAGAAAGAATAAAATCTGCTCACCTTTTTCACAGGTGGTTAACTATGCATATATGCCAAACATTCATATATAGATCTATATACTTTTTGTTTTTCAAAAATTTATATGAAATCTATCATATATACATTGCTTGTGATTTTTTTAAAAAAGCAAATATTTGTAGTTTGTTCATTTTTACAAGAGTAAGTAAGTAAGTACGTTTAGAATGGACAGGATATTTGTTTTTTTTTCTGTCTTTTTTTCTGTCACTCCAAAATTCAAATGAGTGAAAGATTTAACTATCATGTTCCACACGCTACAAAATCTACCCACAGTGTCCGAGGGTAACAAATCAACAGAGAAGAGAGAAAGAAAGAGAACAGAACACAAAGAGTCCAAATGAGTCTGACGTACTGTAACACTGGAGTCAGAAGAAAAATAATCAGTGAGGTCACAGTGAGGCAGTGAGTGCTATTCCTACAACCAAGATACAACGTTATCTTCACCACCCGTGTTTACAAACTGTTAGCAAAAAAGAAAAAGAAAAAATATGCACACAACTTCTGGCCAAGGGACAGCGCCTTGGCATACTGACTGGATGCTGCTGATGCACGGAGGTCTTTCGTGGTAATAGAGATTACCTGGACTTCTGTTAGAGAAAAGCTATGGATAAAATGCTTTTTTGTTGCGTGAATAAAACTCACTGTTTCTCACTGCCAGCAGAAGCTACTCATGAGTACAATTGCAGATTTTGTATTATTAAAGGAAAATCCAGTTGTTTGTTTTGACAACCTGGGTCTTATTTTTAGAGTTCTGGCTGCCACCCTTCATGATAATATTTTACTCACTAAGTAAACCGTAGAGATACAGGGAAGCAGCAATGTTGCAAGACACGGCCAGGTTGTCAAATACTGAATTTTCTTTAAGACCTTACAGAGGCTTTCCCATCCCCACAGCCTGATACACTACACACATTTCCTGCAGTGGCATTCCAGAAGGGCACATATTTCATGTCTAGCTCATTTAAGCCCTTGTATGACAAGTTTTTGTTACACAAGTTTGGTTACACTCCAAGAAAAGGTCTGGTCTGAGAAGCATCATCAGGGGTCACAGGGATGGAAATTTTACAAGCCCTCTAGCTTTTTTCAGACTGTGGTGGTGTTAAATTGTCCTCACAGGTAGGAATTTGAATGGACAGCATCAAAACAACAGCCAACAACCTCTCCATGCTAGTGCCCCAAACTTCCATCCCTGAGTGATTAACAGGCAAAAGATGAAGAGCCCCTTTCACCAATTAGTGGTCTCATTACGTGGTCCTTACTGTTTGTTGTTGTGGATGAAGCGAGAGTCGGAACCACGCCCGCGAGATCTGTGGCTGAAGCGGTAGGGATGGGTGTCAACTGGGGTCTCAGCCTCACATTATGGGATGCCCTTTAGTATGAAGGAAGACCGTAAGAAAATAAAAACGAACAACAAACTCTCTGTCCAAGACATGATGCAACTCGTCATGCTACGGTTCAAGAAAGGGTGACCATAAGGAAAGTTTTATACCTAAAAAAAAGAAAGAAAATTCATATCTATATACTTCTGTATTTCATATATATATATATATATGATATATATATATGTGTATAAATATATCATATATATAGAATTGTAGTAAACTATTGGTGGAATAAATTTAAAGATTTCTCTCTGCTTTCTATACTAAAAACCAAAAACAGGCGCAGATAGATTTATTATATTTCCTCTTTGCAACATTGTCTTTTCTTCTGAAAGCTATATTTAGATACATATATATCATATTATATAATACCTATATATAATATTCCCTTTGGAAAACCAAAAAATTGATTATGAAAAAAGCCACGAGTGTTGGTTAAACATTCTCCAAATATAATAGATAGCACAGTCTGGGTACCAAGGCGGAGGGGTTTTCTCCTGTGGTTTACTTTGTGGAGCTCCACCTCTGGGCTCTAAAGTCTTCAGTTTAAAAACAACAGCAGGTATAGAGAAGACACACCTTTTCAGAGCTGTGTCAGCACTATGTCCGTAGTCCTGTGTTCATCATTGTTGATCTCTGTATAAATATTTTGAAAGGCAACTGAGCTCAATGTTTGGAAAGGAAAATTCTTCCTCCTCCTCCTTTACTCAAACTGCAAAAGGCTTTCAGAGGCCTAATAGATGGAGGGATAGAGGTAGAGAGGAGAGGAGGGAATAGTGAGAGAGAAAAGTGTGGGTGTTACTAAGGGAACAACTGAAGCTTTCACAAATCAAATGTTTTAATTGGAGCTCATGCGATTCTCCTCGGCAAAGAAAGACCAGAGCTCATTTTGAGGTCCGATCTAATTGGCTGCAGTAAAGGAGGTGGGCAGACACTAGGGGCCGAGTAGAGGGGGACAAATGTATTGACTTCTCCTCTTCAGTGCAGTGCCAAGTGCAGGGTAGCAATGCAGAATGGGAACGTAATGTGTCGCTAAGGACCACAGGTAAACATTTGTGATGCAGAACATAAAAGCAGCCAGAGTAAAAGAGGAGCGGTGCCTATCTTTTCTCTTTTATCAAATCTATATTTTGCCCATTCTTCATCATTCCATCCATCTGTTGCTGTGTCTCAGGGCAGGGGTCAGCTCTCTAGCAGCAGTTTTAGTGCTCGTTCAATGTTCATGCGGTGTCCAACTCGTGTCACTCCCAGCTCCGCAAAGTCATCCTTGGTCAGAGCCGGGAGGTGAGAGCCTTCGATCTCGTGTTCCTGAAACCCTGCTCGGTGTTCCCCCAGATTGATGCTCTCCAGCCAGTCTCCGACGTCGTACTTATTCCAGAGGTGGAGGGGTTTCTGGTGGAAGGGCCGTAGGGCTAAAAGTGGTGACCCCAGCCCGGGGGAATGGGAAGGTGACGGGGATGGGGAGCGGGAGCGGGAACGGGCGCTGGAGCTCCTCATTACAAAGCGAACCTCTTTAGGCTCCTGGGGTAGGCTGAGGCTGGAGGATTTGAGGATGGTTTGCGGCGGTGTAGTCGGTGAGGTCGGTAGGCCGAAGCTTGAGAAACGTCCAAGTGGGTCGCCCCGATCAGGTGAGCCTGAACCTGGGCTTGCGGTGCGTCGGGTGACGGGGTAACGGCTGCCGGGGCGGATGGTGAATGTGGTGCCATAACTTCTCTGAGAAATGGTGTGGAGCTCGCCTAGGCTGCTGAAAAGTCTGGTGGAGACAGAGAGAGACAGAGAGGAGGTTTCAGGAATGTTAACTGAGGAAGATGAAGGTGAACAAAGTGAAGATAAAGAAGAAGAAAAGGAAACCAAGCTCTGGGTTATACAGCATGTATAAGCCGCTTTAAGTTCTTGTAAAGTTTCAGTTAGTGTAGCCTAGAGGTTAATGACTGTTAGACAGAACAAGCTCGTCTCACATCACAGCAACATCGAAGCGGGGTTACGAGTCTCTGAGGTTATTTACAGCTTTGGATAAAAAGATTTTTACTACTCAACCGTGAGACATCACGTAGGACTTACATCACTATTTAATTTGAGAATAAGTCTATTTTCACTGGCACTCATCCAAACTCAGTCCATCTGACCATTACTGAAACTCTCTTTCTTCTGAAGAATTCAATCAAAAGCTACTTCCTATTAAGGCACACTGTACACTCCCCTGAAGTGACCCACAAACAGCAAAAGGCTAAGAATTAGACTAGAATCAGAGCATCAAACAGACTAACCTGAAAGCACTGAATTCACATTTTAATATGTGACACAGTACAAACACGCACACACATTTACCTACATGTATACACAGTTGGCAGACCTGCAGTCAGAGCAGAATTTCAGATTTGGTTTTCATCTTTGCTTACTTGTAAATTTGACTTTTTCTGACAAAGAATAACAGCACATAAAGAAAACAGTGACATTTACCATGTCTTTAAACTGCTGTTAAAGGTCATGTGGAGATACAGAAAGCATATCGAATGAATACTTATTTTACCTCTGAAGTGCAGCTAACGCCTAACTCAATGCAGTAAATCTGCCATTTAGGGAATCTCAACCAGCCCAACAACAGTCACACCAGTTTCCTCCACAGGTACAAAAACTGCTGGTTCATCTACCTTTTCATATCTGGCCCTCTTTTAAGAAAATAATAATAATTGTGAGTGTCTGCTTAGCCATTAGTATACAACTGATCTAATGTATGAGAAGATGGTCAGAAAGAAGAAAGGGGATGGAGCAGAGATTAAGGCTAACATGAGAGTTCTATCTATCTTGGTACAAGCAGGAAGAAGCAGGAAGGAGAGGCCTAAATGTGGTCAGACTTGGTGCGATGGTGTCTGTTTTATTCATGCATGTAGGACAGGGTCTAATGTACAGGTGTGGCACATGTTTTCCCTCTACTGCATGTGTTTGGAAACTTTGTTGTGGGTGAGATTTGGCCTAAAGCAGGCATGTCAAACTGATTCCATAAACGGCTGTGTGGCTGCAGGTTTTCATTCCAACCAAGAAGGAGCACACCAGGCTGGAATCAATTAATCAGCTGATCTCAGTCTTCAGCTGATAGCTAAGTGATTCCTTGATGTTGATTGGTTGGCCTGGTGTGCTCCTCCTTGGTTGGAACTAAAACCTGCAGCCACACGGCCCTTTATGGAATCAGTTTGACATACGTGGACTAAAGAGTGTGATGGAAACAAAGGTAGCTAGGCAGCGCACAGGCTGGAAAAATGATCAGACTACAGGGAGCCGACGGATATGAGATGAGCTCCATGCGCACTTACACAGTCGTCCTGCCCTCCTGGGCGCACAGTCAGTTCTAGACCAATCAGATCAGAGCAGCAGGGCGGAGCATGCAAGGTGAGCAGAGAGAGAGCAATGGGAGAGAATGTTAGCATCACTCCATGAGACGCAGCCTGCCAACCAGACGTATATTCTGCTTCAGCCAACTCTGCTGTCTTTGACATCCTGTATGTGTGTATGAGCGTGCACCCATGTGTGCACATGTGTATTTGTGTGTGTGTGTGTGTGCATGTGTGTTGATGTATGAGCATGACAAAGACAGCAGAGTAGGCTTCTGCACTGGAAGGCCTGACCAGTGGGCTACATGAGAGAGAAATGAGCACACTGTTCACATATCAAACACTGCACAAACAAAGAAAAACAAACAAACAAATAAATGAACAAATAAAGGGCGGGCACATGTCCCTTGACTTTTGTTGTTTGCTTTCGTTCTTATTCTGACATGATTTGGATTAAAAGAAGTATTATTCTCATTGGTAGACATACGTTTATATAACTATTGTGCAAGTAGTGGTTATTAATTAAATTTTCATGTGCTGCACTCTATATAAGGGATTTGTGTTTTCTAATCATGAAATACAAATCGCGAAAACGTTTTGTTCTGTTTTAGCGTATTTTAAGAAACCTACAGTGTCAAATAAGCAAGACAGTCAGGGACCATGGCCATCGTCAACACAATCACTGAAAAACAAAACAAAGTTATGCAAATTACATAAACAGAGAGGAACAGAAAACGAAAGAGCACAACTGAAATAAAACGAGAACCACAGGTTTCTAAAGCACCCAAATCTATGATACACAGCATGGGAATGAAGTGGATACAAAAGAGACAAAATACAGCAGCATGTGTGGTTTCTGAAGGGGTTTTAAATGGGGCACACAGTAGATGGTGGGTAAGTGATGGAATAAAATTGCAGTTTAGGGTGCTGGGATGCCTGTGCTACTGTATATGTGGAATGCTTCAGTGGATGAGGGGAAACAAACGCAGAGGCGGAGAAAGAGAGAAATAATGGTGTGCATGATCATGATCATCTCTGCCACAGCCGAGGGCAATCAGCTGTCAGGATGGATATGGCGGAGATGGCTTTGATTGCATCATCTCAGGAGAGCATGAGCCCAATCAGGAGTGAGGGTTACATGATATCATGGTCACCTTGTCCGTCCAGGTATCATGATGTTGTTGAGGGTATGACTGATGGCGACTTCAGATTTCATTTGTGGTCACCCAGGCAATGCGCTGTCTTAAGCAATAGGAATGAATGAGCTTTTCAACCCAAACTATTTTGGTAACAGACAGCTATTATTAATAATCATGGTACAATGCTTGTAAGAGGATGGGACTGCGAAACATGCTTATGAGGCTTTTACAATACATTAAAGTTTATGCTCACACAATCTCTGCTTCCGAGATGTCCACAAGCAACAACAACTTCTGTTGACACCCCTACACTGTCACCCCCATGCAGAGGACAATAGTTATGGTTACACAATTCTGCCAAGTGCCGATGTTAGTCAGCATTAAAGGCAAATAACGGGTAGCCCTGTGCTGAGTGCTTCATGAAAGACTTTCCGGTCTTTTACCGATATAGCTATGTCACTAATTTAGTGCAGCTGGATGAAAACACAAAAATGTGAAGCGCTTTGGTTTTGGTTGTGTGTTCATTCTAACATCTTCCCAATCTTACATTGTGTCTTAACACCTCCTAATCAGCAGTGAAGTGTGGTAAACATGAAAGATATTTTTTCCACCCTCTGTATTCACATGAACAGAAATGAGGATGAGAGAAGAAGAAGGGAGAGGAGCAAGGCTATAAACTGCACCTGAAGAGCGTCTGCACACTCCTGAGCTCTTTGAAAGCTACATTCTGAGATCTGAAATGGTAAATTACTGTAAACGAACGATGCTCCTGAACAGCACATTGAAATTAACATCAATTAGTGTCAATTTCACAGCTGGCTAAAACTACAATGGACAACAAAAAAAGGCAGCATTCAAACGTCAGATGTTAACTTCCAAGCTGCCAAGCCAAACACATCTGGGCTGAGGCAGGTTATTGTTCACCTGAGTCAAAACTTGAGTAGATATAAAGAGAACGCTACAGTTACTTTCACGTGGCACTTATGAGGTTTTGAAAAGGTCAGGACCTTGTCCCGTCATTAACGTAATGCCGAGATCATGAGGGGATGGTTTTAAACATGACACACCATTATAGTTCAGTCATGTTCAAATATTTCCAAAAATACATCCTTAAATCTTTGAGATTATCACTGATATTGTAGGATGTGGGACAGTGATAAGAAAGAAACAGCCGTTTCTGGTCTTATCAAATTTATATCAGCGATTGGCTGCAAAGAGCTGCGGATATAAGGATGTATAATGTATTATTTGAACAAGGACTCTGGGAAAAGCTCAAGGAAAAGCTGGAAGGGTAGCTTCTAGCAGGGTCAGAGGTTTGACCCCAACAGTGAGAGTGTGTGTGAGATGACAAGAGGCTTCAAGAAGTGCATGCCTCCAAACCCTGTTACCTTGTTTGCACCAACAGATAATCCACCACACACACACACACACACACACACACACACACACACACACACACGCACACGCACACACACACACACGCACACACAAACTAATTGACTACAACTGTCTAGTGTATGTGCTAAACACCACAGATCACTTAACAGGAGGCAGAGGAGTGCAGCTGTAACTATGGAAACAAGGAGCAGTTTAGACCCAAGACCCAAGCCAATCGATTGTAGTAGCACAGTATATCTTTAAAACCAATACTTTTCTCCAAAACACAGTCCAATAGCCGAATATTCTATCTTCTCTTTTTAATTAGTGTTGTTCCGAAAGTGAGAAATCAGGTGATGCAAACAAGGTAACAAAACATTTAAAAGCAAATAATTGAAACAAAATGTATAAACGGGTTGTTCTCTTTAAATGGGATTAGTTGATAGGGTTGTTAGGAAAAGAAGATATATAAAAAAATAAGCTCAAGTTTACCCTAGAGGCTATAACCTTAAGGTTTACTCTCTTCGGTGTCCTCACATCTGCAGAAATATAAAGGACTTCATTGTAGTTTCAGGTATGTTGTGAAGCAAAAAGAAACCCACAGACAATAGACAAAAAACAGCGCTGTGCTTCAGATAACCCTGGTGTTGCTGTGTGAGAACCAAGTCTTTGCCTTTTTTCCATACTGATATTGTAACATACTGTATGACCAATAGACCAACATTGTCAGGGAAGCTAATATTAGCAATGCTGGTGACCTGTCATCTCACTATCACTTACCATCACAGTGGACTGTCTTAAATAAGCATATTTTAAAATATGAGTAAAACCACATCATGCACAGAAATAAAACTTAACGCCTTTCTGTTTTGACTCAGCCTCCTCGCATCCCTCTTTACAAAGGGATGCTATCATATTACAGACTCTTAGTCATTGTCATTAAAATAGATTTTTCCTTTCAAATAATCAGTGAAAGCCTCAGTGTTTGCAGTCTCTCTTTCAGTGGGCTTGATATTGCAAGAACCAAAAGGGATTATCTACTGAAGTAGATGTAAATAAAGCAATATAAAATAATGATAAACAGGAGAAAAGAATTAAGCTCAGCATCTAACAAGTATGCCATTTTAATCAATTTAAGACCCTTCTCTCTGAGGATGGGCACTGGAATTGCTTTGGTTTGCTAACTGATGTCTCATATGAGTAAAAAATATGAATGAAACTTGCAATCATTACTTTTTAATGTAACAATTTGTTCTATCACTCAGTGTTAAATACAGTTTTGGAGAACATTCATCTAGCTTTGACTCTTACCTGGCACCTGTCACAGGTGACTTCCTGCCAGGGTCAAGTGATGCTCCCAGTGGTTCCTCTCCCAATGACCTAGTGTCTTTATTTAGCTGCTGTAGTCGGGAACTAAGCTCCCCCATAACAGATGGTTTTGCTCCCTCATCTGCACCCAGCCCCAGTCCCAGCCCACCAAGATTGCCCAAACTCCCAATACCTAGCCCCACACCTGGTCCACGAGGCTCTACTGGGTCCCCCCACAGCTTGGACCTCCGCTGGAAGAGGTAGCGCGGCTTGGTGGGGGCTAGTCCAGTCACAGAAGCTGAACCACCTGAGGGCAGCCCAGCACCCCCAGCTGCAGCAGCAGCCAGGGCAGCAGCCTGTTGCTGTGATAGCAGCTCGCTGTCAGAGCTCTGCTTCAGCAGAGGGTCCCTGAAGGTGACGGGTCCTTTACTGCCTCCTATCTGGGACTTGAGTCGGGGCTTAGGAGGCACTGGCGGCTTGTCGAGCACAAAAGTCTGCCCGTCGGCATAGGAGGTGTGCGTGGTGTGTGTGTCGGCAGGCTCGCCGCTTTCTGAGGACAATGTGGACATGCTGGAAACCGTGGAGACGGTGCTGGTGGTCTCGAGATGGTGGTCTCGCTCTCTCTCGCTGGAGCTGCGCGTGTCAGCCTCCTCCACGCCTGAGTCAGCCGCAGAGCCAGACTCGCCCACTGGTGGGGGCTCCAGAGGATCAGAGGGCTTCCCTGAGACAGCTGCTGCACTGGGTGGAGGTGGGGGCTGGGGAGGCTGAGGCTGTGTGGGGGTCACAGTTGGGGTTGTTGGGGTTGAGGGAGTGTGGGGTGTTGGTGTTGTAGGGGTGGTGGGAGAGGAGGCAGGTTTAGTTGGAGACACTGGTGTCCCCTGTGCCTGTGCGAGCAGCCCATTAGCGAACTCATCTGGTGGTGGGACAACTCCGATCTTACGTAGCTCCTCTCTAGTTTCCTCGTCACTGGAGGACAACATTGCAGGGGGCAGGGTCACTGTGTACGGATCCACATCCTCCTCTGAGCTTCCCTGAGCCAGACTCTTCTCTTGGGCTGGACTGGCAGGACGCTGAGTTTGAGGCTGGGCCTGGGCCTGGGAGACCATGGGACTGGGGGATTTAGCCCGTGGACTTGGAGATTTGCTGGGCTCCGTGGACTTCGGGGCAGGTGCCTGCTCTAGTTCTGGACCCACCCCGACAGCCTGGCCATTACTGGTAGCATGGACCATGATTAGCCCCGCTGTCTTCTGCTGCGAGGTATCCATAATGCTGATCAACATACTTTTTTTATCCTCTAGTCTCTTCTCTTCCTTCCTCTCCTCTACTCGGGCCTCCATCTCCTGCCGGAAGGATACAGGTGATGGTGATGTGGCCCACTGTGGTTTTGTGGGCTGCGGAACTAAAATTGATGCCAGGGAGGATCCAACTCCATGCCCTGCTGCCTTGGCGCTTTTAGGTGAGAAAGGGGGAGTTGTAGGTGCCCCTTCCCCATGTGGAGACTCTTTGGTCTGAGGGTCAATGAACATTACGCCCTGGCCTACTCGCTCCTGTTTAGTCCTAGGCTCTGGGCTGCTAGTTGGGGACTGGCTCTGGGAGGTCAGTGCCCTCTCCCTTGCGGCCAGCGCAAGAGCCAGCGGAGAGTTGGGGTCCAGGGGCTTTCCTGTGAGCGGATGGATAAAGGTGGTCCCACTGGGTGAGGGGCTCAGGGCCAAGGCAGGGGGAGGCAGCTGTCCCAGCTCTCGGGTGAGCATCCGTTCATCGATGGAGTGAGACTGAGTCAGAGAGGGGGCGTCAGAGCTGGTGGTAGACGCCCCCTCCATGGTCCCAACAGAAAGGAAGACAGTGGATTTCCTCCGTTCTTCTAGGCGACGCTCACGGTCTTTCACTGCTCCAGCAATGGCAGCAGCGAAGGGGCCCTTACCCTGAAACATCATCTCTCCCTGGGCACGCATACGTTCTCGCTCAGCCATCAGCTGCTGCTGGTAGTAGTCTGCACGGCTGGTGTGTGTGTGCCCATGGGTATGTGGGTGTCGTCCTGAGGGTGAGCTCTCTCGGGAGTGGGCAGCAGCTAAGGCTAAACTAGCTTTTTCTTGTGCATCTTCCACCTGCAGCAAGAGAAAGAGAAATGAACCAAACATGTCAAAGTCAAAGGGTTTTTAGCAGTAAAGAAAAAACAATAAAACAAACAAAAACCTAGAATTACTGCCTCACAGTTGTATGCCTCCACAAACCCGTCAAATTGTAATTTACATCTATGTCTGCTCAGATTCATGTAATATATAAAATGAAGACTTTAGGTATTTAGGTATTAGGCATATTTTGCCAATATTTTGACAAGTATGATTCCAGTGATTAACTTCCAGTGAGAAACAGCTTGTCTTCACTTATAGAGCTTAATCAAGAGCTTAATCGCATGTTGCAACAACAATCACGTAATCTCAATATCAGCAGAACCAATGAGCTTGTGGTGGACTACCAGAGGAACAGCAGGCCCCCGCCCCCATCCTTGTTGTCATGCAGGGAGGGGAACTGAAGAGGGTGGACTTGTACAAGTCCCTCAAATCAATAAAAAACGTGTCTCAACTCACAACACTCTGGCCCTCCTTTTCCCGAGGAGACTGATGATACAAAATTGATTTGTCTTGACTTTGTTAAGCTTTGCTGTTCTTGGTCTGCTGTATGTCTATTAGTGTGTAAGTTCATTGAGAGAAACAAGAAGCAGAGTCAGATTTCTTGTATGTGTTCACATGCTTGACATTAAAGCTGATTCTGATAGAACCCAAAGTTGTGGCCATGACAGTATACAGTGCTTCAAATATGGATGTTGCTGCAAAGAAGCCGCAAATTCTAAAATTTGGATGCTTCAAAAACTGGCAGCACAGACAATCTACACATCAGCACAGTTTCAAGGTGAGCAACCAAGATTTAGTGTCATCAACTCAGTATCTGACCAAATTTGAAATATGGTTACAATCTCCACTTCTGTTCCTGAGCTATGGCGTTGAATAATGGCCATAAAAGTGTTTTTGCAGAACATTATGACGTCACAGTGAAGTTGACCTTTTGGATGTAAAATGTTGTAATAATTAGTGTATGAAGTCTTGAGTTATGAGCAAAAATGTGTTTTGTGAGGTCACGGTGACCTTTGACTCCCAAATTCTTTATCCTTGAATCCAAGTGCCAACGTTCGTGCCAAGAAGAAAATTCCCTCATGCAGTGTCTGAGATATGGCGTTGAGCACCAAAATCTAACCAATTCATCCTAGATTTTAAGTGGATGTTTGTGCCAAATGAGAAGAAATTCCCATAAGTTTGTCACCAGCATGGAGGCATAAAATTCAAAAGACCATTCTCAAGATGCAACCTACCTGTAGTTGTTTCACCAGGGGACTTTTCTTCCTCTGGGGCTTGGTGGGTGTGTATAGTCCAATGCTAAATTGACCCACATTAGCGTAAGGGTTGTCAATAACCCGACCCTTCCTTTTGATTCGCTCAGGTGGAGTAGCAGCAGAAGGACGGGGAATTTCTGTAGGTTCTACAGGTAGATGGGAAGAGTCCTGGAGGATGATCATGGAGCGTGCTTTCTTCTGTCTCTCGATGTGTGTGGCCTGCCGCTGAGCGGCCTCATAAGGCAGGTCCAAGGAGGAGGGTTTGAAGCTGGAGCGTCCTGCAGGCTCATGGCCCTGACTCTGGGTCCTAGATGGGGGAGGGGGAGGGCAGAAGGCTGGGGGAGGACCAGTGTCTAGGTAGTAGGGAGGAGGTGGAGGTGCCATTTGTGGAGGTGGAGGGATGGGATGGGGCTGTGAGTGGTCTCGGAGGCTGTCTGTCATGGAGGAACTGCGGGGAAATCTGTGCTCGCCTGCCAGGGCAGACAGCCGATCCTCCTCAGTGGCACCTGATGAGGGAGAGGAGAGCACAAATCATCTGGTGACAGGCAGTAAGCTCATGTAGAAGGACCATTTTATACCAACCTAGCAGGTCCTCAGCTGCTTCATGAAAAATACACGGTAATGCATCCATCTGTAAATCTGTTAACTCACACAGTTAATAATATATCAGGTGTCTCAAACGCAGCTATACAATATTTTAATGAAACATGGAGCTAACTATTTTTAACTTATTTAACAATAAATTCAACATTCCTTTAATGAGTGTGCTTGAAAACAGGAAAAATGTTTAATAATACAGAGAGTATTAATAATGCATGTGTATATCTACTTTTGAAATTGTCTGTACTTGAACATCTGCTCTGCAAATCTGCTTCCGTGAACATCTAATAAGCACATTTGCACATTTTTAATATGTAATACAATGTAAGTATGCATTTGCAACCACGTCACTGTTAACATTTGCTAATTGTCAAGGTTTGCAACAGGAAATCATTTCTTGTCAACAGGAGCTTTAAATTTGTTTGATGAGCTTCAGCCTGCGTTTTTCTCATTCCTTGCACTGCTGTCTAGATGCTATTCTTTGTGAGTGTATTGGTGTGATTTATGAAAGAAATAATGAAGTTTCCTTATTTTATATTTTCTACATTTCAATATTTTACCTATAAGCATACTGTACATAAGATACACTATCATTCACCTGATTTGAATATGTACTGGATGGGTGATTGTTTTACCAAAAGACTTGGTCCTGGACATCCCCTTTGGTAGTGGTATGTGACCTCTCTCAATGCCTGGGTGAAGACCTCCATGTAGAGTCATCCCTTGTCTCTCAAACAGTGACTGTGGCACAGCAACACAAGTTTTAATGCTTTCAAAGCTTCAGTGAAACAGTGCATAGAATACCAAGAAAAAAGATGCACAAAGCAGTGCGTGTGTACATGTGTGCAGTGTTATGCAGTGCTGTGTAGCCCAGGTGCTTTTCAGTATGTTCTGTGTCAGATTGAGTTTGAATGTATGCCAACATAGCATATGCTGTCTGCCAGTGTGCTGTGTGTAGGTGCACTCACACTGATCTCTGCTGGTGTTATTCTCCTGCTGGTGGGCCGTTGCTTGACAGTGGCTGCTCTGTAATCTGCCTCCGAGGGCTGAGAACGCAACATAGACTCCTGGGATGCCAACATCTCATCTAGTCTCTCTGTTGAGAGGGAAATGAGCCAGAACTAAATACTGAGACATAAGACCAGGGAAACATTGTATCATCATTTCTGACAGCGCTAACACAATAGAGAATACAAACTGTGATTAAAAAGGCATCTCCATAATGTGGCTATGCTCTACAATGTGAGGTCATGCTCTGTGGTACTGTAAAATCAAAATCACTGCAATATTACTGCACTGCATCTCAATGCAAGTTCACAGTGTGTTTCCTTGAGAGTTAAGAGCTGAATGAAGCTGAAAAGAAAAGGTGGACAGAGTCCCCATATTTCAAGTGTTCTGCTCTTCTGATCAGAATCAACACTGCTTAAATTGACACAGCATTGATAAATCATCTTAATGACGTTCAGAGAGGTGTCAGTTTCTTGCCTCAGACTCACCTCCTCTTCTCCTCCGAGCAGAAGCTTGGTGGGAAAAAGATTGCGTCAGCAGAGGAGGGAAAATGACAAGAACAAGCCAACAGAAGTGACTATTCTAAAAGTTAGGAGACACACCAAGTTTTAATGACAAAGGGAAAGCAGAAATGTGACAGAAAAGGAAGAAGAGAGTGTGGAGTTTGCACGCCACTTCTCTGGCACTCACCCAGTTCTTCTAACTCAGCGGTCATGGACTTAGAGCGCAGTGTCAGGGTGGTACTGGGAGCTCTCTTGGGTGGCGGGGGAGCTGTGGAGAAAAGGCATGGTGTTGAGGATGAAGTAGAAGGGGATGAAAATCCTTTGGCTTTGCGGCTCAGAGCCCTCCTGGCATCCCCCAGACGGCCAGTCCATCCCGTCTTCACTGCTTTGATCTGGTCAATTTCAGACGAACTGGATGCCTCACACTTAGGCAGGACCTTGTTCAGGCTACGGTTGGAGCCCAACTTCTTCATATTTTATTCTCTGTCGGTCCAATGGCTTGTAAATTTGTCAGTCTGTCTCCAAAACTTTCAGTGTTTTAGTCTTTGTACTGCAAGAGTTCCTCGCTGTTGAGGAGCCCAGAGGCAGTAAATGTACAGCTCAGTCCTCTTTGTAACATCCCTACCTCTCTGAATCCTCCCATTACACACCAAACAACAGAATTTATCTACCACGATCGGCAGAATGAGTAAAATGAGTGTGGCAAGGAGAAGGAGAAAGTCATCCATCTTACTTTTAATATGCTGCCTGTCTGGAATTTAGCAGGTGTGCATCAGACAGAAATGCACAGACATACTTGCTTACATACACATGCATATCCTCCCACATGCGGGACCATATACAGATACACAGACAAAACGCCTTTAGGGAGGACATAATGACATGTGGGCTGACAGATGAAGAGATGACAGTAATTTCAACAGCTAAGGAGAAAAATGCGCTGCAGACTTCATACCCCAAAGCCCATGGGAGCCTCCCCAATCCTACTATACACACAAGGCAACTGGGCTGTTATCGTCCCACTCAAAGCAGTAAAACACAGCTACCAAATGTTAGCTCCAAATGGAAGCTGCAGAGATACAGCTTTCAGTATCAGGCTTCAAAGAAGGCAACACTAACCACTGTAAATAACCAAATTAAAAATAATGTGGTCATGTAGTTAAGCATGTTAAGACAATGTAATGTAACAGCGTCATGCCATGCAGTCAGACAACATAAAGCCAAAAACAGCAGCAGTACCTATATGCAATAACAAATTCAAGTTTCCTAACAATACCCCCACAATACAACTAAATCAGCTCACTCTATCCTGAGATCGACCAGCAAACACTCAATGCACCAACGTAGAGAGCGACAGATCTCTAAATCCCACAGATGCTCTAGTGCCTTACGAGAGCCTAACCATCCTGCTGTCGTCAGCGGCTGCAGATCTAGTGTACATACGCCATCCTGGGTACAGTCCATATCAAACATCTTCATTTCCCCACCAGTCTGCAGATTCTGGTACAGTAGCAGGGAGCGGAGGAGACAGAGGAGGAAGGAGAAAGAGAGAGGAACAGAGACAGAGTCAGAGGGAGAGAGAGATGCTTTTGCTGTAATGTAATGCTTAATTCAAACATGCAGTGTAGTCACCATGGCAACGGTGGCAGTAGTGAGGCCTCGCATGGTGCAGAGAATGTGTGTTTTGGATGTGTGTTTGCTTGAAAATCCCTGTGTGTGTGTGCGTGCGTGCGTACGTGCGTGCGTGCGTGTGTGTGTGAGCGCGTGTGTGAGCATGCGTCTGTGCATTTGTGCAAAGGTGCGGCACAAGATGCAGGAAAGTCCCACCAGAGGAGCAGTGCAGCAGGAGAGGGTGTTCAGCACAGCTCAGGATGGGAGAAAAGACATTTAGGAGAAGTTTGAAACAGGAGAGAAGAATCCCGTTCTCCCTCATCGCTGAAAAAATACACACTCCATCTTGTCGACTGCTGTTTGCAATGTCTGCCTATCTTTCCTTCGATTCACAATGAAGGATTCTTACCAACCATTGTCTGTTCACCTTTCTCCTTCTACCTCAGCATCTTAGACAGAAGCAGCAATAAGCAAGCCTTAATCGAGGCAATGAGACAATGACTTGGGGACACAAAAAGACAAAAATAAATGAAGATGAACCACTATGGTAAAGGCACACCAAATAAATTAAACTGTGACCACATATTTTTTTTTTATTTAGTTCCAATATATCCACCACAACAGTATTATATTCCACAAATGTCTTTAAACACTGAAATCAAGTTAGAATTCTGGTTTTATTTGCTTGCTTGTTGAGAGTTACAGAGAGAGAGATACAACTCTTATCTGTCAGTTAAATAAGAGGTTACAGCCAGCAGCCAGTTAGCTTACTTTAGCATAAAGACTAGATACAGAGGGAAACAGCTAGCCTGGCTCTGTCCAAAGCTAGCACAATCTGCCTACCAGCACCTCTAAAGATACAGATTCTCATTTGTTTAATCTGTACAAAAGTGTCAAAACAACAACTCTCCCTTTCACAGGAGCATATGTGGCAAGCTAAGAAACAGCAAATTGTCATTTTCATGCTTTGCCTTTTATATGGATTAAACAGTTTATTTATGCTACTAAACCAGGTGACTGACTCCTCTTCCACTGCCAGTAGTCTCTCTGTTTTTTTTTTTTTTCTGGTGTGTCATGTTTGACATCACAGACATGCTGGAAAACAGGAATAGTAGAGAGCAGCATCGAGACTAGTGACAATGTTATGGTGGTTGCTTATTTATACCTTGTATGAGATGATGATGATGGAAACAGAGAGCAACAAGCAGACAAAAGGAAATATTTATGCGGCAATGTCCGAAACTTCAATGTGCATCATCATCGCGTTGGAGAAGGGGGCGGAAATTAACGTGTCCACCTAGATATCGTGTTTCTATCACTGCTGATCGGAGCTGGAGTTGATAAATACCCGTGACTACTGCAAAATCATCTGGCCCTTGAATGAACGCCAACAGCACCCTTTCTCACTGAAGCCACAAGCCAGATGTTCGTGGGTTTATTTGTCCAGTGTGAGTGAAGCTTTAGTGAGTTTTAGAGGTGCTGGTAGGTGGATTTGGTAATTTTTTGATAGAGCCAGCCAAGCTGGTTTCCCTCCGTTTCCAGTCTTTCTGCTAAACTAGGCTAACTAGCTTCTTGCTGTAGCTTCAAATACAACAGGCCAAAATGAGAGCTGTATTGATCTTCTTGTCTAACTCTATGCCAGAAAGTGCATTTCCCAAAATGTCAAACTTTTGCATTAGCTCAAGTATAACAAGTGACTGCACTCAATCTGAAGAAGACCATGACATGCTTTTCAAAGCTCTAAAAAAAAAAAAAAAAAAAGAGGTACAAAGTTGACCTTCAGTTAAGATGTTTTTATCTAAATATGTTAAATTGCACATACTGGCATTGGCCATATCAAGCAAAGATGAAAATTAAAATTATGACAGACAGAAAAACAACAAGGGTGAGAGACAGATGGAAATATAGAGAAAACAGAGAGATAAAGAGATTAAGAGAGACCATAAGGCCCTGAGTGGCAGGATTTAGTTGATACAGTACTGTCCCAATAAAACTAGGTCAAACCCATTTATCACTGTCTTTGTGTCTCAATTATCGCAAAGGAGGTACACACACCACTTGACCGCACACATGCGTGCACACACACACACACAACTGCAGTGTAAACAGTCCTGAGGTCAGGACTGTGTGGGAGCTGAGTAACAGCGAGCTCTGGTTGACATGGAAACCACATGAAACTACAGCAGAGAAACGTGGTAGAAATCACCTTGACGATGGAAAAAGACACACATCTCCCCAAGTACATAAAACCACCTTACATGACATACAGTTAGATACTGATCATTCATACTGATGAATAAGTTTAATAGTAGTTGAGGGGTCCTTACAAAAAGCACACACGTAAAGCAGGATTTCATGTGATTTCACATGCTTATTTGTGTGACGTTACATTTTAAATATTACATTTGGGGAAACGTGCTGCTTTTTTTAAAGGGAGGGCAGAGAGGGACTTATCAATTCAGCTGTTCGTTACCTTTCTTGCGAACGACCTCCTCAGACTCTGGTTTGCGTGTGACAGACACCACCTTCATCAGCAGCCTGTTGCCCCCTTGCCGGATCAAGGAGACCACCTGCTTATGGCCCACCTTCACTACATTCACCCCGTTTACCTAAATGCACAAAAAGACAATGAGGTCTGAAGTGCAACCTTTTATAATGCTGCTTATGCTACAAAATTCTGGTCAATCAGGATGAGATACTTCACATGATCAAACTTCATACTCAAATCATGTCTATTCTTCTTGTGTGATATCCACAAATGCACTCATGCAGAATTCTGTAGTTATTCTTCTCTGTTCGCAGCCATCACCAGCATGTTCAGTGATGAGACAAAAACAGATGAAGAAGAAGTAAGCCAAGCGGTGCCCTTAATTACCTCAATGAGGAAGTCTCCTGTTCTCAAACCAGCCCTCCAGGCCACTCCCTCCACATCCACAGACTCCAGGTACTGAAGGGCAGGGAACGCTGGGGTGGGGGTGAACTCTTCAATGGGCGTCTCGGCTGAGATAGAATACACAGAGGAAACCCGCACAGAACAGTTAAGTGAAATCTGTAGCTTCCTTTCATTTATTTTTGCTTTCTCAGTGAATGAGATCAATGATCACATCTGCTCTGGAGGCAGTGAGCTTCAAAACTTCTCTTTCAGCTTTACTAAAATTACTTCATTCATATATTAGTCCTATTAGTTGACTAAAGATGTGTGAATATATTAGCCAGGAATACTAGTAACATTACTACTAATACTAGCCCTGAGTAGATGTACTGCTGCTGCCTCCTACACCTAAACGACACTACTGATGCATATAGTATAGTTGCACATGTTCACACATACATATCTCAACAAAACACACACACACAAACACACACACACACACACACACACACATAGAGACACACACACTTTGTTAAGTGAGTGCGCAACCACAAACTCCATTTAATCTTGGAACAAATCCAGCTAAATCACTGACACATGAGACTTCTCAGACGTCCACTAAGTGAACAGCAGTGTGTGTTCGTGCATGTGTGTGTGTGTGTGTGTGTCTTTAAGGGTGCTGGAGAGTAAAAGACAGAGTGAGTAAAAGAGAGCAGGGTGGGCCAAGATCCATGGTAGTGAGTGATGGAGCAGTAAAGCACATTCAGGCTCCCGGCAAGGTGCCTGAGAGGGGTTGCCATGGTAACCAGGCTGAGCAGAGCAGGGAGAGCTGGCACGTGCACGAGTACAATGAATTTGTGGCGACGGAGATGAGTCAAGAGGAGATTTCGGTTAAAAATGCGAGAGGCAACAGCGTAAAAACACTTTGAGGGGATAATGGACAGGAAGGATATAAAGGAGGAGGGGGTGAGCAGAGAGAAACAAAAACAAGGACAGACAGAGTGAAGATGAGAGAAATAAGAGAGGAGGGGAGAGAGGAGCGCGTCTCTACTAAAGCTGAACGCCATGTGCGGGGAACAGATGGGCCAGCTAGCAGACAGCTCAGCCATGGATGACACCACCAATGGGGCTACACGCACTCTCACACACACAAACACACACAGGCACACACACACAAACACGCACACAGGAGCCTGAGTGCATCTGAGTATACAAGCTGAATGTTGACCAAAGCTGGTCGTGTTGTTGACTCACACAGTAACAATACAGACTGAGTCGTACTCCGTGACTCAGAGCAACAAACTGCTTCTCACATCAAAACGTCAATCTCATACGTTGAAAACAGGTGCATGGCGAACAGGAATTTTTGGCAAACGTGTGTGTGTGTGTTAGTATCTCACCTTTGGCTCCCCGCAGGACGAAGCCAAACCCCTCATTTTCTTTCTTCTGTAAAACAGCATTTTTCTCCTCTATGATATAGTCACTGTGAAGGAGAGAGCAGAGGGAGAGCAGGTATGAATCCAACACCATCCTCACACACAGAGAGAGAGAGAGAGAGGGGTGAGAGGGAGGGCAGGAGAGTAAAGAGGGTCGGTCGGGGGGGTTGACAAGTGGGAGGAGATGTAGACTCTCACACACACACGCACAAACACACACCTGTACTGTACTTCCTTTCCTGTTAAATAATCAAGCTAAAAGCCAAGGAAGCAACCACAGCTCAGGATTCCCAGGGGTTAGACTAGTATTTTGAGAGAGAGAGCGAGAAAGAGCCCTTGTCACTGAAGTATCTTTGGGATGAAACCTAAGAGTGAATCAATCTCCTGGCTGATCCCTCAGATGAGACTTCATCTGAGGAGGGTGTGGAGGGCCTCTGCTCAAGAAACTGACAGAGATGACTCAGATGTAACATTATGCCATGACTAATGACAGAGGGAATGGGAGGCAAAAGCAAGTGAGTAGTTCATCACTGCCTGATTTTCCTGAGTGTTGAGGGGTGGAGGCTTTCAGATGGGGTTAACCTGTGCGGCTCTGTACACACTTAATTGGTATTTTTTTTTCAAGCCATGAAACTGTGCCCAAAGCCTGTGAGCCAAGACCAAAGCAGAGTTAGAAAGGCATTTTTTAGCAGCAAAGCAAACACTTCAGCAAAAATCTGACAGTCTAATGCAGAACAGTAAAACAACATTTTAAATGTAATTATAACGGTGCTGCACCTTAAGTGTAGATGACTATAGCCTTAGCTTGGACTTGATGTAGACAAACGACATAGAAATTGAGGCGGCACTTCTATCTTCCAGTCTTTTCACACCACACTTTGACTGAGGGGACTGCTGCCAGTCTACAGCCTGAACACCTCTACAAAAAGCCAAGAGTTTTGAAGTATTTTGGGATTTTCAGAATTATCAGTCATCCTACCTCGCAGCTGAGGCAGATGTAGTGTTCAGATTGCAACTCAGTAGGCGGCTGCAGCCTCCATTAGCTTAGTTACAATTCACTCTCAGACTTACCAAGGGAACACAGAGCCCCTGCTGCTGGAGCCAGGAGACCCGTAACAAACCTTTCTGCAGTAGGGAGGTCAAAGGTTTGCTTTCATAAAAAGCTATCTATCCACTTTTGCACCAATTATTATGCACAAAACACTGTGCTGGTTAAGCATCATCAGTAAGATGCTGTTTCACTCCAGACCCTTTTATCCACAATGCTTTCATCTCTGATCTGTGCCCCAAAATGCTGCATTAATGCAATATACTCAGTGTCTTTGTTCAGAGTCTCTATCCGCCTACATAAGTCAATAAAGAAATAACTCTGATGTAAGACTTAGAATTAAAATGGTAAGTGTTTCCTCAAAGTAAACATATCCTTTGACATTTGTGATTCTAATATACCTCAGACTGCAACTCAGACATCCATCAAAGAAACTGTACAATTCAACTCGATACATTCTGTCCTACCTGTTTTGTTTTTTTTGGAATATGCAGCTGGTATTTCATTTAGACAATTGTATGTTGCACTGGCCCCTTAAAGCCTCAGTCTCATAGCTGTAACCTGGTGTAGTGCTGTGATCATTTTTTTATTATGGCACCTCCGGAAAGCAACAAGCAATTTGCTTCATAGTCTTTTTCTCCAAGTCTCAACAAAACTGTGTTTGATTAAAGATACTAGCTGCCATTCCAAAGCTGTATTCATTCCATGTAATACCTCATGTATGCAGGCTATCACAGGCGAGCGAGATGCTAGTGCTACAAACCTGGAGCTCTGGAAGCAGAAGTGACATTTAATCTAACTAAAACCCAGAAGGCAAGAACCTGACATTTTATGAAAGGCTGAGAAAGTTGGTGGGAACAATGCTCATTCAGACCATTGCTGTGTCTCAAAATGACACACTGTGGCATTAAAGTGCGAATTTGCATCATAACAACACCAAGCTTTGCTTGCTATGCCATTATCAGCAAACAAATCTGACTTAGAAGAGAGGGAACACTCCCACTATCTACACAATTATTGTCAGCTTGAGACAGGGACAGCAAAAAAGAGAGATATTGAGACTGACAGTCAAAACAAAAGTATTAATCATTAAATAAAACATTAAACAGATTGAATTAGAACATCCTGGCAACAAATCATAAAAATATGAGGCACACAACTATGCACATGCCCTCTGGTAGACTCTACTATTATGCATGTGCATGTACCACTGCACAGACACCCACACATTATAAAAAAAAAAAACAACAACAACTGTTAAACGGAGTTATGCAATGCAATATCATGTATATTCTACCATTAGAACTGAGTGCACTGGCAGCCTTATGCCTTTAGATGGCAGCAGCTCCTTAGCTCTCCAACACCTTCTCACATGGACTTTTTTGCCCCTGTTCAGGCAAGGACAAAGTCTTTGATATGATGATAGTCTGTGCTGTACAGTATACACTAATGGACACAGCTTGGTCATTGTAGTCGCATGCTAGCTAAAAGAATGAGGCTGTACCTGTATGAGGTGAAGTTGTCGTAGGATCCCACAGTGTAGTGTCTGAACAGTCTCTTTGTGCGGTCCTCCCGAGTCTCTGTAAGACACATTAAATTCATCTAATCAGACAATCCAGCGCTCCATTATATTGCATGCCAATATGAAGGACTTACTGATCTGGAAAGGCTAAAAATATACGAAAATACATAAGCGTTTTCACATTGGGCTGAACTAGTGTATTTAAGATAGAAAGTGTATGTATAATAATGATTTTGGTATTATTTAATTTGAAAAGAGAAGACATATAAATGGTGAGAAAAAATAAAACACTCCTAGTTTTGATGCGTATAGAATGATGAGTAGTAAAGTTTGACAAAATTTTTATTATGGTTTCATATCTGAGGCACTTTTGCAATTACCCACACATCATGCAAGGCTGAAAGTCCTCGTGCAGTGCAGCGTATTGAAAGCAAGGTCAGCCACATTTCCCGGAGTGTTCTGTTCTCGCAGCAGTTTGCCACAGAATTGAGTAAATGAGCGAATTTAGAAACATCCAAGGAGTGCACTGCTTAAATATTGTTTAGGAAGGACAAAGATAATTTTTTGGATAAGATTCAGTTCTGGTAGTGACTTTTACAAATCCACAGAAATCCAAAAATGACAAGGTTGTTTCTGGGCCAGCTCGTAGCATGTTAGTATGAAAATGTCAGCAAAAATTTAATACCGTTAGCACAGAGAGGAATTAAGCTATTATTTGTCATAACCTACCAGAGTATAATTGTTCTGTGGTATTTTTTTGTTTTTAAAACTGTGAAATAATTGCATAACTCTGCCTTTAAAGTGTTTCTCTTTAAGTGGGCAAATGCACTAGAACAGGAACCGCGTTGAGCTCAATTAATATAGTGTGTGTGTGTACAATACGTGTGTGTGGTTCCTGTCAGCATGTGTAGATTTATCCTATGGGAGCGCTGATAGAGATCGATGCCTGCTCCCCATCCCAATAATACAAGCTGCGCCTGCACTAAACAGCATTCTGCTGACTTCACACCCCAAGACCCTTTCAGACCAAACAGATGCTCTTAATTGGGCAAAGCTGTGAGAGTGAGGGGCGTCCTGGCAGTGATGAGAAACACAGCATGGAGACAGGAGCCTGGCTTGTAACCTTGGTCCCCCCGCTCCGTGTCCTGTCACATTTTACTGTCCGACATCTGATAAAGGCAATACGTCAAGCTGTTTGGGATATCCTGTATATGTGTGTGCACGAGGAGGAAAGAGATGTGTAACGAGTGAAAAGGGAAAGAGATCAAATACGAGAGCAGACTTGAAGCTGCTGGCATCCTCAGATCCACTTTAGCCTGTCCATCTGACTGTGTGTGTGAGTGACGGACTGTCAGCTGAGAACAACTTGAAGCTCTGATAACTGCATCCACTGACACATGGTGACACAGGAGAAGGTCAAAAAATAAATAACATTAATCTAAAAAAAAAAAAAGAACTTAAATAAATTCTCAAATTAACTCTTCACTCGTTTGTTTCAGCATGATTGCAAAATGTGGCTGTCCCCTTCCGTCACCACACACGCCCCACTCGCAGGAAGGAAGTTGTTTCAGTGAGTTACCTCCTGGTCACAGGCTGCAACTATGTGGCTCCCTCAAAACATTTTTCAGTATTAAAAAAAGAAAACCTTTGCCCTGTTTGGAACTATGTTCTTGTTAAATTGTGTCTTTTTGTTACTTTCATGAATTATCAGCCACAAACAGACAGACCACAAAGGAGCGTGACAGCTCTTTGCTATTAAACATCAGCATCAAACATCAAGTTTTGGGTTCAGTCTATCAGAAGAAGAAAAAAAGTGATTCTTTATAAAGGTCATAATTTTGCTGCAGTGTTTAAGAAGACAGGGAGAAATTCAGTTTGAAAAAGACAAAAAAATAGACGAGTTTCTCAAATAGCAGCATCTGCATTCAAGGGACACGTCTTACATTTTCTATTCTGAAACATCTCTTGCTATCTTGCTCTTACTATGCAATCAATTACTGCTCTCTCCACCTACACAAATAACCCACAACAGAAGGCAACAAGTTCATGCCTGTTTTCTAAGGATGGACAAAAGTAATTCCGGGAAATGTACTTCAGAGCAAATTGCAAACTCCACTGGAGTTGATATTGTGGAAATAAAAACCTTAAGTTGTTTGTCTGAATTGTCTTTTAGGAACCCCTCAGCATTCATCTCTGTAGAGATGAATGCCCCCTTCAAGTGGATGAGGGTGTAGTTGAGGGCACCTTCCTTGTGGCACTCAGTTCCCTGGACTGGGTTTATAGGTGTACTGGAAAACTGCAGAGGTAATGATGTTAGGGCAACGTTGTAAGCAGCAGACAAGTGTCTTCCCTCCAATCAGATTGTGTGTCTTTAGCTTTTCTCTGATGCCAAAGGGAAGCCCATTGAATTGTTTTTAATTTGCTCTGACAACCGGGATGACTAGGACACACATGAAAAGTGCAAAATTGCAAGCTAAAATACAAGAAGACAAGGCAGGTTGCAGCAAAGTGGGTTTGATTGATTGCATTGATTGATTCACAGCGTCAACTTGTGCACTAAGTAACATGCAACAAAAGGTTCCACCTTAAAACTTGTTGGTGGCTGCCAGTGAATTAAGTGATTTTTTTCTCCTGTCTGTAGCTAGAACATTAGCTAGTAAAGATGAAAGGTAACAAAACATCCTTCTCATTTGTCATTTACTTTTCTGAATGTTTCTTTATTTGTGATGCATTTGCAAAGAAACCAGTCTGTTAAACTTGGCCAGCTCTGCTGCTTCCACAACGCCTGCAGGAAATAGAGCCTGCCTTGCTATGTTTTCGTAGCCTATTAGATGAGCGTGACCTCTGCCTGCACTGCAACTTTGTTTCAGAATGGATGTTTCGAATGCAACTTCATTTGCACAGCACAAGCAAGTACATTATATCATTCAAAACACAAATCTCAGTCTGTTTGCCTGTTGCCTAATGTATCAACCTACTACATCCATGGTATCACCCAATACTACTTAGCTAGATGTTTGGCTGCCTATGGCATGCTAACGCAATTCATAAACATCTGATCATGAGGTGAGTTACAGCTGACCCAATCTTAATCGTGAACATGCATGCGTGCATGCATGTGTGTCAGTCCTTAAACAAAGAGCACTACACCTCCGAGTGTCAGAGGAGGTGAGAGAAGAGAAGTGAGGTGAAGCTTGTGGAAGGAAAGCGGCTACAAGAAAATGAAGTACAAGGAAGTACAATGTTTCCTCACAAAAACGTGAAAGAAATTTAAATAGCAGATTAATCTGTGGGAGAGTATCAAAAAATGAAAGGTGTAATTAAGAATGAAGCTGAGTGGGTGTTTTTGGGAGGTTATCGGTTATCAGAGGAGCTAATAAGGAAAAGAGAAGTGAGGTGAGGCTGGCTGGTATTTTGTCTGTGTTAGAAGGTTACTCTACGTCCGCTCTTGGGAGGACAGACGTGGCATTTTGTTAGCACTGGTTGTCAGAGGGAAGTAGCGATGAAAGAGAAGGTGATATTTGGGGAGGAAGTTGTAGATGAGTCAGCACTTAGCACATGCTCAAAAAAAATGAGCCAAACGCTGGATAATTTGGGGAGTTGGTGAGTGTGAATGTGCACACTGGTATTAATTTACGTGTCTGAGTGGTATATGTATGCATTTGTGTACAGTTCGTGTGTGTGTCTGTGTGCACACCATGTGATGCCAGATGCAGTGTAAGAGTGTGAAATGCAGCTCATTCATCACAGCTGTCATCTATTTTGTACAGCCCAGGAACATCTAAAGGGAGGGCCCTGATAGCAGATAACCTAAACTCCACTTCCATCTATCACACACACAGGCAGAAAACAAAAGGCATGACAAAGGGCATCCACTGTGTGTAAAGGCTATTGTTTAAGTCAGTGTACATGTATTATTATTTATGTTTTTGAGATGCTTTCTAGTACAGGAGGACCTGGTTTAGCATCAGATAGGAATAAAACAAAGAGAAGCATCTTCCACTCTGCAGCAGAGCTACAACATCTGGGCTATCAGAGGGGGAGATAAGTGTACTGAGAACTGGATGCTGCTCTGTAAACCATGTGTTTTACAGTCACATTGAAAGAAAGCATATCAAACGATTACCACCTTTACCAAGCACCATGTCAAAAGTGACAGCTGGTTGGCTTTAGTAATGGAGATATTATTGATGTCCAGATGAAAGAGCTCCCGTTCCCCTTCAAACCACGCATACAATACTGAGAGAGCTAGTTTTTTTCAGACGAACAAAATATAAATGAAGACAGAGAAAAATACAGAACATTAGCAAAATAGATATAAAAATTAAGAAACAACTGAGTATGACTGCATAGTATTTAGTAAACACACAGAAAGAGAAAGCAGGAGCGGAAGGGAGGAAGTTTATTTCCCTCTGAGAACAATATGAGGGACGATTGCCTGCGAGTGCATTAGAAAGTGCCTTCAAAATGTGGTTTAATAAGAGAAATCTGGAGAGAATGGCACTTTCATTAGACTGTAGATGCTGCATCTGGTGGCAAACACAGATCTCAGTTAATGCACATGAGATGTAGAGAGGAAAAATGTGGTCAAAGTGTAAGTCATATTTAAGCTGTTTGCTGAAAGAACGATATATACTATAGGTATGATGGACACAAGAGCCAGAATTAACATTTCCTGAGTCGCCCTGGCCTCTGTCACAGTCTGATATGACACAGCAGCACAAACTTCTACACCCAAGCTCATTTAAGCTTTTAGGGTTTCGGTTCAAGACACCTGGCGCTTAGTCTGTCTTTCCTAGGAGAATTTCTCTGTTGCAAAGGAGGTGGAATATTTCAGATTTCTGATGACAGCAAACACAGCGCATATGAAAAAGGCTGTTCACACCTGCATGTGGGTTTACACTTGCTTACGAGAAACAAGCCCAAAGAGGTCCAAGCATAAAGTCTTATGGTGTGAGAGCTAACATGTACATTGACAAACCTATCCTGCATCATTGGAGTTTATATGGACTTGCAGAAAAAATCTACATTCTAAGTTTTACTCACAGTATGTTTTATGCTGGTGACAAAGAGCTCATGACGAAACACCAGAATGTGAGAGTTATTTCAAATAGTGGACATAAATAACTAACAGATGGAATCAGAGGACGAAAAGAACATGTTCTGCAGAGCAACATGCTTTCAAAGATTTGTGTGATATAACCTTGTGACTTGTCAGCTTTGTGTTCCACCAGACCCAACCTGGGAGCAGACTGAGACCCAGCTCATCTCGGTGCAGTTATTTGATCTAACCCACAGTCTAACTGCAGCGTTTCAACACCAAACCACACTTCAAGTTTCTTTCAACAGCGTCATACAGGTACATATGAACACAAGACTTCGCTGGGATGAGTTCAATAGTTTGCGTGGGCCGCTGAACTAAACTGCTTATGTCACATGAGACTACAAATAAAGCAAAAAATAAAGCAAAAGTTGTTGTTCGGTGACTAGTTGACTGGCTGGTTAGCTGTGATCAGGTGCAGTGCCTGAGATTTGTACAGAGGAGAATTTCAATGTCTGATACAGCATGTGGGAGGGACCATATTTGTGCACTTGTGTAGCTGTTTAGAGACACACAATCTCTTGTGCTATAAATCCAAAAGAGTAAAAGGTATAAATTCCCAACCAGAACTGAACCAATCATGTATGAAACAAGGGTTTGAATGCACTGATGATGTTGATTATCTTAAAACAATGCAAGCATCAAAAGTGTTTCAGCCAAAGCTGCCTAATATGTCTTAATACAACTAACAGAAACTTCATACTTCATACCTCATAACTTCCATGGAAACGGCATCACAGTACTGATCACAGAGTTTGATAGACAAGTGATTTCTGGAAGGTGCAGCATGACAGAGAAGTTTGCCGTTGGGGCTTTCTTGCAGAAAGTCTTCCTGTAGTATAAAGAGCGACACAGTCCACGTAGGGGGACGGTCAAACACAGGACTCACCCTGGATACTGCAGTGTGTGTCCCGTGTGAAACCAAAAGTCAATGTTGACTTGCTTTTTAACCCAAACCAAGATCTTATCCTAAACCCAACCAAGTAGTTTCAGTGTCTTAACCAAAAGTAAACTGTGGACGTTTGACAACGTTAACCACGTGTTGGAAAGGTTGGAAAACACTGGAGGTGCAGTGCAGTGCAGTGCAAACACCTTTTGATAATTACTTTGGACAACAAAGTTAGCTAAAGTAGATCATATTAGTCCTATCACCAATCCAATCCTTTTTCCATAGAAGGGGATTTTTTATTTTGCTAACCATGGTTACAGCTGGTTTACAAAAAGCTCTTTCTACTCCCAGCACAAGGTTATATGCTTCTTCTCAGCATCACAGCTACTAATATAGCTTTTTCGTTTATTTTGCACAAACTTAAAATTACAGCTGTTCCTTTGTATTACTGCAGAATTTACCAACAGCGCTGATTTTTGACTAACTTCCAGTGATAAACGCGATAAACGATTGAAAGGTTTTGTTTTCATGTGTTATGAGCGATACTTCATCCATGAAAATGTGAGAATACTCAAAGCTGTTTGCCTGTTCTCACCAGTGAAAGCTGTGAACACAGTGTGTTATAGTCGAGATGAAAGCATATTTAGCACATCAAGCTATATGTCATGCTGCAACATTGCCACTCTTTGCGCCACCCTGTTAAAGCTGCTGCATCACTGAAACTTCCTGCTGTAAATGTTCCTGTCTTTGTCCCGAGTGCTTCTCCATTCTGGACAGATTGTAACACCTTCCCTGTCCTTGTCTGAAGGACGCAAGAGTCACATCACATACACACAGATGCACGAAAACACAAACCAACACAGCACACACACTGTCTCTGAAACCTGCTGAATGAGAATTAACCTATGCTGGTTTACCACTGATAAGAGCTGCAGACAAATATGTGCACACACACACACACAAACACTTATCAAGGGAGCCTCATTGACTTTTTAATTCTTTCCTTACACGCCCCCACTCATCCCTCCTTCCCTTTTCTCCTTCTCTCCCTCTGCCTCCTCATTCATGTTGTGCACGTTAACCTCCCACACCAGGTGGATAGAGGACTCAGTGAGGGGCGTAGTAAACTCTGAGGGCTCCCTATACCTTGAATACTAAAACACTGTTTAAATTAATAAGAACAATGTTGGACTCTCCATTCCCAACTTCCCAGGAGCTACACAGGCTGTGAGAAGATGCTTGTGTCAGAAGAAAAATAAAGAATCATCCTCTTTCTTTCTCTTTTGTGCCGTCACACAATGTGCCTGTCGTTGCAGAGATCAACAGGGAGTTGCTGTATCGTGCAGGTGGATACCAAGCTAACCCTCTTGAACAGAGGACAGAGGACAGAGCAATATCTTCATTTTTCCTCTTCATCTTCCTGACTGTATTCCTGATTTTCTATTCTGCTCCAAACGACTCTTGAAGAAGACTTTAAAAGAAGGGTGATTTTTTTTCATTTCCAGATAAAATTAGTCATACTCACAATAGGACAGTGTGATAGAGAGGACAATGAAGGAAAAGAAAAGTCAGGGCAAAAGAAAAAAGCAGGCTCTGTATCAATTTAATCTTCATCTCTTCTGTTCATATAGGGAATTCAAATAAACCATGCATATAGCTGCAGTATAATATTCAACATCAAAGGTGACAAAGCTGAATTTGTAGAAGTACATACTTTTGATATGTGTATGATGCTCTAGTAAATCTTTTCATCAGGCCATTTGTCTGCATACATGGACATGATAAGGAGAATGTAGGGTAGTTTAATTAACTGTGAAGTGGATTGTCTGAACAAAAAGAGAAAAGATGAACAGAGAAATGATGTTAGAGCGGAAAGACAGGGAGGACAGATTAAATAGAAGACTGAACTGGAGTACAACAGCAGGAGGGAGGGAGGGCAGTAGATGACAACAGACTGACACTGAAAATATCTCAAAGAGTTAGTAAGACTATATTCTGCCAAATAGTGCAAATTAGTGTCTTCAGAAAAAAAAAAACAACCCATATGACAGTTCCAGAGAGGATTCATTCACATTGATCAGTTCTGGTCAGCCATCCGCAGGGTTGAGGTTAGGTTAAAGTTAGAATTTTTAAGGTGTTTAAAACATTAAAGGACCAGTGTGTAGGCTTTAGTGCCATCTAGTGGTGAGGTTGCATATTGTACAGAACTGAATACCCTTCGCCTTACCCCTCCATTTCCAAGTGTGCAGGAGAACCTACAGTCTTTCTAGAGGCAGTGCTTGGTTTGTCTGTTCTAGGCTACTGTAGAAACATGGTGGTGCAACATGGTGCACATATATAGAGCTCAGTCTAAGATAACAAAAAAAATCCTTATTTTCAGGAGTGTACACACTAATAAAAACATACTTTCTTACATACTTTTCTTTCGAGATACTAAAGTTGCTTCCACCTTACTGAGGAACTCACTGGAAACAATACATGAATGTAATCCATCTTACTGATAACAGCCTCACTGTTTACTGTCTCTTTCCACATTGTCAGATTTGTTACTGCTAATGGTGCCAGTATACTGTCCTCATTCAGAACTGCTTGTTGGTTGGTCAAACAGCTTCAAGAACTTCCTCCCCCCAAACTTTGTCCGACACTTTCTAGAACTTTCCGAGTTTGACACAACTACTTCTGTCACTTTTCACGTTGTGTACAACCGAGTGCAACACTATGACTGCCTTCCAGGAGGGACTGTTGGAAAAAAGTATGCCGCTATCTGCATTTTTAAATGACTGTCCCTCTCTATGACAGCCGGTTTTTCACTCCGCCTTGGAGTGTGGCCATTTGGAACAGCTATAATCACTTTTGCATTGACAAGGTTGGAAAACACGTTGTGCTAACTACGTCTTTTCGAGCGTAACCCAACCTTATTGCAAACGTTACATCCTGCTGCTGCTGCTTCACATTGAAAATGTTCAACTTGTGAAACACAAGGTTGTTTTAAATGCAAGGCAGCCACAGGAAATGGCGTATTTCCCACCATGGCTAGTGCTGACCGTGATTGTTCATAAATAATGCATCTACAAAACAAACCACAATAATTGTGATCAGGTGACTAATGGAACGAGAAGTTCCATTAGAAGCCACAGTGACCTGCAAGCAGATGAAGAGCTAAAGACGACAGGCTGAGCACCTCCAACTTGTCAAGGTCACCAACTTTACCGAGACTTGCTGTTGAGAGGAAAATTATTTCTGACAAAGTGGCCACTTAATGAGTGTTTGCTGCCCTGAATAATGGGACTTGCAGTATTAAACCATATGTGCTGTTACCATGCGAACCAGGACTGGAATCTTAAGGATTACTATTCTAAGGGAAAAATCACAGGCATAGCTAAGGTTAGGGAAAGATCGCTGTGATTGCCAAAACCATGACATGACACAAACTGCAGTTTCTGGTCACACACTCTCTACGCCCATACGTCAGTCTTGACGTCGTCTTTAAGAGGTGTTGTTGTGGCAGTGTGACACTACTTCTACCTCTGCTACTGAAGTAGGACAAAGTAATTATCCACATGAACCCAAGAGGTCACAAACTGTTTTACGTGTTTGAACTACGGAAGTCGAGAACAGCCACGCTTGCAATTATTTTTCTTAATGGCATTATCTTGAGATCACGAGTTAATTAACTTGATTATCTTGAGATAACAAAGCTCATTTTCTCATGATAACAGGTTAATTTATCTCGTTATCTAGAGAAAACAAAAGACCGATTTCTCGAGATAACAAGATAATTTATTACGAGAAAATGACTTTCTGTGCTTCAGCCAGCAGCTGCTCAAATAAAGCCTATTAGAGTGGCACAAGTAAAGACATTATTATCGCCATCAGGAGACTTGCAAGCCTGCCCCACTGTACAAAGTGACCCTCACAGCATCTCCACATACAGACACCTGTAGGTTGTTCACTGTGACCCGATTATTTCTTACTACTTTTATCAAAAAATGTATTGCAGGAAGCAGGAAGTCATGTGTTCATAGCAGTTCAGAGCTGCTTCAAGACTTATGATATTAGTTATGACACCAAATAGTTGAGCAAGTTAGCATCTGATGCGTTGAGCAATAATGGATAAATATTGATAAACATTTTAAGTAAAAAGAGAAAAGACCTTTTGTTTTTTTTTTGTTAAAGATCACGTTTTCTCCAGATAATGAAGTAAATGATGAATAACTGCAAGCAAGGCTGTTCCTGGCTTCTGTATTGAAGCAATGACCAATGCTGTCACTTTTCTGGTAAGGACAGTCTCAGTCTCATCCTGCTGGGAAGCTGATTTAAGTTTTCTCTGGTGAGTTTTACATCCACCAAGACAAACTGTCTAACACTGTAAAAGCCAAGAGAAACAGAGAGGGAGTGATGGAGGGCAGAGACTGTTTCTGTGTATAAAATCAACAAGACGTTTTGACCAAAGAACAGACAATGCAAGACGAGATTTTAACAAAATAGAATAGGAGATGATATCTAATACTGCCAGCACTAAAAGAAAAAGTGTGAGAGCTGGGCAACGTTTTGTCTAGGCTCTGTAAGTCAAAATGCCAGATCTGCCCTCTCTTATTTCATTAAGACCAACAGAAGGTTGCCTGCATAATGGCATTTATTTGATAATCGTGACATATCTGTATTAAACACACCACGAAGAACACTCAAGTACGAGTGTACAAGTAAGAGTAAAGCGAAAAAAGTTTTCCATTTGTGGAGAGGGGTGGGGCTGAGATGAAGAGGAGGCAAAGGATAGCAAGAACAAAGGAACAAGTGCATAAATGGTCAGACCTTTAATATCATCTAAGACGACATTGAGAGGACCTTAAATCGATTCTTTGTAATGAAATTCTGTCTCCAACTGTAACGTTTTTTTATCGCACTGATTCAAAATTTCAATCAGTCACTTAAATTTGCAATAGTGCACATCATCCTCTTCTAAAAATGGAAACGCTTGTCTGCTTGCAGACACACACACTGTTTTTCTGTCTTTACTACATGTTCCACCATGCTGAGTCATATTGTTAGTCTCTCATTTACAAAGGGGGGATATTTTTAGGTTGTCCTACAAAACACCATTTTAACATTACATGCAGACTACAAGCCAGCCATCAGTTTGCCCTCTATGGTCGTCGGTGTGCTGACATCAGAACAGTAGAGAGAGCTGTGGACAGGCAGTGACTTACCCCAGTACAGGTCATGACATGTGGAGTTTGGTGGCTCTGCCTTCACGACCGTTACAACCCCGTCTATCCTGCTACAAAGCACTGGCAGATCTGACACCATGACTGGACAACAGTCCATTTCTTCAACTCCTCTTCGTCTCTAAGACTTTGACAGGGAGGTCATCCCTCCACCCTGCCACTGGTCCATCTCCTAGCTTGAATCACTGAGAAGAGCTTGGTCTGGTAGAGTCGATTAAAAGCATTCCTGAAACTTCCATTTTGTGCAGGCGGCTATTCCAAATTCCTCAACACCATCTTCCTGTTAAAGGATTCCCAGTTGTCTTAGGTTTGAGAGTGAAGAAAGACTTCCTGGATGAGTAGCACTGAAAACTGTGTGTCAGTATCTCTGACCTTTATGTCCCCTTAATGTTCTTTTTCCGCCTCCAGCAAACAACTCCAGCATATATTTCACATCTCTGCTGTCTTTCCGTCTCCTCCTCCTCTACCTCAGAACCAGTTGGTTTGTTGTAGTTCCTTCAGAGAACTTGTCGTTACCGTGTAAGTGTCGGAGGCAGAGACCAACGGCTATAAATACCTCCACTCTGTCAAAGTGGAAGCCTTGAATAATTCAGTCAAATTCAGACAACAAGAAGGGACTACTGTACAAGCTCTTCAAATGCTGTGACAGCTCATCACGGCACGCCTTTGAGTCAAGGTCAAGGCAAGAAGAGATGCACTCAAACAAACACAGACACAAGCACAAATATTCTAGGAAAGAGGAGGGAAGCAGGGAAGTAGGAGTGTTCAGTACAGGAACAAATGTATCTTGAACATCGAATCCTTAAGCTGAACTGACTGTACAGAATCATCAATGTTACTGACTGAATCAGTAGCTTTTACGTTGGAACCTCCCTCACTGGTGGCTGAAAGTACAGTATGTCAGCTCAGCAGTATGATGTACAGTATGTTGCTTCCTATTTAAAAGCTTACTAAACTACGGGAAATTGAGCACTGCTGTGGTTCTAGTGCTGCATCCCTCCTCTCTCTCCCTTCACTTCCTGTAAACTCTCTGCTGTCCACTAAACGGGGTAACAGGGGGGTTACAGTACTCAGATTACTTTTTTGATGTAATGAGTAATGTAATGCATTAGTTTAGCAATTCAAGCAGTTACTTAGTTTCGTTTTCAAATAGGTAATATGTTACAGTTTTGTTAATGGATTTGTTCCTTTTGTTGCTGTTATAACCCTGATTCCAAAATAATTTTAGAATCAGAAATAAAACAGAATGTGATAACTTGCAAACCCTTTTTGACATATACTCAATTGAAAACAGTGCCAAGACAATACATTTAATGTTTTACTGATTTTTGTAAATATCAGCTTATTCTGAATTTGATGCAGTGATACGTTTCAAACAAGTTGGGACAGAGCAACAAAAGACTTGGAAAGTTGTGTAACGCTCCAAAAAAAAAACACCTGTTGGGAACAATCCACAGGTAAACAGGCTCATTGGTAACAGGTGATAGTATCATAAGGAGCATCCTGGAAAGGCTCAGTCGGTCACAAGCAAGGATGGAGTGAGGTTCACCACTTTGTGAACACATGATTGTATATAGGATGTTGAGGTGTGTGTGACTGTCTGCAGGTGTGCTGAAGTCAGGGCGGAGCCACCAGCTACGCCTCGTCACAGTAATCAAGAACTCATATACACAGCTCTGCCATCCCCACCCTGCCTGATAATAGTCTCATCTACCAGTAAGTGTTGCTATACTACACTTCAGCCTTATGTTCTGCTCTTTGAGATTTGGTTTTCTCCTGTTCTCCATTCCTGTGACTAACTTTGTTCTTCGTGTCTTCATGGTCCTGCCACTCCTGACTCTGGCCCTGCCTCCACTCCCTTGCCTGTTAAAGTGCTGCTCCACTCTGCTCATCCAGTTCCCCTGGAGACCTCTCAGGACCTGAATCTCCTCAGCTTGCTCAGCTCCAATCCCTGGCTCTCTCCTGCTGCTCCCCTCCCCCTTCTTCGGTCATTCTCGTTTGCATAATTGTAATGAATTCTTTAACTGCTCATAGCCACAAAAAGCAAAAAAAGAAAATCCCCAATGCATTTGTAGTGTTTCTGTTTCTTTCTATTTCTAGAGCATTGCTGCATACTAGAAATAGAAGGTATCCAATCATACAGTTATCAGGGCGCATGTGTAGCTCAGCTAGTAGGGGACAGTCAAGTAGACGGCCTTTACATGGTGGAAGTGCTTGCATTATTTGGAATTTGGGAGTGAAAGGGACAGGAACACCAATGAAATGCAAACTGTGTCCGGGCGACGCGTGTCTGTCAACTGCAAAGACCTGTACTTCAAATTTGAAGAAGCACCTGCAAGCAAAGCACTCAGATGCCCTCGTTTTTTTCCACGGACTTTTATGGACTTTACGGATAACTTTATTCTTTGCAGTTGAACTGCAAAAAAGTATTAACTTGTTACATTCAGTGTTTGGGGCCCCATACCCTCTTGATTTTAAGTTTAGTTGTTAAAAAACAAAAGTTAATAAACAGCTGTAAAGGACATAATGTGTCTCTTATTCCTGTTATTAGCGCACAGAACTGCAGAACTTGGAGCACAGACTTTGTTATGCAATGACTGTAGAGCCAATACATTTGATGTACAGTAGGTTATGCACCCTCTGGACAATACAACCAACGCAAGGAATACATAAGTAATCAAACCTACCATGCTGCGTGCAAAGCTTCTTTGTCTTTCTTTAGTATGATTGCATAGGGCCAATATTGTGCTGACTGGTAGAAAACAGTCTGAACCGCCAACAGACTGAATTTGCTTAGAATCTGATACTGAAGATAGTAAGGAGGAGTGACATAATATAAGCATTGATGAACATGAACATGAAAAAACAATGATTGGCAGGCTCCAAAGAAACGAACGTCACTGTCAGTAACTCAAAACTTTTTAATTGAACTGAGCAAACTGATTCAAATCAAAAGAAAGATTAGTAATTTCCACCTCTCCAACACAGGAGAGTGAGGGACTGGTGCTGAGAGAGAAATGGACGGAGAGAGAGAGAGAAACATGAACAAAGAGGGAAACAAGGGTGTCCTGGTGTAAAGGTAGGCGTGTGATTAGTCATGCCCAGTCAGACGGATGCTTTACAGCTCTGCCAGGTAAGCTGCCCCCTGTGTGTGTGTGTGTGTGTGTTTTGCAGTTTTTAGATGTTATGCCCCGCAATGGAACACGCTGGTTGGGAAGTCATGGCAGCGAAAGACTTTATGTGGACAAAATGACTCAGCCATCTGTATCTACAGGTTACTTGTAACACTGACTACTACAGGTGAATACGATGTGTAACAGCCATTCCACTGTGAAATAGTCTTGACTTTCAGAGAGAAATGCAGTAACCTGCCCACGTGTTTATGTGTTTTTTTGTGTGTGCATGTGTGTGTAAGTGACCTGCTGTTATCCAACGCAGCACCTGTCAAATGTGATATGTCTCTGCTCCACTGCGAGACCTGCTTCAGCTCTGATTCATTGTTCGAATAGCATCGCCATCTATTATGATTTGATATGGATCTGTCCTCCAGAGGGGGAGAGGAGGCTCAACACACTCGACTGACTTCAGATGAAAAGTACAGATAGTGGCCATCACTCTGCTGCAAACAAACAAACACAACACCCCCCCTTCCACACACACACACACACACACACACACACACCCGCACACACACACCCACCCACCCTGAGATGGGGTTAAACGGCAGGACTCCTCTTGAACTGCCATTCTATAACACTGACTCAGCTAAACTTTAATACCAAAGACATGTCTTCCAACCTGTGGTTTAGACTCTCTCTCTCTCTCTCTCTCTCTCTCTCTCTCTCTCTCTTTCTCCACGATGGATTAGCTGGCTATGCTAATCTGTCTGCTGACTCCACACACTATATAGACAATAACTTAAGTGTGTGCGTGTGCATAAGCGTGCGCATGTGTCCATTTGCATGCACGTGCACATACACTGCTCTGTGGTCTCAGCATTTGCATACTCGCTCTGCATTTAACAAGTCGCCGCTCGAGAGTTACTGACTGAACTCACTATCAACATAATTTGCAATCTGAGCATGTACGGACAAATTTATCGCACCATGAGAGAACTTAAGCGAGAGTAGTTTGTCATTGAAAGGTAAATGTTTTTCTGTTGCTTGCTCAGTTTAACCTTTAAAAACACTAAAACCACAGACTGAATAAATGTGAACAATAAGACATAAAATGTAGATTTGCTGTTAATAATAAATGAAATAATTAACAACAAATCACAGCATACAATGCACAAGTTGACCAGAGGGGCTTGATGAGTGATAAGGACACACTGGAGGATCAGAGCAACATTTGTGATTTTTATACTCAAATGAGTATTTCATTGATTTCCTACGGAGCAGCTCTAGATGTTTCATTACTCTACCATCACCGATCTGATCTGGTATTCTCTGGTTTTCATGACCTTGGATTTGACTGTGCTAAATCAAATTACGTACATCAACTCAGTAGACTTCCTTTTAAGTGACAGTGGTGCTCTTGAAAATATAATTTCTTTAAAAATGCATAACATTTAATAATTATAATTAATTAATAATAATAAACATCTTATGTTGAGGTAACATTGAGAAATCCTGTTATCCTGTTAAGCACATATGGTTTCTAAGAAGGTAGAAAATAAGATGTGGGAATTAAGAAGCTAGTGTTACCAACATGTCTTCGGTGTGAAAGGCCTTGTTAACACACAAAAACACTTATATGCATTGTGCTAGTGTGACATCATAGGTGTGAAGGGTCATCGTTGGAGCCATTCTTGAAATGCTGATAATGTGACAGGAGAGAAAGGACAGCTACAGTGATGACAGAGGAGAGAAAGAAAAAGGGAAAAAGGGAAAAAGAGAAATGGTATGAAGTTGTGAGGTTCCTGTCAAGTAGGCAAACTCTGTTTGCAGTCTAACACGTGGCTTAAACACACCCTGTAACTATCAAAACAAATCACTCAGCACGTGAGGGTGTGGTAGGCAAGTACATGTACTGTATGCATCGATTTGTCTTTTACATCTGCAGGTGACATTTAACATTTTTATCTGATTCTCACTGAAATATTTCTTCTTAAAAAACAAAAGAAATAAAGCTGACAATAGCAAAACAGATGGTAGGATACCTTCCATCATGAAAATAACAACAATAATAATAATGATAATCAGATGATGTCCATGAGCTCAAACTATCCATTTTTACAACTAAGTGATGCATTAAAACAATCGGCTGTACACATGATGGCTGATCACTGAATGCCCACCAGCTTCAGAATTCATCCATAAGATACTTGGTTTAAAACAAACTTGAATACACATCACATGTAATACTTGATAATTCGCTTTGGACAATCCACATGTGGCTCCCTGTCCCCTGAGGACTCTGAGGACATCTCCTGCTCTGTCTTCCCTCTCTTTGTCCTGATTCTCCAAGAGCACTCTTATCCCCAACTGACATGCTTTATTAATTATTGAGCACTTATGTCTCAGTCGTGTAGCATGTTGTCACATGTGTACAAAGCTGTCACTTTTCTCCCATGGGGTTTTGCTTTAGCCCGGCCTTGAACAGAATGGCTCTCTAATTAGGAAGCGGCCATGAATTTAGCTATTTGCTAAACCTCTCCACCTAACAGCAACTGTTACACATCTTAGTAACTGTAACTAGGCACCGACATGCCTGTTAATCTTGTGTGTCCATGCCCATGCAGTGTATGTGAGGCACTAAGAAGTGCGATACTCAATTTCTCAAGAGTGTGGAGGGTGGAAATTTTCTTGTCTTTCAAAAACCTAAAACACAAAAGGAAAAGTGTGAGGAATGGGTTAAATCTGCTCTCACGTAAGCTGCATATGTTAGCATGTCTGGCCAACTACTTTACGATCTACAGTAGTCTGTCTCTGCTTGCGTGAGAGTCACCATTTTAGCCAACAAACTTCACGGTCATCAACTAGAAAGGAGAAGCCTGCTTTTGTTTACTGCTGTGAGAAGTCGCAGGCAAGGTGTTTCAAAAATAAGACAAAAAAATCTGCCACTGTTATCACTAAACTCCTCCATATGTGTACTAATAAGACTAACTATTGGACTTATAAGTAAGTAAGTAAATATGTTAGACTAATAAGCTTTACAAGCGTAGCAACAGTAATCAAGGATGCTGATGCTGATATTTGAGTAATACACAGCAAAATACATCCCTCAGTATCCACATTGGTGACAATATGAATAGTATTGCAACTCCCTGTGAAATAGTGTCAAATATTTCGACCGCTGTCATAGAAACGGGCTTAGATGATCTCTGAAATCCATCATTGTAGCAGCAATACCTATATTACCTCTACTGCAATAATATTGACCTTGCAGCTTGAACAGTAGTGGAGAAGAACCAGGTAACAAAAAGGCCACACAGACCCACCACTTTTGGGGAAACTATACTAATATTTCCACAGTTTCGACCAGATGACTTCCTGTATAGTCCCTCAATCCATTGCACCATCTCTCTATCCCTTCTTACCTTTCTCTTACACCCTTGCTCAACTTGCTCTGCCCATGTCAGTCTCAGCTGCCGCAGCAACGCTGATGTTTAAGCATTCTAGGGGAGTGCAGACACACTCCAAAACTTCTTAATGGGCAGGCTAAAAATAGCTCAGGCTGGATCTGACTGGGCTGATTCATGCGGCTGTGAGTCATTCAACTGTGCCGCGGTGTGCGGAGAGCAAGGGAATAGAGTGAACGAGCACAAAGAGAAAAGAAATAAAAGTTTGCACGCTTGTTAAGATATCAAACCATTGAGAAAATCAAGCATTGCTTATCCCATCACAGAGAAAAATGTGCATTATTATGCTGTGAGTGTATGTGTGTAGAGGTCCTTAAGGACAGCTGAGGCTGCAGCACGACATAAAAAAATTAAGGCTGACATAATGGAAATTTGGGATGGTAGAAATGTATTTCTGTTTCACTTACCATTTGGCAGAATTTGCCTATTTACATGAATGCAGCATGGCAGCATCTTATTGGGTGGTAGCAGGATGGGGGGGTGGGGGTCTTCAGCTGGAAGCTGTAAGACCCCAGATTGTAGCCAACGACAGTACTATTGCAGAAAATGAGTGGCCCCCGGCAATTTGGTAGCATCATTAGAAAAGGAAGAGCAGTTCATACTCACATCATTATCCCCTCCATTACCACGGGTAAACATCTACAATTAACCCCCACATAGAGGCCAGCAGCATGTGTGCTGTGTGTGTGTTGGGGGGAGTGTGGCGCTTGCAGGATGGCTGAAGATATTGAGGCATATTCCACAGATCTAACAACAGAATGTTTCCATTTTTAAAAAAACAATGCTGGACTTTCAGTCGTCAGTGAGGCACAGTTCTGTTTTTTTACCCTTCAACGAACAATGATTTCTAATAACACATGGATACTGCACACCTCCCCAACGAAATAACATAGCAGCCATTTACACACAGCCAGCAGCATTTCACCACTGCATCACTCATTGCACTCTTAATGAATTCAATCAATAGTCTTTGCTTTTTGCCCTCATTTTCCCCATCAGTTGCTCAAGCACTCCTCTTTCCTATTTTTTGTCCTAGTTGACTTCTACACTTCGCCTTTGTCTTTCCTCCCTCTCTGTGTCCCCTCGAGCACCGGTTGAAGATGAACTGTTGGCTGCAGTTGGCCTCGGCCATGCAGAGAGAGAAGAGCAGTGCGGTGACAGATAACAGCCAAGAGAGTCGGTGATGGTTTAAACTGTGCCTCTTTCATATGGTCACCTGCTTCCATTCTCTTTCTCTCTCACTCACTCTGTCTCTCGCTGGCTTGCTACCAGCCTTTGCCCATCCTCTCTCGCTCTCCCAAACCGAAACAGCTTTTTCCCATCATCCCATTTTTTTGTCTTTACCCCATCTCCATCATTGCTCTTTCAAAGCTGGCAGAGAGGAGCGCGAAGAGATGGAGGCAGAGATAGATAAAGAGAGACAGCACTTTCAGAGTCATGACTCATGGGTGATGTACAGTGGCAGAGAAAGAGAGAGGGAGAGAGAGCTGTAGTATTTGGGTTACTTAATTGTAGACAGAGCTGTCTTTCCTTCTTCACGAGGCCAGAACATATTGGCCTAACTGTCAGTGATGCCTCAATGGTTGCCTTCATATAAACAAACCTGTGTGTTTTAGTGTGTTCCAGTGTGTGTGTTACTGTGCCAAACTGTGTTACTCTTAGCTTTGCAATGCCTCAGCAGATTCAGAAATTAGCTCATTAATAAAATACTATATTAAATATATTGTATTGCATAATATAGTTGAATTTTGATAATTAAACACAACTGAAATTCTTAATCACTCTTAGAAGAGAAAAATGTATTAATTCTTCTACAGATGTTCCTTTTGTGGTGGCTGTTAATGAGAAAACGCTTTTTTGGAGCCACTCGGTCATGTGACGCTGCAATACCATGGGTGGCCACAACATTTCCTCACAGCCCAGTGCTGTCCCTGGGGGCTTGGTTTATAATGTCAGTAAAACAGCAGTTAGACTGCCTTTATCTTTGAAACGTGACACATGTCTGAGTGAAATGGCATATATGAGTGAAACAAATCTTTTTGATTTGATTGGATTGTTAAAAGTGGCTGCAAGTTTTACCATTTGACATCCAAAGAAACTCCTCCTCCAATAATAACAATAAAGGTTTCCAAGAATAGAAAAAAGACTAATTTTGATTTTTATTTGGAATATAACAAGAGAAAAACAATTATGCAACAGAGGAACCCAGTGTTTTTAACAGTGCTTGGTTTTCTTGATGGAGAATATCAGCTTTTTGATTAAAGGTAAAATAAATGTATCCTATATCAAACATTCCAGTTTAATGTCAAAGAGAGAAACAACAATACATAGTGTCAGAGAGGAAGGACAGTGAAGGAAGAAGACATTTTCAATCCCTGTGAAATAGGTATCTGAGGGTTCTGAGTTTTTCAGGATTTATGAGTAAGTGGGGCTCAATATCAGCCCCATCTCTCTCCCTCCCTCTCCTCGGTCTTTTTCTTTCTACCTCTCTAAAAGACACGCTCTGCCATCTCCACTTTGCTGTCCTTTAGAGTATGCTCCCCCATCCGTCTCCCTCGCTATCTGGCCCTTTCTTTCCCACCTTCCCCTATCTTTTTCTCACAATGCATTTAAATGGGGTATTTAGAGATTCCGGCCTTTCTCATCTCTTCACACCTACTCTGAGGTAACCTCAATCCCTCAACAACCCTTTGAAAAGGGAGAATGCCCCAATTGCTCCAGAAATAGGTCTCTGGAGATGCATGATAAACACGCAAGGAATACAGAGATATTTATGAAAAACTTGTCCTTCTCCAATATATGTATTTGCTGCACTTGCTAAACTTACACACAATAAACAGATGTTTTTCATGATGCTGCACATGTTGTATCCCATGAGACCTCAGCAAAAAAAACAAACAACAAAAAAAAAAAGTTCCATCTGCTAATCAAATGAAAAACTAAACGGAGATGTGGTCCCATTACTCTGACTCCCACTTGAAAGGTTTAACTGAAATCTGCAACAGTAGCATGGATGGCAGATTCATCATAGTCAGCATATATATAAAGTGTGTAATAAGGAGGATAATCCACACAAGTAGTTGTTAAAAAATGCTAACCTTTAAACAGATATACGGTGTTAATCCAGTTTCACTATTAGTGCCTGCGAAACTGGGCCTGTTCTGTTGTTAGGTAGTGTACTCCGTTGTTATTCTTGCACCTGTGTTTAATTAAGCACTAATTAAGTGTACCTAAAAGCTTGACAAATGGTGGAAAACTGAAGACAGTTTACAGTCAGCATGGATGGCAAATATCAACTAATGAAGAAAGAAGACCAATCTTTTCTTTCAGATCGGCAGATTTAGAAGAGCAAATTGTATTAAATGGTAAAACAAGTTTTAGTTTACAAATAGTTTACTTTGGTGGCCCAAATTAATTGTGCGAATATGTTATGCGTAAGTGATACAAGTTTAAAACAAATGGATATACAATGCACAGTCAACAAAATCTTTTTCTTTGCCTGGCCAAACAAATGTCAAAAGACTAACCATTATACTTTTGGACAAGCTTTTCTGGAGGACTCACTGTAAATTAGATGAGAATTAACTTGCAGGACCTAAACCTACTCTTGTCTAAGAAAACATCATTATAGTCTACTAGTAGAGAAACAGGTTTCAAGCAATCTTATATTGGTCTTACTGGTGTTTAAACAGTTAGACTGCATCTACGTGGTCAGAGGTGAGCTGTATGAATGATAAGATTGCAGCGTCCTAGGGAAGTAATGTCATTGCCATGTTGTGAATTGTGGTTCAATATTTTCATGATCATCAGAATGCCCACTTAAAGTTTTTCATTAAAATCAATATTTAATTTTGTGGGGGTGGTTGCAGGGCAGCAATTTTACTGAAATCATTTTCGTAGTTCACACATGTAGTATGAAATGATCAAGAAAAAGACAGTTAACGATAAAATAAAAAATCACAAATATTTCTCATCCCCCCATGGAACTGTCACCTTATCAGGGTGAAGGGGTATCCCTGTGATCTGTGGATGTGTGCTGAAGGGATCAATAGCTCATGATGGTTCTCCCAAAGCAAATTGATACCAGGGGGGCACTTAGGCAGCAGGTAAAGGCAGGGACCTAGGTGAACCTTGGCATCACAGCCTCTTTCCAAGTATGCAGAAATTCAAACTCAACAGAAACTAAATAAAACTCACCAAAACTGTCTTGTTTTTCCACTGTTACAACAATCATCAACTGTGGTTTAGATCTTTGAGTTAGATGGGAAAATATTTTGTCTATAGAGGCTGCTTTTCAATCTTCCTCATTCTGCTCTCCTGGTTCATGGCTGTCTACCTGTCTGCCATGTCTTCTACTCTGGAGTCAGAGTCCTGGTCAGAGCCACCGTAAATCAACCCAGTACTGTAATCCCTGTCATCACTTTGCTGCATGGCTAACTGAACTAGGGGCAGCTTGTAGCTACAGCCAAAGATAGCTACAGTGGAGAGTACAGTGAGCGGCAGTTAGCATTTTTTCCAGTGTTATGGTGTTTGGAGCAACCTTCACAGGGGGCCAAGTCTTACACATTGTGGATGAGATTTGCCCTGGAATGAGTCTGGACATGACTGGGGTGTCTAGGCTGACACACTTCTTCAATGCCACGTGGAAGTCAGGGGCATTGCCTATGGAATGTCAAACCAGGGTGGGTTTTGTGGACCAGAGGGTGTGCTCCATGTATCAGGGTATCAAAATTCTCAGCCTTCCCTGGGAAAGATATGCCAAGATGCTAAAAGGAGGCTCTGACCAACTGTCTGACCTCAGATTGAGAAGGTTTACAACCGTGTCCACTAGAGAGTCATGAGCATGGTACTGTGGGAGTATGGAATACCAGAGTATGAGCCATGTTGGCTTCAACAGTTTGCAGTTGAATATGAAGCAGTGGAATGAGAGTCAGCACCTCCACCAAGTCTAAGGCCATGGGGCAATATGGTGGATTGCAGGTTGGGAGTTAGTTGCTGCCCCAAGTGAAGGAGTTCAAGTATCTTGGGGACTTGCTTGCAAGTGAGGGTAAAATGGAACACGAGATCAACAGGCAGATTGGTGGGGTAACACGGAAGTGTACTAGACCAACGGAAGGCGAAGCTTTTGTTTTACCAGTTGATTAACATCCCAACCCTCAGCAACGTTTGTGATTGAATAAAAGAATGAGATGGTGGATAAGCAGCTGAAATAAGTTTCCACCATAAGGTGGCTGTTACACTCAGAGTAGGGTATGGAGTTCAGACATCCAGAGGGAGCTCAGAGTACTGCTGTTGCTCCTTTGCATCGAAAGGAGCAAGTTAAGGCAGTTCGGGAATCAGACTAGGATGCCTCCTGGACAACTCCCTTTGGAGGTTTCTGGTCATGTCCAAATCGTAGGAGACCTAGAATACATTGAAGAGATGATCTAATCTTGCTTGGGAACACCTCGGGATCCCAAAGGAGGAGCTGGGAAACGATGCTGGGGAGAGGGACATATGAACTACCTTGCTTAGCCTGTTTCGGCTGCTACCCAGCCCCTAAGTGGCAGAAAATGGATGGAAATATTTATCAATTAATTTACAGTGTACATTTTTCTTATATCTTTCTATGTATGTATGTATAAATGTATTAATGAATTTAATGATTACAACAATTAATTAATTGCATCACATGGCAGGGTTTTTGTTCATTTAATAACAAATACATTAGGAAATGTTCTGACACCATAGCAAGAGGTGTAGAAATTACTTGTCTGTTCAGCACCATAGACAGAGCAATGGCCACCACCAGTGCAACACATGGCAGCAAGACAGGAATTTGTTGCAGTGTGACAGCGTGAGTGTACAGTATGCACGTGTGTGTGTGTGTGTGTCTGTGTGCATATCGATGTCTTACCTAGTCGTGGGTCATACTGCCTCATCTGAACTTCTTCCACATAGTCTGCTGGGAACCAGCCTGTCCTCCCTTTGACCGTTCCTTCCCAGAAACCTCCTTCCCCTATACTCAGCACTGACAGAGAGAGAAAAAACAGTGGGGTCTGAATCAATCAAATATTGTCATAAAGCAAGCCCAGCTGTCATCATTGTGAAATTGTGGAGCCTGTAGAGGCTTGGAAAAGAGACAAAAAAGGGAAAAGATCCATATAGCAAACTGAGATTTTTAGGTTTTTATGTTCTGAGTTCGTAAATTATAATGGAGTGTGCAAAGAGGGAAAGGCAAGGAGGGACAAGAGAGGGAGCGAGAGGGAGAGATTTTTGTTTAACAAATACACACAGATAAAGAACACTGACACAAGACAGGAGAAACTGCAAAGAGAAACTATTGGTCTGTAACTAATGTACCGTACAGAGGTGCTCGGGCAACATAGGTTTTATTCTCTTTCATGCGTTAAAGATTTGAAAAGAAATACAGAGAGGGTACAGGGAAGGAGTAGAGGGAGAAGACAACAGGGAGCTCAAGAAAGAAAGGGAAGGAGAGATGGTGAAAAGAGAGCAAGAGGGCGGGAAGGACAAAGAGAGGTTCCTTCTAAGTTCCGCTGTGGTAATTAGAGATGAATGTATAGTTGATATTGATCTTCCCTGCAGGACTGAGCCAGCACGCTCATTTCTACAACACTCATTCATTATCCCAGCAAGCTCACACACACGCACACGCGCGCACGCGCGCACGCGCACGCGCACGCACACACACACACACACACACACACACACACACACACACACACACACACACCTCAGAGATCACCAGCTGGAACTGAAGCTTTGCCTGAGCGAGCCCTTCTTCTAAACTGGTTGCTAGGATACGGCAGTATGATGTTGCAGCCAGCAGACAGCCTGCTAAATGATGTAGTCTACTTCCTCCAAACTATATTCTATGTCACAGTGATGTAACCTGGGGCACTATGAGAAGCAGCCAACTGGACTTCATCTTAAGTGGCATGATAGTAACAGTTCACATATCAGCCATTCACATGATTCCTTGCTGTATCTTGAAACAAATGCATTATTTTCCCCTAAAGAGTCCATCCACAAGCTGGTCTGAGACACACATGTACAAAGAGGCTAGAGCATGAGTATGTTCATTCTGGGTCATGCACCTGATTTTGAACCTTTTTGAGCCTTTCAGAACCCCAAAAGTTGGTTTCCAGCTGAACGAAAAAGTAGCAGGTTTTCCATAACATGAAGTACAATGACATCCATGGGTGTGTCATATTCTGCAGGTTAGGAAGCAAGGATGGATTAGGCTTTGTCTTATATAAGAGTCTTCCACCTCCTCTTATTATTAATAGATAGATAAGACAAAAAAAATGTCTTCAATGACAGAGCAAAGGTTTGCAGGTAATCAATGCGATCCGCCATCTGGCTACTACTGGTTCCTTCCGTTGTGCATTGGCCAACGTGGTGGAAACACAGTCTGGTTCACTAGATAGCACAAAGGTTCCAAGAAGACTGAACATGAACAGTTCAAGAACCTGAGCAAAATTGGTCTATGTGTGGTCAGCCATGTTTAAATCAACCATGACTCTCCAGATTTTGTCCTGGCTGACTGTTGTCAGATATTATATGACCAATGCCTCAGTAGAACTTGTACTCATTTTCATGAAAAGGAATAGAAAAAAATGACTCTCAATGGCTATCCAAAGAAAATAAGATATCCCGTCGAGCCATATCCTACACCACTGCTAGAGTTTACTGTTATTGCTTAAAATACAAATTAAATATGTATATGCTCATTATGTTCAGAATCTTGACATTCACTGGTGGACTGGAGATGAAAATCCAGCTAACCGCTCCATAGCTCACCTCTGCCAGCCTAAATATACTGTACACTAGCTAAGAGAGAAGGGGCATACAAGAGGGGAGAATGACTGTTTATCGACTTCCTGCTGTAAAAAACATGACACTCAGCGCACAGAGGATACATAGACTGATCCCCCTCTGATCTCAGCTTAACACAACTTTACCCTGCCTGTCTCCTGAGCACAGACTCCTTCCATCTCTTTTTTTCATGTTTAAACCCTTTATTCTCTGTCTCGTTCTCTGCCCCACACATCTTTCTCCCCCAGTCCCCTTTGCTGTGTCTCTGAATGATTTCCCGGTCATCGTGTCCATCCCCCTCTTTGTCTCTGTCAGTGTGTCTGTCTATACTATAATGGTGTCCCTGCAGTAGACAAACGCCGACTGCGCTCTTCTGTTCCCCATTGACAGAAATGAAAGAAAAGGGGAGACCTCTGATTGATCTTCTAGGGTGCCCTCGCTCATGTCCCTTATCCCCTACTAATCCATTTCTGATCCTTGACACCAACACCTGGCAATATAGACAGAAACGACCACTGAGTATGTAAGAATGCTTACATTCGGGCTGTTCCATACATACATACATACATACATACAAACATCCTCTTCAATTACATTTAAACACACCCCTGGCACTCTAAATGCTGTAATCAAGTCAATTAATATCTTGTCAGTGGGGTGAAGAGAAGGTCGTGAAGCATGCACACATACACACAAACGATAGCAAACAAACATTTTAATACATAAATTGCATAATGATCCTCACAATGGCCTCAGCATTTGACAGCAGAGAGTCTGCATAAACATAGAGAAAACACTGGAAACAACATCTTACTGCCACTCTAACAGAAGTCTATAATCAAAACAGCCAGGGTTATTTTTTGTCTAAAGTACTACAGTATTGAGTGAAACCATGCATTTACAGTAAGTAGTTAACACAGTTATTGGCTTCATTTTATATCTGGCACAGACTGACACAACAGCCACATGCATGCATACGTCCACACAGCAAAAGGGCAGTACAGTACAGTATGTGCATGTCCTCACATGTACTTCGAGTTCCCTGCTGCGTGAGTAGCCTCTACCTTACACTGCCACTCTGTTTCGGTGCTTGCCAACACTGTGTTGGCATGACAACTGTCCCTGTGAATCAGATGTGTGCTCACAGGAGCCAAGTGGCAGGAAGGAAATCAAACAGTGCATATCTATGCAGGAGGATTTACAATATGTGTGCCGTGTTGATGTTTTTGTCCAACCAGACCGCTTTGGGACCGCCGCCATGTGAAGAGCTACAGTTGTAGTAGTGGGAAAAGGCCTGCTTTTGAACAAGATTTTTGACAGAGGATAAATTGATGCCATTGGTCTCCATACTGGACCGTTTTAATACAATGAGTTGAACTGGTTGCGTTGTGTGACATTGGCCAATTTGAATTTCTCAAAATTATGGGCAGATCAAATCCAAAAACAGACTGTACAAGTTTGCAACAACTTTGTAAAGTACTCATTCCTGAGCTTTGTTATAAAATTGCATCCGAGAAAGCACAGGCTGTGGTTTCTAATTGGCAACAGTCTGAAAACACTGTTGACTTCAAACAACTGTATTTGCTCATCCACTCTGGGCAGTGTTGTTAGGTCCCTTTCTGAGATAAAGTATTTCTAGATCAGTGTGTAAAAGCTTGCTGGTCACTGTGCAGAGAGAAGCTCCAATAAACCACACAGACATTTGACAGTTAGCCCTTCAGATGCTCTTACAAGTTTATGGATGACCCTGGCAAACTTTTGCTGATGTTGACACTTTCCATTTTTACAGCTGCGATGGGAAAAAGTTCCCACTCAAACAAACACTACCAGGGACAACATACAGTATGAGTGTCTGTAGTTCAAGACTAAGTTCTAGTAACACTCAGTCTCTTACTGCCAAATTTCAAACTTCACTTTAGAGTTTTGGGAAAAAGGAGAGCAGCTGAAGAGCTGGATACCTGGGGTCAAAATGAAGAGCACAACTGTTTCTTTAACGGATGTCTCTGTATAAATACTTATATTGAACAAATGTATGTATGTGTATATGTATGTATGTCAGTAATAGCTGAGCTTAGGCGGGAAAAGGAATACACAATGATGTAGTTGGGAACTTCATGCATACACTGGAGTCTGAATACTGTCTTGAGAAGAGTTGCTGCGGTGTAAAACAAAAAAAATCAATTTGTTTCTGCTTTGTTCTACACTCTATGGAGATCTATTGGGGCTTAACTAAACAACAGCTTACTACATAAGACAATCAACACCTCAGCTGGGCACCAGCTTTTCCCTCTACTGCATAATAACAGGTCAGGCTTATCTTGACTGTGTCACTAGAAGCAGTGAGCTGCCTCACGCTGGTTCATAATCACCTCCACAGGTAAACTACTGGGAAAAAAGACGCAGCATATGTTCACATGCATTCATACACACAGTTACACCTGAATACATACGCCCCACTGTATACATGGTTATATACTGTACTTAACTATGTTCACCTTTGTTGAGGAGTGTTCCTCAGAACATTTGCTGAGGATATGTGCCCTGTTACATGGTCCATTATCATGCTGGCAGTGTGGATAAACTGCAGCCATGAGGGACTGACACGGTCATCAGCAGTGTTAAGATATGCTGTGTTGTTCAGCCATTCCCTTCAGTGGGTATCAGGAACTCTAATGTGCTAATGTGCAACAAACATTTCCCACACCACCACACTGTCACAACCAGCCTGGGATGTCTACACCAACAGGATGGCTCCATGGACTTTTTGTGCCAAATTCTGATTCTTTTATCAGTATAACGTAAAAGGGATTTTACTCTCCTCCCCATTCTTATCTTTTCACAGACTGGACAATGCACAACAAACACTGTAAATGCTCAGGTGTACTGTGTAGTAAAACCTTGTATGTTCCAACATACTGTATTGTGAGGCCTGATAGAAATTCACAGCCAGTTCCCACAGTAGACAGTGCCGCATCTCACTGGGCCATTAATGGAGAATTCTGAACTTATATAGGAATAACATACAAACGAAGCATGAAATGTGACCAGAAAGGAGAGTAACATAATAGAGAGCCCCAGAGAATGAAACAAAGGGAAAGAATGTGACAGAGAGAGGCTTGCATTCAGCAATGACAAAGAGAGATGAGAGCCAGCTAAAGACAGACACAAGCTGACTAAAAGAAAGGGCTATGTTTCAACAGACGCATACTTATTCATGACTGTCCAAGAAGTCGGGTACGGTATTGTTGTGTTTGTGTATGGCTGTGCGTGTGCGTGCATGTTACTTCTGAGTTTTGCCCTTGGTAAAGTCAGTCACGGCTCCTGGTTTAAAAATAGCATCAGTGAGGATGCAGAGCTATTTATACTCTTCACAGACCCTGCCTGCAAGCTTCAATGCATCCCTGCGTGAGTGTATGCATGCTCGCGCGCGCGTGTGTATGTGACCACCGATTGAGCTCATTTTCATTTTCTTGCTTTGCTTCGCTCTATTGATTTAAGCTGAGTCATTCATTTTCTCTTTCTCTCATCGTAGTTGTTTCTTTGTATAACAAGCAATCACACGCAGACACGCAAGCATGCAGTCATACAGAGTGAGGGTGACTGTCATGAATGAATGAGTGACAGCTAGTGAAGGCGGACCAAACACACACAGGTAACAGTGGGTGCGTCAAACGCCTGTATTTGCCTGCAGGAGCAGACAATAAAGGCTGCAGCTGTGCTGAGAGAGGCTGATGGCTCTCTGCCACTGATGCACTCACACTGATTCAGACAGGGATGCCATGACTGACTTGCAAATTTCAATAAAATGTGACGATAAGATTTCCGCACATTGGATCTGCTGAAACAAATAATGGGAAACTGTGCATCTCTGATATCATTATTCACACACCAAATGGAAATATTGGGATGTAGCAACATTAAACGAGGATGATAATATATTGGGGAAATGCTGTTTGTTTACGCAACTACTTAATTCCTACCTGCTGAATGAAAGTAGATATGCTGCTTCATGGTACCGTTGCGGAGTGTGCAGACAACCTTGCGCTTCAATTTGTCTCTCTAGCTGCTGCATACTATTCTTAATGCTTTCCATTTAACTGCTCTACAAAAATGATCTGTCACTTGCCTTTTCATTTTTCCAGTCTGCACTTTTTAACTGTGGTCTTCAGACAGATATAATTTATTGCCATTATACACCCCAAAAAAAAAATAAAAACACTTTTAAAGTGATAACCTGCACATTTTCTGCAGCCATATTCCATAGTTGTATAATGCAGACATTATAGGAAAGGAACGGACTGAGGAGATGACAGCAATTAATAAGCTACCAGGTAGGTACACCTGGTGTCTTGTTCCTCTTGTTCTTGACAGCATCCGCTTACACTCACATTTAAAAAAGATGTAACCATGAGCTGTCTGACAGAAAACAAGCTATGTCATTTTTTCACAATTCTGATGCTGCTCTCTGCTGTTCATTTCATACCCAGTCTCAGTTTCCTATGTGCCTCTTCAGCGTAATGACTAACACACTCTCAGCATTTTGACCACCAGTGTTGAGAGGTGTTAGCATGTAAAAGTCAGACAAACACCTCAACCTCCAGTGAATTTAACCTACAGTTTCAAAATTAGGTTTAAGTTGAAGGAGAGTGAGATGTCTTACGAGTATTTACATTATTTGTGATGATAACAAACATATCAAATATGAATACACAGGTGACCCCACCTGTGGTCCTGACCTTTGGGTTGGCACCCATGTGGGGATCCCACTATTCTCTGTTTTAAAAAAAAAAAAATTGTTATGATTCTTTACTGAAAATAGATTACAGCACTACTGTCTGTGTTTGCACATGATGTACAGTAAGTGTAATATAATGTGAAAGCGAGTGCTGAGTAAGGCTTTTCTGAACAAAGCGCAAGTTTATATCTCAGCCTACATTTCCCTGTGTGTGTGTGTGTATGTGTGTGTGTGTGTGTGTGTGAAGGTGAGTATTCCAATAACCAGAGTGGAGCTGTTATTAGATTTGGATCCCTGCACTCTTTATTAAACCTCAGTTCAATTCAATGTAATAGAGAGAGAGCCGAGTTGCATCTTTATGAAACAAGGGGGACATAGCCAGAGACAGACACACACGCACACGCACACACACACACACACACACACACACACACACACAGGAAGAGAAGGGGGGTTGACTGTGTAAAATAGTGCAGGAGGGATGGTCATCAGAAAAGAGGACACATGGAACCATGTACATATAGAGACTGATTTCACCCCCAGGGTGTCAAATAATGACACCCTGTCACACCCCTCGCCATCTCATACACAAGCACAAGGTAACGTGGAGCGTCTATATAAGACTCGCCGGGCTTTCAACTAACTCCAACACGAACTCATCCACTTCAATATTAGACACTCATAGCAACTGCTCCACCCAACATTGTAGACAAAGTGACAATGTACATAGCGGGGTGGACATTGAGGTAGGATGGTTGGCCACATGCAGGACCTTAACCAGGGAGGCCATGGTTCATGTCCATGTGTGACGTCAACGATCTTTTCTTAAACATAACCATGTAGTTTTGGTGCTTAAACATTACCGAACTACAAGCGTTTAACAACTTTAGCCACGTGCTGGAAAGGCTTCGTGGCAGGAAGGCTTTGTGCATTGCACACAGACGCTAAAGGGTACCTTGTGCATCTGGTTGAGATGCCGACGAGTGTGACAAAGCGGTCTCGCTATCTGACGCACTGAGATGAGAGCGTATTGAAATATAATACTAGTTAGCAAAACAGGTTATAAAACAGAAAGAGGAGATTAATAGGTAGGAAAATAAATTATGTTTGAGGATGGAGGTGGACATAAAAGAAGTGGAGGTGGCAATTAAGAGGATGATGTGGAAAAGGGAGAGTGGACCCAAGAGTAGACCCACACTGATTGAAGTAGAGGGCCAATAAATATGAAGGAAGAGGGATAGTCACACTGCTGTGAGTCAAATGTGTGCTGTGGTTTGCAGCTGGTTTGTCCTCACAGGACTTCTTTTGCCTAAAAGAGGGTGACAGAGTGGTGCAGTCCCAGGCTCATCAGTATTCAACTGAGACGGGGGTGGGTGTGGGTGGGAAGGTAAAAGAAATAAACACTTGACGAGTTGGTGAAAAAATAAAAAATATGGAATCAATGAGAAATGTGCGTTTTTTGTGAATGACAGCAGAGTTGGAGGAAGGAGTGGAGCAAAAGGAAAAAGGCTGCAGAAAAAAAGGAAAAACGAGGAGGGCGGAAGTGTTGTAAATTATAGTGGGAGGAGGAAGAGGAAGAGAGGAGGGAGGAAAACTCCAAGGCTGACTAGAAGGGATCCCTCTTCTCTCCTCATATCATCCTCCCTCCCTCTCTCTCTCCCTCCCTCCCTCCCACCCAGGCTTCAGGGGAGCTACATGACATTCCTCTTCTTTCATTCTCACTTGCTTTTTATTCCATTTCTCATTCTTTCTCTCCCTCTGTATCAACCCTTAGGTGGAGACAAAAATAGAACAGGCTACCTAATATTTACACCCTCTGTCTTGTCTCTTTTTTTGATTCCTTGCATCACATAAAAGCCAGAAATGAGAACAAACCATATCAAACACAGTGGTGAATTATCATTCATATGTATGCATGAGCACACACAAGAAAATCTACATCAAAGGCACCGATATGAAAAAAAAACATATCCAGATGTTGTCATCTGGTACACTGATCGGCAAGGAACAAAAAATAATGGAGTCCTCCATCAGAGTATGCCAGTGATTGATTAGCTGTAGACCAAGCATTGATTGTCTGTTGATTGTTAATAGATCAGTGATAGACTGTTTGTTGTGGAGTCGTTAATCACACACTTGATCGTTTGATTGACCAGTCATGGCGTCACATAAGTGATGGTGTTTATGCCGTGATAAATGAACATACTGTAATGAGCTGACCAGTGCCCACGCTCCAGCCTCTGCTACATATCAGTACATGACAATAAAGCCTGTTGCTGAATGAAATTGTATGTGGCTGCATGGGCGACCGTGTTGGCGAGAGGCCGTGGGGCTGAATACAGGGACGTTAATAACAAGTATAATCTCAAAGGAAACCTTGTCCATTCTTGTTTGATTGTTTTCATTTCAGGGAGATTCTGCATGCATTTGCAGAGAGAACTCAACAACAAGGGGTCAAGGCACAAGGTTTTCAAAATTTGTTAAAAGCTACTCTACCTGACATTACCGCACAAGGACATGACCTTTACATGCGCATTTTCAGATCCACTACGGCAAAGTAGGTTGCCACAGGTGCAGGACAGAAAAGGCCTGTTGCTAACAACCATCTGGAGTCACTCAGTCAGTTCAGCCCTGCCCCCACCGTGCCCAACTCAAACAGTGTGTGTCACACTGTACAAAACAGAGTGACTGTAAATCTAAAGTATATCAGCGTTTCTGTTGAATATGTATCTGTGTCAGTCAGTGGCTCCTGTTTATGCAGCAGTTTTCCTGTTCATGTTTATTCATATACTGATTAACTCTGCAACTGCTGTTTCTGCTGTGTCTCTAATTAGCATTTTGTGTGAGGCTACATCTCAGTAAATCACGTGTAATGCAAGCATGGGTTTTAATTTCAGTCAGAGGGTTAGTGTATGATGATCCTGTGAGCATGGGTGCACCGTATGTGCATGTTTAGAAAATGGGAAAAAAAAAAAAAACAAAGAGGATGAGAGTGTAATAAGAGGACAGGTGGTGTGTTCAGCAGGGAGCAGGTAGGTGCGGGGGCGGGACTTCGCACCCCGCTGCTACTCTGATTGGACAGCTAGAAGGTTAGCTGTGACATCAATGTCCTTGCCTTAGGCTTGTGACCCTGTCCAGTATCAATAACACACAGACACGCACATACACAAATGCACAAACGCATGCACACACACACGCACACGCACACACACACACACACACACACACACACACACAGACGTTATGAATGACCAATGAGTGAAATCTGTTAAACTGACTAGCCTCAGGTCCATTCTGTGATCGCATTAATTTCTCCTGGGGAACATGGGGCACACACTCCAAACCCCTCATCCCCAACACACACTTTCATCAAATACCCCCATGCATACTACACTTTCCTATCAACCATCTTCGTGGTCTCTCTGGCGTTCCTTTAGGGGTGTGAAGAGGGGGATGAGAACAGATATTAATATATTTTAAATGTGCTTTTTTTAGTATGATAAATGGTTTTTCACCCCTCTTGTAGCTACACTATTCACATCTATGGTTCACATCTCAGAAGAGCGGAGCATTTGCCTTATGGGGCGTAGCTAGCAGGCAGGAAGCACTTGTAATCAGTGATAAGGTAAGGAAGCTTTTGGGAAACAGCTGAGAAATTTAAGAGTGTGTAAAAAGGGTTATATCATCAATTTAGCCTTAAGGAAATTTCTTTTAGGAGAATACAGCTCACAATTTTAACCTAAGGAAAAAATGGGAATATGTAATTCAACAGTACACATGGCTGCACTTTCCCTGTCCAGCATCTTAGTGAAACAACCTTAGAAATCACAGGTATAGCACGACACTTTGTTTTCTGGGGCTTTAGTTAATCTGATGTGCAACTTAAAATGCGTTAAACACACTGATATGACCTCAAAGGTTGTATAAGTCAAACTCACAAAGGTCTCAAGCTTACTTACTGAGGCGCTTGTAAATGAGTGGAGGACATACAGAAACTACGTTAAGTGCAAAACAAATAATCAAGAAACACCAAACCTGTATAAGCACAGTGCACATCTGCTATGTATACTGTGTATGAGCACAGGTATATAAGAGACAAGAAGACAGGAAGAGACAGACAGAGAGAATGAGGGCAGCCAAAGACAGACAGGGAGAGAGAGAGATAAAGAGAGAGGGAGAGACATTTCTTCCATATGTGCCTCGGATATTAGGACAGCTGGTTGCTGAATACTTGAAGGATGCTGTTTATCTAACTTGTGGGAGGCAATTACTTACACTGTGCTGCTCAAACACAAACACACAAAGGCAAGCACACAGGCAGACATACACTTATACATTTACACACGTACACGCACCACACACACTCTTCATGATGCAGGCAGCAGCAGTGAGGGCTCATTCTTGCACATACACAAAAATACCAACACATACGCACACACGCTGTACACTTCATGCAGCTACCAGACAGAAGTCTAATTAATTCAACCTAAGCCCACTGTCGGAAGCCAACAATGAAATTTAGTCTAAATTCCACACTTAGCACACAGGCTCTCATCCAACCTGATTTGCAAGTACCAGATAAAAAGAGGAAATGGAGGGACAATATTCATAAAATAACACACACTAAAAAGTGTGCAGGTAAAAGAAGATCATTTCTCAGAATCAAACTGATTTTATGAAACTCACTAAAGGCATAATTTTCAGCTTTTGGATTTTGGTCTTAAAATGACATGTCAGAGCTGTAATGCACTAAGCACCTGTTGCTTAGTAACGGGCAGATGCATATGCATTTTAGTCTTAACAATAGCAAGCTGTGTGGTCAAAAACATAATGCATTGTGCACAGCTTCATTTGTGTAATCTACTAGCTCTTGGCCTTGTTCAAAACACACATGCACATCAGTGTAGGTATATGTGTAGCTATTGTTGGAGATAATTATGTTCACAAGAGGAGAAGCATGCGTACAGGCAATGGGTTCGACAGGAAGCCTTTGCAGTTCTGTGACAGGTGATCAGTGTGCCAGCATTAGCAAATAGCTGAGCTACTGTGTGTGTTTAGACAGATCATAACAGCAGTAATAACTGCTTTCTGTACCTGTGTGAAGCTAGACCAAAAAAACCCAGTATGTGTGTGTGTGTGTGTGTGTGTGTGTGTTCGTATCTGTAACTGGTCCAGGTATCCTCCACTGCCCATAGCAGTGTTAATATTCTGCACACACTGGGTGCGGCCAAACCCCATTAATCATGTTTGTGAATGTCTAATCTCAACGTTACTTGCACTGGTTTCATTTTCATGGCTGTCTGCAAGATTTATAATGGCGTTTGGAGAGGGTGTATGTGGTGTGTGTGTGTGTGTGTGTGTGTGATGTAATACATTGCTACGGAAGCATGCTCTTAAATGTGTCACCTTGTTGAGGAGAAGAATGTCCTGAACGTGCAGTTCATGCTCCCTGAGGGGGGCGGCGGCATGTTGATACACACATCTGTTCTCCTTTGAATGTGTTTTTGTGCTCCTGTGTGTTACCTCTACACCTGCCATTGTTTGAGCAAGTATGTACATGTGTGTGACTGTGTCTGTATGCGGGAGTGTGAGTGTGTATCTGCGCACAAGTGTGCAAAAAGCTTGACCAGGTTGCAGTGACATGTGTCCCTTTGCGTTACCATGGTGATAGTAAGTAGCCTTTCAAGAGATGTCCATCCAGATGATGAGATCAGATTACATCAATGAAGGAGAAGAGGAGAAACAAACACAGGGGTGAGCAGGGGAATGAGTATAGAGAGGGGATGTAAGAAGGTGGGGGGATGGGCCCGGGCAACCTGTTAATGGAGTATACCGAAGTGATCATCAAACACAAACACACACACAGCTCTGAGCATGACCAGATACCCATATGTACCCATAGACAGACCACGAAATCTGATCGTCCGATAGAAGCTTCTATTTCTTTGAACATCAACACGCATGCATGCATGCATGCATATATGTACGCGCACACACACACACACACCACATGATACCCAGTGCATGCTAGTTTTGTGGTCCAGTGGCAGTCAGTGAGTGAGGAAGGACAAACAGATCTCATTACCTGAGACTAACAATCTGCTTGGAGAGCTGGATGTGGATGACCCTGTTAAATGGTGGACAGCTGGGCTGTTTGTCTAGACGAAGGCTGTCTAGAGAAATTGATCTCAGACAGCAGACCAATGGACTGACAATCACCGAGTGAAGGCTGGGAGTTTTTCCAAAAAAAAAAATCTTCCAGAAGAAGGGGGAACTGGTTGGGTAAAACTCGTGCCTCATGAGGACTCATTTAAATTAGTCATTGAAACTCAGCAGGAATTTAAAGCTCATCTACTGTTCTGTTCATTGGGGTTATTATATGTGCATCTATTGGTGCAAGTCTACATGAAAATGAAGGATGAAAATGTGGAATCACATGCTCTTTTCAAAGTCTTCCTTCCACGTACATGTTATCTCAACCAGATTCTTTTCACAATTGGCTCACACTATATATCACAATCATGAACTTGAAAATAAGCCTTAATATTCATTGAGGTTACCGGATAAAATGCAAGCCTGCAGCATTCACATCATTTATTCGTAGTAGCACAATGGCACACAACCATGTCTCCTTAATATAGTCTCCACCACTTTGTCATCCTTCTTTAAAAATAAAAAATAAAAATATTCTTTTTACCTTCATGTTCATCATCATCAGCATTAATGCCACAGGCACATTTGTCATTGTCTTCATTTTACGGCATGTCAGATATAAGGCATCACATGAATTAATACAAAACTGATGAAAAGGCAGTGTCATTTTGTTCATTTTAATGTATATACTTCATTACTCAATAAAACCACAATGCTCAAACATAAACATATGTATTGCTCTCTACAATTAAGATTCTAACACTACTGTTACCACAACATATACTTCTGTATGCTACTGCTATATGGAACTACTTGACGACAGCAGCATAAAACAAACCCGAGCACCACTGAGTCAGCAAGTAAACCTTTGAGAGCGAACAGGCGTGGACTTTTAAGAGCAGAATTAGATTTGTGGGCGAAGGTCAGAATCGTGAGCATAACAGATTTAGTGAGCATGCAGGACAAATTGTGCAACTGCAGTTTGACCTGCAATAGGTATTATCGGGCTTGTGATGATCAAAGCTGTTCACGTTCACTTTGGGAATCCCCTGAGCGCAAATTCAAACTGCATCATCTGTTCAATTTGACCAGGATGTGAATGGTCATCCTGTTAGAGGCTTCCTTGTACTTTCAAAATAAAAGCTGGGACAGTGGCATTCTTTTTAACCACCAGCTGGAGATGAAGAGCAGGTGTCTTTTAAAACTCATAATACAAAATCAAAATGTGTTGGCGAATGATGCAGTTTATATCATACTATTGCAGTAAGTATGCAGCCATATGGAGTCATTTTAAGTGTTAAATTTGAATTAGTCAATAAAATAAGTTAAAAATAGTTACTTGCTAAATGGTCGTGTTAGCTTTGTGATAACTTCTATTTTGAGAATGACCAGATGTTGGGTTTTCTTACTTCTTCTTTTTACATTTTTATAAATACTTTTAACAGAGAAAATCATCTGAACCATTATAAGAAAAATACGTATGAACTGAGCCCTCAAACATCTAATGATATGGAGTGGTTGGCTTTACTGATGCAACTCCAGAGTGCCTGCTCAAATCTTTTGTTGTCAATATACTTCCATACCACGACAGAAACAAGTACATAGAGTATATTTTATGGGGGATTATAACAGGACATAACAGCAGTCTTTAATGTCGTTTAGTTATTGTACACTGCAACAAAATGGTTGTGTTGTGTAAAAAGCAGTAAATAAATGAGGAAAAGTCTTCAGTTTACGCATAACTGGGTATGGAATTTGAAAGTACTCATCAGATGCATGTACCCAAAATTTAGCCAAATTTCCCCGGCTGGGGAGAAATAAAGTTTTATGTTATGAAACTGGTTATAACTGCTTGCTCATAGCAAATTCTTTTCACTCAAATTGTGATGAACATCTTACAGTGAGCAAATACCAACTAATAATCACAACATGAAGGCTTTCATAGTTGGACAAATGTACTAATTAAGAACCAGTTAGTTCAGCAGTGTGTTTTATGCACAACAAAGTGCTATGCAAGGTTTTTCTACGGTGCTCTAGTGTATTTACCATCTGAATCCAGATCTTCATCCTTCACTACAAAAAAGTAGACAAGAAATCATCATATTGTGCAATTCTTAAATCTTCAATAATCCCATATTAAAAAGGCTTAAGTATAAACACACTTGCCTGGGAATGCACTACTGTCTACTGCTGGGAACTACAAAACACAGTATGACACATCTTTCCCTGTACAGCATACAATGCTCCTTACCTCAACAGGCCACCGATCTGTCCTACTAACAGGTAAGCTAACAGACAGTTATGCTAATGCTTATATACAGTATGTAAGCATGGATGCTAAGACCTGTCCTGCACACCCAGACGGGTACAAACACAAACAGACAAAATCATTTAGTGAGATTTACCCAGTCTAATCTCATCATAAAGATGCTCCTCTGGTGTGGCTGGTGAGTAACAAGAGTGTGAAGACAGGAACAGGAAGACAGAGATGAGTGTATGAGTAAATGTGTGTGTTTGGGGGGTTGGTGGGGGTTGTGGGGAGTTTAATTATCTAACTATAACTGAATCATCAACATGTTTGTAGTCTGAAGCATGATCATAGTTAGCCTTCAGGAACAAACAATGCTGTGGATATTTACGTTATAGACTTTGACACACGCGCCCATGCAAACTAGCCTCGACTTGTAGCGAATCAACATCCCTGAAGGTGTAGATGTTTTTGATGTTTTGTCACCTTTATCAGAAGAATAAGACAGGAAAAGATAAAGACATAAATTCTCCTTTTGTTTCTTTTCACTTGCCTTACCTCCTCTTGCCTTCCATTGCAAATGAGCCCTATCACTATTAGCAACTCATCCATTTATGAATGCAGATTAGATGAAATGCATTATGTATCAAATCAAGGGTCATCCATCCCTAAAGGAAGCTGCTTCTCAGGCCTTGCCTATGTGTGCAGCAGGACGGATGGTCATACCCTGCTAGGACTACATGCTAAACTGAAACAGAACCTGAACTGCATGAGCTTCCAGCTGTTCAACAAACAGCTGACATCAATGATGTATTTCTCAGTTTACATCCCAGGACTACAGAAGCATAGTGAATGCAACACAGTAATGGTTATGATGGTCAGTGTTGCATAACAGAGCCAGATGGTTTACTTGGCTGGGCCATGGTGCTGGCAACCATGTGACGGTAAGCTTGTTTCCTGCATGGCCAACATGAAAGAACGGCAAAACACTGTGTGTTCACATTAGTGGCAGGGTTATGGATTTAGCTGCACCAACAGAAAAACCAGTGACAGCAGATCCATTCAGTAGATGGAAGCAAACTGGCTGCTGTTGAGTCATCACATTCCCGATAACATTTGTGTCAACATCAGTATGCATCACAGTTTCAGACAATGCTGTATCATTCAGTTTTGCTCAGCAACAACACGAGTCTGAATTGTTCAATCTGAATTGTTTATCATCTGTTTTAGTAATTTCTGTGAAATGACAGCAGTGTTTCCATAAAACACACATAACACTAAGAAGCATCAAAGCATACAGGAGGAGGTCTGCTGGTAAACACTTTTAAGGTCAGAGAAGTTGGATGACAGAAAACATGGTGGCAGGGGTGGGAATGCTTGGTTTTGTCAATGGATATAGTCGAGTGGTTTGTGTGTTGTTTGCTACTGAATGTTTCTGAGAAAGAGAGAGATAAGAGTGTTTGTCTGCGTGCGTGCATGCGTGTGTGTGTGCGCACGTTGTGGTTTTTCTGCACAAAATCCAAATTGAAATTCCAAATTGACCCTTAATCTGTACTTCCTGTGCCTCTGTAGATCTGAAAGGAACATGAGAGGTCTCAGCATGAGTGCAGCCACTCTCTCTCCAGCCTTTCTGAGGACATGAGGGAACTGGTTCCATTAAGCTAATGTGGGTTTGATCCACGGTGATGTATGTGAAGTGGCAGGATGTAGGGTGTGGGGTCAATGTGGAGCTGGGCGTCTGTGGACAGGTGATAAGAGGAGGGAGAAAAGCAGTTGTACGTTCAGGGGGAAGCACTCTCAGAGAGGAGGAAGGACACAGCTTGTGTATGCATACCAACAACCAAAAGCACACGGGACCTGTTTGAATTTGCATGCCCTCTCCTTGAAGTGATCACAGATTTATACTGAGATTGTACACACATCTCAAGTGGATTCAAACAGGACTAGGTACTAGGTTCTACAGTGTAGGTGGAGGTGGAGGGTTGACACACTGAAGTGGACGGGAGAGATACAGGGTGAGAAGAATATTATGGAGTTTACCTTCTACGTCATTACAGTCATAGTCTTGAGTGAAGCATGGATGGAGACAAAAGCACACACACAAACACATAAAAGCGAAGCCACGGCACCTCTGTGTAAAGCAGAAAACAGCACATTTACAAAGTGAATGAAATGATGGTTCACAATGTCAAGCTCAAACGACACTGAAATGACTTCCAGGTTGAGAGATTACATAATTGCTTTGCAGCCAAAAACATAGTGAAGTAATGATGAGCTTTGCATCTGAGTAGTATAAGAGCAATAAATGTCTGCTTTTTTTATTCTGCAACAAAACCAAGCTGTGAGAGTCATGAAAGCCACATGTAGCTATGAATTTTACAGGAGATCCTGATCATTGCCAGTGGTGACAGAGAGTTGCTGACATGCTATGAAATACAGAATATTGACAGCAGTAGGGTCAAGGAGTAGTAGTCACAATAGTAGGTCAAGTGAGGGAATAAAACTTGTCGTGACACAAATAATAGTAGACAACTTACCTTTGACTCTCTCTCCACGGTTGAGTTGGATCTCTCCCTCCCCCTGAGGCGTGTAGGGCTTGACCACGATGAAGGTACGTCCTGGGACAGCACTGTAGAGTTTACGTTTGGGCCCACGGGGGCCTGTCAGCGCTGGAGGGGTGTGATGAGGGGGGCTTGGGTCTCGCTGCACTGAGCCAGGGCTGTAAACAAACACATATGTTACTGTGGTGATTCCAGGGAGCTGGTAACTGAAGCCTGTGGTCACCGACATGGTCGTCAGCGGGACGGCAACCTGGTGACACCCTCTGGTTGTTACGGGGGGCAGGGAGGGATTCATAAACAAGTCCCAGTGCCTGCCGCTCAACAGTCAAGAGTCAGTGGTCCATGGGAGAGTCATGAGAGGAGAGTACACTCCTCCCCAACCACTCTCTCCCCCTCCTCCTCTTCTTATTCCCTCTCTTCCTTCCTTAATAGCACAAACAATATCCTTCTTGCTCCCTCTTACCCTCTCCCTCTATCTCTCCCCTCTCCCCCGCATCCTAACAGAAGAAGAATCCGAAATGTTTAACGGTAGGAGGGACTGCACTGTTTCTTCCTCTGTGTGGGTCTGTAAGATCTGTCTGGAAGCCCCCCTTAGTCAAACACATCCTGAGTTAGGGTTCCAGCAGCAGCCCCCCTCCCCCCTCCCCCCTCCCCTCCAGAGAGGGACAGAGATCCCCCGTGTGTCCCCAGTTTCAGCTGCTCCAGGCTGGGCTACAGATCCTGCCTCGTCCTTGGGTCCTGGTTCTGCTGTGGAGGAGAGAGGCTGGGTCTGCTCCCCGACTCCCGCTTCTTCTCCCGGGAGTCCTGCCGTGTCTGCCTCTCCTCTCCCCTCCACCCCTCACACACACACGCTCGCTCCCACACACTCACACACACTCTGGCAATGCTGCTGCTGCTGCTGTTGCTGCTGCTGCTGCTGCTGCGCTCCGTGGCTCCCCTCCCCTTTGACGGCTTGCTCACACTCACACACCACAAGCCCTCTGTGTGCATTCTAGCCGTGCGCACAGGCACATACACAGACAGCCCCCTCCACTCCTGCTAACATTGCACCTCCGCTAGCATGGCATACGCCACTACCAGCATGTCGCTAACACATCGCTGACACTCACATACACACGCTAGTCCCACAGCACGATTGATCTCCTCCTGCCTGTCTGCCTGCGACCGTGCATGCGCCATGGCTCCCTGAGGCAGGCTGTGAGAGTATGTGCATGTGTGTGTATGTGAGTTTGTGTGTGTGTGTGTGCTTGTGTGCAGTGGGGCGGGGGGCAAAAAGCTCCAGCCCATTTGGTTTAATTGTCGCTCCTCCCTCTGTCCCTTTGCCTTGAATCCCCTCCTTCTTTCTCTCATTCTCTTGCTTCCATTTCACCCTCTTATGCCTCTCGTTCTCAACATTTCTTCGCATTGCATCTTCTCTCTCTCCCTCCTTCCTTCTCTCTCTCTGGCGGTGAATTCTAATACAGCAGCGGCAGAGCTCCGCCTAGTCTTCATTCATCATCAGCATCATTCTGCTGCTTGTGTTGTAAAAGCTGGTCTCTCAAGCATATTTTGACATACACCAAAAGCACATGCATTAATAACATAATGACAATAAACAACACAATTTGATGTTCACATTTGCCTGATCTGAGAGTGTGTTTGCATGCATTACAAACAAATTCACTGTACATTCACTATAACTTCATTATGCCCTGGACTGGGACATTCATGCACTTCTCTGCAACATTTCCTTGAAAGTCTAGAAATGTCTAAACCCCTTCATCCCTGTCCATCCACCTTTCAACCTCTTTCAGTCTCTTGCCGTTCCTCCTCTGGCACGTTCTATCAGTCACCTCATAGCCCTCATTCTTTTATACACCTGATTCCAGCCACCGCTGCCCTTTCCCCTTCCTTTCTCCATCCTTCTCTCTGCCTCTTTCCTCATTTCAAGCCTTGTTTGTCTCTTTCTTAGGCCAACTCTCTATTGCTTTTCTTGCTATCCCCATCTCACACAGCCTCTCTTTCTCTGTCCCCTTCTCCGTCGAAACAACGGCTTGCTGACGGCTTTCCAATTACCGCAGGGACTGAGGGGCCTGGATGGCTGCCGCATGTTAATGTCTGAGCCCCGGCACTGAACATCAGTGGCACACACAGCAGAGTAGGGAGGGGGGGGGGGGGGGGGATATGAGGCTATGTCAAAGTGACACGGACAGCCAAAAATTAGATCCTTTAAAGGATACCTATTTCAATGACTCAAATCTGCCTCCACTCACATGTCTCTACCAAGCCATACACCCGCTGTGAGCTTCCATGCACAGCTTGACCCCAGATGCTCCCTGCAGTTGAGCTGATGATGGTTGGGTTGACACGTTACCTATGTGTCAGACAGACGGGAGGGGGTGTAGATGGTCCCTGCTCTCCTCGTTTCTTTAATGACCTGTTTGTGTTTCATGGGATGAGGCTAAAATTGATAGCCGCACTTCAACATTTTAGGTGAAAATACCGAACAACATTTAAATGACCACAGATCAGTTATCAGAACTTCAAAAACATCCATAAGTCTAAAATTTAACATGCCTAAATATTAGGCATGTAGGCAAATACTTTAACCAAATGTGTTACATTTCTACTATTTAATTTCTGCTCACTATACATTTACAATGTAAGATTTTGGCATTTCTCACTTGAGGAAATTTCAGTGAAGCGAACGTGGGAAGTGCCTTAAACCTGCATTCTTTCTAATGGCCAGAAGGGGGCGACCCCACTGGCGGCAAACTTGTGAGAAAATGACCATACTTCTCTCTTGATTTATTACCTCAGTAAACAGTTTTACTAACGAGTTCATTGTCCCAATCACTAGTTTCACATCTTCTGTAATACAGCATGATGTTCATGTTGAAAAGTGTGGTCCCATTAAGAGCAAAATAGACAATTACCCAGGGTTTAGTTAAGGCATGGCTACCTTGTGATTGACAAGTTGCAACCATAGCGTGTCCTTGGGTTCTCGGGCGGATCTAATCAGGATAGCATCCGTGCATATCCTCCCCAGCTCCACTCTGTCATCCAAATATGGTACCTTCTGGTTCCAAAAAAGATGGTGACGGCCATAATGCCAAACTCGAGGCTTTACAATGGTACTTCACAAACCAGTTGGTGACGTCACGGTGGGTTTACACTTGGTAATATCTTAGATTTCTACATTATTTCATATCCTCTCTGGTTGTAATACAGTTTAACAGCCTGCTAGAAGAGTCAAGCAGAAAGCCAAGTACAGTCACTTTGCAATTAGACCAAATGAAAGCCAAAGCAGACTCTTCTTCGTTGTTATAGTGACCAGGAAGCTTTAAAAAAAAAAAAAAAAAAAAGTTTAATAGATTTGCACTCAGGAGGGACATGACAAATACTTAGTGTTCCTGCCTTCATATGTTGTATGTGTTGATATTTTTGAAGAGATTTCATGCCTCTTTTGTTTCGCTGTAAATGTGTTACTGTTGGATACTGCAAATAATATTCTATCTAGATCTGTATCAAGATCTATCTGAACATGATGTTTATTCTTTTTCTCCACAAGCAACCAGTAATTTACACATCTGATGCCCGCTGTTTAGATTTTAAAAATGTGCCATTCACTCCATGAATTTTGCATGTTGACATGATTAACTGTTTTCATATGCAAACTTGTGCTGCTTGTGGTTTGTTTGTTTTTTTGTTGCTTATTTTGTTTCGTAGTATCTTCCTCTCTTTCACTGAGCCTCATTATAAGTGGCTTCTACCAGATGCAGGTGTCGAATCCATTACATGCACACACAAGTATACACATACACACAGTATATATACACAAAGTTCTAATGCAGTCTATTACAAAAGCTCCATCGTTTCCGAGGACACCAGCCCTGCCTCTGTAACGATGGCAACTGTCAATAAAAGGGAAGAAAATATAGCCAACAAATGCATTGATGATTACTGTCTCAATTGATGTGTTTCTCTATATATTTTCATCTCACAGATTCAAGTAATTTCACTGAAAGAAAAACAGTGCACTACAGCCACTGAATGAGGATGTAGTGATTCATTTTACAAAGATCACGTGGTCTTGACTCACAATAGGTTTATATTCATGTAATTAAAAGGATATCAGATAAAACATGATCCATACAAACATTTGATCCCAAATAGTGTGCTCTATGTGGGAGTTCCAACCTTTGTGAAAAGGTGGTATTCTGGCTATCAACTGTATCTTTGAAACATGTTTTTTATACTGCGAGCTGCACAAAGCAATCAAGAACAAATAATGTGAGTGAGGTTTTGAAGTACAACCCTTACATCTTATTTAGTACGTCCTTTTCACCTCTTTATCTGTGTTTTTTCAAAACTGGACCAAACTTGAGATTATTCCAGATAAGTGGCCCTTATCAGAAGTCTTAAAGCCAATAATTTTAGCATGGCAGCTATCAGATGCTTGATTAGGATCAATGAGCTAAAGACAGGTTAACATTTGAGCAGCTCGATAATGAGTCTAGCAACATCAGTTTGGAGGTCAAAATCTATGAACTGCTTACATAACTCTGAAGATGCAACTGGAAATGTCATTAAATGCCATTTACACAGATGCTATCAAACTAAGCAGCTTCAGTGTAGCATTTTCTCACATGAGTGCTTTGCCTTCTCAGGTAAATGGCTTTTTCCTCAAATAGCCCAGCTCTCTAAGGTGAGATGAGCACATTATAAACACAGTCATAATCAGCATCACACTTTGCATCCTAATGATCATCAGTCTGTCCTTGCTTTGCTGCACTTGAATGAATATATGCTCTCTCATTCTTTTGTGCCCAATGTGGGAGTGTTTATGGATATCAAGGAGGAAGCAGAATATGGACTCTGCTCATGGGGCAGAACATATTAAGGTAGTGAACAGCAAATCTGTTTGTACATGGACAGCTTCCACTTCGCAGACACTTTACCATTTAGTGAAATTAGAAAAAAGGGTCAATTGGTGTGATCAACATATAACCCTAAACTCCACCCCAATTTCAGAAAGAGGAGGAGGACCGGATAAACAAACTGTTTAGGCCATACTGACAACATTTGTATGCTTTGGCATCTTTTTCAGTAAGCTATGCGCCTACACTACGATATTTGCTCTGCACTTTTCAGTGTGTACATTTGTCCTGATTTACTGCATTACAAAATTGCATCACAAACTAGAAGGGCACTGGAAGAGCGCAGACATCCACTATGGTCAACAGTCCACTCTTCTGTGATATGAAAATCTGCATAAGGTATGCCTGGATATATCTCTAAAACTATTCGAATTTCACGTTTGGGAAGAGTACAATTAGTTGCACAATATGTGTGTATTTACGTTTCCATACCCACAGCTTAGTTTGCGAGAGAAAGGGTTGTTTCATCTGCTGTGATGTAACTGTTGTCTCCCATGAAACCACTGTCCTTGAGTGCTCCATAACGACATGCTTTCTGTATGAAGTTTGAGCAACTACATGTGTCGGCTATCACAGAGGATTACTGATACCTGTGAATATGGACTGTGACGTGGAGTGGCTTGGATATCTTGATGTCTTTATGACATCTTTATGTTTTAACAACAGGGCCAATGTCTATAGAACACTGAAAAGCTGAAAATTGTTTTATGGACCTGAAGAAGGCTTCTGACAAAGCCCAGGTGTGATTTGAATGTCCTTGCTCTGAGCCATCCAGTTCATGAATACTGCTATAAGAGAGTCATAGGCAATTCACTCCCAAACAAAATGAAGGAATTTAAATATTGTGGTCTCATTCAGAGGTCAGAGCAAGACAGAATCTGAGATTGACAGGTGTATTGATGAACACCTGCAGTGATGTAGGTGTTACACTGGACTGTCATGGTGAAGGGGGAGCTGTGCCTGAATGCAAGGTTCTCAGTTGATCTATATTCCAACACTCACCTGGTCATGAACTGTGGGAACTAACAGAAAGAGGGAGATCGTGGATACAAGAAGGCAAAATTAGTTCCCTTCACAGGCTCTCTGGGCTCACCCTCAGGGACAAGGTGAAGAGCTTAGATATGCAGAGGGATCGTGGAGTAAAGCCTCATGGGCACGTCACACCGGAGGAGACCCCAGGGCAGACACAGAATATGCTGAAGGGATTACACATTCAATCTGGCATGGGGATGTCTCAGAATCCCCCAGGAAGAGCTCGAGGATATGGCTGGCAAGAAGGACATCGAGGCTACCGTGGTTATCCTACTGCTACCAAGACCCAGGACCAGAAAGATTGGCAGAAGACACTGAAGAGTGGTTAAGATACCTGAGGTGCTGGTATGTTATGGTTCTGTGCCTGAAAATACCAGCAGTCACCATATTGAAAGGAGGCTATTTGTAAACCATATTCACATTGTTTAATGCATTCTCACCCTCATTAACACTTAGAATCAGCAGCCTATATTGTAAATTGTTGTAACACTTATTAGGGGCTCAATACATCGTGACATGACTGTACTGCTAATCTATTGTGTGTGACCAGGCCGGTGCAGATAGTATCACTGTTTAAAATAAAGACAGAGAATAAAAGCTGTTAACATATCAGCATCACCTCCTGATTAGAATTATGATGTGCACAGACCAGTAATACTGTGCACTTTTTTGATATAGAAACAGAAGAAGCTCAACTCTTCAACTCCGTCTCTGCTGCCTTCCATTCCTGTCCTCCTTTCTTCACTGTGTACCTCAGCCCTTTGGCTGTGTTAAGATGCCATGGTTAATCTACACACCAACAGCCACTGGTGTGACTAATGCAAGTAAGAGGGAGGGATATGGGGTGAAAAAGAGGTTAGGAAAACAGCACCAAACAAAGGATTAAAAGGTGAAGGGAACGGGACACCTCTATGTTGGTCTTATCGCTATTACACAACACATGAGGGGGTCATGACACAGCACATCAGCAGGTAACGACACAGTTTCTTGCTCATTGACACTGCCAGCAACCACAACAATCATGATGTGTTTCAAATGATGATGTGTGACTGAATCTTCACTTGAAATGATGATTTGGACCTCTGCGTTCAAATCTCCTCCCACATTCCATAGATAAAGGGTAGTACCAAGTCCTTAAACATGACCAAACAATATTCTCAGTGGGGATTTAACAGAACATGTGCTGGCAGTGCTTTAACAGGCGTGACTCTTAGAAAAACACACTGCAACATGACAAAGGAAGTTGGTTGGACATGTGAGCTCTGTGTTGACTGCTGTTGCAGGAAAACTGAAACAAAGGCGACACACTGGAAATGAAAAAGATACAAGTTGGTATATTGTGCCGAGTGACTTAATTTCTATCTGACAGCTTGAGAGCTTTTCTGCCAAACCAAGACTGATGACTAGGTCCTGAGGTGCACAGCTCAATATCACAATTTCTGACACTGACACTGTCAAGACAGTGTCTTCTTCATGATTAATTATCCCTGGGTATTGACAGCACATCATGGTAAGTAGCCAATTAACCTCTTATAACACAAGCAAATTTGCTTTGTTCTAAATAAACTTCTGTTATCATATTATCACCCAGTGCCATGTCTCATTAGATTGTCATCTGCATCAGCTGGAGTGACTGTTACACCCACACTTAATGTCTTGTTGAGCTTTGCCTCTTTTCCTTTTGCAATCTGCTCTTAATAAGCCACTCTGACCTGATCTATCTGTATCCTCTGTATTGTTTCCATCTAAACTTTCTGCTGAAGCCTGGCCAAGCTATTGAACCCTGGCAGCACTGCACACTTGCCAAGAGGGGGAAGTGATGGTGAGTTCCACAGGAACTTGCTGGAGTCTGCCGTTGGGCGGGCTGTTGACCGGCCAAGCTAATTTCACACTCCCCTGGTATCCATAATGCCTCTAGAGTTACCATGGGCATAAACAGAAGGTCAGAGAGAGAAACAGAGAGAGGGAGGGGGAAATATTTAAGGGAAAATATTCAAGGACAGCATCAGTCTCACTTGGGTGCAGGTTCTGGCCATGGAGACCAGCTGCTCGTTTTGGGCCTTTTATATATTCACCTCACTTTAATACCTGGTGTAGGGGTAATGCACACTGAAGAACAAGGTCTCAACTCCCTGTGTACAGAAGGTCATTTAGGCCAGGGCACAGCAGACATACTAAACTGCCATCCTCCTTTTTCCTTCCTACATCTTTTTCTCTTTCCTAACAGTCTGGCTGATCAACCTTGTACAAAATAAGTCAGTGACGGTGCAAGAGATGTGATTCTCTGTAAGTGAAAGCTAATGCCAGTGGTGCCAGACATAGAAGAGGAAGACACAATTAAAGGGATAGTTACGATTTTTTGAAGTGGGGTTGTGCCATCTGGAGATGAAAAATTAAACCAACGATAAGTGACAAAACCTGCAGTTCCTGAAATGGTCACTTGAGGCTGACTCCAAAAGCAAATCAATCCCCATAGACCCCCATATTAAAATGCCTAATTTACCAATAAAAATACATTATATTAAGGCTTAAAATTATGTATAATTATGGGAACGGCCCCTTTGAGTGACTACTGACAAGCTGCTTGGTTTCAGCAACCAGGCTTCATTCGGCTCACCTCACCTCCACCAATGCTCCACCTCTTTGCCTATTTTTGGATTAGCCAGGAGTGTGATGGAGTCAGGCACTGCCAAGACGGCTGGCCGGCCGCAGCCACAGTTAAAATGTAGAGCCAAAGGAGAGTGCCATCTGATGACAAGGTAAATTTAAAAATATAGAGCACACTTAAACTGTACTCAAGTTTAAGTGTACCCAAGTAATTACTTCACTTGGACTTTTTGTATGTGGATTAAATGCGTTTTGCTTCTGACCCTGATTACAACGGTACATTGTTTTGCTTCTACGCCATTACTTCTCTCTGCTTCTCCAAACATGGGGCATGCTGACTGCAGGTATATACTGGCTATGGCCAGTACCTCATACAACAACACTTCAAAAAGCTTTGGTTACCATTATGGGACACATCATTTGATAGAAGAAGGTGGTTCAACACACTAATGAACTCACTTCATACAATTCAATTTAAGATTGTGGAAACAACGGCAACACAATTCATTCCATCAGAGTTTTAGTTTCAACGCTGTGTGATGTGTGCGTGTTTCAAGATTCAATAAAGGATGTTTGCTCTGGCTGCAAACCACAGATTAATGGCAGCGTCTGTACATGTTTGTGTGTGTGTATGAATGACAGAATGAGAGGTAGCGAGACAGAGTCTTTGATGGATGGACTAAAGTGACAGTAGAGTATTGGAGGGAGAGAGGAGTACGGCTGGAAAGCTGTCTGTAATGCAATTCCCCTGTCAGACATTGGACTGTTTCACACAAAAACACACACATACACAAAGTGTGTGGCATCCGGGAATCAAATTTAGTGTGTGATGTAAGAAGGCCATCTTGCTCTGACATATGATCATAATAAAAAGCTGAACAAACCAAGTGTCAGTAAACCACTTACATCTATCGCTGCAAGATGTGATCAGAGCCCTAGTTTACAGTGCAGTTTGTCTAATGGTTCAGCGTACAAGGGAGGAGATTTGTTCCAGCAACCCAGCAGCACAACAACATCCGTGGATTTATGTATCAATCATGTGACAAGCTATTTTGAACTGAGTGGCCCATCCAATGACATTACTCATACCTCTAATTTTCAGAATGTATCCTCTGTCTCTCAATATCAATCTCACACACAAAATGACACACAAATTCACAGCTTGGCAGCATTCAATTGGTCCCCACGGTGACCATTATTAGTCGCTTTCCATCTGTCTGTCTCTGAACTGTGCGTGCGCCCATGGCCATAGCCATGTGCAAGTAGCTATACATACAAGTTCACGCATACGAACAGAGACAAACACACAAAGATTTCAAGTGTGGTATTTGCCCTCTGTCCTCCCAGCAGGACAAATGCTGCATGTCAGCCCAGCTTGCTACATAAACAGGGCTGTGGTCTTTGTCAGACACACCATTCCACTGAACTAGATACTAGTTTATTAACATATCGATTCATTTTCTAGTTTAGCCTTTAAACCGATGATTTTTCCGGGCAAGTTTCTGGTACAGCTTTGACAGGAAAAAGACTTTTATATGTGTCTGGTATTGACATATGTATAAAAGAACAAGACAACAATTTTTGCACTGATTGATGTTGAGTCATGTTTAATACCAGTGGCAGGCAGTAGCAGATGGAATAAGATGCAGAGTGCTGCCTGGTGACTAACAAGTGATTCAGACACATCACCTGGGGCTTTCTGCTTTTTGGAATGTGGTTTAAATATCAAAGTAGGTGCGTAATCGCAAGGCCAATCAGAGATGATGCATTTTAAGTGAATAGCTGCCAAGACTGGCAAGTGTGAGACATGAATTACAAGGAAGGAAGAGATTTGCTTGTTTACATAGCTCACTAAAAACCTGTTTAGTTGAGTAATCACTAGAAAGAACATATGAGGTTATGCTGAGGTCAAAGCAAATCGTACAGACCTGAGTCTTCCGCGATGGCCGTGTCCGTGAGGGTAGCCATGGCTGTGGGACCTTCTGGGAACCGGTTTGTCGTCGTCATGCATGTGATGTAGCGATGGCGAGCGGGAATGGGAAGATCTAGAGCTGCCCGTACTCTGGAGACTGCTGTCAGGGATCTCTCCATGACGGCTCTGAGAGCAGAAGAAGAGACAAGTCATATGCACATGTAAACTATGTGCATACCAACTTTGCGTAACATATGGACCAAAATCCCTTTGATATTATGTCAAATTGACTTTCACATTCTTTATGTCACTGGTTTTGTTGACTCTCAATTTCACGCTAAAATGTGCATCAACGTTCGAAAGTACCCACACAGCCTCATTAGCTCCAGCTTACCTCTCCAAGGCTGCTGTGCTGCTGCCCAAAAGCTGGCAGACTGCGCAGTGAGGGGACAGGGGAGTGACCCTGGCGGCCACGAATTTCTCTGGTGGCCTGACTGTGGATGTGATCATGGTCCCCATTCAGGTTGTTGTCACTCGCAGAGCGGAGCAAGGAACGTGGCGAGGGAAGGGGGCCAGGCATCGCACGTCGACGGTTAGTGTAGGAGGGGGTCTCCCTAAAAGGCACTGAGAGGAGAAAGAGACACATAGAGGCCTAGATTACTTATCGCCATATCGTATGAAGCTCCTGAAGACTTGCTTCAGGGTTAGGGTTACAATAAACAGAATGCATTGATGGGGAAATAACTGCAGTGCCACACATTCCAAGGCCACTAAAATTTGTTTAAAGCTTGTTACTAGGTGGCACTAATCTTAATCTTTGTACAACCCTGATTCCAAAAAAGTTGGGATGCTGTGTAAAACACAAATAAAACAGAATGTGATAATTTGCTAATCTTTTTTGACATAATTTGCTAATCTTTTTTGACATAGACAAGGACAATATATTTAATGTTTAATTTAATTTAACCTTATTAACTTCATTGATTTTTGTAAATATCTGCTTATTCTGAATTTGATGTCAGCAACACGTTTCAAACAAGTTGGGACAGGAGCAACAAAAGACTGGGAAAGATGTGGAACGCTCCAAAAACACCTGTTTGGATCATTCCACAGGTAAACAGGTTGATTGGTATCAGGTGATAGTATCATGATTGGGTATGAAAGCAGCATCCTGGAAAGGCTGAGTTGTTCACAAGCAAGGATGAAGCAAAGTGGTGAACTTTGTGAAACACGTGATTGTACAAAGGATATTAATACATGGGCTCAGGAACACTTTGCAAAACTGTTGTTGGTAAACACAGTTTGCTTGCAAATGATTGCATTCTGTTTTTATTTACCTTTTACACAGCGGCTCAAACTCTTTGGAATCAGGGTTGCAGCTGTGAATTAAATGTTCTCATCATGAAAAACTTAAGGTTGTTAAAATAAATAACAGTGTGTGTTTAAGTTCACACAAATAGCAGATTGGCTGGGTGAAATGAGTCTATTGTGTTATGGTGGAGTGGCAAAACTATCATTTAGAATGAATTAACCATTAATTCCAAACATTACACAGAATTCCTTTTTGAACTTTTTTATTGTCAAAAGGGATCAATTATGTGAATAACATTATGTCACAGTGTAGACAGTGGGTGTTACATCCTGTCCACACTAGATGGCAGAGTTTTCCTGTTCATGTCACAGAGAAACTGCTAGACTCAGCAGGGATCCAATAAACCCCTGAAACCTTCTCCACATCCCTTACATTTCTACTATGTGTGCTTAGCCATTCTTCAATCTGATGACGCCCTAACAATATATTCACACTTAAATCTACAAAAGACTGAGGGAGCCTGGTGATATATTACCACTGCTGTCAACTTACCAACATCTGATGCTTTGTGGACCTTTATGATTTCAGCCAGATCAAAGTTTCCTGCTATAATAGCCACCTGGAGGTGGGGGGAAGGAAGGGGAAAGAAAAGGGCAAATGCATAAGTGATGAAAAGTGGACAACAGCAAAATATGATTTTATGGAAAAAAACCTCACAAAAATAAATGAATATAAATGCATACATTTTCCCCCTCACTCACTCTCCTAATAAATGTTCAGACATTTAGTCCTTTGTTGCGGCAGATGTGTGAAGTCTATGTGAGTGGAAATGTTCTGGGCACTGTGTGGACCAGCCTGCCTTGTGTACAAACAAATTAATTTTGATCTGCACCAGAAATCTGTGACAGTATCAGTTTCACACAGACTTCATCAATCAGTCAGACACATAGCCGCCAGGGGGTAGGGGGGGTTTAAGGTTTTAATAGCAATCAACATATTCCATGTAGCAGCATCAGGTTGCCTAAAACAAGTCATTCAATCCACTCAACTCTGACATGTCAAAGATGTAAAGCATGATAATGTACACAGTAGCATGAAGCGGCTCTTGGGCAGCACACGTACCTGAAAAGCGGTCTGGCTGTTGTAGTTCTTTATCTCTTTATTGGCCCCCCGGAAAAGGAGAACTCTTGCACAGCTATCCTGAATGACAGCAGAGAGATGCATGTATTTGGCTCTTAAATGTCACTGTCTTTGTTTTTACCACATGCAGCAACATACACACACACACAAACAAATGCATGCACACACTTATTAGTGGCCACACTTATTACTGTTACTGATGGATAATCCATCATGGCTGACTTATATGCTTTTTTTGTAGAGCACACTGAGCTAGACTTAAGGTGTGGCCTTTCCAAAGTGAACACTAAAAAGAAGGTGAAGGTCAGGAAATGGACAACAAACTGCTACAGAAGCCGGACTAAATGACTAAAAAATTGCTAGAAAAACAGAACTTTATACAATTTGGACATGGTTTTAAAAAGCTGAATATTGAGTGAAATACAATCATTATTGGGCTGTGCAGTGCAACAGTTGTTGCCTGCAGCATTACAACCAACCTCTTTGATGAACTCCAAAAGAAACAAGCCTGCAAGTATGAGGACTATTTCAGAAGAACCCAGACAGAGGTAGCTCTACTGGCAGTGCAGAATGAACAAGACAAAACCCGTGCATGCGGTTCACTCCACAGCCTACCAAACATAAAATTGTGTAGGTTTGTATGGGGATGATTAAATTGATATTTCATTATGAGGTCATGAAAGGCTATCCTTAATCATGGACATGTTTCTTTTTCAACAACTGTGTTGTAATAGAAGTGATTGTTGGCTATGTCTACACAACTATAATTGAAGTCAAGAAATTCATTAAATATTTGTTTTTACATTACTTCCTTTTCCCTACACATTATACTATGAACGTCATTACCAAGACTGTTTTTTTTTCTCTCTCTTTTCCACGCACATATGCTACTTAAGCCATGGGCAGAGAACAAGACTGAGCATCTCTGTGTTGCTGTGCTGCTCACACCACAAGCACAAACTACACAAGTGACCTGAGACCAGGTGTACTGATTACAAGATTATTCCACGTGGAGAAAATCTAAGACTAGAGACTCATGTGAGAGGTCACTGTGGAGCAGCTTGCAGCAGTTCTTAGGTGCAAATGTGATTCTGTAGCACAGAATGTATATACACAAGCCACAAGGACAGTTGTGGTTCAGAGAGGCAACATGAATTAACTTTTAATCTAAAGGAACATCAATAACACCAGAAAGCATAAACCAGCATAAAGTCAGCCCACTACAGAATTCTCTAGAGAGCGACAACAACATAACATAACATAACATAACATAACATAACATAACATAACATAGCACACCATACCATACCATACCATAACATAACATAATATAACATAACAACAAAATAAACTGACAATCAATTCAGAGAAATATAACATTATGTCCTCAGTCTGAGTGTAAAAGCAAACAGACATTGAAGAGAATATCCAGTAATGGAAGGACATTATACCCACTGCAGCTAAGAATCTCCTTAAAGACATGACTCCCATTCAAACTTTTACAAACAAAGGCTTGAACACATTGGCGAAACAAAGTATTCATTGTATGCTATACGTATGTTAGTATAGTTAACTGAGTAGAAACTGACTGATCTCCAAAAGGCAAGATTAGTGTATTGTTTTTGATTCGAGCTATCAGATAACTTTTACTAAGGTCTCTGAACTTAGTCAGCTTGATAGTGTCACAATCATTGGGGTCAGGTGATGCACATTTCAAAGCTTTATCAATACTCCGACTCCTCAAAACTTGTCCCTAAAATCAGCAGCCATGAGCTCCTCAAAGCAGCTAGCAGCAAAGACAGCAAAGCATTTTCAGGGAGCTGCTTTGTCAGTTCGTAAAGTCCAGGAAAGCTCTAAGAGAGAACTGCTCGGATTGCTAGAAAGGCAAATCAAACCTCCTGTTTGACTGCTAAAGACCTTCATGAAACTTTAGCAGATTCTGGAGAGGTGGTGCACTGCTCTATTATGCAGCAAAACCTGCACACTTATGACCTTCATGGAAGAGTCATCAGAGGAAAACCTGGTGAGTCCTCACCACAAAATTCAGCATCTGAATTTTGCAAAGGAACATCTAAACAAACCAAATGTATTTGGGAAACATATAAGTTAAAATATTAAGTTAAAATATAACTTTTTGGCCACAATGAGGAAAGGCTTATTCAGAGAATAGCAGAATTTCATGAAAAGAAAACCTCTCTTGTTAAGCACAGGTCAATCATGCTTTGGGCTTGTGTTGCAGCCGGTGGCACAGGGAACGTTTCCCTGGTAGAGGGAAGAATGGAGTCAATTAAATACCAGCAAAGTCTACAATCAAGCATCACACTATCTGTAAAAAAAGAAAAGCTGCAGATTAAAAAAGGATGGCTGACAACAGGATGATGACCCAAAACACACCTCAAAATCAACAATGAACTACCTCAAGAGGCACAAGCTGAAGGTTTTGCCATGGCCCTCACAGTGGCCCGACCTAAACATCACCGAAACTCTGTGGATAGACCTCAGAAGAGCAGTGCATGAAAGACGGTCCAAGAACCTCATAGAATTAGAAGCCTTTTGCAAGGAAGAATGTTTGAATACCCCCAAACAAGAACTGAAAGACTCTTAGCTCTCTACACAAAGGCTTTACAAGCTGTGTTATTTTCCAAAGGGGGTGTTGCTAAGTATTGACGACATTCCCTACAAAGACAGCCAAACATGCCCTGTTCAAACGTACTCTTTGCATGAAAGTTGGTATCTTACAACAATAGTTATCACAAAAGGCATTCAATGTAGAGCATTTTGGTATAAAAACAAAATCAGCCATGTACATGGAACGCATTACTAAACACGCAAAATTGTTCCTCATTAGTTAACGCACATTAATTCTCTCTTGTGCATCAGACTATTACCATATTTGTGTGTGTGTATGTGTGTAAATGAGTACAGGCCCCTCTGGCAAAAAACAGCCCAATTCTAGATTGACAGACGTGGTCATGTGTCTATGTGCTGGCTGGCTGAGGGTCGATATGTAATTTAACACAGAGCAGAAATAACAGGACTAGCTTACCAGGAGCATAATGACTCTGGTGACTCCTGTCACCGCTGAGGCACACATTCAGAGACATGCACGCACAGATTAATTGAACATGTGGTTCAGTTAATAACATTACTGATGTGACTTTACTCATCGAGTATGTTGATGTTGATGTGGGGAGAGACAGAACAACCTACAGGTCTGACTCAACCAACACGTGGTTTCTTGTCTTGTTTTCATTTATACCAGGGATGAGAGCCACATCGCACACAGTACATGATGTTGGAAACACACAATCCCACAGTAGATGCACTATCAGGAAATAATGGATACCTGTCCTACACAAGCAGCCAACACATGTAAGGTAAAGCTAAATAGTGTGATTCTTGATCATGTTCTAAAGACACTGCAGGTTGCTGTAGCGCCCACTTTAGGAACCAGTGGTGTAGTGGTTACAAGATGTTAACCTTGCTTTATCATATCTGTGTCTTTTGTCGATGCTAACGTGTTACCGAAATTAACAAAGGTTGGAGAACCTTAACAGCTGAATTCTTGAATTTGTGCCTTTTAGAGACATTCTACACTATTTTGCACAGATGCATAGCTTACAAAGACATGCGCACACACGCACATGCACACACGCACATACACACACACGCACACACACACACACACGCACACGCACACACGCACACACACACACACACACACACACACACACACACACACACACACACAGAGGCCAATTACAGTTTGGGCCATCTGTCTTGCTCTACTCTCCAAGGCTTCCTATAGGAATTCATTAAGAAAACCATTTCTGTAGTCCTCACCATGGTTTGCTAGATGTGATTACATTAGCTTCATAGGAATACACCATGAGCTAAGTCAAGTACTTTAAAGTAATGACGCAGGTCAGTCATGTGTAAAGATTGTGACAGATGGTACCTCTCGCCGCCATGTTTACACTTTTGAGAATTCCTTCTCTCATTAGAATTGTAGGAGCAGATTTGCCATCCTCCACTGAATGTAGAGCTTACATACAGTATGCATGATTTAAGACCCAAACAATTGAAGTAAAAGCTCAGTTCTTCCTCTTTTTATACACAACAACAGCATAATACAAATAGTGTAGCATGAAATTGATACTTCCTCTATACAGCTTATAGAGTTGTCCCAAGATGTCATTGATCTGACTGGTTTGGGCAGTTCTGTGTGTGTGTGTCTTGTGCCACCTCTCTTTAATTTCACTCATCAGTGTTGTCTCCACTTGCTATTACATACTGTGTCCTTTCTCAATCACTCCTCTAACCATCTCCCATGGATCTGTCTGCCAGGTAAAAGACCCCTGCTATGCCTTCATTTGCTACTGCTGATCACACCTGCCAGGCTAAAAGCCCTGTAAGTAAATGTTAATGGCCAGCCAGAGTACAGGAATAGGACTTTCAGACCATTGATCAAGCTTATTCTGTTGCTGATTATGTTATCTTGCCATTCATCCATTCCCTCCCACCATCATCTATCTGTCCCTCCATCTGACGCTCTCTCTCTTTTCTCTCTCCATATAGATATATTGATCTTTCCCACTGGACTACTAGGTTCACGGTCAATTCTAGCAACCCACTTCTTTTTGTAATGGCACATAATCACCTGTGCCAGGCCTGTTTCCAGCTTGCTGGAACCCTGCTAAGAGACACTGTTTCTGGGATCAATCTGCTCAACCTGGTGTTCAGCCTCTAATGTCAAGATTAACAGCCATGCTTAGCAGTGAGAGCACACAGGAGCTGCTGCAATGCCCATTACCGGACTGTACACGTAGAAGTAACTGTAAATTTAAGTGTTTATCCATTCTACCTTTCATTATACCCTCTCTTGCTTGACACACAAACACACACTCACACACACAGTCCTCCACTAAGAAGTAGAACACGTAATGACTTCAGTCATGTGTATATGTTACGAACAGCTTGTATCAACTTTTGATGCTCTCTCTCTCTCTCTCTCTCCCTCCCTCCCTCCCTCCACTATGGCATTCCAGTCCAGTTGAAGCAGGTCATTCCTCATGACTGGAATTAGCCGAGCAGTACACAGTTACAATTAAAACACACACACAAACACACACACACACGCATTTTTCACTTTTTTGTATGCAAAAGAGAGAGTGATCAAGAGAGAGAGTGGAGTAAAGTGCTCATTTAATGTTCATGAACTGAGCACTCCTCTCTATTTCCCAATGAAGCAGCAGAAAAGCCTCTTCGAGCAGCCTCTAACAGAACAGGACAACAGAGCACAGGGGCACACTGCATCTAACACCACTCATCGTTTTCCCAAGAGTATGCTGGTTTTCATTGCCCTCATCTCCCAATGTCTTGTTGTGCCGCTCCTGATATAGAACAGATTCATTCATATTTTAAAATAAACACTCTGTGTGTTTCTTTTGTATTTCCACGCAGTGGAAATTTACTCACTTGGGGTCTGCAACGGTTGACAGGCATGCATGAACGATTTCTCTCAGAAGAATCAAGTTGATGCAGATTGTTGCAGAAATTACAGAAAATTAACTCGAGACTGGGAATCTTCGATATTCTTCTTATTGCGAACAAATGTTATGACAAAAATGAACATGAATTTATCCCTTAGTAGTATTGCCTGTGCATCCTTATATGGTGTAAATCACTCCCCAACAAATGCACTATTTACTCCTGCTCGAGTAATATAGAATTTATTTGAAAAATAAAGCTATATATCTGCACTGCTTTTTTAAAAGATTGATGTCTTTTCATAGGATTTGTTGACAACAGAAAAACATTAAACAATGCCAGTCTTATTCTTTAAATACAGATCAAGGTAACAATCTCATTGTGTAATGTACTCATGAATGAGATCTTGATCTAGAATCCAAGCTGATCTTTGGTCCTTATGAGGACAGTTTATAAGTTTAAATGATCCTGTACAACTGCACACAGTGGCACTGATCTCTGAGGTATCAGTCTGATCGTGAATACAAAGCATCAAAAAATGCTGTAGTTTATCATCCAAATTGCAGCAGACAAAGTGTATTAATGCACAGTGATGGTAACCCACGTGGGAAAAATATCCATGATTATTAGCCATTTTGGTGCGACACTCCCACATGAACCACTTGTCTTCAAATCTCCCCCTCTCCTCAGTCCATTATTACAACAGGCGACAAATACAGTAGAGATAATGACCAGGTAAAGGATACTTCTGCTTCAGACTGCCACTCAAGTACACACAAGTCTGCTTGCACGTGCAAACACACACAGAGGCAAATCACGACATGAATGCTATTCTGAAAATCAGAAGACCCTATACCGTAACACGTCTCTGCAATTGCCCATATGTGTCCTTGAGCAAGACAAAGAAGCCCCACCAGGTTCAAGGCTGCAGCACATGGACTACTCCTACAGATCTTGGAGGACGCTGCACCATCCTCACATATTGTCCAGATGATTATTTTAAAAAACTTCAATGACAATGTTTGTGAATATGCCTGCAAGCGTCTTTGGGTCTTCAAGGTCTTTGTGCGGAAAAAAAACAGTATGTTTAATTTATGCATCTACAACCACTTGGTCCACTACCCAAGCACTCAAGCCATAATACAAATTTTTAATATCTGTTACCTGGTTGTAGAGAGCACACACATGCAGGGCGGTGTTTCCAGATGCATTCTGGGCGCTCATGTCAGCTCCATAGAACAGCAGGTGTTCCAGGTGCTGCACATGGCCATAGCGGCATGCCTGAAAGAGCAGATTCAGTCATTTACTCTTTTTAGAAAATTAACCCTTATTTGCACACAAAATCAAAAGGGAACAATCAGAGTGTCTCTGAGAAAAAAAAAATTAGCAGCACCACATATTTTACCGTCATACTATATTTGTTGTACTGAAGAGGAACAAGAAAAGAGATGTATAAAAGTGTGACAAAGGTCTCCTGCTGGATTTTAAGCAGAGACAGAGTCAACAGCACAATGTGTTTTTGTGAGCTGACCAATCATAATGACGGGAAAAAAAGACAATGCTACAGAAACAATCAAGAGTTTGGCTGCAGCCCCTGTCTGTCTCTGCCTGTTTGGCCAAACCCAGCCAGTTTTTCCAATGTAACCTGCCTCTTTCCCTTGCCACAAAATACAGATGGAGCAATGCTTACAGTGGGATAGCTTGAATATGCTCAAATACAAAAGGCAGCCTTAATACATGCTTCTAAAAGCCAAAACCTCTGAAATGTTAAAAGAATTGAATCTTTTCCTTGTGTTTTTCCTTGGCCTAATTCTCCACACTCATCTTGTTAACAGCCTTGTTTGTATCACCTGAGGCTAATCGTGAATCTATGAATTAAAATCATTCTGACAAGAGGGATTTTCTTTAGCTTTTTATTTCACATACGTAAATGTGAACAATAAACTTTTCATCTAATCTCCATCGAGCTCCCCTCTTTTTTCCCCTTCTACACTATGGTTTTGTCCTGTGTCATTGATAAAGAAGCACACCAACTCTCCCCAGCAATTGTTTTCTCCCTCCTGTGTTCTGTCTCACTAAGAGTGCGTGACAGCAGTGAGACGGCCCACAAATGATGCTGGGATTGTTGTTGGTTATCAGACCTTCAGCAGTGTATCCTATTGTACACAATATATACCACTGGAATACTAATGCTGGAAAGGACACAGAAAAAGTGAGAGATTAGACAAGAAGGAGGTGGAAGAAATGAAACGTGGAGAAAATGTGTAAGACTGAATGACTATTGGATTTGCTGTACAGTATCTTAAATTTAGAAAGAAAAAAAACAATCTGATTCAGCACTAAGCTACTACTCCTTCCATTTAGAAGAAGAACATGCTTTGCTTTACTAGGGTACACAGAATGGAGGACAGGTATGATGTGTGATGGACAGTACCGCTGTGCTAAGAAACCCACATACAAGACATGAGAAATCAATCAGAAATCAATGCAGGAACATTTTCGTGCTTTTACGAAACAATACCTAAAAATCTCTTTTCCTTGTCAGAATCAACAAACTTAACTGCAACAATTTGATATAACTTGCTTGTTTCAGACTGATGATTGCTACCTGTTCATGAGGACACGGCCATTCATGAGGTTTCATTTGATGGAATTTCCATATAAGGCTATCTGTTCTGCTCTGTTTGTGGCCCAGTTCCATTCACAGAAATGCCATACAGGAGTAAAAGAAGAATTTCACACAGCTTCACGTCCTGCAGTCAGAAATCAGCAGGGGAACCCAAAACAAATTCAACATTGGCAGTAGTCATAGTTTAGAATATCTTCTGAACAATAAAATAGTAGTTGCACAGCTGCTGGGTAGTGTAACACTGTGACAAGCTTTAAATGGGAATGGTTTAGGCTCCGTAAAGTTAGATGCTAAAAAAAAAAAAAAGCGCTCCGAGACTACTACGAGCAGTGGAGGGGATCACAGAGATATCAGACGACATTTTGGATGAATTTCAGTTTCATATTTTATGTCTAACATCCTGCTATCACATTTGTGCAATGCCTCAGCAATATTACATTTTTTTTCTATTTTACAAACAAAACCTATCCATATAAACACACATAGGTTATATACATAACAGGTAATATATTTTTTCCTGCTGTGATACATACATATTTATCTACTGAGCAATAGCACAAACACTGTACTTAATTTATCCATACCCACCATGTGCAATTTTTATGTTTTTTTCACTGGTAATATATTTTTTATAGTGTTTTTTTTTATATACAGTGATCAAGTTTTTTTTGGATTTTGTATTGTTATTCTCTTATTATTCTTGCTACTACTGCTTGCTGCCTGTAACACCGTAATTTCCTCAGATAGGGATTAATAAAATTTTATTGTATTTTATATTTAAATTTTAAATTTACTCAGATTAAGCCATTGCAATTCTTAAGTCAAGTGTATTGAACAAAGGCAGGCTTTATGTTCATGACTTGCACAACTGATCTGGACCATTCTTGAATTTTGTTTGTACCTTTGAGAAAATTGGTGAATGCCACAAATTCCCTTAAATCACACAAATCATTCACCAACGACTGTCAGGTTCAATTTAAAACTTTCGATTAATTTTGTGTTTTATCCGAGACTACAAAGCTCATTTCATCTTATTCCAGGAAAAACAAACTTGTGAACTTTTCATCTTGCTCATAATTTCTTCACAATGACGATAACAGCCTGACCTTGAGGTCAACTACACCAGGCTGATAGCGTAGCGGAACTATGAAAGAGAGAATAACAGAACATGCGAGCAATGAAAGGCTGACGCAGGAGACGGCAAATATTGACTGACATTGTGCTTCTTTTTGCAATTATATTTGCCAATTTTTCCCATCTACTGACTTTCAAAAAGTTATTATATTTAAAGCGGCCGGAGATAAAGTAGTTTAAATAAAACAAAAAATTGCTGGTTTCATCTTATGTGATAAAAACATTGATGATGCCACATTGAGTGTTTGTTTTACATTAGAATTAGCTTGACTGTCACAAAAATGTCAGAATTCAACATTTCCTCTGCACTTGTTCATATTCAGCATCAGAAACAGAGGTACGCTGTCTGTTTGGCTCCATTTAATGTAAAGGAACCTTCAGACCTCCACTTCTTTCCTGCCACTACAGAGATATAAAGCAGAAAAGGCCTGACACAAACAAAAACAGCATGTAGGCACTAGCCTCCATTATGTTTACAGAGCAGGGCATGCCTTGAGGCGGTGTGTATATGAAATGCACACACTATGCCGTGTTTACGCTTCGTAAATCGAGAACCTATTCTACAATTAACACAGATAGACACGACAACTTGAACTGCCAGGCAGTAGCTTTGATACAGTGGCAGCAACAGTAGCATTTAGTTCAGCAGCCCTACCCACATACATTTGTATTAAACAAAAAGTTTATTTTTTCTGCTTGGAAATGCAGTTGAAAGTGCAGATTCACTGAAAACTCTGCAGAAATGGTGAATGTCCAATCCTTTAGAATGGGGGGGGGGGGGGGCGACTTGCTTCCCAAGCTGGAGCCTCCCACCAGCACATGATCCCCCCCCACAAAAATCAATTGAAACTCTCTCTCTCTCTCTGCAAACAAGACAAGACCTCTTACCCTCCACTTGCATTTGTATTCTGCACACACCTTTCACTGTTCTATCGGTGTGTGTGTGTTTGTTTGAGTGTATTACCTGGTGTATCTCCTGCCAGCCATTCTCATCCACGCAGCCGACCTGTGCGTGATCATGCAGCAGCAGCTCACAGCAGTAGGGGTCTCCTCCAACCATTGAGCTGTGGTAGAGAGGAGTCAACCCCCTGCTGTCTTTATAGTCAGGTGATGCACCCAAGTCCAACAACGTCTGGTGGGAAAAGAATAAGGTAAGGGGGGAATAATGCTCAAATTACTTCAAACTGTCCCCAGTCTGTGTTGCATCTCCACCATGCAATGTGAATGTCGAAGAGACCAGTACTTTGGGCTGTATTGTATGCTATCCACACTAGGTAAATGCTGCTTCAAGCAAAAATCCAGGAACCTCAGCAAAGTAATCTTTCAGTCAGTGGTACTGATCAGTCTAATTGCAGCTTTGCAACTGTACTAAATGAGCATTCTTGCACTGTAGAACATGTATAAAATATTTGTATATAGACTATCATAGATGTTATTTGAAGAAACCGTCTACACCATGACCTTTCATAGACTTTTTATACCAACAGCAGCAACAGCTTATGTATATTACAAGGCCCAGCGACATTGAATATGCGGACAATGACAAAGACTGAGTGGAAATAACCACTTCCAATTTCAACAGGTCTGCCTCAACAGGAAATCAATTTTATGACTCATGTAAACCCTTTCATTTAGGTTACAAGCCTCCTCAAACCAGACACAAGCAAGGCCATTCAGTGAATATGCCAGCCCATTCAAACAGGGCATGTTAAGCCTCACGTAATTAGCAATTGCTCGAGCCCCGGTGCCAGAGATTGCCTGCCTGCAAACTCTTCTTTCCCAGAGGGAAAGTTTGCAAACAAGCAATTGGTGTAGCAAAGGAAATAAAAGAGATGAGTCAGCTTTCCGGTATGATTGTGTGTGTGTGCGTGTGCGTGTTATACTCACTATAAGCGCTGTATGGTTCTTGCTGCGCACGGCCTTGTGTAGGGCAGTAATGCCATCTTTTGTTCTGAAGTCCAGATGAGCCCCTCCACTCTTCAGCACCTTGATGAGCTCTGCACATCCTTCCAGCTGTGCTGCCAGCGTTAGAGGACATTCTGTAAAATCCAAGGATGAGCGAGCAAACAATATCAAAAATCAGCATATTTCCAGAGATATTATTCTCCATTCTTTTTAAAAGATGAACATCCAACAATTGAAGCTGCCAATATTTGATGACAAAATTGCCCACTACAGTTATCAAAACTTTCAGTGACTCTGCAATTGGATGACTGCTTTGGCTGTCGTGGTTGTCTCCCTCCAGCTGGCCTAAGTGGCTGCTTCCTGTTGGTGTTAAACCAAGTTATTCTCATGTTCCCTTCATAGCTCCTCTGTCAGACTACAGGTCACCCAGCAGGGAAATCTCCTTTATGGCTGGACAAACATTTGCATAAACGTGAGGAGATTAGTAAAGAGGGTAATCCAGCTTTGCCCAGCATGCAGAAGGCTTATTTCAGAAAATCCATATATGCTCATTTTGTGGTGGAGACAAAAAGCAAGAAAGTGCAAAAGGAAAGACAAATCAAGGTTGAAAAAAGACAATTACAAGCCTGATTCCAAAAAAGTTGAGAGACTGAATAAAGACATCAATGAAAACAGAGTGAGTCATTTTCAAATGAACTGTGTTTACCAACAACAGTTTTATGAAGTGTTCCTGAGCTCATGTCGTAACATCCTTTATACAATCATGTGTTCACAAAGTGGTGAGACAGACTCAGCCTTTCCAGGATGCTCCTTTCATACCCAATCATGATACTATCACCCGTTACCAATTAACCTGTTTACCTGTGGAAAATTCCAAACAGGTGTTTTTGGAGCATTCCACAACTTTCCCAGTCTTTTGTTGGTCCTGTTTGAAACGTGTCAAGTTCAAAATAAGCATATATTTACAAAAATCAATAAAGTTGATGAGGTCAAACATGAAATACATTGTCTTTGTACTGTTTTCAATTGAATACATCATTAAAAAGATTCCCAAATTATCACATTCTGTTTTATTTATGTTTTACGAAGCATCCCAACTTTTGTGGAATTGCAGTTGTAGCTAATTACAGCAGAGAAGGGACAGGCTACTTCTTAGCACAGACTTCCTCACCTCCCGTATCTGGATCGTGGAAGTTGGGGTCCAAGCCTTTTTCCAGGAACCTTGAGACCTTTTCAATGTTCCTCTGTTGCACATACTCCATAAACTTCTTCAGGTTTGCCTAATGGAGGGAGACAAGGGACGGGGAGAGGGGGAAGTAGAGGAAGAGACAGCTGTGATTGGGTGACGTAAGACTTGTGTGGATGGAGACGTTTAATAATGCAGTTCAGAGATGAAAGCTAAAGTCGCTGCTCTCTCCTTCTTTTGAAGGTTTTATTTCTGCTCTGTCATGGCAAGCAAATGGACCATGTGCAGCAGATATAAAAGCTATAATAGGATGGACCAAAAAAGACGGTGAAAGTGTAAAGTAACACTGAAATGATGACCTTTCCTTTGGAGATCTGCGCCAAGAAAATGAGATCCTGCCACATTTTGTGTTCAAATGTAATGGTTATGATATTGCACAGAGCAACACTTTTACCTCATTGGGTCTAACATTGATGTTTAAAACCACTTCATAAAACAAGTACAGACACATACACAAACCCAGGTTAAAATCCTACCCAGCCAAATCCTAATACACACACAAACTGTGCACACACACACACACACACACACACACACATACACATACACAAATACTCTTAATTTCCTTTGTGACTTATAATTAAAAATATTAATCACCTCTGCTGATGAGTACAAGCCTGCAGAGTAAAGAGTGAAAAATGAACCTATGAGTGAGGTACCGGTACTACCATTTCATAATAGATTACTATAGCCTGAAAAATCAGGACAACAATCAATCTTGGATTATTTGAAACATAAAATTATAGCTCAGAATGTGTCTAAGAAAAGACATCAAGTAAAAACAGGGATAATAAAAACAAATTCACTCCACTATAGTTTAATGCTGAACATATAAAACATCAATCATTATTGACAGGCTACTATGTATCTTGAGGATTTAATTACACGATATCTGTCTTCCAGCTTCACAGACAACTTTCAATACTATTGCATTCTCTCAAGGTTTCACAGCCTCTGTCATTATGTAACATCCACATGTGCACAAGCCTACAGAGGCACATACACACATACACATTACGTTTTACACAACTTCATCATTTAGCAAAACGCATGCAACATAACACTCAAACGCCTACATAGAAACATGTACACTCACAAGCAAGAATGTGAAAACAACGCAGCAGCCATTTCGACACTCACCATGTGCGGTATCATATGCTGTATATCCCTCGCTCTAAAAAAGTCAAACTCTACAACACCTTCCGAATTTCACATCACACACTCCCTTTTCTCTTCGCGGCAAGTCATCTGCAGCCGGCTTGCCTCTACAAGCCTGCCGCTCGTTCACACACACCACACCGGCGTGCTACGACCGCCGCTCTCGCCATCTCCAAGTCAAACTGAGTGAGAGAAATTCACTTTGGCTTTTTCCTTTTTTTTGAGATGTTCTGTGAGGCAGTTGTTATGGTGATGGGATACAAAGACAGCTCTGGCAGCCAATGTACACGAGTGGGAAGAGCACTGAGTTTGTGTTTGTGAGTGTGTGCTTGTGTGTGTGTCCTGCATAATGCCAAAGACGATGCCTTGAAGAGGCTCGTGGATGATTTGCCACTGATCAGCTGGATGTGATGTGTGTTTTATTGCCTGTTGAACAGAGGGCTGATAAAAAAGCTTTTGTTTTATCTGCTTTGGTGACGGTCTTTCTGTAACACACACACACACATAAATGCACACAGGTGTAAAAACACAAACAGCATTATTTCCAAGTCACCATGACATACTGACAGTACATCAGATTAAAGAGTCACAGCTCTGTGCATAACTGGTGGAGTGACTAGACACAGTTTGCTTGTTATTTTTGCAAGGCCAATAATTTACCATGAAAATGACAAAAATAGTGTAATCTACTACTATTTTATAAAAGAAAATTCCTACAGTTTAATATAAAATGACCTCATTTTACAATCCACCTCCACCTACAATTCATACCTGCTTATGAAATTAAAAGCTGAAAAATTTAAAAGGAATAGAAAAAACTAAGTAGTAATCTGTCTGGCATTTCATTCATTAATTTTCATTCACATGTATGAATGAATGCATGAATACCATTGTCCCTCACAGGCTGTCATACGGTGGGTTATTCATGGTAGTCTGGATGTGACATTCTTTCTGTTGTTTTCTGGGAGGAAAAATTACTTTGTGTTATCTTGTAATGGAGTCTGTATGCAGTCTGAAGCAGACAACAAAGTTAGGGGCCACAAAATGCACACAACAGTAGGTGAAAACACCGCTCCCATGAATATCATTGTCAGCAGATGGAAAACATTAGATCTTGTATATAACACAATCAATGGGAAAGACCATGAAGACCAGGGATATTACCCTAGATAGTGTATGAACTATTTGTGTATTGTATTTGTATATGTACTGTATATTTGAATGTAAAATTTAATAGAGCATCAAAATAGTGAACAATCATCAGGAAAGGTCACGAAATTAGATCTTGTGAGCTAAAACAATGAATTAGTCAACGTCTTCATACACCGTTATTTTGTGAGACTGTGTTATAGAAATAGATAGATATACTATACAGGCTTTACAAGGTCTTTGAGGCTAAATGGTGTTGCTCTGTCTGTAACAACATGGCGACATGCCTGAAACAAGTGAATAAACTGCCGTAGGACGCTATAACCAATTAACGCAGAAACACATATCAATCCAACTAAGATGTTTGGGGAGCTGGGGAGTGCATGTGCACATGTACTGGTGAAGCAATACTGTAGGTAACTATTGCCAGATAAAAGCAGAATTATTGCTTAGGAAAATTCATTGAATGTGCAATTCAAGGCCCTAATTTTGTGACCTACAATTAGCTTAAGAGGGCATAAACCTGATGCAGCATGTACTCTCTACAACAAGTCCTCAGCAGCTTCAGGACTTCATAACCTCTTCTCCACCAGACTAGGCTATGCCAAACCTTAAAGTCCTACAGTTTGATTACATAGATAACGTGCGAGTTCACTGGTAGAATACTCACTACTAATCACATACACAAGCACATACAAATGCATCTGTAACTTTGCTGATCTTACAGTAGCTTTATCCATTGCCTGTGCTATGTGTCTTGTTATGTGCAACCCTATATTTTCCCTTTCCTCTGACCTTCGAAGTTAAATTCCGCTCTGTTACGTTAAAAAAACAGTTGGACCCAAAGCTTTGGCACCTCGCCCACAGCTGCTGCGGTCAGTGTTGCTGTTGACATGAACTCAAATGAGACTGATACACGTCAGAAAGAACAAATAAAATCTACAGTCAATCTACAGATGTAAAGCATCACAGAGCGATAAAACCCCACATATCCCAACTTCAAGGACTGCTGTACAGAATTATGAAAGAGCAGCTGCACACACCTCCTATGTGCTCTTCATCGCTCCTTACTAATTTTGGCTGACAAAGGAACAGACAGGCCCCATCTCTTTTCAGCAGCCATTCAGTAATGACAGCAAGAAAATCTCAGGTTAAGACTTGTCTGTCACTTTTAAGCAGCAGTCACAACACAGCTCATCTTTAAATTCTCACTCCTGCGGTGTATCACCTCAACTGCTTCTCAAATCTCACACTTTATTTCGATCGCTAAGTGTTTTTCATTCACTGGCGTCTGGTGCGGTCTGGTGTGGGAACAGTGAAAAAATTGTATTGACACAGAAACACTACCAGGGAATCAGAGAATGTCATGTTTGCACAGCCAAAATGGACCAATACTCCACGCCAACTGGTCAAAAATGTCATATGATTGGTCGTTCTACCGTTTCTTTTTACATCTTTCAAATGTGTCCTTCCATCTGCCATGATTTATCAGTTCGAAACTAAACCTGCTGAGTTTCTGAGATAGTAAAACAGACTGTATTCTTCCACATCATAGCCATCCAACAACTTGCAAGCTTTACCATTAACTGTTATTATACAGATGAGTAGTAAACATCTTTACCCATTAGCACTACTTGTCTAGACCCAAACTTTGACTAAAAGTTTGACTGGTGGTCTATGCAGCTTCTTGACATTTACTACTGGCATGAGGATGAGGATAACTCTGCTGTGCTGGCTTATAGAAAAGAGAGGGAAGAAAAACAAAGAAAAGAGGAGAAAACGAGAGACAGGAGGAGAGAAATGAAAGATAGTGTTACATCTCAGTGTGGCAGAGCAAGAAACAGCAGCAATAATCAACTCCTGGAATCTGTGGCATTTTACCAACTTATTAAACCAAGAAAATAGCCTGCAGATTCAGTTTGATGCTCGGCACGAGATGTTCTCGCCTGATCTCCATATTATTAGAAATTACTCTCCAACTACACCATTTGATTTATGCAGGCTTTGATTCGAATATGATTTCTGTCCCTGCACGTCCTTTTCACAGACAGCTACAAAGCTTTTGTGCTACAACGACTGGAACATGCTGAACGCAGAAAATTAATAAAAGTCATCTGAAATATGGAACGTAATATATTAATGACACTCCAACTACTAATGTTGGTGAAGACTCTAATTCAGGCATGTCCAAACTATTCCATAAAGGGCCGTGTGGCTGCAGGTTTTCGTTCCAACCAAGGAGGAGCACACCAGCTTAATTAGCTGAGCTCAGTCTTCAGCTGATAACTCAGTGATCCCTTGATGTTGATTGGCTGGCCTGGTGTGCTCCTCCTTGGTTGGAACGAAAACCTGCAGCCACACGGCCCTTTATGGAATAGTTTGGACATGCCTGCTCTAATTCATCCAGGTCATGCAAGTTCAGTTGCCTTTGTATAGCACTTAGATCCAACTACTAATATTAATGTTGACCTCACATTCATTCTGCGAGACACCCCATACCCAGAAACAACACTTGACCACAGTGTGTAGCAGCAGCTGACGCAGCCAGCAGCCAGGGTTTTAGGGAAGCTCCTGATATAGAGGGGCACCTTTGGTATTCTTAAACCCACAGCATTTAAGTGCCCAGAATTGCGGGACATTGTCATTAGAATTACACTTCAAGGATTTCAGACCCCTGACTAATTCAGGATTCTACTCTCCCCTACAGATTTTGTTTGAATATTGGCACATTTGGATATGTGTCCTGAATACTGTGCAGCATCTTACGAAGGATCACCAATCAGAGGCAGAAAATGAGTGGAAGAGCTACTCCAGCAAGCAGGACAAAGCGGATAGAGGTTCTTGCTTTTTAGTTCAGTACCCTGAGGAGGCTCTTGTCTCCTCCATACTGAGGGGGGATTATCTGCCACTACCTGATAAAAGCCTGGGTAGGAGGCCAGAAATCACAGAGACAACACGACTCCCCCCTGCTTGCCTTAGTCAGTGTGTTCTGCAGCTATTCTCCCTTGGTTTTTCTCCTCCTGTTATTAAGTGCTTCTGCCATAGCTTCATAAAAGACGGTGTACACACTTAACGTCCTGCTCAATAGCTCATGTGCATCCATGTGTGATCCATACAGCATGCACATATGTGTGTCAGACACTTTCACTGCCCTATATTTACACTCATTACCACATGGCTACACAGCCCCTGGTCCATCACAGCTGGCCTACAGTACATTGTGCCATGGATGAGTAGCAATTACAATGCTCACCAACACGACGCTTATTCTGGAGGATCATATACTGGCCTAATGTGAGCTGGCCCGTAAAATACACACATGCTCTAAAGCGTTGCAGCTATTTAGGCAATAAACACAGTGAGCGAGTGCAGTGGGACATGGGGACGCTCTGGGGACTGGCAGACATCGGGATGATATGAGCACAGCCTTAACAGTTGGGAGAAAGCAGAGGGTTCAAGCGGAAGTGGAAGAACAATTTAACCCTTCAACACAGTATCCTGCTGTCAGTGCCAGTCACCTACTGCACTGTGTAGTGAAGTTAGCTATTTCATCGTGTAATTCCTGATAGTTGGCAAAAAAGTAGACTTTTAAAAACTGTCACTGATCTCAATGTAGCAACAACAACTGTTTCACATGGGGATACTCTGAGCTCAGCTACACCCAACAGCGTCAAGCTGTCATATTTTTGTAGTGAAACCTATTCAGATGCCAGGTGACTCATTTATTCAGCCTGTCTGAGAGTGATGTGGAAAACGGTCGTGACACTGACTGATAGTGTGCTAAATCAAACCCAACAGTGTCATTGCTGAAGGTGAAACTGTTGTAGTCAATTTGATCAAAGTAATTAAATGTAAGATCAGTGTTAATAAATAAATATGTAGGAAATTCTGTACATATACAATGTAATATTTCAAATTATAATCATTATGGATGGGGCAGAGATTCAGGCAGTGTCCATTAATAGAATCCTATCCAAAACATTAACTGACTAGGCTTTGTATGCTTACTACAAATTGTGACATCAACAATCAGTGCTTATTCTTGTGCGTAGTCACATCAGCAAACACCCTTATCTGGCACAGAGTGTTCCTGATTTTCTGTCTGTCTGTGCTTTGTTGACAGTCACTTATATAAAGGTTGGAGTGAGAGTGGCCTTGACCCCCATCTCCTAGACGCTTTGTACAGAAGCCCTGCTGCTGCAGGGGCACTGCACAGACACACAAATCGAGGGAGATGCAACTCCCTATTAGGCACATGGAGAATCTGGCTATATTTTCATACCCATGCTCAAGCTGCAGCTTTTAGCAGCAGTGAGAACGCAGTTTACAGCTCTGTTTAGTAACAGACACCAGCATTTGTCATACAAAGGGTTTCTTTATAATTCCTTTGTGTTTTATCAAAAGTAAACATTGATCTAAATGGATATACTGCTCTGTCACAATACATGTTGACACACAATAAATAATTTGGCCCCAGAAAAGCGCATGTTGAGATGAAGAGTAAAAAGTGCTGGATTTCATTTTCAATCTGGATGTCAAAGAATCTTCTGTGACTGACAATGTAACTGTAGGCTGTGCTTTGGTAAGCGCTGCTAGGGTGAGTCATAATTAGTAAGATTAGTGAGCAGGGCAAACACAGCGAGCAAAGGTCATATAAAACCAAGATTGTAAACTACAGTTGCACAGTAAAGGTGATGCAGCATTGTACATCACGAAAATGGGTCTCTTTGATAAACTTGTAGAAATATGGACCTGCAGGAGTTGAAGATAGACTTGAGTCCCAAACTAAAAATAAAGGGAAGCATGAAGTCAATTCACTCAGCTCCCTAGCTGAGGAAGATAAAAGTGAGAGGCATCATGGAAGCATACTAAGCTGCATTTCAAGTCTTTGGCAAAACCTCAAAGCAAACAGTGAGAGCAGAGACTGTATAGTGAAGCTGCCACTGGTCTAGTGCATCTTCCATTTGACTCAAGGTTCACTATCAAAACAGAGGCTCCTCTTTTCAAACCTCTTCTCATCACATGGAAAAAAAACAGGCAAATGCCTTAGCTAGTTTTATTTGTCAGTTTATTCTATAATTCATGCATTTATTGCAGAGTACGAAGGTCTAGAAGCATGTTCCCATTAAAAATGCAGCACATTGACGTGGTGTGGCAGAAACACAAGGAAATGGGGTCACGTGAGGGGAAGGAATGGAGGAGAGTGGTGCAAAGACATGATGGAAGAAGAGCAAAAAGGGTGAAGATAAAAAAATGAGAGAGTAGAGCAGAAATCTATTTGCAGCTCTAGTCTTTCGTATCCCATGTGATACTGGCTTCTCTTGAAACTTCAAGCAAATAAAAATCAGAGTAACTCCTTTGACAGACACATCCTGCCAACAGACAGAAGAGCTGTTATGTAAAATGCAATTTACTTCTGTAGATGATACATTATGAGTAAAATTCATTTTTATTATTAAACAGTCAGAGCCCAGTACCAGTAAAATGTGTCTTTTATGGATATGTCAGTACGGGTCACCACATGCTGGCTATTTTTGGATGATTTGAAATTCTGTTACAGTACATGTGGTTTTGGTCTTTGCCTGTTTCCAGACTTTAGTCTTGCTGACCATTGTACTCTTTCTCTGACTGTGAGCCAAACTTATTATAACAAAATGATGGCTCCGAGTCAAACAAGCTCCTGACTGGCTGTCAGATACAATGGCTGTGCACAAAGCAAGAGCATGTTAAACTCTGTGGGCTGTGAATCTAGAGAAAACATACATAACTGTAAGTTTAATAGTGTATCTGTGTGTGTGTGTATTCTAAGAGTGTATGTAAGACTCTCTATATTTTAATCCATGACAATTTACAGCAACAATCCACTAAATACATGACTGAGTAAGATTTAACTTAATAAACACTATGTACACAAATTAAGAGTAAACAAAAGCAGAAAAATATGACTTGCAGATAAACACAAAATGTTGAGCATATGAGCAACATCTGATTATTATCAAATAACTGACTGCAACATAAAATATCTATAAATACTTAAGACTCTTTTAATCATTTCAATTTCTACAGATGCTAATATCCTTAAAAAACAAGTTGTGCTCTGAATATTACCTCTGTGAAGCTCACAATATTTATTTATTGGGGGACATGTTAATTTCACTTCATTAATTTCCATGGTAACATTTCTGGGGCCATAATTTGTGGTAGTGTTGTGCTTGATTCTATTAATTACAGGAAAATCCACACTTCTCTATTACTTTCAAGTGTATATGTATTTCTTCCAGCGCTGCTGTTTTGGATTGCACTGTACAAGAGCTGAAGATATCAGGTTACTCTGTAGCTATCAGAAGATATCAGGTTACTCTGGGGTTGGACACTGTGTATATACTATATGAGTGTACCATAGGCACCTTGCTATATAACTGTTAAGATGGGCTAGCATTGTCAACTCTGGGTTTTCAGGCACCATGGATAGTGAGATAAAAGAGCAGTCATTACCTCTGTGACCATGAGCTGCCATCATCACTTGAACAGAAGCCAATTGACTGCCAGCCTTCACACTACATACCGCTCAATAAAAATAAAAATACTACTGGCCTGTAGTGGTGTACTGATGTCTTGTGATGTCTTGTGCGGCGACTGTGGCTCAGAAGTAGAGCAGTCGTCCACCTCTCAGAGGGTTGGTGGTTTGATCCCTGGCCTCGGCAGTCTAAGTGTCAAAGTATCTTTGAGCAAGATACTGAACCCCAAGTTGCGTGGGGTTGGTGCATGAATCTGTTAATGCTCGTAATGAGCAGGTGGCCTAGCTAACATGGGGGACTAGAAAAGCGCTATATAAATACAAAACATTTCCATTTGTGATGGATTGGTGATGTATTTAAGAAAAAATCATGCTGCTATGTATTGTGGAGCTTCAACATCAAGTCAATATTAGCTACACGTATAAAACAGTATGTACGTTTATGAGCGCCATGGAGACATGTTTTGCTCCCACTGCATGACTCTGTACATTCATGTACTATAATAAGCAACTTGATAACTAAAAGATTCCTCCTAATTTGAAACAATAATTATAAAAGAGGTAGTGCTGTGAGCAAAGAGAAACATGAGAATCCATCTGATCCAGGTTTCACTGCAAAATGCTCAGATGGCATTCACCTCACTCTTAAAAAAATTCATTCTCACTTTCTCTGCAGAGTTTATGGTCTATCCAGCCACGGTCGTTTTGCATTTCCACACATACAATATTACATAGATTGTTTTTGCTTTTGAGTTTACATACGTGAATTTGTGTTCATGTGTGACATGGGAGGATGAAACAACACCACCAGAAATCTATGCATTGAGTATAAAACACTGCAGAGTTGAAAAAATGGCTTTGAATCGCATGTACTTCGTTGTACTACAAAAATTCCTGAATGTAATTATATACATATTGGCTTGTACGAGTTTTGAGCGACGAATGAAAGAGGCTTACTGGGTTAGCAAACTGAAGGTGTGTACTTTTGCCACAATGATGACTTCAACAAACTGAGAATACGGATGGGCAACAAAGAAGTGGTGTAGGAGTGGTTTGAAAAGTTTCTATTGATGTTTTCAGACCATTTTTTCAGTGACTGTAAATCACTACTTACTAATGTAAATCCAAGTTGACTACTGCTGCAGTAATCACCAGGGGAGCAGTTTTTAAGACCTCAGCAGATGAGTGTTTGATACTCAGCAGAGCATGCGAAAGGAACTACTATAGGTTTCCACACTGACTGTTAGGCAGGCAGAGTGTATGTCTAACATTATAACAGATTTAGTAAAGCTGTCCAATAAACGAACATATTAATTAACCTTCTTAGTTTAATGTGGGTGTTTAAACTCCCGTAAAAACCAAAGAGCTGCTGCGTACCGCTTCACGCCTGTTAAAACAGATTGTGTGCTTTAGCTCTGTGTATCTATAAGTACTTCTGCCTCTATCCATGTCTGTTTGGACCTCAGCCTACAGTATGTTTGTCTGAGAAAGGGAGAGCTTAGTAATCTCCAATATCCATACCTAACAGGCTTAAAGTGTAATGCTCTCAGCTACAAAAAGACCAATATACTGTATGACAGAGCATGGACTTGATCCCAAGGAATAGGATTTTCTCTGAGGGGAATCTTCAACCTTTATTATATGGCAGTAAATAAATCTCAGTCATTTGATACACTCTTGAGCTTAGGGGGGAAGTATCACCACATGAAAAAGCACTGGAGGCCTGAGGATGAAATCTATTGGTTGGTCTCTCTCTCTCTCTCTCTCTCTCTCTCAGAAAATAACACTTTCTAATTCATAATTTAGCACACTAAACACACAAATTTTATACATGATGCATGAGTGCAGAAAAAAAATCCCCACACTCAAAAACAGGGAAGGGGGTGCTGTTACTATAGCAACAACATCTAACACATCATTGACCATAACTGTTTCTGCCTAACATGCAATTCAATTTTACACCTCTCTGGTGAAGATTTAGAAAGACTGTACAGCTTGCTTAGTTCACAGGAGACACAGTCATTATCATAATAATCGTAATTCCTGTTCTAAATAACATGCTCCCTCCAGCATCCCTCAGGGTTTTTAGAGACTGAGTATTTTAGACTGTCCTTTAACTGAGATATGTTTTTGCTTGTCTTGTTTATGTTGGGGGTCCCTGATCTTTTTATGGATGATTATTGAAGGGTAATAGAATGCAGTTAAAAGACAACAAGAAAAAGATACAAAGAAAGCGAAACAAAAATGCCTCTCTGCATTCTAGCCTAAGGCCAGCCTCTACCTGGACCTATGCCATCTGCTGACAAAGCATGCACATACCAGTATGGTTACTCTATTATGAGGGCTATCTCTGTTTTTAAACCATATACAATGAGACACAATGAGACACACAAGCTGATCTGATGCAGGACCTGGAACAAGGACTGTGTGAAAACAGTCTACACTAAATGCTTGTCTATGTGATTAGTAACTTCCTGTTAAAACAGTAAAAATCACTCAAATGAAGCACACATACACATCAAAATGGATGCTTGACCTGAACTTCAATCACAACTTAACACACGACGTACTGTGCCACGACCAGTTGAGCAATGTCGACTTGAAGCACCGTAAATGCCATGCCACAAACTTTGAGCAGGAAGCCCAGAAAAATCAAAGCGGGTAAACAAACAACTTGCTGTGCTATAAACTAAATGTTGCTCCACAAACCTCCTTTCTCTGTGGGGAAACTAAAAAAGAACAGCCAGAAGGCTACCTGCACAGCCTCACTGGAACAGTTACCTGCATTACTCTTGATCTCATGAGTCATTTTAGCAGAAGTGTGTTGTGTCTAACCTCTGTGGCCCGGCTCCTGGTAGCTCTCTCTGAACGTAGCAGCATGGTGCCTCCTGTGTAATCCTTTTCAGAAGCACTGGAATAATGTGTTTCAGCTTCCTATGATATCTAGTGTTCCTCTTGATGAAGTACAGTTTGGGCAGGCGGGACAGTGTGAGCTAGCTCTGAGCAGCAAAGCACGCAAAGCCACGGCCTCTTTCCCACTCATCAACACACTCACAAACATGCAGAGCACTGGCTTATTGTTTGTGGACCCCTAAACACATTCTGCTGTACGCTCAACCAATTCCACCCACCTTCCTGGCCACACTGGCAGCATGGCTTTGTCCAGCATTGTCTGTTCCATCAGTACAATTGAGTCCTGGTGTATTTGCCAACCCATTAATACAAAAAAGAAGGAATAGGCAAAAACAGGAACATACAAATGTGAATGTGCAGACCTGTGAGACAAACACACAGGCAAGATCTGTATGAAAGGCAAATCATTCATGGGTGTTGTTACAGTGATACTCCATTCAAAATCTGCAGGCACCATTTTCGTGCTGGCGCAGGGCATGCAACTGAGTGTTGCACTGGCATACTGCTGGTTTCCTGTAGTGCATCATGGTTATTCCCCCCACAGTGCTGGTTTGATATACTGGTGACTTGGCCCCAGTGGGAGGAAAGACATGGTACAGGGTGTGGCAATGCCTATCCAGAGGTACAATGTAATCGTGGTAAATAAAATGAGTACGTCTTGCGCAGTTCGCTGTCTGCCTGCTTAGAGCTAGACGACAACTCAGTGCACAGCATGTACCATGATATTGTCACTTTATTTGGTGGTGACATGCATTTAAACCTCTCCAAAAAAAAACACAACACCCTTTTTCATGTTCTTTCCACTTTATTCTACATTCTTCAACCAACTGACATGCACACAAAATAAAAAACATTTATTCTGATAATGTTATTAATGGCAGGCAATGCAGTGTGTGATTGTCAGCTCTGCAATCCACAACACCTTGTAGCTACCCTACATTGACGCCCTGTGCTTTACTATGGCAACTCCATCTATAGCCATCTGAAGGCATCAGGTATCTGCTCCATCTGTAGTCTCTAACTGGAGTGATGTTGCGCACTCTGAAGCACAGCAGATCTGCTGGTTGAATTTTGGGTAATAAGCACAGAAACCTTGGTGCTTAAGTACATGTCAGACTTGTCATTTTCACTAAGCTCTAAGAAAAATGGCAGATCACATAAAACTTCTTACTCTACTATGACTTCCTCATATATGTCCCTGCCAGTCTACACCTCGTGTCTCCATCCAAAACACCGGATGACTGGGCAAATGGCTACTCAGGTCATCTTCTTTTGAACAAGTCTGACTTAAGTGTCGCCTGGAACTCCACATTTTTAATCATAATACAGGTAGAGGTGGTCGTGATGACCAACATGATCTGATAGAGGCTGTTCGGGTTAAATTGTATATCTGTGTTCACAGATACAGAAGATTGTCATTTTAAAAATCCTAATTTATTCGTGGATCATTACCAGCATCAACATACAATACGAGATACATATTATGGCACTACAGTGGTAAAATCACATGCTATTACACATGGGAAACATGATGACCATAAGATCTTCAACATGTCCAGAAAGTGAATTCAACTTAAAAAGTATTTGTCTGATCATGGCAAAATATTTATTTGAGCTACAACATTCATATCTGAAACTGTATACTGAAACTGTAATTGTAGCAGCCTCTATCTAAGCCACCTATGTAACATAATATTTTTTTTCTGACCCTACCACGTACCAAATACCAAAAGTCGGCTTGGCACACCCCTGATGCAATGGGCAGGATGAACTTGACTCCAATCAGGGTGCTGCAGGGTTCACAAAAATTGTGCTGAGTGAGCTCAAAAAGTCGCCTGAGATCATGGAAGTTAGAGTGGATTACAAAGACTAAACAATTGGGTGCACCTGCTTGCAAGGTAGACCGATGTGTGTGAGGACTGAGATGAAAAAAGTGCAACCAGCCATGTTTTATTAATTGTTTAGAACATGCTGAGCATACACATGTATGGTGGAGAGCTTGATTATGCTGCAGAAGTGGCTTCAGAAATTTCTTTGGATAATATCATAGTTTTTTTTCACTGCGTGACCATTAAAAATCAATTGTTACATAGATGAAAACAACATTTTTCAAAGCCACCATTTCTACATGGGGTGTTTGATACTAATAATGACAAAAAGTTAGTGTACAGTTAATGTTATAGTCCTTAAATTCTGTCACATGAAATATGACAACAGAGCTCCATTGTTGTGTGTATGCATGACTATGTGTTTTTGTGTGCTTGTGTTTGTAAGCACGGTGGTCAGGGAGGATGAGGGGAATGCATGCTGTCATCAGAATCAAAGTCTAGAGAAAGAAAGAGCTGAATCAGGTCCAGTCACGTGCATTTAGACAGACACACAAACTGACAGCAGGACACAGACAGGCAGACGGTGGGGGGACACAGCCAGAGCATGACACACAACTACACAGACCAAACGTGAACTGGAGCTCATCCTAGCAAAACTTATATCAAAATACATCTCAAAATATATGAAAAATTATATTCCCCTACATTTGAACCTTGGCTGCAAACAGGCAGGGATACAGAGTAGGAACAGAAGAGGCCAGCCAGCAAGCTCTAGGCTGAAACAGGGGGTATGTGGGTAGTGTATTTATTCAGCCAGATGATTATTAGAACTCTATTGTATTTTTATGCCTCTGGCATCCTATTCTATAGTCATCTATTCATACTGCATGACCTAGAATGCTGGTGTCTTCTGCTAGTGGGATGTTGTGCGATATGGAGCAAGAGCTTTACAATGAGTATTTCACTGTGAAATGAACTTGTGCAATGATATGTAGCATCATCAAGGCCAAAAAGCAATTCCAGTTCCAGTTCAGTTAAATAGGTGGATGGATGGATGGATGGATGGATGGATGGATGGATGGATGATACTTCAACTTTCTGTCAAAAACAGTGATGATCAGTAGTGTCTAAAATGTCCTCTTACATTTCAGATGCACACATAAACAAACCAAACAGCCATAATTTTTGCAGTGTGTGGCTTTATGCTAGCTAAACAGTCTTTCTGTTGTGCTTAAATGATCAGATACAGTTTTCATTCAAACAGTGTCGGTACGTAGCTGGGCTGTGCATGACTGTCATCTTCGGCAGAAATGTCTGTACAGTATGAGCCACAATACACAGATGGAGATGTGGAGGTGACTGCATCCTTTCCGCTGTAGATGTCAGAGACCGACTTGTGGAAGGCAAACTGGGAAATTGTTGGATTTAACTTCTGCTTGTCTCGTTGCCTGTTGTCACTGAATCTTTTACTACATTAGCAACAGTTCTTCTAAGACTAGACCAGCACATTCAACCAATCTGGTTCTGCTTCCTAATTCAAGTATCTCATTGCAGCTTCTCATTTGTGGATGTCGCCCATTTTTTACATGTCAATGCAGAACTTGGTGAAACTTTCAGACTGGATTTATCACCTATCTGTCAAGAGTGCCATGACACAATGTGGTTTAAAATTGAAGGTAAAGAGGAGATATGGATAACATATTCCTCCCTATCTACTACTGCACTGACATAACACTTGAATCATAAAAACAAAGTCCAGAGTATTAACATTAGCCATACCTAGAAGCAGAGACCCACATTTAGCTTACTGGGGTGTATTATGAAGAGCCTGGGGCTATAGTTTCTACATGGCCTGGTTTCAGATCATACCGAATACAACAGAATCAATTCCTTTTTTCTAATCAGTCTAATCACTGTCTCTCCCTCTCTCTCTCTTACACGCACATATATACCCTACTCAGTCTAAGTGAAAAACTAATTGATAACAACTAAAACACAGTACAATGCTGCAATTTGTCTTCGAAGAACTTACCCAATGGCTAGAAAAGCAGTGGCATACAGGCGGCACAAACACATTAGGGTGTTAGCAGTAGCCCAGTGCATCAAGCGTAATTAGGCAACTGTAATGTTAAATAAGACTGTCTCTCTACAAGCACAGGCCAAAACAAACTAACACAAATCAAACTTTAGTGCACTGTGTAGTTTTAATGCCTTTTACTTAAAGTACACAGGCTGAATTTGTAAATATACGAAAAACGTTACAAAACAACAGACAAGACATAGTGCTGAACTCTAAATGATTGGGTTTTTTTGTTTTGTTTTGTTTTGTTTTGTTTAATAGCACATAGATTCCATACATACGGAATGAATAACTGACCTAGTGGACTCTTGGAAGACATGCTTGTGTGGGATATTTTGTAAAGTGAACCAGGCTGCCCATTTGAGCAGCACCTAAGGTCAAGCAGCCCACAGGGCATAATGTTGACAGCTGCCACCTGCTGAGCTCTCACTGACTCAGACTGACAGCTCTGAGACTCTCAGAAGAGGTTCACAAAAAATACTGTGTGTAGCAGGTACTTAGCTTAACAAGTTTACCCAATGTGCCCAAGCTATAATGCTGTCTTTTAAGATCTTTGCTGATTTCCCTCAAAATACACACACACACTGTGAGGACGTCTCCGTCAGAGAGCATCAATATGACAACAATGTGACACAAGCAGAGTATTATGATTAAAGACACTGACCAGAAGGCAAGTTGTGTCCTGGAGAGATCCTAACAGACACACTGTCACATGCACGCATAAACACATTTTCAAACACACGTGCACCCACATGTGTGCACACACATGCATACAGGAATGTCTGCCACATACAGACACATGCACACACACAAACATGTATCCTTACTTACTGAGAGATCCAAAGGCAAACCACAACCAGTCACACTGGCCACAGCTAGACAAACATCCACACATCCTGACATATCATAGGTACACACACACACACACACACACACACACACACACACACACACACACACACACACACACACACACAAATATGCACAAATATACTCACAAACAACCACAATGATGCAAGCCCACGGTTAGTAACTGAACTAGTGCAGAGAGAAACATTAGCATTCTGTCAGGGTTTCAGACAAGACTGCACCAGCTCTTCACACAGCCAACATGCAGCAGAGCATAACAACAGAACGAAAGCCAGAGAGAGAGAGACAGAAAGCACAGACAGGTAGACAGAGATGGGTTGGGGAGTGTTCAATTGGAGATAGAAAGTATGAAAAAGAGAGAGAGGGAGAGAGAGGAAGAAAAAGACACGTTTAAACCTGAGATAATGATAAAATTAAAGAGATGATGAAAGCAATTGGGGTACCTTACTATTGAGTTTGGCCCTCCTGGCTTCTTTAGCCTTTCTTTCCTTTCTTTCAGCAGCTTGTCTTCTGCCCAGAGCAGATCCCATCTCACACACACGGACACACTCCCCGTCACACACGCACTCCCGTAGGTCAGCTGCAGTCCCAATTCCAAAACATCATCCACATGGCCATATCCAGTCCCCCTCCTCCTCGTCTCCTCTCCTCTCCTCTTCTCCTTCACTACCTCTTGTCTTGTCAAAGAAGCACATGCACACTCACATGGTCACTCACACAAACACTCACCCCAGCACGGACGCACACACTGACTCGTGTACAGGCACAGGCAGATGGAGAGATGGTAAGGGGTGATTTTGTGGGATGCTGGAGAGAACAGAGGGAGGGTGGGGAAAGAGAGAGCGAGAGAAGCGGGAGGGAAAATAGAGGGAGGAGAGAAAGCGTAAGATAGAGGGAGGGAAACCAAAAGAGAAAATCGGAGGGTGGGTGGGGTGGAGAAGAGAGGGAAGACATGGATATCCAAAGTGAAAGAAAATAACGGGCAAAAGAAAGATAAGAGCAGAAATCCTTAACAGATGTGGAAATACTGTAGAGTGCTGGTGCGATCTCATATTAGAAATCTTATCACAGCAACGTGCTTAACCAAGTGTTACATGACAGAGGTAGCTTGTGGTAGCGTAGCGTTCCTGAAAATATGGTTACATTTAAATCCACAAATTGTTTGTACAAATAACCCAAGTTACACAACTCCACACATATGTGTGCAGGGAACATCTTCACACATCAACACGGAGTCACATACAGGATCTCAAATTAGAAACACCATAAAGAACTTCAGCTGAGCCCTTTCTACAACTGGGAAAATATTTTTTTAAATCCCAAGGTCCTTATTTGTTTGTGTGTGTGTGTGTGTGTGTGTGTGTGTGTGTGTGTGTGTGTGTGTGTGTGTGTGTGTACGCACGCAAAAGTGCGTGAGTGTTCTCGTTTCTAACGAGCTATGTCTCTACTTCTACTATGCTCAAAGTACTAAATTCCTCTCCTTTTAGGCGATTATCCATGAGGGGACCTTTGTGTGTGAGGGATTCCCCATTGGAAATATCCTCTCATCCTGTGCCATGCAGTTCTGTGTGTACGTGTGTACATGGGTGTGTGTGTGTGTGTGTGTGTGTGTGTGCTGCAAAAACCCCACATCAAATTTCATGGTGGCTGCAGTTGCAATAACACTGCACTGATGGGAGGGTTTAGCCACTGTACAAATGCTCAGTGGAATCTAGCATCTCAGAATAATCACATCACACCTACAATGAGCTACATTCTATGAATAGTTTCATTGTAAATTGAAAATAATGCAGGAATTCTCATTCATAAATACAATAAGCTATGTAATACAAAGCCTCAGTGTAGGAGGAATAGCATTACTCTGCAGTACGTTCTATGGGGGAGGCTTTTGTGAATTTTGCTTTCCCACACATATACACAACAAGAAATTGGCATAATGTGAACACTGGCGGAGTTTGAGAATCATAGTGGACAACACAAATTATTTTATCAAAAGAATAAATACATTTGATATTTTGGTATGTGTGCAATTTCTCGACTGGTTTATGACTTTCACCCATATGAAATTCCCTCATTCTGGCAGTGTGTTCTGCGGCGTTCATGACCACATTACCAAATAGGGCGTTACTAAATGCTCTCCACTACTGTATATGCCTCTTTAGTTTCTTCCAACCCACCCCCTCCCTTACCATCTCTACAGTATGGCCATGATGCCCAAGGCTTTCATTCATAATTAGTGTGTACATATACAGCATACCTATCCTTCTATCCATCCACCTGATCTTGCATGCCTACTCTCAATACTGTGCGTAATTTTTTGGCTGCAATGGTATAAAAGTCATTAAAGTCAGTAAAAGTAAACTTTAAACTGCATGAGATCTGTCTCATCTGCACCGATCAATCCCAGGGGTAGTGTTAGTACTCTGCTCGCAGTCCAAACTCCCATTCCAAAAAGGTTGGGACGCTTTGTAAAACATAAATAAAACATAACGTGATAATTTGTTAATCCTTTGTGACATGTGCTCAATTAAAAAAACAGTACAAGGACAATATATCTATTGCCCTATTTAAACAATCTACAAGTATAAGTGCATGGCGCAAGTGCTTTAGAGCATGTCACACTCCATTTCTGATGGCATGTAAAATGCATGTAATATGGGCGCAAAATCAGCAAAGGGCAAAGTGCAAAGGGGTTGTATTTACTTTCTTCATTAATCATAGGTGAAGGGTGGCAGAGAGTGGCCATGGCCCACCTGCCCCACATACTTGGCGGCATTCACTTCTTCAACTTGCCGAAGTGAATGCTGCAACCTTGCTTTTAAAAGGAATGGGAGATGACACTTGGTTTAATTCAATTTAGGCTAAAACACACTCATGATTAATTAGAAGACTAAATACAACACCTTCTCCCTTTGGGCTTCATGCTTTGCGCCCCGTTTATGCAGAATATAACTTGCACCACTGGGTTTGGACACACCCTGAACGCACTTGTGCCATGTATTTAAGACCACGCACTATATGCAATCGAATAAAGTGCTTTCAGGACAACTTATAAAAAAAAGGACTGGACAGTTTCTATCACTGGAAGTCCTTTGTCACACATCAAGAAAGCCACCCATTCTACAGCTGTGTCTATCACATGGCCAACCTCCTACGCCAACCACCCACACACTTTTTTCTTCATTTTTTCTTTTTTCTAAAAGTATTCTACAGTATGCAAATTTCCCATGAAGCCACGCTGTGTGGTTAACCAGGACAGTTCTGGGGTGAGGAGGTCTAGTTGAGGTCAGGTGAAGAGGGAAAAAAGAATGGGAAAATCCTATCAATTATGACCTCATTTTAAACTTCAGCCTGCGGCTAATGAGCTCCATAACAGCAAAGTAGGCTAATGCGTGACCTCTCCCTAACAGGGCAGCTTGCTGCAGGATGAATAGTGAACATTGTGACTGCCAAGGCTGCAAGAGTCACCCATAACAGGATTTCCCTCTTTACCACTGGAGTCATTATGCAACAAAGCAAATTTACCATTCAGAAAAAAATGGAGAGGGGGCCAAGCGTCAATGTCCCCTTACTTTGTGACGTCATTTGCTCACAGCTAATCTTCGCTAATGCAAGCCCAAGTGAATATTTAGTTTTTATTACCACTGCCTAGACAGAGACCTGTAAAAAGCCTTTAACATTCATGATTGAATAACCAGCATACTACTACTGCTGCCAAGAATAATTAATATACCACTTACGCACATAAAAGGAGTTCAAAGGTATTTTACAGAGGGATAGTTTTACACATCTTCATATATTTAGCGCATGTGTTCTTCTGGAGAACTACGAAGTTGAGCTGCGTTCCTTCTACATCACTTTCACTGAGGAGGCAGCAAGGCTGTGTTGCAGTTGTAATTAGACTTTTCCACTCATTCATAGTGTAAATCTGTACAAAATATTTCATTAACACACATAGTGTATTTTATAAATACATGCATGACAGATATTTGACGCAATATCTTCTGTAATGACTGGTGTGTCTGTGTCCAGGTGTTCAGATGCATTAGTAACAGAGGAAAACCAGAATTTATTATAACTGCTTGTACAGACAAATTACAGCCCTCATTCTCTCCAATAACATGGCTGTCCTGGATTACTCACCACTAAAAAATATGAAGCTCAAACAACACAGTGGCTTTTACAGCCCATTCACACATTCAGGTTTCTACTCAGTGAGATAATATTGTGTGACTGGGAGATTCGCACTCTTTTTTTCCGTATGAGAATTTTATCAGTTTCACTTCTACTGGCCGGCAAGCCAGGCCAATCACAACAAATTCCCTCTTTATAGATGTTTTATTGTGTGAAATTACCTCCCAAATTGTAGCTGGACAGACACAGATCTTGGTTGAGTATGTCAGCTGAGTACCACTTGTATATTTTGTCATAGCAATGCAGCACGGTGGCAGACGGCAGCACCTCACACCAGAGCAGTTAGACAAGAAACAATGTTTGACAGCATGACTCATCCTTCTCATCACTGCTTCTCTGCATCCCTCTCATTCACTGTTTCTCCGTTTCTCTCAATAGAAGTACAAAGCAGAAAACATTCACTGCCCATGAATACAGTGTAGATGAGAAAAATAGCAGCAATAACCAAACAACTAAGTTCCCTCTCTGTATAAGAAACCATTTTCAGGGGCATTTTAAATGCCCCATCACAAGAAAAGGACACTGCTGGGAATTCCCAAAACCTCAGCATGTATCTTAGAAGCTTTTAACAAATATCCTGGCTATATATTATTCTGAAGTGCTGTTGTCTTGTTTGTTCCTTAAGTAGTTTTTTTTTGTGAACCCCACAATATTTGCCATGCACTTGTTCCTCAAACTATGACAGCGAGGATTAACAATATAATCACATTTTCTCATGGGATATGGGAGCTAAGTACTGTACAAAGCGATATCAGCAATAAGCTGTTAAACTATTTTCCCTAGCATTAGTGTGTTAACTAGAAGAAAAGTGCATCAAACAACATTAGTCATACATAAGGGGTGATAGCCGCTTACTTTGTGATCTTAACTGCATGGCATTTTACTCATCGTCTTATTATGTGATAGAGCGTGTTTAAATAGTACGTGATGACAAAATCAGCACATGCTGAAAAACTAAAATGCAATCTTCGTGGAGAAAAGATTTGCAGAACAGGCTTTTGATGATTACGAGGGTGAAAAGAACTGACTGATGCATAAATGATAAAAACTGCAGTACTGCAATTTGTACCTGACAACAGCTCCCCACTATTCTATTCTATTCTCTCTCTCTCTAACACACAATATCACACATTTGACACTGCTAATTCTCCTCCTGCCCTCTGATGGTGTTTCATGTAAATGCATTCAATTCTCCCTACTGTCTGTTCCACTCATTACCCACACACCCACACCCACACCCACACACACACACACACACAGAGAGAGAGACACACACACATATATTAAAATACAAAAACACAATTGAAGCCTTGTCAAGAGCATGCCAAACCAACAGGCGGCAATATAACCTTAACCCTAAAGCCATGCTGGCCAATCAGAAGCCTGAAAATAGCTGTTACCAACAGGCTACATGCAACCCAACTGCTAAAATACGAATCCTGTGGTAGGATTCGTATATTCGTGACCTTGTCCAAAAACCAGCAATGTTGCCGGTGGAGCCTGCGTCTTGAAAGTGTTGGATTATGTAGCAGTCAATTTCAATTTCACAAAATCGCCTCATGTAACAAGCCAGGAACTCTTCTCTGTCCACACATCAACACGGCAACCAGAGCTTCTAAATATGTTCACCCTTGAAGGGTGGAGCCAAAACACACAGAGAAATACCCAAGTACATGTAGACTAGGCATGAGTTTCACCTCCTCTGCCTACCTTATCTGCATCTACTTACTAACACCACGTGGCCATTCTTTACCTGTCCACTAGTTGTCCCCACTAAGTTCCTGCTTCAGGCAATCACCTGATTAGTCATTGGCTCACACATCTGTTTTCCATTACTTCACTTGTATACTGTATATAGTTCCCAGCCAGTAATCAACCTCTGCCAGATCTTCTAGGTTGCTAAACAGTCTACCTAATTCAGTCTTTGTCCTATTCTTCCTGTCTGAATCTGCGTTTTTTTAACCACCTGCCTGCCCTTGACCACCATCTGCCAGCGCCGTCTCTTTCGTTCTGCCTTTTTTGTTGCTATTTAAAAGCCTGCTTATCAAGTAAGGACTGATTTTACTGAACGTGCCTTGCCTTCTGCATCTGTTCATACCCACTCAGTAATACACACGTCTGTTACACATATTTCCAACCTGATCGGAAATCAAATGTGATACAGACTTTTTCAATGTGATTTAACTGAAAGTTGTATTTCAAATCCTACACATTTGAACTTTCCTTTAGCCTTTGCCTAAATGTCCAATATGTCTTATTTTCACAATAAAAACATGAATGTGTTGGTACTCAACAAGAGAAACAACATCAATCAGTGCAGCATTAGATGTCATGTAGTGTTCCAACACAGAAGAAAATTGCAGTGCTAAATGTGAAGTATTTTAACAGAAGAAATTACAAAGGGTATGGAGAAGATAGGATTGGGGTGATACATATGACTTAATATTCAGCACAAAACAGATAATCTACCATGCAGTTTTGTTTTTTAACATTGTTCTTATGCAAATCTCTTAAGGATCTGTATGGCCTTAAAAGAGTACATGTAATTACACAGTTAACCAAAAAACACACCTAGCCGAGCATTACTGATGTCCTCTCATAAAGCATCTTTCAGTGATCCCAGCACTTGCTGTATCCACTTGGCCACCATGCTATCTGAGCTATGAGCCAAAGCTTTACGTACTGCATATGTGTCATTCACTCAGTTTAGAAGATTGCACACAGCATAAGCTCTTCAGATGTCAGGAACACAGAGTGCATAGCTACTTGGTCTTACCTTGGTGTGGAGCTTAGACAGCTGCTTTTCATCCAGGTGAGTCTGGGTGTAAACACGTCTTTTATAGCGAAACTGAAACACAACAAGAACAAACATAAGAGGCTGAGCCCTTTTCTTTTTGGTTGTGTCTTAACTGCTTAACAAAAACACTACACACAAAATACACAAACAATACAGGGTTTTTCACAATTGGTAACACACATTTCTCTTGACTGAGTTCACTTTTTCCAAACTGTTCATGCAGTTCTTTTTACAGAAACAGAGCTCAGCATACATTGATCTTACATCCAAAATGCACTAATGCAACCAAAACAGTTCATACACATCTCAGAGTCTTGTACCACAACACTGACAACATTTGTCTCCCAGCAGAAGCACTCTGTCGCTCATTACACAATGACCCAAAAAACAGGAAGCATTACAATATGCATCACTGTCTTTGAAGCATCTTTCATTTATTTGCTTATTTGGCATAAACTAAGATTCAAAAATAAGGGCACTTCTTTATTACAGGGTTTGTGCTATTTTGCAGTACATGACACCATAATTAGTCAGAAATGCTGCAATATGCTTCAATAGGCTTTATTTTTTTTCTTCTTCATTTTTGCAGAGAGCAATTCCAAGTGCGCTAAATTAAACTAAAATAATTACAGCAATGCAATAAAACCCGCACACATTCACTATACAACAGTGGAAGTCAACCCTGCCTTCTGCATTTGGCCACAAGTTCATCAACGTCACATGCCTGTTCCATGTTGACACAGCATTCATTGGTGGTGATAAAGTTTCTGACTCCATGAGGAAAAGATTTCCTCTCTGAGGTTGAGGAACAGAGGGTATGTTGAAAGGAGAAGATGGGCTGTAAATCACTGTGTGACCGGAAGAGAACGATGAAACTCCATAGTCCCATACAATTACAAAACTCTCTGGGTTCTGCCTCACTTGCTCCTTTTCCTGACCTGACACAAGTCTTTAATATGGGAATGATGAAGGAATGAAAAGAGGTACTTGGTGTTATATGTACCAATTAGGAGTTTTTGTTTAATTTTTTTCTGTTCAAATGTAGACGTGGCAGAATGTGCTAAATTGGCATCTAATTTACAGTCATGTTGTGTTATGTTGTTATGGTTTTGAACATAAATTCAACAGTTTTTGAAAAAGTAATTAAATGTGTGCAACATGGACTGTAAATATGCAGACTTCTGGTAGTGGTTGAGTTTGAGTGAGAAATCCGTTGATGAATTTTAAGAGATGCGGTCATTGAATGCATTCGGTATCAAGCAAAGTGATCCGCAGTCCAGTTAAAACTGACTTCTAATGTGCTGACTGTGTGAAGACTTATAAAAAAGTGAACTCGATGTTGAGAATTGTAGAAAACTGTATTAGCATTAATTATCAAAGTCATTCCAAATTCATTTGTCACACAGAATCGGCTCCTCAGACCAAACTATGTCAAATAACTTTTAATTAAATATTGGCTTGTCCCAAGAGAGAGAAAGTGAGAGACAGAGACAGAAATTCTGACTAATTTAATAACCACGTATCTCCCTGTATATGGCTCTTATCTTTCTCCAGCACTTCTTCTTGTCATCTTTTCCATGTATTGCATCTTGCTTGAAGTTATCTACTGCTCTTTATAGCTTAACTATAAAATATAATTCAAATAAAAAATGGTTTTCAATTTCAACTAATGAAAAGTAACATTGCATACAGGTTTGATAAATTAAAAAGGATGAGAGGACTCATTTAATAAAGAAGAGTTTCCCCCCACTTTTAGTGAAAATTGTTTCTACAACTAGAAATACCAATTTAGTTAAAATAATTAATACAAGTTTTAAAAAAAGACATTTAACTCTGCATGACTGGACACTGATCAGATGAAACCAACCTCAATGATGCAGTATATTGTGCAAGAATATGTTAAAAGATGAGGAGGAGGCAGATATAGTGACAACAACTAAGCAATATAAAATCACAACATCAATCTTAAAGGACTAAAGGAAGAAAAGACTTATTTCTATAATTTACACAAAAGTGACGTGAACTTTCAGCTCACTTTGACCGCTAAAGTTGTCTTTTGGCTACAAGCAATTTGCTGAGACAAAAAGCAGCAACTCGTGTATAATGAACCAAAGTGGATTGTATTTGTGTTGTTGCAGCTCTAATTAAAACTGTTAACAATAAAAGCTTTAAAAAACATCAAAGCTCTTTCCACATTGGGGTGTTGCAATATCATTGCATCATATCTTGTTTATGAATGAGGTGGTTTTGACCATGCTTAGAGTGAAATCTGGACTTGCAATCTGGTTGCAATTACTGTGTATGGCATGATTTAGCCCATTGAGACATGTATGTATTTCTGGTACTAAATATTTGAAGACAACAAAAGTACTCATAGTTGTACTTTGATGTACTTTAGCTATATTCAATTCAGTATTAGCAATTTCTTCATAACATTGCAACAACTTTCAAAAGCCTTACTGTAAATATTGCACTGCACAAAACACACAGCCCCAATGATGAGACAGCAAACAAACTTTCTAAAGGAAAATATTTTTGCACTCTTATAATAATGGTTACAATTGATCTAATCGTGCTTTCGCTACTGCAAAATCATCAGGCATACTTTCTGTTTGCTGTACTATGCAGCTCTGGTCTCTTACCATTTCCCAACTTGTCAAAAGCCAGATCATTCATTAGGTTTGTTGCAAGCTGCTTGTTTAATAGACAGGTTTCACTGAACAGTGACAGCCTGTAATAGCTTTAAAGACTTTCACTGCCAGGACTCGCAATGTAATTCAGTTCTGTGTGTGTGTGTGTGTGTGTGTGTGCGTGAGCCTGTTTGGAAGCATTAATGTGTGTGCATGCATGCGTGCACGTGTGTGTGTGTGTGTCTGCTTTGAACCATTCATGTGTGTGTGTCTGTGTCTCCCTGCTTTGAAGCATTCATGTGTGCGTGTGCATGCGGGTGTGTGTGTATGTGTGTGTGTGTGTACATCTGTTTCTCCACCGATGTGTGGTGTTCACCAACAGGGTAAATCCACGAGCAGAAGGGTTTTGAGCTGCTAATCCAAACCTGTCAATCATCTCTACACACTGTAGGCCTCAGGGAATAACCACTGGTCAATCAATGACACACACAGAGCGGCAACGGAGTAGTATCAGCCACTCACACACACACAAAAACTGATCGGAGTCCAAACCTATTCAGCTGGATTGTAAGCTTTTGCAAGTACAAACATAGACTCAAAGTTAGAAATGAAACAGATAAAACACGTACAGTTCAGGTTGAACAAGAAATATATCATATAAAAAGTAAACAATGAAAAGTCTATAGCAACAAAACTACATGGCTATAAAAACTGACTTCTTCCCTGGTACACACACTTACTTGTATGTCACATACACAGTTAAACTGCTGTTTTCATGGCATATGCCTGAAGTACTTCAATAACATCATGTCACATCTAAATGCCACGTCGCTCATGTTCCTGACATACACCACTTGCCACCCACAGACATCATTTACAACTGGTATTCCACAGAGACATGAAACCTTATCAGGCCGCATGTGCAGCCCAGGAAGTAGAACGGCCGCTTTCAAACTAAAACACTCCAAAACCCGTTGGAGGGAAGGTTTTACTCTCTTCTCCCCACCGCGCTCTTCTTCAACCATTGCTGTCAGCTCAGTTAGTGACCACACAACAGGTTTAACTGAAGGATTCTTATAACTTGATAGACCGGACTTCAAATAATGGCTTTAGCCATGAACAGCAGTTTTTGGAAAGCCTACTGGACACAGTGAGGGGAACACAGCTGGAGACCACCAAAATGACCTTATCAACAAGCTGATCTTTGCCATCCACCACTCATCTGGCATCTTACAACATCAGACTTGTGGCTATAAAGAGAACCACACATGCTCATGACATTAGTGTTCCAGTGTAGCATAGACTTAAACTAATTGGATGCTTTCTAGCAGAAAGTTATGTGCTGTACTAAGACTTTGTACATTATTACTATTACCAAAAATGTGAAGATATATTTAAACCCTTTTGATGTTTAACTCCAAAACAGCAGTGTGAATGACTAATGTTGATATTCTGATTAACTTTCTGCACACTCAGAGTACTTCCGTCTTTTTTGTGTTATATCAAACAATATTTTACTGAAGGCAAGTTGTCAGTTCTTAGCACTTCTGCATCAAGTCTATATTAGCATTACTTAAGAAAAATGTCTTTGATTCTGGCTGGTGAATTCATGGAAAGATCTTCCATCCTGAAAGGTCTCCTTTTCAACTAACTGCCTCTATGAGCCCTAATCTGAACTGGAACAGTAAATCAAATCTGAAAATGCCCCAGTAAGAGGGTGAGGGAAAGGAAGCTGTTTTTGGCTATATATGAAGTTTTGTACCACCAAATAAGGCATGGGAAAGCCTTTTTATTAAATGATATATATAAAAAATTCCAAAGCAAGCTGGGACTATCATAAGTAATATAGTAGTTAATAATAATAGCACTATCTCCCAGTGCATCAGGGATTGACATTAAACCGAGGTTGATAGGGGAAAGTAAATCTTTATTATATTCTCCATCCCTTGACACATCATAAAACCAGTGAAAACAAAGACGGCCAGTCAAAAAACCACCTGACATCTTTGCACGGCTGTCTGTAATATCTTTATACGCCTGCATTTCTTTCAGATCAAAAACCGTGATGGACAAGCACAGCAATTATCTCGGAGAGATGACAGCCATTGCAGACAACACACTGTCACTGAGCACGGTATTATTGCTGCTGGTTTGACTGACACATCATGACAGAAAAAACACGAAGTGCGCGTACAACGATGCACGCACCCACACGCTTTGTGAGCTTGCATGTGTATTCCTGTGATGCATACACAACTTCAAGAAGACTACAGCTGATACTCTCTGACATCAGTAGTTTATAAGATGATTGGCAAATGACAACAGGCACTGTGTCTATATGAAGCACCACTATAGTGGCCCTTAAAATTTAATATACCCTCACCTCACTGTTACATAGTAATTTGACATGTTTTAAGGAAGCTCACTCCTTCCTTATTTGTATATATGTTCAGTATCATTCTCGTTCTCTGCTGGATTACTGCCTGGGGATGTAAACGGCCCGATGGGCCCCAGATCCCAGGCCCTGGACTCTGTCATTTTCTTAAACTGATTACAGCTGGCAAGTCTTTTAAAGTGGGGCCTATGTGTTGGTTGGCCAACTTGTTTGCTAGTGTTTGAGTCTGGTGCTCAGCTTTTGCTAAAACTGGGTTCTTGGTGATGATGTGCTTAGAAATATTTTACTTATATCTTGCAAAGCTAATCATTAAGACAATAACTCCAAAATACTAGCAAATGCTTGCCTTATTCCAATAAAATAACTCGCTACTACTACTTGCTGTAGGGTTTTGTCTTTTTCATTTGTCAACATAACTTTATCAATGACAACATTTTTTGGAAATCTGGGAATTGATTCAGAATCATAAAAGATAAGAATAGCAATTCTTGTGTCAATTCTTTTCTCCACCTCTGTAGTCATTATGTGAAGGATGCTAGGGTGCATACAGAAAGATTAAGCATGGTGTGGTGCCATGTGTGACTCCTCTTTCCACCTCTTGCTGTGTCCTGCAAACACTCCTTAAAGGCTCATGCATACACATGATTCATACCTACCTCCAGGTAAGGTACAGGAGCGATGGATGGGAAGGGGTATTCCCTTAGCTGTCTCTCCTCATCCAGAAACTTGCCAGCCTTGCCGTTGTAAGCCGGCTGGAACAGGCCATAGTTGAGTACATCCTTCAGGCTCTGATTGAGAGTACACAGGATCCGCTGCTTGGAGAGCCAGATAGGAGCATCCACATTGAATTTCATACATTTCTGCAGAGACACAAGAGGGGAAAAGGTTAAGTGCATGTCCTTTTCCGTAATATCACAGGCTTCGCTTCATTTAAGTAAAACTCAGAGATTGAAGAGTGGTATTTTACTGACTCACATAAATATAATATTTAGGTGCTAAAAATGTGTTTGAATATTAAATAGGACCTCTTTCATCAGAGAGGCATTTATTGAACTTCAAATGTCGTGCCTGGGGGAGAAGCACGGCCTTTCATTATAACAGGCAATCCACATAGGTATGGTCACATTTTACCATTATCCATTACTTTTCACAAAAGGTCATGCAAAAAGCAAGTGCTAGTTACAATCCTAAAGTAAACAAAACCCTAATATAAGCAAAAGCTCTTACAGAAACACTCTTCTGATGTCTGCGTTGACGTTCCAGTCTACATGTGAGTGTGTATTATGTAACTGCTACACCAACAGCTGCAGTAACTCTGTCTCCAGTCATAAATTAAACAATTCACACGTATGGATGCCCATGGGGAAAAAGTGAACAGGATGCATTTGGTTAAATTCTGTGCTCTAATAATAAATGAAAAAATAAACTAAAGTAACTTCACTGAGTTCCATTCTCACTCTTTCAGAGTGTAAAGGACTAGGGTTATTGTGGCTAGCCAGAGCACTTCCCTCTAGTTACCACATTGTGGAGCCTGAGCTACAGACAGCAGAGACAGAGCAGAGAGAGAGTGAGTGAGAGGGAGTGTGCAAAACCCACAAGTAATAAATCAATCAACGCTGCCTGCAACATCGATTCGGAACCTCAACTCTATCCTGTTCAGCACCACTATGTTTCTGACACTCAGACACAACTGTTGTGAAATCACACCTCCTCACAGCAGTGCAGTACAACTACTGTAACAACCACATGCTGATGCCCAGATGCAGGTACACACAGGCAGCTCTGGCTGACACATCAGTGCATCCATGTGAAAATCCTTACAGTAGCTATAGGTGCAAAAACATGAAACTTTGAGAAGGTCTCGCAGTCTTACTAAGAGACAAAATTTTGACTTTAAACAGAAAAGCATCTCTATATGTTGCTCCAGGTTTGAACTTTTATCAAAATAACACTGAGACACGCTACAGCAGACAAAATGTTAGGGTGAGGGAGAAGGGAGTGGCTGTATTTGATGGGTGAGGTGTTCAGGTGCAGTTGTGGCATTGTTTTTAGAGACACCAAAAGTGTTTTCAGAGACATGTTAAAAAGACTTAATTGAAATATCTTGCCCCCCATTTAAATTCTGGACTCACAAAAGCAGCTAAGGACTTTAAAACATGTTAAAATTACTTTATTCTCTGTGTGACTTCATTCATTTTCTAGCAGATTTGGTTACATTTTACATAGTTACAGTACCTGCTTAGTAGGTGGAGCTGGGTGCATGAGGTGTTAATAGCAGACGTCAGTCACTAATAGAGTGAGACGTAAGACAGTACAAGTAAGGCAGAGCAACACAGATGTTTGGACTGAATTGTTTTTGTCATTACTATGCTCAGAAATCTTAACCAGAAGGAAATATGAAAAGAATATAACATGTATAAGCCTTAGACTGTGACTGTGACATAGTGAGTTGGAAACGTAACTTTGAATGAATGAGCCCGTCGTAATAGGCGGTAACTAAGTACAGCGATGCAGCGCTAAAAATGTTGAAAACGAGCAATAAAACTGTCTTCTAAAGTGGAGAAACTAGTAACTGTAGATAGAATCACAAACAGATCTCTACTTGTCAGAGCTGAGTTAAATATTGTGGGACATCCAGCTTTTAAGTACCCAAGCAGCTATGTAAAGCATGAGTTGATGTCACTGGGATTGAATGAGTATCTACGCATCATCTGCACTGATGTGATACACATGAAAAGTGGATGTTGTGAGGCATATGATGAAAAATGTTCCTGAAGTAGCAAGGGTCCCAGAAATTGCAACTGAGCATTCTGAAAAGTTGATCTGATGATTTTTTTCTTGAGACTTTTGGAGTTGCTGTTGAGTTTGGAAATCGGTGAAGGGACTGAGACAAGGTCCGTTCAGCGGTAGCTGAACGTGAGACATTTGAATATGCCTGGTACACATCCAGAAGAAGGTGAGCTTTTATTGCAGATTAGAGTGCAGGTGAGGGCCAGCAGCCCTTATTGCCTCTCGTAAAAGTCTTAAACGGATAATGTCAATAGCATGAGGTGAGTGCCTCTTGTTCAGCATGGTATCCATTCGATCACACAGTGGTATCAGCCTAAAGCGAATCAGGGGAAAGGAAACCCCCAAGATAGAAGTGCTATTCGCCCTGTTATGATCAATCTTATTGATAAAACAGGAGGCAGATGATCGACAGTTTCCTCCTTCAGACTAGTAGCAGATAATGATGTTGGATGTTTTGGAGCCATGTTATCATTTAAACGTTCACTGATTGGCTGATAAGTATCTGATTGGGCTAAATCTGTTCTCGAGTGCTTGTTTCCAGACTTAAATCTCTTAATGAAACCTGATCTTATGAGATGTAGTCTGGATGTGTTAGGCCATCAAATCCAGCCATTACTAAAATGTATCTCTCTCCAGCCTGCAAAAAGCCAGTGCTATTTACTGTACACCATAAACACTCTCATGATTTATCAGTCTGTTGGGAGGCCTCTATGTGTTGTGGTTGCAGTGGAAGTTTTACCAATTGGCAATATACTGAATACAACTCCTGCACTCTTACTGCCTATAGCTACTTAAGTTTTTAAAATGGGAAAAAAAAGGTTGTGGTACAAGCAGCTCAAAATTAAAAAGTTCGCAGCCACATGTCTGTCCAAGTCAAAATGAGATCAATCTATAACTAAGCTGTGCTCAAACCTGTGCTCTGAACAGAGGACACCCACTTTTCAGTATCAGCATCATTAGGCTTATGCTGATACCTGGCCTGTTTTTCAAACAGTCAGATGTACACTGTGGTACCACTCTTCTGGTTTGCCCGTGCTGTTTTAATATAAATGCCTACTGTTTTGTGCATAATCTTCAGGATTATTAAATTTAAAAATTTAAATCTGTGTTTGCACATGGTGACGCCATGGAGCAGCAGTATCTCCACACTGCAGACTCCGCTGGCTACTTTTTTTAATGTACTGTCACTGTCAACTTGAAAACCGGGGAACACATGAGATAGGAGGATATCCCCCTCCCCAGTGGCAAAACTAACATCAAATATAGCTTTGAAAAGCTCCATCTTCACTTTGAGATAGGTTGTCTTTTTCATTAAACTGAGGGTGGAGAGACAGAGGATTTAGGATTAAGGAGGCCTCTTGGGGCAGTCTTGTCGAAGCAGGGAGATCTTACCATCTACAAACAGCCACAGAGCAATGAACGACCACAGATACAAAACAAATGCACAAAAGAATATATATTCACATGTCATCATAAGACTTTATAGGATAATTGTCTCTATTGTGCCTTCATCATTTCTTTCTGTATGTGGACTACGTTAATTTTGTCAAGGAATGAGGCATCTTTAAGATAAATGTTTACTGAGTATCTCATTCAGATTTGTTTTTTAACAAGATTTCTCATCTCACTGCTTTCGTCACAAGCAAATTGCTAGAGGTCAACCCTTAAAAAGATCTCCTAAAAAACAAAAGGCATAGCAACATCCATAAAACAAGCTCACTAATGGCAAAATGTCCTTGTATGTTACAGTATTAACCTCGTGTAGGACTTCAGACGAATTAAACTCCAAAACGGAGTCAGAGCCAGCAAAGTCACTTTCAAGAGTGACTAAGTAATTACAAAAAGTAAAAAAAGAAAAAAAACATAGGCTTTGAAGATAACCTCCAGCATTTGAGTGGTGCAGTATTTCACATGTGACATAGCAATCAGAAAACAGGCTTTCCCAAAAGAAGAAAACAAGAAAAAAGAAACAAAAAGTCCTTGATTCCATGAACATTTGCATCTGTGCTTCTACCTTTGTCTAAACTACTGACTGCTGATGAGCAGAAAAAAAAACTATGACAGTAAAGTCAACACCAAGAAAATAGCAGCTTTGGGCCACTGCTGTAATGTCAGCCTGACTCGCAGTCAGTCCACTGGGCTTCTCACACAGCTTTTAATAAAATGCAGTTATACAGGGAGAGTCGGGCACTGTTCATCACTTATCAGTATAGAGGATGACTCAAAACAAAGGAGGAAGATCAAAGAGCTGCTTTGTTAAGGAAAGGAAAGGGACTTCTTGTTACTCATTTATTTACTTATGGATCTATTTCTTGTTTATTTGTTGTTTTAGAAATATGTTTTTATCTCCTCTGGTATATTTTGGTTTCTCTGTCACCTTCAATGCAAATCCACTATGGAAGAAAATTGGTGCTTGGTGTCACAGTCCTGCACACTGTATGCCCACCATCCACGCCGACCACCTCCCTGCGACTCCAGCGTGGCACACATATGAAGTGTTTCTTTCATTCAAAAAGGATTTTTCTCTGAACATAATTCAGACAGTGATCATGCTGTCAAAACAACGTAATTATTAATGCAGATTCTAAGTACAGAAACATTTCTAGGAGACAGGGTTGTTAAAACGCATGTATGCACATTATTTTCAAACCAAGTCAAACTCTGTAGGGTGACTTTCCATTTTTCTTATCGGCCACATTGTAGTGTGTAACTTAATAACCTTGACTTGAGTTCTCAAGGTGGCAGCACAAGATGTGCGGTTATGTAATGGTGGATCCTTGAGTGTGTGTGTGAACTGCTTGTCCTTGTTAATCTGCGCTTGACTGTGGCTCCTTGCCTGTTTGTGTGTGAACTGAGTTTGCTTGAAACCGTATAAAAAACACGACTTAAGTTAGAGTCAAACCCTGACACCTCACGCCTCAAAAGACATGCTGTTCACTTGTTCAGTGAATCACATCTCCTTCGCTGCCAGCATCTCGTCCCACCTGTTTGTACACTGCTGACAGTTTTGGCAAATGCATCAGCAGTAAAACTCTGATTTAAGGGCATAACCCTAATCACTGTTTCATAAAACAACTACTTTGGTGCTTAATGCTAAATCGATGAGTATAATTAGCATATTTAGCACCATCTTATCCCTAACTTTAAAATCAAGAGGAGGCAGACACATTGCACCATTGTACTAAAATGATTCAACATTTATGACAGACTCAATTAACACCATGTTATATAAAATGCACTGTAATTTTTATGAAGCTTCTTTTCTTAATCTGGATAAAGAACATGTGCTACACAGTGCAAGGCGTAAAATTTAAGCCAAACATTAAATCATCTTTTAAATTAGTTCAAATATAATCCACCAACTGTGGTATTTATTATGTTTTATATGAAAAAGAAATATAAAACCTCCATCTTGCCTGCCTGAAAGCAAATTACTGCCTTTGATTGATCTGTATTGTACGCAAATAGTCTGACAATACCATCAAACATACAATTTTTAAAACATGGACAGAAGATCTTTACAATCAACACAGTTTCAAGGTGGAGACCAAAGATTAGTGTCAGCAGAACATTATGATGTCACAGTGAAGCTGACCTTTGGGATATAAAATACCATCACTGAAAATATGCTGTGTATGGTCACAGTGACCTTTGACCTATGACCATCAGAATCGAATCAGTTCATTCTTGAGTCCAACTGGACATCTATGTCACATTTGGAATATAGACCACCCAATCTTTAAATCTTCTTGGGTGATCATGCTCTAACATGACTTTCTGTGACGCTGTGCTCCTTGGTCACTTGACAGCTGTTTGATGATTCTGCCTCATTGATCGCCAGGATCTTAAAGTAGGTGCAGTGATTCCACTGAAGGCTCAGTTTACACAGCTTACTTTTGAGCCACTGTTTCTGAGACGATGCCTCACCATCTGTCAATGAATGAATATTTGCTCTTCTGTTGTGTATTTTAGCTAAAAAAAAAACACTACTGTATGCAATGTGACACATTAACTGCTCTCAGGTAGATCATCACTCCAACACAGGACGACGAGGTGAGTGAAAATAAGATTTGTAAGGGGGGGAATAAAATAAAAGATGAAATAAAAGTAAATTTGAATGTTCTGGTAAATATTGTATGAGCCAGGTTTCTCAGGGTTAGGGCATTCGGTTTAGTCACTATACTATATCAGATTAATTATAACTTTCTCTCCACACTATAAAAGCCAGTGGAAGGGGTCTCAAACCAAATTCCATCTACTTGTGAATTAACAGTAAGCTTGCTCCATGTCAGTTTATAGTACTTTACAAATTACATGAAAGTCATGACCACTACACCAGTTTGTTTTAAGATGTAGTGGCAGTGATTAACCCGCAAGTTGAGCAGCAACGCTTCAACTATCAATACACTATCACAGACTCCTCAACATGCGATTTCCCTTAATTACAGCAAGAACACAGTATGAAACTAACTGAAATGGCCACAGAAATTTGTCTCCGAGGTGTTACAAAGTGTTCCAATCTTCGGCATTTTGGGCTCTTGCACACACTTCTACTCACTAATCCAATCTGAGCATGCAGGTAGTGTCAATTAAAGCCTGTAAGGGTTCAGTGGATCAGGCATTGCAGGCAAACACTGAATTAGTCAATGCTGTTCACATAAACTCTAGAAATCAGACTCAGATTATTTTGGTCTTGTCTTAAAATTATTGACTTCATTCACAGTGATCAATGGTTTTCTAATATCTAGAACAACAAAGCATAGACATACATCATTTTAAGATGAATGTCTAATGAATTAGAGCCACAAAAAACACCACTGATCTGAACAGGCAGTCCACTGTTCAAGCCAAGAGTGACAAATAATGATGTGAAGAACAGTGGAATAAATCAAATCAAATGCACAATGCAGCTGAGATTTTCTAGCTAGTGTATCATAATCCATACTAATTTAAAAGGTGTAGGAACATTTAAGGACAAGTCTAGAATAAGTATTACGTAACAACACAAAGGAGGTTGGGGGGGTTAATGCAGTCTTTCCAAACACCATATTAACATCATAAATTTGCAAATTAACTGAGTAAATCTTCCACCGAGGGTAGAACACAGTGACTTTAGTTGAGAGGGGTTCTGGAAAAGAAACGCCCCCTTCAAAGAAGCAGTGTATAAGCAATTGTGGTTGTTGACTCCTTTCTGTTGACTAAGTGATAATTTTCAAATGAGTCAATAACTTAATAATTTGTTTGGCAATAACTAATGTGTTCATGACTCAGTCAAACCCAGATTAAGATTACAGTTCTTAATCTTAATTATGATTGTAAATGTGGATGTTAGTAAAGCCAAAATGTGAGCTCATCTGACCCGCACATGTAACTGAAGTGTCTAATAAAACATTTAAATGTCCCTTTTTATTGTCTCTCCCCTGCTTGTTTCTGTATTCTCTATTTCCTTTTGCTTCTGTCCTCCACACAAACACACACATACACACACTCATACTGAATGAATGGACAGGTCCTTCACTGTTTTGCTGTGGTCCGTTGGTGCCATTGAAAACCAGGGTCTTCCCTCAAAGTGTCCCAGAGGTCTAAATAAAGGCTATGAATGAATCTCTCCTGCCCAGTCGTGACTTTAAACTGCAATGCAGAGCCAGCCAGACTGGATATAAAATTCAAAGCATGAAAGGAAAAGAAAGAGCGTGAGTGCAGTAGAAAGAAGACAAACAAATTGAGTGGCTGAATCAGAGAGAGAGAGAGAGAGAGAGAGAGAGAGAGAGAGAGAGAGAGAGAGAGAGAGAGAGAGAGAGAGAGAGAGAGAGAGAGAAAGAGCAGGATAGTAAGAAATGCCTGTAACACCAAGAAGGATAGTGTGAGTATATGCAACTCTGTATGTGCGTGTTATACATGCAGTATTTCCTCTCTACCTACACCAGATATGGAAAGGCCATGCAATGTCAAACAGGATGACGAGGAGGATAACCAAATCTACTGATATTTTCAGATGAGGATGCCATTCTTATACTTATTTTGGATTATTGAGTCAAGACTTTACTGACTTATGTTAATGCAAAGTGGTGGTAGAGCAAATGATTGATCAGAAAAGCACTTAAACTGGTGATACCTGAAACTGTTGTGAACTGCAGCTGTATCATATCACACTGCTTTTAAAAGTGCATTTTGCACATTATAAATGAAATGTTGCTGTCGCCAATCCTGTGGACAGACCATGCAGCTCTAATCCCCAATTACCACATGTCTTTGAATGAAGAGGAACAGGTAGTCCTGAGAATGTTCCTGAGGATGTCGAATCATATAAAAAAGTACGTTTCAATTGTATTGTGAACAGAGTTTGCGAAGTGTTCATCCCCGCAGTGTTACATTTGCTACACTTGATAGTTTGCAACACATTTACTGGGAAATTACCAAGAAGATAGTGTGGAAAGGTTTGAAGGTTTCTAGCCTGGTGCTAAATGCACATGATTCAACAAAATCAACAAATGGACTGGCAAAGACGATTTCAATGTGTTGTACAGTGGCTCTGCATGCTCCAGGTTATGCACCATCACAAAACAGACCCTAAAGAGTTTATATGCAATTACCTAAGAGCTTGTGGAAGTTAAGGAGACATTTCAAGACGCACAGGTGTACCACTGTGACAACAATATTTTACTGGTATCAGCTAAATTACTGCATATAAATCTTCACCAGCAGTGTACAAACAAATCCATTTAAACAAAATGCTTATGGAGCAACATCAGCTTCAAAGTTTAGTTATCTGGTTTGGGCTGATAAACAATGTTTACGATTAGTTTGATTTGTGATTAATTAGCTTAATCATGTGTTATGTAGCCTGCAGCTGCAATAGCGGCGTCGCACCATGCTGCATTGCATAGCGACAGAATCAGTGGCAGCATCTTGCTGCCTGAAAACACAAAAGTGCAAATGAGTAAATACACGTGCATGTGTGTCAGACTCAGTAAATCTTAATTGAAATGGTTGGTGAGAGATCAACCTCTCCAGCATGCAATGTTCTACCATGGATAACTACACTGTCCTAGTATAAAGCCCCAGTCTTGACCCTGTGAGCACAGAGCGTAACAATTCCACAGCAAGCCCCAAGCAAAACAGAAAACAGACACAACAGGAGAATCAGGTAAGTGTTGAGACATTGAAGCTGTTCTTCAGTTTAAATGTTTCCAGGCGTTATTGTTCTATCACATTCAAGCATGTATGAAAACATACAATAGATGAAATGACAAAGCATTTATCAACTATTTTGGTAATTGATTGATTGTTGTCATTTTTTAAGCAATGCCAGAGATGTGCTGGTTGGATGTGCTTTTCTTTGTCATAAATGATATGAAATGAAATGTCTTTACCTATGGACTGTTGGACAAACATCAACAACAGATTTTGGGAAAATGTTTTGGGTTTTACTGCTTCTTGACAATTCTTTTTGACTAAGCAATCGATTGAGAAAATAATCTGCAGATTGATTGACAATGAAAAGATCAACAGTTGCAGCCCTAGATTTTAATTTTAATTAATAATGGACGATATACACATGGACCTAATGACTAGAATAAGATGGAATTCTACAGTTCATGAAAGCATCAGAGCCATACAGCATTTTTACTGTGACACCAAAATGATCCTGGAAGACAATGGAAACATAAGAGCTAAAGACAGCTGGAGGGGCTTTTTACTTCAACATATGAGTATATTAGAGGAGAAGACTAAGATTCAGCAGCTGGTCACAGCACTTGAGCTGCAATTTTTCAAGAGAATTGCTGAATCACGTTCTTCTGCCAAAGTGCATGTGTTGGGTGTGTTCCGCTTTGTTTACATGTGCAGCCAGTGTGTTTATCGATGTCCCTCCATGTCAAACTCATTCACACTCTGGTTGAGATCAGACACCCCGAGGTACAACATTCTTTGTCTCCCTCTCGTCTTCACACTCTTTTATCAAAAGGCCAAGCCTTGATCTTTCGTCTGCTTAAATTAGTGACATAAGTGAAGGATGATTGGACAGGAGAGTAGGGGCTTGAGGGAGGAGATGAGAGACAAACTGTAGGTCACACTTGTGACACGTTGTGGGACAATGAACAGAGGAGCCGTGAAGGAAGACAGAGGAGGCTGCGTGTTTTCAATTAATCACTATATTAAATGGCCTAAAGCTGTACATGGATCATTGGAAATTTGGAGGGTAAAGTTAACTAGGTTTAAAGGTGTTTGTCTCTCTTTATGCCTCTAGGAATCACAAATATATTAATTCTTATAATTCTACAGTCATTACTACAGTAATTACCACTGTCTTCTTGACAGAAGAACACAGGACTTTATAATATAAGATGTGAATGGAAAACTGCTGTTTAAAAAAGAGGCAACTCTGTGCCCACCCACATGACTATGCAGGTATGCATCAAAAGACGAGATGTGAGGAACAACACAAATACAAAAAAAAAAAGTTCTTGTCTGGTTGCACCAACTAATTTACAATTTCCACCCGATGTGCTGCATGCACATTAATGAACACAATTAGTATATTCTGTTTTTAATGCCACAAAAATGATGCACATGCATTACACTCAGAGATTTTTTAACAAGTGAGGGCTATGTGTTAAGTGGTTTTGCTTCAGAGTGAAATGAAGAAAACAAGCCTGTGTGAACACAAGTTCAAGGAAGTGCAACCAGTGGAAACAAACACACATGACATCATTCCACATCTGAATTCAAAACACGGCCCAAAAGACCCTTACTAATTAAGATATATTGTTTGTGAGTGTTTGTTTGTGATTATGCAAGCAAGAATGATGCATGGAGAAGGACATGACTATAATATCTCTAAAGGCACAGATGGCATCCAGTCACAATGGAAAGAGACAGGGCATTGTTGTTGCCTTTTAGCAAGAAGTGATGCATTGACAGAGAAGAGAAAGGAGAGTGAAGCGTAGTGGTGAAGTGAAGTGAAGGAAAAAGAGGGGAGTGCTGAGATGATGGAGTGTAATGACTCTCACACAACCCTGTCTCCATCTCCCAAGACCTCTGGCTGTCGCTGCCCAGATGACATATGCACTAATTAACAGTGCTGAGCCTCCTACTGGATGTGGGCAGAGCTAAGAGTCCTAAGCAATGCCCTGACGGAATAACACAGATCACTAGTATAGCTAACACGTGTTTGTTCCCTTGTAAATTGGACCATACAATGGATGAGAGTTGTGCCAACAGATACTACAGTATGATATGTATGTATGCTCATTGTGTTTGCAATCAACTATGGACAAGCTTGGTTTATTTGACCGACAGATTAAATGAACTGCCTCTCATATCCTCCCCTGGCTCTTTATTCTTCGGGTTTCCTTCTGTTTGGCCAGAATCCAAGAAGATAACAGGTGCATATGTTTCTCTCTCTCAACCTGAGGATCCTGTAGGAGCAGATTCAGCAACAGGGATATAAACCAATACTGTTTCATCTTTCAGCCCTCCATTTTTTATAGCACAGTTAAAGCAGCAATTTATAATAGATGAGCAGCAAGAGGTAGCACATGTTAGTGCCTGACATGTGGATGACTCTCTATACTGTCTGTTCATCTCTGCTTCTCTCTCTCTTTCTCTCAATAATACATTTATCTCAATATGCTGCTAACAAATATGTACAAATAATGAATAAAAAAAGATGTCAAATACACAATATATTTTCAGATTCCCTGTATCCACAATCCTGTCCTGTTTCCAACTAAACTATCTGTTGTACAGCTTTAAAGAAAACTTATAGTGCAAAAAATGTATTTTCTTATGTGATTCAGTGATTAAATTGTGAACCTGCCTGTTCTGGATCCAAAACAGCTGCAATGTCAGCTTTCAATAATGTACAAGTTCAGGCAGCAATCAATTAAACATAATTTCAAAAAGTTTAAGCCACAGAAAGCTCATCTTACACTCTTGTCACAGGAGTACCAGAGTGGAGCAGAAGACAAACACCATGTGATATTAAACATGGCATAAGTGGCGTCAGGCTACATATTACATTCACTGTTAATCAGGGGACCGGGTGTACAATTTTACATCAGACAGATGTGTCACAGCAGTAGACACACAAGAAAATACTTAGAGGCATTTTCATCAGCAACAGCATTAATCAATGCTGAAGATATCCTTCTGCTTTATTAGGGAATGGTTCCACAAGATTTTGTACTGTGACTAAAACCTTTAATGAACAAACTGAACAGCATCTTTTTTAATGAGTGACAAAGGGTTTCAGCTGAATGACACGAGTGTATAAGTGGAATAAGCTCGGCCATTAGTTTGTTGGGCAGAGAACAGCTTCCTTAACCTTGAGCTTATGCTGCTGAAATTTACCTGACAAGTGTGTGAAGTGGGAAAAGAGTCGCTGTCCCACAAACTGAGTTCCTTACAGGATGTGGCAAATTAGAATGGAGAATGGAAATCAGTCACAGTTTGTGGCAGCTTAATTAAACGTTACACCGGCCCAAACCCAAGTTTGCTAGGTGTTCACTGGTGCTTAGAGTGCAGACACAGTCACTTGCAATCAGTATGGTGTGCCAATAACTTGCACAAGTCCTTTCCTTCCTGTTTAGCCTTGTTAGCTATATGCTAAAAAGCTGAGCAATGGATTCCTGCCAAATTGTTCAATCTCATTTTTTCAAAGTGCTGAAAAGGCAAGACCTACTTTTTCTTAAACACAGTTTTGAAAGTTTCTAGGTACCCGTATGTCACATATGGCTCTGTCTTATTTCTTGTTTTTGTTTGTTTTTTCTTTTTAGGTTTGGTTGTGTAAAACTGGTTCTGTGGTTCTTATAGTCGGTAACAGTGACTTTAAAATTAAAAAAAAGTTTATATAAAAGATGACATAACGCAGCACACTGGAACCAGCCTGTCAATTTCAAATAAAATGGCCTTGTAAGTGTCCTTCTTGCATCAGTGACATATGTTACCAACAAACAAAAGCCATCTTTTTCTAATCCTCTCATCACTGCATGACCCCTTTTGGTAATCACATGCAACAGCTGAGCTCACTCTTAACAGTAAAAGCACAATCTGTTTGATATGAGGTGTTATCAATTAAATACCATGAACAAACTTCTCTCTCTTTAATCTGAAGCTTTAGTGGGTATAGGGAACTAACTGTGGGTCAGTACACTCAGGCTGGGACCGTACACGTGCCTCCTAGTTCAATACTATCATGAATCTTAGGTGCTAATTTGATATATATTGCGATTCTTAAGTCTTGCAATTCTACAAGTACTGGGATTCAATATTACCATTTATTGCAATTTCTGCTCACTTTCTTAACACAAGTTCATAGAAAAAAGTTCACTGTACATCACACATGTGAGTCTAAAATTAAATGTTTGGCCAAAATGAATAAAGCCCCAGGAAACTGCAAACAAGACAAATGTCAAAAAGCCTTTAAATTAACATTCTTCGTGTAAGGATGCATAAACTGGCCTTTGATAAAACCTTTATGCTACCCTCTTCTGGCGCACAGTGTCTCTACCTTGCGGTGCTGTTTTAAGCCCACTGGGAATTTTGAGTTGCTAGCAGGTGTTTAAGCTGCAGAGTAGCAGACTGAGTTAGCAATGTGAAGTCAGCAGCTATTAGTTTGTTTCCACAGAGCATAGGAAACATATGCCTGTAAGTATGAGCACACATCATTTAGGACTAAGTATGTGAAGAAAAATGGATTATTTGTTCAGATAACATTACCACGGCCACAAAGCTAAGTTCTGCATTCATTGTAATTCCCATTATGTGTTTTATATATACATATAGACTGAAGAATCAAAGATTAAGACATCGTAAAAAAAAAAAAAACAATCCCAGTGCTTTAAGTGAATAGATTTTTTTCCCACCCCTAATATGCACACTGGACTTTCTACTCAATCTCCAAATCCCACAGCATAAAATGAACATACCACCTGAGGGTTTACATCTGAACTATTACCATCTTATACCCCTGAGACAAGGGGGGTAGAGGGGGCAGCATTGATTCAATTAACTCGGATTAATGGGCTACCATCAAGATTCAGACACCTTGAAAGACACTGTGAACACACACTATTCACACAGAAAATGCTGAGGCTGGACTTTCCCTAATTATGGACAATGGCGCGTGATTCATGCTGTCCATTTGATACGAATAGTTGAGTTTAATTTGTGTTGAATTGGCATGTTGTCAAGTAAAGTAGATCGGAAAGCAAAGGTGTGTGGGTAATCTGCTGAGTGCTATAGCATCAGTACAACATGAATCTCAGTGACAGAAAGGGGTTTTGATGTCTATTTTATTGTACAGGACGGTGCCCAAAGAAGAAATGATTATCTACAAAGCAAAAACTGCTGTAATTACACAAAAGAAGCATACCAAAGGTGGCCATATGGACCTTGTTACCATTTCATAGTCTGCTGAGACCGGAGGCAGTGCATTTTTAAGGATGGGGGTAACAAATATCATGGCTGACAAGTGGATCAGAATCGTAAGAGTTGTAACTGTCAATGTTCTCTGTCTGCAGGCAAATGTTGCATATAATTATATGGCAAGTCCAAGTCAAAGGGTTAACTATAAGTACTTCTGATGAGTCATGGTTTCATATCAGTCAAGGACCTATCCTATTTATTTCAGAACTTGTTACAGACTGAAATTTACAGTATTTTCTTCAGGCTGACGCCATGGTAAAGACTGCAGGACACAAAGACTTCTTTGGACCTTCTCTGGCTTCACCGGAATGAAGGGGGGTGCAGTCTGACAAAGTGAGGAATAGAGAGACAATACTACTGTAAAAGAGGGTCGTTCTGTATAGTTTAGGAAACCAGAAAGAGAAACAGGAGTGTATTAGTGAGAGTGTGAGCCAGGCGGGGGGTGTGGGGTGTGGGATTATAGATGTGTAGCTCTAACAGCTTCAAATTGAGCAGCTTTAAATGCTAAGACTCAGAGGAACCTTATCTTTCATCTGCAGAGAACCCTGGACCTGAATCTGTAAAGAGCTAGCAGGCTGTAATCACTGGTCAGTGGCCACTGGCAGCCACTTCACTTTCAGCATTTGGCCTCGTTTGTACAGCAAACTCTCCCTCAGTGGCAGCGAGTGGCTGCAGAAGTTTCTTGAACCCTACTTTCTAAACCCCTATCAATCTCAGGAGGTAGAACTGGTAGAAATCTCCATGAGAATGTGGCGTATCATTACTACAGTCGTAATTGTCTGTTAAGTTGTTACACACAGAACCACACCTGGAGCTGAAAGAGCTCTTGCAGCAACACTGGTGAGAAAGTGCTTAAACCCTAAATGGAAATTGTTTACAAAAGTCTCGAGGCACTAATGAAAATTCAGCTGAGAACCACAGAATGTTGTGACACACCAAAATGCACAGTGCACCAACAAACGTACAGTACTTAGAAACAGGTAATGCTACAAAGAGATTCTTGAGCAGCCTTCTCTGTGCCCAAGTCTGTCTGCCTCAGTCTCTCTTACACACACTGCATTTTAAAAAGTACACTGGATTTCTCTGCATCCCCCCGTGCAGGACCACAGCAGCACGACACAGAGAAATTCCTGCATCTTAACAACCACATCAGACAGGTGCGGCAACAATGTCTGCAGTCAGTAAACTCACTGCAAACTCACTGCATATGTTTTACACAGGTTTTAAGGAGGGAGATGTTTTTGTTTTACAGGACAGGTTTATCCTGCCTCTTAGCCCTCCCTTTTTTTCTCACTTTAGCTTCTGTTTCCTTAAATTTGCATATCATCCAGCCAGTTACTCTCAGGGTGTGCCAGGGAGCAGTGCACCCTTGCTGGTTGCCAAGGAAACTTGCTGAAATTTTCAAACTGACCAAAAGCTTGGTGAGCACATACATTTCTGTAACCGCTACTGTGCATGACGGCAAGATTCTCACAATATCTGCCCATTTGTGTAGCAATGCCACAGTTCATTTCAATGACTCATTTTCAAAGGCAAATTGTTAAAACTTTCCATTTTCCAAGTTTAACATTAATAATTTAAAACTAAGCCCCCAAAAACAAGCATGCTAAATGACTAGAGACCAGAAGTTTTGTAACATGGAAATATACAGGCCACCATAAATAATTCATTAAGATCCTTTTTTTTAAAGTTTCTTTAGGTTTGGCTCTTTAGTTGTGGAGGACTTAAGGCAAACAGGAAGACATCATTATCATTATGAATTTCATACTTCTTATGAATGATCAAGTGTTTTTTTCATTGGCAGCTGTATTTATTGCTTCTCCTTAGCAATTTCCTGTGTGTAGTGACTGACCACGTCCTGTCACCGAGTCGAAAAAGCTCAGATGATATCCACTGCTGTCATAGCGCCGAGTCATCTAGCAAAGCTCTGGAATGACAAGTTCAGTAAGGTTTGTAGGCTCTTTTGTGGTGTGGCTGGATTGTTTCCTCAAGTGTAACCACTGGAGGCATGTCTGAACCCATGTCAGGATACTGACACATCACCTGCCAATATCCCTTGTGTGCATTTCACTGAATGTAAGCTGCTGCTTCTATTTTTTATTTTTTATCTTGTCACTGTCAACCTGCCATTCCCACATGTCAAGCACATCACTGTGGGGATGTCCTGCTTTGGCATCCTGGTTATCTGTCCATCAGATGCTGTTTGGGTTCTCTTTGTGATGAATTTCCGCTAGAATTTGCTCCTAATGTCACGCGGGAAGGCTTGCAATCAAAAGCAGTGAGGTCTCGTATGAGGGGCAAGCTATGATGAGCATTTATGATATGCCATTTTATCGAACACTTCCTTTTTTTCTGTTCCTGCTTCAGCACTCACTGCCACTGCCACAGTTCTAAACAGATATTGTGAAACAATACCAGGAAGATGGTGGATAAAGTCCCATTTACCCACTTTCAGAATTAAATGAACAGTGTGACCACGACATAGAGAAGTTAGACATCTTTGTTTCTAATTTAGTCAGCTATTGATGTAATGTATAATGTATGTAATGAAAAGATGAAAAACAGTAAAAGAAGGGTTAAAGTTATCACATAAATTATTTCGGTAATAATATCAGATGGAATTCAGAAATGCAATAGAACAAGGAGTAAAGGGATGTGAGTTCATGGGGTTGAAAGTGTGTTCGGGACCCTTTACATTTCCACTAGTAAAAATCTCTTGACATACAGTCTAAACAGTTCGGACGTGATTTCACGTTCCTGGATTCACTCTCTGACAAGTGGCTAAGTTTGGCAAATTTCAAATGTGTTAATGATGTGCATCAGAAAGATTACATACTACATAATGACTGCAAAAATATGTTTTTGCTAGAGTAAAAGAGGAGCATAATGCTATTAAGTAACACATCTGTATCATCAATATGTTCAACTGAATGGACATCTTCTTATTTGTTTGAATGCCAAAACATAAAATTGTAATACCTTAAGCATATTTACACTAAGTTGCCACCTCATAAGATACACCTCACTATCTACCAAAACAACAAGAAACATACTACTTATATATCATTCTAACATCATTCTAAACATGTCTTTTAAAAGTGCTACATACCATTATGTATATACACCATGTTGCTGAATTACTCGCTTCCACCAGCTGACCTACATATCATTTTTAATCAATGAAAGTGCCGTTGTGTTGAGTTTCCTGTTAGTGCTGGCCCACGTGTCCTGGAAGATTTCAATGTCCTCTAAAAATTGTAGAAATTTTTGTAACATATAACCTGATTATGGATTTTTTTGAGTCTAACTGACTAAGGGGGCAACAATTTTTTAGAATTTTTTCAGCATTGAGCAAGAGCGTTGCAGTCGTCAGCCACGAAACAGGCTGCAAAGTCTGTAGTCTAAAAGTGTTTATTTTTGGCTCAAATTGTTATTGTAAGTGTCTGAGAACATTATGGAAATGATCCCAAGAGAGATACTGTAGTTATTTTTGTTAAACAGGAAGATCATTTTTGTTTACTCAGAAACAGCTCTTATATCACTCTTGCCAAAGCCACCAGACTCCATTCACAGAAACAGCAAATTTATCATCGTAAAACACATGTTACACAAACTCGACAGAGACAAATAAAACTCACCAAAACTGACTTTGCTCATCTTTCACTGTTCCAACAATCATTACCAACTATGGCTTGGGTAAAAACAACTTGCATCTTGTCACATATAATTTCAGGAATCCTTTTAAACTGACATTGTGACTGGAGCGATTTAAATATGTCGGACTTAAACAGATTGTTACGGTTAAAAACAACAACATTAACAAAAACTTTATTACTGGACAAGAGAAACTGCTTTGTGCCCCCTGTCCATCATGCAGTATGTATGGATTTTTTTACAATTGGAATATAAATTTGAATTTGGAATATTTGTTGACAATACATACTAGTATTCTGTAATAAATCCTACATTCATATTTTGTCAACCCAATTGAAATCAATAAGGCTAGACCAAATAATAAAAACACCTCTCAGTAGCACACAGCAGCAAAACAAACTGCAGGCTTCAAAATGAAAAATGGGACCTTCATGAACACAGGATTTATTGCAGGGTGTTCGTTTTAGACCGCATTAGTTTTAGCAAGGTGTACCTAATAAACTGGCAACAGAGTGTAAAGCCAGGGTTGTGCTGTGACCTAACTGAGTGCCGTTAAGTGAACATTTGAATTAGTCTCACAGTGTCAAACACAAACTCACATTTTCAGTTACATTGAAATGTAAAATGATGCGGCACAAAGTCATGACACTTCGACATATATCGCACACAGGTTTGATAGCTCAACATCCTAACATTAATCCAAGTCATCACCCTAAAATGTAATGATTTACATTGCAGGGACTTGTGTTTGTCCCCAAAGGAAGGTGAGTCCCCACAAAATGACTGTGTAAACAATTTTAGTTCCCCACAACATGAGTAATATATGGCCACATACACACACACACACCACGCACGCACGCACGCACACAAACAGACACACACACACAAAATCCTAAACGGCAATAAGCTGACTGCTGCAAACAACATGATAAAAGAAGATGCAACCAGAGTGGAGCCAACTAGAATTTGAGGTGAGATAGTGAGTGACAAGCAGCTCTGCTGCTGCTCCTAGAGATGTACTTCAAGAGAGACTCCAGTTTTGAGCTGGAATCAGAAGGAAAACGCTCCACAAGCTACAATATAGAAGATATAGCATACACAGTACTCCCATGTATTAATGTGTGCGCATAGTGGCACACAAACATGCACACAGCTCAATGAAATATACTTAATATTTGTCAGAAGTGAAGCCCTCTACTTCCCATCTGCCTCACTCAGACACTGTGTCTTCATGCGTGCATAAACAGGCATAAACACACAGTGGCACACACGACAAATATCAACTTAAGGTCTCCTCTCCATTAGTGTTGACAGGCAAGACTGAATATGCCAACAAGCTCTACAGTTAACGTCAGTCACCAGGGAGATATGAACACTCATAAACCCACATACACACACATATACAATATCCACTACAGTATCCAATACAGTGTCTGCCACATCAAACTGTTCATAATACTGGTATAAATTTGAATAAGGTTAAAAAACACACACACACACAAAATTACATTATAATGACAATATTCTGACTTGTTGACGTAATGATGTCACACCATTAGGCATAGCAACAACAAGCATGGCTGAAAACAAAAGTAACATTGCTACCAGCTCCACGGTGGAGGAGGAGGAAGAGGTTTAGCTACAAAACATCAGATGTACCAAACAAACCATGGTAACATGGTACGTAAAGAAGACTGTGACAACAAAAGAGGGAAATACATCAAACTTATTTCACCACCTTAAAAAAAAGCACCAGATTTCACATGAGGAGAGCTCAACAGCTTTTGTGAGCTCTAAACTAAAATATTTTTCAATATTTGTCATATTGTAAAGAATATCATGATCCCAGAAAAGCTCTGAAATATTGTCATATTTTAGGACCATATTGCCCACCCCTAATATCCACACAAATACACACACACACACAGATTAGCAGAGAAATAAAGTGTATTTTTACTCCTGGTAAGAGTCAACTTTCAGCAATTTCTAATGTTTATAAAACATAGTAAAATGTTGGAATGTACTAATAATTAGAGATATTTAGAAATAACAATGTTATACTTTCAGAACTACAAATGATGTAACTGAAGTAACAGTAAAATGTATCTTCTACACTTTCCCTGAAAGTCCTAGTGTGGCTTATCAAGTCTTTCCATAACGCGTGACTAATTACAACCTTTGACTGCACAATGTGCATCCATGTGACCAAATCAAGTTATGATGAAGGAGCAGGCAGCTCCAGTGGGGATGAAAACATTATGTACATGGTCTCTGAAAAACTGCAGCACTGTGCCAATACCAATGTGCTGACCCGTCTTTAGAGAGATCCTGCCTCCAGAGTCTGAACATGAGCATGTTTAATATTATAAATGTGCATCACCGCAATTTCAAAGCAAATGATGACTAACAGATGTAATTAGGTTCTTAGCAAAGCTTGCTGTAGGGTTGTAGCTTCAACCAAAAGCAATTAAGATGTGATTATTTTTATATTTGGCGCTGTACCGAAGGGCCACAATAAGACCGTGAGAGTGCAAAAGACATTCTACCTTGAGGCTTACCTTTGAGCTACTGCTAAGAGAGACTAATTTCGCAATGGCTATAATAGTAGAGACTGGTCTCCCCTGCTGTTTAGGGGAATGTAGCAGAGCACTATAGTGCAGCTTATTGGAAGTGTGTAGATTGCCAGGGGGTCTCCTTTTCCCGTTGGCAGCAAGGTAGAGAGTATAGTACAGCTATACTGACGGGAAGGATCTTGTTCAAAGGCTCTTTGAGAAAGCTTGCCACTGTACATAGAATTTCAGTTAAACTGCATAGTTAGATAGCTTATGTCTCATAAAATAGTTCTCAATTAGATGATTTCATCTCTTGGTGAAGACCACACTAGCTTACCAATGCCTAAAAAAAGAAAATCACATATTAAAATCTAGTGCCCTCCCCTTCCTGTTTTTAGAGACAATATTACAATGGTGTGAGGTGTTCCCCCAGCACAAACACAAAGAATATCCAGCCCTGACCTGTAACAAAAGCACAGTCTGATTGGGCTAATATTAATGTCTCCATCTATTCCCTTGCTTCTCTCAGACTAGACTCTGAGAGAAAGAGATGGAGGAAAATAAAGAAAGAAAACAAAAGGGAAGGAAGGAACAGGGAGAGGGAAAGATGAAAAACAGAAGCTTCATAATAGAGTTAACCCACTAGGAGACTGGATCAATAAACCAATCACAGAGTTGAGAATTGGCTTTCCTCTAGTGAACATTAACTGTTTTATGATTTAATTCATTAGTATCTAAATGCGCTGTCCTGAAAACAACATTTATTCTCCTGCTACATCACAATCACCTTTTCCCCCCAGTGTAAGGCTGTAGGTATCTGCTCTAAACTAAGACCAGGCGTGTACAAGCATATGTGATTTTGGAAAGGAGATGGGAAACTGTGGGTCAGCTTTACGACTGGGAATCAAACTGGTCTCTATTGGGCCATGCTGGTGCTGGGACATTTGTATTCTCTGTCAGAACACATAGCTGATCTCAAAACACAATCCTGCTTTGCTCTCAGATATGGCAGAAAATTACACTACTCTTGTTTCCACCCTTTTCCCTTCTCTCTGCCTTATTTCTCTTTGGGTAGGACCCTATGGACAGATGGATGGGGAGTGAGGGAGTGGTGTTACATGGGTCAAATCTCGCTCCAGCTCTTTCTCTCTTCATGGCTGTTTTGGGCAAATGGAGGTAGGAATATGCTAGCCACGTCTGGTGCCCCTGCTGCCACTGTGAATGAAGCTAAAAATAGCAACTTGTGTGTGGGTGTGTGTGTTTGAGCGCGAGTGTATTTGGAGGAACTGTCAAACCACTGTTGCGTGTAAGACTCAAGTCAGATGCAGAGAGAGACATGAAGTGTGTATGAAAGACAGTCGAAAGGGAGCAAAAAGAGAAAAAGAGAGAGGAAGCAGAGACAAAAAGAGACGAAAACAAAGGGATATACTGAAATTAATCAAAGTGTGACAAAATGAGACACGTAACGGTGAATATATGCATACATATTGTACAGTACATATATAGGAACACAGGCAGACGGGTAAAAAACACAAGCTCCATGGACAGACATATTAACAAATGCACAAGTTCCATATCAGATGTTAGAGGACCAGCACATTCTATTAGAATAAGTTATTAGAAAAAAAAGACTCATAGATGACAAAACAAAATTTCCTGGAATGCTAATCAGAGGTGTTGTGCCACTTTTTTGAATGCGCATGCGCACAGTTAAGGCTATTTGGAAGGTTATGTAACAACGGTTTCTACAGTGGCCAGTTTGTGAACATCTATAACTAATAGACTGACTTTATGAATAGTTTCACCATATTAAGAATATCACACAGCATTCAGCCAAACATCTTGCTACTACGTACTATTAGGTGAGACCATGGGTGTAGTGGGTTGTAGCCAATGAGGGCGGCACAAAGGTGCACAAAGGCTACTGGCAACTAATGGCAACTTTCAAGGTGGAATGTTTTCTTGCATGTTACTCAATGCACGAGTTGACATTGTGAATAAATCAACACACCTTAAATAAACTCGCACCAATACTAATCAAACTCAACATTAATGACTAAGCATGTTACCACGACTGGAAAACGGGGAGGTGGCACAATTACCAATGCCACTATACCCTATAGCAAACAATTTGTCAGCCACAAGATCAGGAAGGTGAGATATAACCAGTGTCCTCTTTTTAAAACTAGAGGTGTAACAATCAAGAACAGGTCCTGGCTACTGAAGAAGTACAGGTGATGTCCATAACTGAGGCTCTGGAGACTCAAAGACAAAGGCTCACAATGCTGGCAGCCAGACTAAGGAAACATCCCAGAGAAGAACAAACAATGCATGCTCTGATCCAAAAAAAAAAAAAAAAAGAGCCAGAGCAGACCCACCAAGAGCTGAAACTGAGGAACACTGGAAGAGCATATGGGAGAAACAATCATCACCGATGCTCAGTGGGTAAGAGATCTGAAAGCAAACCACTACATTCTCCCAGAGAAGAAACCAGTCATCAGCACAGCAGCAGACATCCAACAACAGACACATGAAGAATTGGAAAGAACAGCATGAGGGCCTGAGTTGATTCACACCTTCTGAAAGTAACTAACAGTACTGGATGGTGCCCAGTATCTTGGGCACCAAGGAGAATGTCATAGTGTAAAAGCTATGCAATAAGAAACAAGAGAGTTGTTTTTTTTTTTTTTAATCCAACTGTAACCACCAGTTACAGTTGGATTAAACATCCATGTTATACAAGTGTCTGTTTTAGGTCTCTCATCGCATTATAATGTGTCCACATGGTTCAACAGAGAGTGGGAGAAATGGCAATATATATTACTGGATACCATGAAATTACAGAGATATGTCAACTTTAAGAGATATCTTGTTTTACGCCATTATGGGTATTGCTGTACATAAAAGAGCAGGAATTCTGTATTGGAATATTTCTTTGCACCTCATGTGGTAAGACAGCTTGATTTTTCAATGCACTAAATTATCTAAACATACGAACATCCTCATTCTCATGTGGTTATTTTATCTATAAACAGTTTCTCAATTGAATTTCCAGAGTACGTGTTACGTCGTGATATAGAATATACAGTTAGTATGACATACACTTCATATATCGTTTTGTCTTTATGACTCGAGAAGCAGTGCTGAAGAATTAAAACACAAAAGGCTTCTGGTTTTAAAGATTTAAAGAAAACATGCTCATTTTACGATTTATTGTTTCAATTCGAACATTCTACACCAGGCATGTCAAACTGGCTGGAATCAATTAATCAGCTGATCTCAGTCTTCAGCTGATAACTAAGTGATCCCTTGATGTTGATTGGTTGGCCTGGTGTGCTCCTCCTTGGTTGGAACAAAAACCTGCAGCCACACGGCCCTTTATGGAATCAGTTTGACATGCCTGTTCTACACAATTAATTAAATCAACAGAGTGCATTATCAAACACATAGATAGATAGAATTTTCTTGGCTGTGCATGTGCACAGCAAACAACCAATCAATCTATTAACTAATCAGGGTCAACCCTTCCAGCAGCTCAGATAAACACAGATTGCTGTTCTGCCAGAGCCAGTCAGCAATGGCAAAACAACACTTTCACTTTACCTGGAACTACAACAATGACATCAGACTGTCATTCAGATTGACAGTGTGGGCAGATGGTAGTTAAGTAAGAAAGGATAATTGGGACTAACGGGATCACACTACCAGAAGGCTACAAAGCAGGTACTGGAAACAGGATGACTGAGATGACTGAGATTCCACAAGCGATCCCATACCTATATAGGTAAGTAAGACAAGTACTCAGCTCTCAGGTCAGTGGAAAGAACAATGTTCAAGGCCATCACATAAGGCTGACCTGTCATAAGATATTCATCTGGTAAGTTGGCCAAGGGAGAGTCAGGTGTAAGAAATTATCCCAATGCACAGAGAATTGTAACCATCAAGAGACTGAACGCTAGAGAGAGAGAAGGGCTTAGCAAGCATCAAGGCCAGTACCCTGAATGAAACATGAAGCATCATCAGTAAAATGGCTCCTGAAAATAAAGTATTCACAGAATATCTCAAAACAGCAGCAGATAGGGAGAATGTTTGCCGGAGTAACCTTGGGGAGCCAATCCCCTACACAGGAACATGGGAGCAGAAAGAGGAGACGGCAGAATAACCAAAGCACCAAGTCATAGCTGCACAATTGCAGACAATCAACACCACGTCAGCAGAACAACACTAGACAAAACCATAGTAGCAGATAGTGCAAACGTGCCTCTGAGAAAGCTTACAGTATGAGGCTGTAAAACGCAAGCAGGAACAACGTGGCACAACCGCGTACACAAGAAAATATGCAGCTAGTGAGGGCTGCCATCCATTCAAGCCATCCATTTCTGTTTCTCTCGATAAGAGACACCAAAAAGGATGGTTGAGAATAACATAACAGAGAATATTAAAGAACTTTCACAACCAGACAAACAAATTGTTTCCCAAACAGTGAACATACTGTGCAGAAGCCTCAAACTAGTAGGTCTATAGTAGAGTACCCAGACTTGAGGACTACACAGACCAGCCTGGATGAGACTAAAAGAGGTAATTTTTTCATTCATCTTCTATGAAAGAATAAAGATATAGAATGTACAGAAAGAGAACATGAGAAGCAAATAAAGAATAAGGCTGAATGCAGGTAAAGAGTAGTGGGGCAGACTATTAATGTCAGTGTCTCCCTCTCTGTTGAGATGAATGGCATCCATTAGCAGTATTGGGAAGCTGTCTCGCAGGGTTTTGGTGGAGTTGGATATGTTAAATGACAAATGATACACATGATATGAAAAAAAGCACAATCTTTGCAAATCACTTGCCCAACGGTCTGACTGATATCGACTGTTAATGCAACTTTACTGTCTTCTACTGCCAAGACACAGTGCTTAGTTAAAGTTGCACTAAGGACTGAGCATCACTTTTATGTAAGGGCCTGGCTTAGTCTAAATCACAATCTAAATCACTGTTTCATTTCCCCATAATTCTATTCTTCACAGGCACTCTTCACAGGCAAAGAAAGAGGAATTGACAAAATTTAAAATGGAAAGTCAAAGTCAAGCACTTGACATTTCCAACACCACTTTTATTCCACTTCAACACCTCACCAAACACTTAGAAGAACATCACAAAGCACACACCACACTAGGAATACATTTGACAGATACATCAGTTCACATCCGTGGATAGAAATTCTGTATAAAAAATACAACACCAACACTTCATACTAATTAGCTACCAAAAAATGGCAATTAGACAACAGGCCAAGCACTGAAAAAGAAAGTGTGAGGATTAAGGCTGGTCTTACTCCTTCCTCGTGAGGAGGAGAAGAACGAGGGTTCTTCCCTTCTCTCCTGCTGAAAAGGAAAAGTGTTGCCTGGTGTTATCTTTGCATGGCGCTTCATTCTCCTGATCCAGGCTTGAAACACAGCAGGAGGTGTGTAATCCTACTTTGGGCAGACTATTCTAGTGTAATCTCCTGCTCACTCAGAGTACACACAAGTCACTTTTGACTGCTCCATAAAAGATTCAGACTGTCAGATTCTGGCCATCTGTCATCTGCCGCTTTGTTTGTCTGTCAGACTTTGAGATTTTCACTCTGTTTGTCTTTCCCCCTATCCCTATGTCACACTGTATGTGTTATAGCCCATTTGTCCTTATATTGGACTAAATGTGCCTCCTCGAAAGTGAAACTAACGATCTGCTGAGTGTCTTTACATTACATAAGCACATTAAGGGAAGTCCCTTGGCAATGGGATTAGGATTTATGGGCATGTGTGCATGTTTGTGTTTGTTTGTGGGCATGCATGTAAGGGCATGTTCAGGTGTGCTTGTGTGTGCATGCATGCAATACGTCTTTGTGTGTCTATATATATGTGCATGCTTGCATGTGTGTGTGTGTGTGTTGTGTCCATGCACGCGCAAGTGTTTCAACTCGACTGAAAACGGTTTTTGTTCACAGACGGTGATTCTGCAGCACCTTAGGGGAATACTCTGCTTTCTTTTCAACTGCTCTCCTTTTATTTCCTGTCTTTATTCCTAGCATGCAGTGCCGGAGCCTCGCTAAGATACAATGGGTCATTTCAGCCAAGCAGCCAACAACAATGAGGTGATCAACAATAACAAACACAAAAGCAGCCTCCTGCCTCCACCATCAATGTCTAGAGAAAGAATCAAAAGCGCACCAAGACAACCAAGAAAACCAACTAAGCACCTGAGCTCAAGAATACAGAGACTGGCTGGAAAAGTTGAATCTACATTTTGCCATACCATTAATAGACAATGTCCAGTGGAAATGTGAGAGCAGAAGAGGGGAGAGCCGAGGAGTGTTGACACAGAGCTACCGGTGTTTTCCATTAATTACCTAGAGTGTAGCAGCCCTGCACAGTTTAATTTGTTCAATAGTTTCCTGATGAGCCAAAAAGATTTTTATACTTCTCATAATAACACTATACCCAGCATTGTGTTTGGCACCGCTGCTTCAGCAATGCATCTCATGCTCCCAGTCAGTCAGTCAGCCCCCCACGACCACCACCAGAAGACCAAGGCATTTCAGGACACAACGTCGTTTGAGGGAACGTTGATTAGTGCCCTCTGCAGCTATCCACTGGTCCAGATACAATTTCATCATTATCAATGTACAGCAGTGAACAGATAAAGTTACGAAAAAAGTTATCGTTGATAAATAACGAACCTAACATTAGCTAACTTAGGTAACGTAAACATTAGCTAACAATGTTAGCTGTCAGTCTCCTCCCTTATATCAACCAACATATCTGGCTGCTTTAGACAGTTAACTTTAGCTAATTATCTAACATTAACATTAATAGCAGCAGTTCTGACAACATAACTACTTCCAGTATCTGAGGAGCAAGTTGGCTCATCATATAACGCAACATGTAACATTGTTCACAACAGCACAAAGTTCTTCATAGACATAACCGCTTTGCTCTCAAAGTGCACCAGATTGATGCATTTAACTTTAAAATGTACAGAGAGAGCATAAAGTTTCACCCATAACAGTCCTGCAAAATCCTGTGAGGAAGACTGGGTACATTAGTATCAAAAGGATTAATGCTCTGTACATAGGAAACGTCACTTGGTATCTCTTCAATAGTGTGATTATATGTGTTCTACTGACTGGGAGAGAGAGAGCACGGATAGGGAGAGACGATACAATGGATTAGAGATATGTGGAATAAAAACACTTCATTTCATTCTACATCAGGTGAAGGGTAAAATGTTTCATCCTTCCTGTGCAGTTCCAGGCCATCACTTTCTGCTCAAGATTGTTTTAACCTGTGACTTGTAAAGGACATTTCAATGGAAATATTGTCCTTACTTTACAGTAAAGAATGACTCACTTTAAAACAGCTAAAAAAACACTGGAACAATTCATTAAGAACGGATAGCTTGAGCAATTGTTAGAATAGCTCTAACAATTGCTCAAACACGACAGGCTGGCTGTTGCTAAATCAATATGAATTACAACAGCAGGGGCTTGAAAAATGAACAAAATTAACTTATTTAGGATCTGGATGTGTGCCCTGTTCTATAATGCCTTCTGCAGCAAAAAAAAACCAAAAAACACTTCTGGTCATCTGGCGATTTTGTGAAGAGAGGGACAGTGCACACTGTTAAGTTGAGAATGGGAAAACAATGGGAGGAAAGGATCAATGTCACAGTCTAATGGTTCTGCATTTTTTCAGTGCCTGCAATACTACACAGACACAGGCTACGTGTTCAGGGAAACTCCTGCATAAAGATTTTAGGAAGAGGAATGTAGGACTGGATCTCTTATCCAGACTGACTGGAGACTGAGGTTAAGGTAAAGTTTCAGAGAGCAGGTATAACTACCTTGATTCTCTCCTTTGTGTGTTCCTGTGGATTTACAATGCCTCTCATAGCTGTCTTTATACCTGATGTCGTTCTCTCCCTCTCCCCTCCCTCCGCCTCTCCCACTCTCACATAAGTGGCCAGTTGTCAAAGTCAGCTGAAGCCCAGTTAATGAAGAGGTAGATTTATTAGCGAGGCATCAGTGGAATAGGCAGTGGCGAGTGGAACCCCCAGAAGCCAGCAAGTAAAAAAAGCCACTAAGTGTGTATACCGAAAAAAGAAAGAGAGGGTAAAGACAGGAATGCGATGCAGACAGGATGGCAAAGAAAGACAGAAAAAAAGAGAAAACTGAAGGTGTTTAAAAGAAATACAGCAAAATCCATAAAGCAGACAGAAGAGAGGTAGAAAGCATCTAGCCAGAGAGGAAGGGGGAGAGGCAGCTTCCCTCTCTTTCATCCTCTCTCCAGCAGTGGCTACAGAACGAGCTCTTACCGTCTGTTGTAGGTCTGGGATTCCAATGCGGATGACCACGGTGTTGCCTGTCGGCTCCTCCATGGGTGCTCTTGCACTGTGGCTCCGCTCTGCACCGGGACGGAAAGCCGGAACACCGACGGGAAAGGGAACGCAGCTGTCCTCTTCCCGGGAGCTGCTGCTGTCAGTGCTGGCCCCCTGGCTGCCGTTTGCTGCGTGCGTGCAAGAGTGTGTGAGTGTGTGTGTGTGTGTGTGCTGCTGCTGCTGCTGGTCCTGCCGTGGAGGGCTGGGTGGCTCATGTTTGCCGGCTGCCGGACGCAGAGGCATGCTCTGTGTTAGGGGCTCAGCCTATGTCTCTCTCTCTCTCTCAAGACACACACGCAAGAGCGCATACACACACACACACACACACTCACTCACTCACTCACTCACTCACACACACACACACACACACACACACACACACCGATGGCTCTCGCTCACACACCTCTTACAGCGTGCATCACTCGCCTGGGAGAGAAAAAGAGGGAGGGAGAGAGAGAGGCAGGGAAGGAGGGTGGCAGGGAGGGAATGGGCAAAGAGGAGGGGGTAAAAGGAGATGACAGGGAGATAAAGGGTAAAAACAAAGAGAGAAGATAAGTATGAGGAGAACTTTGAAATAAAACAGAGGGGATGTGGAGATAAAGCAAGGTTTAGGGCATTATGATCATAAAATGGTGTAAAATTATTTAACTCTAATCTGTGATTTGCAGAAAAGATTATCCTAATGCAATTTGTCAAAAATGAAGCACATTTGGTCTTTAAATAGAACAAATAGATAAAAGAAGAAGACAAAAAGCAGAATGGAGGGTGAGGATTACTCAAAATTTGCATAAAAATATTTGGATCTTCAGTACTAACTGTAAGGGTGTTTGAATAGTGTTTAACAGCAGCACAATTACCTAATTAATGTGACTGCTGACACAAAAAGATTTTTCCATTTTCACTTTTTTTGATATGCTAAATACATCATCAACTCCACTGCCAGTGTGCACAGGTCGATGTTGCAATGTTCAATGTTCATGACATTGCTGCTGTTACACACTTTTGCTCTTGCTGTAGTGTGCTGACACTGTGGTGACGTCAGGACAGCACGGGGGGGAAATTGTTTGCTCAGATCAATGTTGGGCAGGATTTGGCCTTCATGCTTCACTTTATCTATCTGTGGGGTGTTTCGCTGATCAAATGGCTCACTGGTAAACACGGTGACACGCAGACAAAGCATGCGGCCACAAAAAAAGGTTTTCATGGGAGTTCTTCACTTTGAGGGTCATTCTCGTAGGGGGTGCTGTTTTCATTTACTATTTCATCACGTAGGCCCTGTGAAGCCCTGAGACTGGGACTGTGATTAATGTCAATCTGACATGACTGACTTGTTTTACATCTATATGTTCATACAACAGGTATCCCAAAGCAATGTTTTTATGCTGATCAACCAACATGCTTAAGGTACTGACCTATTCACTTCATGCTGTCATATTCAATTCAACTCAGAACTCAAGATACCAGTGGAAATGCTTATCAGAAGAGATTAGTACATGACCTCTGTGTAGTGTGTAAGACAAATACTTAACGGCTCGCATATTGCAAGTTTTAAAGCCCATCATTTGAGCAAGTGAACTTCTCATGCAAGGAAAATTTGCCATGAAAGATTTGTGGCAGGTCTGTAAATTATTAATTGTGATCTTAAGTCAGTGCTATGCTCCATTGTGTTCACAGTGGCATCATTGTTCAAGCTGACCCGAAAGCCCCATGACAGCATTTTCTACTGGGTGGAATTTCAAAGACGCACTTCGGGGAGAATACAAGCGATGAAATGAAAGCTCTGCAGCTGATGTTAAGGTAATACGTGCACGCATGCGTGCACACACAAACACACACACAATGTAAAAGTCTGGAAAAGTTGGCCAGCTGAAGACGCAAAAGCTGCTGATAACAAGACCGGGAAATACAAACAAAAGTAGCAATTCTGACTACGCTACACTGCTGTATGTGATGGAAAAGAGAGACGCGGAGGTAGAGTTTCTGCCAGTGATTATTCCTCCTTTAAAGTTTCACTATGTCTCATTGGATTTCCTGTGATGATAGTTTTAGCCAAAATATCACCTCATTATATCAGAAAAGCTGCAGATTCCTGCTGAGAGCCTCTCAGAGAAAAGAGTTTAAAAGCAAATCCTGCTGCTATCCTACATACTCAACGACCTTGTGGACAGATTTAACTGACAGGAGAATCTCAGAGTTGATACCGATGCGCTAATTTGGAGGCACATGTTTACTAAAAATTTGTATTTACTTGAGTTTAAAGTACAGATATTTGGCTCACAAAATTAAGCCTGTCGCATGGTAGGAGAAAATATAAACATGTCATTCCAGAGCTGTAAAATATATATATATATATATATATATATATAAAATTGCTGTGCTACAAAAAGCAATCATAACTCAACTTAGCATATAACATGATAACTAGCAGTTCTACTACTAGTACTGTTGTCCTGCTTTGTGTTTAAGTGTTCTGCCACTGCTGGACACTCTACAGTATGTAATCCCATTAGCACTGGAGAAAGAGCATGGCAAGTAGCCCTAATACATGAGAGGATTTAGCAGATCACTCTACCTGGACGCAACTTCGGGCTGCCAGGTCTTTAGAGCACAGAAAATTGATAACTCTTATCCAGGCCTTGAAGTGTAACTCAATATTCACATTTACTAAAGCAATTTTGTGTCCTTACAGTACTGGCAAGATGAGTCTCCACATACTATAGAGCTGACACAATGGATTATTTCAAAATGAATTACAACATATTTTGACACTTGTTTCAAACAACATATTAAGATATTTATAACTGTTGAGTTGTGTATTTGCACTATCAGTAGCCAGAATGCAACATTTTGATCGTTCAAAATGACTGATATCCAGAATCATCCAAGTATATGAAAAAATGAATAACATAATAAATAAATAGCAACACATCTCACAGTTAGATGGATTAAGTTCTGGGAATGTGGCAAAGGGACCCATGATACCATGCCAATAGGCAATAATGATTCCCCTCGATAGCTGGGGCCGGGCCAGGGAGGGATTTCATCCTACTTGCATCATACAAGGATAAACTGTGTGGGCAACAGCACTTGAAGAGATCTGCATACAAGAAACAAGTTATCTGGTTGGACAAATGGCAATAGAAAAAGACAGAGCTTGGGCTAACATGTAGTACACCTTTTTTTATTCAACTTGATTAAACCTCTTTCCACTTTTAGTTTCATCAAGGAAAAGACTTGAAAGATTTCAGTTCGAGGCATACATCTAGTATGTATGTATGAGTGTGTAATAATAAAAATAATAATAATGAATTTAATTTGTAGTGCACTTTTCATCGGCAAGATCTCGAAGTGCTACAAAGTTAAAATATTAAAAAAAAAAAAAACAAAAAAAAAAACAAAAAGCAATGCTCAATGAAAACAATAAACAGGTGAAAATCAGTTCATTGTAATTCTACAACTACAGCTGAAATGATTGGTCAACTAAAAGGACTAGTGGGACAGGCACCATTTGATCATTGGTTAAATGTTTCAGTCATTATCAAGCAGAAATACCACACATTAACAGGATCAAGCTTCTAAAATGTGAGGTGTAATTACTTTTCTCTCTTTGATTATCACCAGAAGTGGAATAGTTTTAGGTTTTGGACTATGGGTACGACAAAGGAATTTGAATCACCTTCGCCTCTCAGAAACTGTCATGACTGTTTCGAGCATTGAACTTCATTAATCAATCGATACATTAATAAATAATGAAAAGAACTGCAGCCCAACAAACAATGTTATGTTTAAAACAGTGTGCTTACAGACATCCACCTTCATGTAATGCTCTATATTTAATCCCATGCTGTACTACAGAAAACAGAATAAAATTAATAATGATCATTACTTGGCACCTCTTCAACTGCTTAATGAAAGAGTTGGCCTTGGATCTGGCCTGAAAAAATTACACTGGCATACCGAGGGGCTGGATAATAATCCAATGCCATAATTTACCATCTTTCCCTATAATAGTACAGTAACAAAATCCACCTGCAACTCTAATAATGTGTATAGCTAGTGTGATGATATCTTATACCCGTGTAGAGACTTAGCTGGCAACAGAGCTAATCTAAAAACATTTGGGGGCTACGAGTGGACCTATAGGTTAACACTGCAGTCCAGATTCTCTAACTCCAATTGCTTGGGAACATTAAGAGAGTGGACTAGAATTATAAGGAGGCTAGCTCCCATGCCTCAGCTAACAGCTACTGCCTCTTTTCTCTTCAGCTCAGATCTCTTTCACCCCACCCCCTCTCACCCCATCTCTTGCACTCCAGCCCAGTAAAAACAAAGTGAATAATTCATGACTATACAGAGCAGTGTGTGCATGAATCGAGAGCAATGTATGCGTGTATCCGAAACATCTGCTAGGCTTTAAAAGTCCTTGCCATGGAGATGTACATGAGGACATTCGCAAACACAACAGGAATCCAGTGCCAGCCATCAGCCAGCCCTACCTGCTCCCCTCTAAGTATTCCACAATGGCAAAGAAGGAGGATGGGGCAGGGGAAGAGAGAAGATAAAGGTAAACAGTTGGCTGAGGTAGCATGAAGCAGAGCAGGTCGGAGAGGATGTGGCCGAGGCAGTCAGTGGGCCAAGAAAAAAGTAGAGAGAAAGGGAGCGTGGAAGAAAAAGGGAGGGTGGCAGAGCATCGACAGAAAAGGAAGGTGTGAGAGCCAGCGAGAGGGTGGGAGAGAGGGAGGGAGAGCATAACATACAGTCAGCTTTGACAAACCAGCCACATAGCCCATGGCCTGGAGTAAATGTGATAACTGTTCACAGACCCCATCAGAGTCTGCTTCACGCTCCTCTACACCTGGTAAAGCAAATGTCATGGCCACTCACAAACTGAAGCCACCCGGGGCCACACACACATATATATACACACACACACTCACTTTATCTCTCTGTCCCTAAAAACATTTTCATTTGAATGAAGGTAATTCATTGGTGAAGCTGAGAGGCATCAAACAAAAAAGGAGAATGTGGTTGGTGACCTGTCTGCTATGGTCTTCTGTGGTATCTGTATGTTTTTTAGGTTACCAGGCATAATAGGCTGATACGTCTTTCAATGGAGCTGACCTCAGAAAAAGCAGACATCCATTATTCACTTTCAATAAAGATTGGTATGATGGATATCAATTTTCCAGATGTCCACTCCATCCTGGATTAAAGTTAGCGTGATAAATATGATATTACTGGGTGAGATTTTGAGATTCAGACTAGAACTGTAATTTGGCTTCATTTTTCTTTTTGTTTCTCAATGTCGCTCTGTTTAATCTTCTGGTGGGACATGGAGGAGCAGTGGTGCCATTTCCCTGGATGAGGAGAAAGCAGCACGTCTTTTCAAAGTGCAACCACTGACTGGGCTGAGCCAGCAATGGACCATCAGGGGAGGGCACTGTAGTGTGGGACTTGGAGGAGGGTTCCCTTCCACAATAACGCCTAGTTTCCACTGTATAACAACTCCACTCAAAACGCTTTTGGTGCCAGGTACTTTTATTGATTTGCTTCCCACTGCAGCTGGTACCCCATCAACATAGGCAGGGTTCTTAATCTGATCGTCATAGTAATGCTAGGTGAAACAGCCATCTTCAATGCGTTTCATATCAGAGGAGAAAAATGTTTGCACCTCATCATTTGCCAACACCATGGTTTTGGAGGCTGTCATTTTTTAAAATCTCAAGTCAAGTGAATAAAAAAAATTGTGGTCACATTTGCAGTCAGTGTGCAGGATGTCTGTGTTGCACAAGTGATGATTCTAGTGACAACTCTCTGAGCAATCAGTGGTATGCAGTGTTTTCACTCAACCAGTTAATATTGGCTCAGCTGGCTTGGAACCTGAGTTGACACCAAAAAATGTTCCAGGTACCAGGTACTATCCAAAGCTTTTGACAATGGAAATCCCCCCAAAAAATACAATCGAGCCAAGTCGAGCCAAGCCGTACCATACAGTGGAAACACATCTTAATTGAGTGGTCTCCAAGGATAGGAGATAGGACTGCTTAGGGTACACCTGAGGTGGATGAGTCCCAAGGAACAGGAAGGTGAAGCTTAGGCATTACAAGCAGGACTGTCAAAATGAAAGTGGCTGCTCTCTGAGCTCTCATATAATGGCAGATGCTGATTGTTAACTAGATAGCTCAATGCCTTTGGCATCATCTGGCAATGCTAACAACTCCTAACAGTCTTCTGATGGATACTGAGAGGGAGTTGGTGGGTTTGCTTTGGTCTGACGTTAATGACTGCAGCCCTCCTCTACCAGTGCAGCAGGCGAGCTGATGTTGATTGACAAGGAAAGCGGCAAGGCAGCTTCGTGTTTAACAGAACTAATCTCTTATACGAGACTAAGGTGCACACACTACATCTAACATCATGCTTGTGATATGGAAGACATCTCTGTTCCTTATTAAAGAGTGGAAATGTTTTGACCCTTATAATCAGGAATTTATGAGAGAACAGAAAACATGCTATCTCTCGTAATATAAGGTTTGGAAACCACAAAACATTTGATTGACAGCAGGACTTTTGGAAAAGCCCTCTATGGAGCATTTCTGAAATTAAAACTGCAATTATTTTCTATAAATTACACTCCAACCCCACTTTGAAGTGTAATATATGAAGCATATGCAACAGCAAATATTGTAGTGTGTGTGTGTGTGTGTGTGTGTGTGCCCATGGCTGTGCATGTGTGTCTGTGTATGTATTAGAGTAGAGAGATACTTCATTACAGTAGCCTCCTTTATAATCAGAAGTGTCAACAGCCACACATAAACAATCTCCCTCTCTCTCACACACACACACACACGCATACACAGCCAGCTCACAGGGATTAGCCGCTCAGTGTAAACAAAACAATGTCTGACCCATCCAGAGCCCTGGGGCCACACGCAGAGGCCCCATATGGAAAATTAGCCATGCGCTAAAAGCTTTTGGAATCAATACTCTACAGTAGATGCACCACATCTCAAAGCCACCGTCTCTATCCAGTTCGCATGGGCTGACACAGCAAGCAGATGTGTCTTTTTACCTTTCTCTCTCTCTCTCTCTCTCTCTCTCACACACACACGCACACAAACAGCTGACGTACATGAAAGCCACAGTGATATTCCGAGGCTTGCAACAGGGTAATCATAGTGTTATGTGCTCATGAGTTATATTATCAATATTTGTTTTGATTTGGTTGGTAGAGTAGAAATCCTGCTTGGCAAGCTCCTTCACTATAGCTATTCAATCTGTCACGCCTGCAGACAGGACTGGAAATGTAACAAACTGACAGAGAGAAACATTTTAATGTCATCAAAAACCTACCGAGTCTCTTTTTTGCCTATACCGCAAGGAGTACATCTGAGGACACGGTTATTTCCACGCTCTGTCAGAAACAATTTTGTAGCGAGTGTGGTCAGTGTCACTGGAGCTGAAGTAACATTTATAAAAACAGGTATGTGGTACCATGTTTTTAAAAAAAAAAAAAAAAACAAACAACATAGGCACATGCAAAAAGTTCTATTAACATGCAAACTCAAACAATATGCAAGAAACAAAGGAGAAAAATCTAATCAGACTGAGGACTGAACAACATTGCCCTGGACATTCTTGATGACTTTTAAGAAAAAAAAAAATCAGGTTTTCAAAACACTTGTGTGTAGAACATGTTGCTAAGGTACATTTGTAGGGATGCAGAGGAAAACTGAAAAAAAAATCTTGTGTACCCAAATCCATTTCCACACAGTATCCTCACTGAGTTTTCTCCCCCTATCTTTGCTCTTATATCCTCCTCTTGTTCTCACACAATTACTTTTCTCACTGTCTGTCTGCTGATAAATTCTCTCTCTATAACCACAGAAAGTTGTGGATGTACATTTTCTGTTGATCTCTGTGTTTCCAGGGTTGCTGCTGGAGTGGCAGCTGGGTCTTTGATGCAGCCTGCCTATTAATAATCAATGGGGCTCCCCTGGGAGAACTTCATAAAGCCTGCCAGCCAATTAAAACCTGTTTCATACCATGCACTGCATTATCTCTCCACAAACCAGCACAGCTCTTAAAAAGGTAGGCTGAGGATGCTGGGGAGGTCAAGGATGTCACTGTGCCATGCGCTGCTAAATGCTATTAAACATGCACTGCACTGGGGAATCAGGGTTTGTGCCTTGTAGCAATGTCATTACACTGCCACAATACCTAATGTAGTTTCAACCTGTACTCTGTTTTCCATTTGAACATGTACAAAATGTCACAAACATTTTGTGTGGTTGATTCTGAATCATCAAGTTGAGGGTCAAGTTGACAGACAGAAGATAATATTGGAATTGGAAGAACTTTGGTGTTTTGGTACCCTGTGTTAGAGGCGATTTAGTCTATTTATTCAGTCTTATATGTGTCTTATGTTGAGTGAACCCTTATTAAAAAGAAGTGAGGCCTACATAGGGGGTAGGGAATTGGAGGCCTAAGTGAAGACAGCAGAAAACAGTCTTTTCACCACACCACTACAATTCATTCATGAGCCAAGAAAATCTTAGTTAGACAAAGAGCACGTTGGTCAAACTGGAATAAAGAAAGAAATGGAAAAAGGAAGTACTTAGAAAGCTTTATTTTGTAGGATTGCATTCATGCTTTAAACTCAATCTACAGCAGTGCTTAATGCTGTTTTTCCAGATATATTTAGAAGGACGGTATTTGTTGTGCATTATAAATGCTGAAATAAATTCACTCTAATTCACCTAATGGCATACACTGAAAAGTAATATCAATGGGTCATTAATAAGATATGCAATAGCAGGTGTTTCTTAATAGTTGCCAAAGGCAAAATATTTGCTGAAACATCACTAATGGGGGTGAGAAACAAAGTACAGCATGAACTACCGCAGCAGTTTGGGATTTAGTGACCATTCACCTATTGAAATTAACTATGATAAACAATGGGCCATCACCCAAAATCCAAATTCTATATTCTATTATTCTCTCTCTCACTTTTTTTTTTTTTTTTTACTGGCGATACCAATTGCCTATCGTCTTTGAGCCATATCAGCCAACAAATGGTTGTGCACACAGACAGTGAAGTTGTGACTGATTATTATCAACTGTCACTGACCACACGATCAAATGCTCGACTGACTTTATGAACAGTTTCATCGTGTTGAGAATATTACGCGGCAGTCAGCCAAACATCTAGCTAAGAAGCACAAGCCTGATTTCAAAAAAGTTGTGACTCTGTGTAAAACATACATAAAACAGAAAGTGATAAGTTGTTAACCTTTTTTTTGACATATTCTCAACTGAAAAACAATAAAAAGACAATGTATTTCAACTTCATTGTTTTTTGTAAATATATACTTATTCTGAATTTGATGCAGCAACATATTTCAAACAAGTTGGGACAGAGGCAACAAAATACTGGGAAAGTTGTGGAACGCTCCAAAAACACCTGTTTGGAACATTCCACAGGTAAACAGGTTGACCGCATTCTGCTTTATTTATGTTTTGATTAAATGATTTAATTTACATACTTGTGATGAGCAAATGAAGCCACATTTGAAAACTTGACGTGCAGGCAGAGGTGAAGCTCATCTAATAAGGTGCAGACGTTATGGATGCAGTACAAGCAAATGCATCACAAATAAAGAAACATTCAGAAGAATGAAAGTGGAATTAAAGGATGTTTTTCAGCCATTTCATCTTTACAAATAAACATTAGCTACCTACAGACTGGAGGAAAAATATTTTAATTCACTGTGCCGCTCACAGTCTCCAGGCAACTAATGGCAACTTTTAAGGTGGAATGTTTTCCTGCATATTACTCAATGCACGTGTTGACGATGTGAAGCTGATGATCCTCAGCAGGGCTGTGTAATATAATAATAATAAACTTTATTTGTATAGCACCTCAAAGTTCACGCTGTAAACCTGCTGAATCCTGAAGTGTCAGTGTTCATAGTGATAGAAAATTATATATCTGAATAAAAAAAGACATGAGTAGGCGTCATACTGTTTTGAAACTGAGCATATTATGGCCTACAATTACACAACCAGCTCCATACTGTATCTGTGACATGTGAGACACTGTTGACCATATTTCTGCTGAAGCAGCTAAAATCATTATAGAATAATATAGAGGGTTAATATGGATGTGTCTTTTGCAAATCATATTTGCCTCCCTCCATACCATCATAAATATTTCACACTGTTTACTCCATTACTGCCCACAGCATTTTCTCTTTGTGTGTGGTTGTATGCACCCTTATCCATGCAAAACTGAGAAAGAAATTTTACAGGTCACGGTAAGGGGAAATTAACATTCAGAATGATGAAAACAAGAAAAGAGTTTCTCCTCATTCATTAGCATATGTAGGGAATGAAAGAATGAGAAACAGACTGAGGGCAAGGCGCTATTCATTTGCATATAAGGATCAACCCATTTGATTTCTCTCAAACAGGGATATAAGGCATTACTAAGCCATCTATTCCTGAGCTTTTATGACTATTGATCTGCGTCGGTCATCTGTGAGAGAAACATACTGTATCTGGGTCACAATCCAGTCCAGTGGCAGTTTGACACATCAGACTGGAGTGCTGATCTGGAACATCATACAAAGAAAAATCACTCAGAAGCTGACAACTGTGTGTGTGTGTGTGTGTGTGTGTGTGTGTGTGTGTGTGTGTGTGTGTGTGTGTGTGTGTGTGTGTGTGTCTGTGTGTGTGTCTGTGTGTGTGTGTTAAAAGACTAACGTTTGTTTAGTCTTGGCAGTTAAAAAGGATCAACTGAGTAAATACAGAGGATAACACACTATGATTAATGTGTCGCTAAGCAACCCCCCGATCCCACAAGAGTACAAAACCTTGACTGTAGGAAACAAAAACACACATCTTAGGAAAAACATTTGATTTATGCTACAATTTGAACAGAAAAAGAAATAAAATGGAGGAAAATGCTGAATTTGAATGAGATGGTGGATGGAAAGATGTGTACAGCATGAAATGAACTTCATGTGAGCTGTGGCTTAGCACTGAAACCTGGATGGACTGAAACAGGCTATCCAATAATTCTTCCTCACAACAATCCACATTATTTTACTGTTTACTCAATATTTTTTTGCTTTTTTGCTACCACTAGTCATGCATGATGTCAGTGGCCCAATTTATGTCGTAAAAATCAATTCAAAATTTCAATCAAAATTGTATTCATCTTAATAATAACAGGCAGCAGCTTGATCAGAGGGTAAATGATTACACTCATTGGACACCCCACACTGAGGCTTTTATCCTCCCGTGCGACACCAACTGACCCAGAAGACAGCAAACTGGACCCTACTCAAATAATCTATCCAACAATTAAGAAGTGTGTCTAGAAGTTTCTCAAAGATGACAAGATCCCCTTGAGCGAAATCAGTCAACCCACAACCCCTGCAGTGGGGCTGCCTAATGAGCAACACCAAGGGTTGGTGTGCTGGGCATTAAAGGTATGGATGTGAAAAGCACTCTTAAACACATGCATGCCAACTTTCACTGGGTAAATCGAAACTTAAAATGTATGGATGTGGCCATGTACACAAAAATTAAAAAAAAAACATGCAAACAAACAACACTCTTATTAGTGACAGTTCTTTGCTGCAGGATTCTCAAGTAGGCTAGGATGTAAGTCTGTGCAGATGCATTATTCAGTCCTTGCAGCAGCCCCTTTTTCCACTGTTCTCTGTCATCTTCACTGATATAAAAACAGATAAAAGTTTGGGAGGGAACAGTGCTTCATCTTCAATCCATCCCCTTCACTGTGAGTAATGGGAAGAGAAGGGAAAAGGGTAGATCATAACAGCTACACATAAGTAAAGGGCAGATAAAACTCCTCGCTACTATAAGCCTTCGCCTCATGGCCAGAACTAATGAACTGGATTTCATTCATCAATCTCATAACATTTGTAAATAATAATTTCACCATAATAATAATTTGCCAGATTGTATTCTGTTACTGAAGAGGAGATACTGTAGAAAACAAGCACAAGACAGTTTTTAGGTGCTCTGGGGGTGGCATTGTTGGAACGAATGAAACTATATTGACTTTAAAAACTCAACATGTTAACACCACAGTGTCACTTTAGCACAGGAATGTCATACTAAGACAACTGCTTGCACAATAGTGCACCAGTATCATGTTGATTGATCCATGTTCAACTTCAACTGCACTGCCTGATGCATCAGTTAACTTTTGATGCAGCTATGCACTGTGCTGTCATGCCTAAAATGTTGCTTTCTTCATGTGTTTTGTCTACCTGAACTGATTTTAACTCTGGATTTAAAGGTGGTAAGTGGCTTCCTACTAGATGCACAACTAGAGTGATGAATATGATCAACTTCCTATTCATAACCTAACATGCCTGAAACCCTGCAATGTTTCTCATGCTTCCATCAGTTGCCTGATTTAACACAATTCATTTGCATACAAATAGATGCCAGTGACATCAAGAGGAGGTAAAAGGAGGAAGTGAATTATACTGTGCAATGCTGTGTTGATTGGTTTAAGAAAAAATTGAACAGTATCTAATGTGAGCCTCTTTGCAAACAAGATGTGGCATTTATGTGCTCAACATTTTAAGACATCATTAAAGGAGATGGCAAAACAATGGCACACAGACGGTATCAAGGCATCATTTGAAAGTGACAGCCCTTCAGTGCATCTGCAGTTGGTTCATGCATAGAGACTCAGTTGCTCTTTAATTGTGTGGCTTTATGTGTCAATGACTTGCCAGTATAAATACTACTTGATATGCCTGCTTGCTGCCATTATGCATTTCATCAGATACTGTGAAACAGAGATGTGTAAAAATTTCTGTGCACCTTGTTCAGTTGAATAATGGGATTAAAAAGGTACCGTACCAGCCTTTAAAAGCTTGATTGGAACATCCCTTCTTTATATTTAGAGTATTTATAACCATGAAACGTTGCATGACGTTATTGATTCTTTTCAGACAGGATATTTGCTGTCACTGACTCAAATCCTGCAATGGCTTTGACGTTAGACCTCCCAGATAATTTGGGCAAGAAGTGGTATGAGCCAAACTGATTTTGTATATCATACCAGGGCAAATGGATTGTTCAATTCTTCTGTCCTTGAACTCCTTGCTGATTTGCTAACTTGATCCTTTTCAGCTTCATAAAGCATTAAGGAAATGTGTCCTGAACCTGCATTTCTTGTAGCATTTCTAGTAGAGTTTCTATCAGCAAAACTCTGAGGGCCATCTTCTTCTTCGATTCTTAAAAGCTATTTCCTTCTTCTGCCACTGCACACCAACATTACCTGGTTCAGAGAGTGGATTAAAGGGCTCTCTCTTCTGCTAGCTCCCAGGCCTGCTCTATTGCTTTCATATTATCTCTTTATTGGGTGTTCACATGTCCACATTGATTTTCTTTCATTTTCTTCTTTCCCATCAGTAAATGTTTCATGCTTACTCTAACAATTATACACAATACTGACTTTGGACTATTCACCACCACTCCATCCAGGTAAAACAATCAAATTCCATCTTTAAGTGGGAGCTGATGAAAATGAAGGCCTACAATACAAAATGATCAACTTTCAATAAACAAGCTATTAGATAAATTAACCACACCAACTGAATATTACACAAGATAAGTTCTGCAACTCTTACCCAACAGGTTATTAGGACAAACATGTGCAGTTATTGTTGCTTAATAGTAACCTTTCAAAAAAGCCTGTATAATAATGCTCTAAACAATCTGTTGACAAATCCATTGGTGAAATGATGGGAAACTAATTTGATAATAGATAAGTCATTCATCAAGTAAAATCACAGTGTTACTGAGGTAAAACACCAGAAACCTGTGCTGTGCATGTTCTCATCTCCATAACATAGCAAGAGCTAGCTGCGTTTTTGAAATCTATATTTCCAAATGACAGAAATTATGCTATTCAACAGCAGTTTTTCCTGTTTGTTTGCAAACAGTGTTAATTACAGTAAAGAAATCTGTTACATTTAAAATTTGTTTACTTAATAACTTCCATTCCCCTTTCTCCTGATATTATCACAGCATGTGACAACACTTAAGACCCCCTGTCTCTCCCTCTCTCTCTCCAGCACAGTTTTATATATATAGCATGCAGTCCTTAATCCATGCTGATGAATGCCATTACACAAAATTAACAAAATTCTATGCTTAAATTGGTGGTTGGTCAATGCTAATCTGATTTGCCGTTCTTTCAAAGAATTAAAAAAAAAAGAAAGAAGAAGGTTGAAATAATTTGGCATAGTATAACGTGTCTCACCACCTTTACCTAAGCCATCACTGAGGGGACATTGGTGTCATCGCTCGCTCCAAAATTAATGTCTGCTGGAAGGAGATCTTAGGAGCCAATCAGATGTAATCACTGTCACCTATATTTGTGAATCATTGAGGTGAACATGCCACTGTATATTATGCTACATCAAACACACAGACAAACACACACTCAACCATAAATATATATCCCCCCCAGATCTGCTTGCATGGCTTACTCGAAAACTTAACTTCCCACAGTGCCGAAATTATTCAGTAAAAGTCTGAAATAATTCTCTGGTACTCTTTTTCTTCACAACACCCATCCCCACCCCCACATCTCTCTTTTCTCTTGCTCATCCCCTCCCCGCAACCAAATTCATTTGTTGTCGATGTGTCGTGACTCTCTGCCAAGTGCAGTAATTACAGTACAGCAGTAGGAGCTGAGCAATAGAGAGAGAAGCAGCATATCAAACATGACTGCACGGGGCAATGGGTGTAAAATCTTATTCTCAGAGGTACAGGCTGCTGCATGCCACAGAGCACCAGACCAACAACTGTCTTCATTTCTCCTTATGTATTTACTTAAGCTTAAGTTGAGAAATATAATCACACATTGACACCAGTTTTACTACATATTACTGCAAAATCAGTCACAGGTTTAATCTCTGACCAGGCCAGTTCTACACTTTCCCTGCACACATCTATTGGATGGCATCCACTGATAAAAAAAATGACGAACCCTATGAGACACTTAATGATTCCAGACTCCTAAATGCCCACTTTACATGTGAAACTGCTGAGATCTTACACACTGGCTCACACAAACTCAGTCAAACGCAAACAGGCACACACTTGTTGATGTATTACCTATTACACTGCAATGACAGGGCTGGCAGTGAGCCCAGAGCAGTGGATAGTTTATGATGTTGGGAATAATAGGCCCGGTTAAAAATAACTTTATTATCAAATGCACCTCAGAGACAATAGTGACGTAGGCAGAGGGGGCAGACTCTCTGACAAGAGACACACACACTACTCAGACTGCGTGGGCTGCAGTGGGAGGGGTTACAACATAATGCAGTCAGAGTTGCCAGACATTTAACTGCAACTGTTGCTAAAATTACAGAGGAAACAGAGCTGACAATAAAGATGTTATCTAGAATACTGAGAGGTGGACATTATTGAGGGTTTTTCAGTGACAGTATGCAGTTTCACAACATTTCTAGACATAACATACCTCAAGGAAAAACTAAATAAACCACTATCAATACATTAATGTCTTATGATTTCAAAATTATACATGAAATACCTGTAGAAATGAGGTTAATGTGGGCTATGTCCAAGTAATTCACAACATTTTTCATTTCCCAATGGTACTACAAACTACAGGTCTGCCATTATTGCTGATAATAAATTGTGGTAGGTCTCCCATGAATATTAGGAAGGATGATCATTTATTGTCTATCCCAATGGTCACTCACTAATGCATTATCTTTTACTGGCTGCCTCTTGGCTACATAGCGCCAGGTTAACCAAAGCGAGTTACTATACCCAGGACTCCTTGCCAGTGGCTGACAAAGAGGCAGGTATGAGAAGAAAATATCATAATAACGGGAAAAGTACATGTGAATGGATACCTGAAACCTGGATATGCCAAGTTTTTATTTTGCTCATGGCCATTATTTAATCATGGCACCAAATATAAATCTCTTAGCCTGTACTGCCACATCTATGTCTACAGGGATCTCTGTACTTCTGTGTGTGTTGTTGCATACACATGTACAGTATGTGTGCCTGTTGAGTGTATTCATATGTTTATTTGTTTGTGTGTGTGTGTGTGTGTGTGTGTGTGTGTGTGTGTGTGTGCATTTGTCTACATGTGAAATCGCGGCCCTTCAGCCTAATCGCAAGCAGAGAAAATTGATCCCCCTGTTTCTCAAGGGCAGTGAATCAAGAGCTGTTGTGTCCAGTGCCTTTTTCTGCATCGCACAACATACCCACCAATTGAAAAAGGAAAAAACTATGGAAAGATGAGCATGTAATGCAAGAATGAGAAAAAGCACAGCTGAGGGCTGCATAAAAACACTGACCTCGCTATATGGTTGGCTTGGCCACTGAACCAGATGTTTACCACATCAACATCTGAGCATCTTCAGGAGTGATATAATGAAGACAGTAGTGTGTGTGTGAGAGAGAGAGAGAGAGAGAGAGAGAGAGAGAGAGAGACACAGAGCAGCTATTTGGTGCTATATATGCACTCATATACACATAGATATTCGGCAACATTAAGCAGTTGTAAGGATTTATATTCATGTGTGTTTGTGGTAAATTTTCATGGATCAAAACATTAGTCTGTGCATCAGTAAACCATAAGAAAACCTTAAACCGTCTGAATGCTTCGACAGACAGCTCCTTGCTACATTCTGCATACTGTACACAAACTCACAACTGTTGTGTTAAATGTGTGTCATAGTAGCCTAAATCACAAAATATGAATTTTCCACAGCATTGCATTTAGGTTGCCAGTGCAGGCTTGAATCAAAACATCACTTTTCAGTCACATGACCATAACGTTTTTTTAATGACACACAGTACCTGATAATCAGATTTGAGTTGGATTATGCATAAGATGCACAGCTTCTAGACAGTAGCTATAAAGCATAGTGAATCAACAATTGATTACCGTGTTCATTTAAAAGTGGATGCAGTGACAACACAATTGCCTAACACTAAAATATGAAACAAACACAAAAGAAGCACACACACTGTTCATACTATTTGTATTCCATTTTGAGCAGTGGTTTGTGTACGAAAGAAATGGGCATGTTGTCCACCAAAATGGCATAAACCTGTATGCATAATGGGATGGCGGCCTGCATTTCCATTTTTGATCCAAAGCATTGTCATTTTTTGGAGCTTGGTCAGCATCATTACCCAATGCTCCACTTTCCCACATGCCTATTATACGCTCTAACATCTGCAAATCTCTCTCCTCCATTTTTCAACTTCCTCCACTGCCTCCCATCCACTTACACACACCATTTAGTCTACCTTCTATCATCTCATATTCTTTTGAATATGAATATTCAAGTTAGAAGGGTTGTTATGGAAACTTAGCCCAATGAGAGGTCAAGAGCTCATGTTTCACAGTTGGGCTTGACTCCACTATTATCTCAAGAGTTTGATCTAGATGAATAGTGAGTAAAGAGTGGCCTTGACAGTATTAGGATTAACCTTATATATAGTACATCATAATGTATGCAGGTTTGATTCCCTTATCTGGATAATTAACAGACCCTCTATGGGGTCATCTTCCTTGGGCTCTGAGAAGAATATGCAGAAAATCAGACATAAGCAGAAACAGAAAGGACCATGAGCAGTAGGGGTATAACAGCATTAATATTTGTCCTGAATCACTTGTTACACTTACACTTGTTGGTATGCAACTTTCTCAGTTCGGCACTCCCTGTGACCCAAACAATTAATGTCAAAATAGTTAACTACCTGAATGTGTGGAACATAAATTCAATACAGCAATTTTACCCAGAAGGTTTTAGCGGTGCAGCAGTTGTTGTCAATCAGCCGTAGCCATTCCAGTTAGCTTTGTTAGTCAAGTTCATGGAGTGTTGCTGCCATCCAAATAGAAAACACAAATGAGAGACGAGAGCTCCACAATACTCTAATGACATTTAAATCCAGTGTAGCGTTCCAGTTTCCCACTTAGTTACAGCAAAAATGGACCAAGATTAGTGTCAAACTATATGTTGACATTGTTCAACTGAAGACAGACAGACAGACAGACAGACAGACAGACAGACAGACACACACACACACACACACACACACAAACACACACACACACAGGTAACAAAGTGTATCCTGAGTTCCAAACGAGTGTAAAGCAGTGATACATGAAGTAAGTGAGTTCAGTAAATCAAATTGGTTCCTCTAGTTCATATGTAACCCTGTTACGACTGACACAACAGAGTGCTGCTGATTTGTACGAGACCTGGCCCTAAATTAAAAAAAAAAAAAAACATTAAACCAAATAAATACTACAGTCACAAAAATGAGTCAGTCACAGAGTATTGGAGTAATTCAGTGTTCAAAAGAAGCTAAAATTGGTTTACTGTATACTGTAGCTGTTGGGGGAAAATGTGCGCCTTCAGCTTGCAAAAGGTTTTTGAAGATGCCTTTCTGCCAGACACAGACAGCTGAAATAGCTTTCCCTTTGTCACTGGCACTATCTCACACATACACACACAAATTCACATTCTACACCCAAATACACATGTACATGTAAACCACACTAAACCCACACACAGCTCCCTTAGGTGTACGGGAGAAAGTAATTAGTAGGAATAATTCAGGGGAGCATCTCCTCTCATCTCTCCCTTGGTGGTGTCAATACCCTTAGCCAATGGTAATTACTTGGCACTCTCTTAAACTTGAGGGGACATTCATTGTGTGTAGTGTGTGTAGAAATATTTTTGTGTGAATGTGTGCTTACACACCTTTAATAAAACATGCTATTGTAGCTGTATTGTAACTTCCCCTTTAAACTGACTTACAAAGGAGACCAGACTCTAGCTTTGAGAGTCTATTCACTGCTTCTCTTCACTTAGATGAATGCAGCAGCAGGAAATGTTCTACTCATATGGAAAGGTGGTCAAGATCCATTCCTTGCCAAAACTTGCTTGATATCAACATATTACTTTGTATTTGGATTCTCTTGGCTTTGTGGGCATTCTTTTGGATATGAAAATTTAACCACAAGCCTAATTATGACACATAAAAGCTAGAAAAGAAAGAATAAAATATCTTCTACAAGATAACTTGCATTTACATACAAGGAACAGTCCCAGATTGAGGTGGCAGATTTTGTGCAAAAATGTTCTTCAGTGGAATCACTTCTAAGCCTTCAAAGGCTTAGAGGAAATAGAGAGAAAGAGGAGAGGAAGAGTGAGAGGAGGATCAGTGATGAGATGCAGGAAAATAAAGCAGCAGAAAAAGCAATCAAGTAGCACATCCAAAAAACGGCCATGTTTGCCCACCGTAATGTAATTAAGGTGTGGTTCTAAAAAAGAATACATAACTTCATGATAAGCCTCCACTGAGCGAAGAACGTGAATTTAGATTAAAATAAGGTATTGGCAGTACAAAAGAGAGAAGAAAGAACAGATACAGACAGATATTACTTCATGGCCTCTATGTTACTTATTGACAGTCATAACACTAATTCCATTACATAATATACAAGTCATTTCAGATTGTTCAGGTATAATTGTGTCAAGATCCGTTTGGTGAGATGCAGGGCTGTGATGAAAACTAATGCATCTGGCAAATTGTATGAAGATGTAATTCTCACAGCCCCTTTGGGACAACACAGACCCCCCTCCCCCCAACACTCATATACACAGACTAAGTGTTGAGGCATTTGTTAATCTTGTAAACATCCTTTCACTGATCTCTCATTAATTCAGCCCAGAGGACGGCAGGAAGAGAGACACAGAGACGGGGGGGTGCACGTTTGAAATTAAGTCAATTAACCACCAGTGTAAAGGTAGCTCTTTCCTCTCTATTACCAATATGCTAATGCAAATGGTGCTAATCTCTTCTCTCAAAGGCTGCTGTCAGAACAATTTACCAGGCAAGGGCCTGCATGCATTTTAGAATTATTATTTAAGAAAAGTGCAACAGATACATGAAAGAGAAAACTGGCCTAAACCACCCTTTGATAAAAGGGTGGTTTAGGCCAGTTTTACTACAGTGTAACAATGTCCTGAGCAGAATACATCTAAATACTCCTAATCCAACATGCTATAGTAGATAACTACAGTATGTATACATCTGCACTGTATAAAAGTGTGCAGGCAACAGGGTGTGATGCTGGGCTCACAGTGGTGCATCTGCAGGCCAGTCTGGCAGGGGGACCACTCAAATCAGAGCAGACACTGAGACAGATGGGGATTTTACACCAGCACGGGAAAAGAAATGGCTCTTTAACATCAAACCCTCAGCACATTACTTTGAAACCAGCTGGCCAGACAAAAAGGGATCGTGAGTCTGGGGATTCAGCCAGACACTTAAGCAGAGGTGCTGGAGAAATGGTGAACCAGGCAAGATGGAGAGCAGCCTTTCCTTACTACTTTCTAAGATGTCTGCATCATTATGATTCAATTTGCATGTTTTGAAAGATAGCGACTAATGCAGATGACAAAAGGCTGGAAGATAGAAGAGAGAGACAGAAGTGGGCAAACAAACATTTAAGTCCAGAATCCTACTGGGTATTAATACATTTATCTAATTCTTAACTTGAAACTAAGCCTGTTAATCCAAACTGGTTCATAGTGCAATAAAATACTTCTCTCTCTGTGCCTCTATGGGACTTTTACATTGCATTCCATCTTATCTGCCCTATGTCCTCACTCTCTGCATGTAGCAACTGAAGTGACTTTGCATAATTATTGAATGTAAATGTCTTCTGATGGTTAAGATAAGATATAACTTTATCAATCCCCCGCCGTAAATTCAGGTGTTATAGACAGCAGCAATAGTAGCGTGGATATAAATTGAATAACACTGAGAGTGCTGATGGTGAGTCTGATGAAGATGACAATGCCCTGGTTGATGCCTTGAGGCAATGGCTGTCATAGTACATGCTGATGTGTTGTAAGCATCGGAATCTATATTCAGAGCATATAAAATGCACTTAAAATATAGCAAACATGATTGAAAGGACAAGAATAATTAACTACCCAATAACAATTACATTCTTGAAAGCCATTCTATATTAACATGGAAGTACCATCACATAACCGTGGTTATGAACTTTCACTTCCGCCTGTAAATACACTCAATGTGCCTGAGTCATAAAATTTCAAATACTTGGTTAAAAGTTGCATGACAGTCGGAGAGAGACAAAGTTAGTGTGTGTGTACTTCATAATTTCCCACAGCAGTGCAGATTAATGCACTCTAAGTGTGCCTTTAGTCAGTAAAATGCATGCTCGTTCTCGAGGCCTGAGTGATATTCAGCTGTGTTAATGACCCATCACGCCTCATTTTCATCATTTCATCTGCCATGGGAGAAGGTAAGTGCTGTTGCCTCAGGTAAAGCACCTCATCAACAAGCATATACAGTATTCTTCTTCTACATCTGATCTCCATAATGCTACCACTTAATACTCTGGCCTGTGGCTGTCAACTATGAAAAAAAGAGCAAATATATGCTTTAGCTAGGAAACCTGACTAAAAAGGATTGTGCACTCAAATGTTAAGTCAAAGTCAGTACGTCACGATACAAACTTCCCTTTGAAATACAAATTACTCAGCTAAGACACTCAAATTTTTCATGCTGACTTAAATGAACACATCGTGCCAAGCAGCACACTCAAAATTTTTCCTTAAGACATTCAGGAGCAGCATGTCACCGTTGCTGTGTTATTCCCCGTCATGGATATTTTTCAGATACAGGTCTGTAAGTATGAACTTTAATGATCAAAGTGACAAACAGTAACTTGCTGTTGCAGACAGAGAAAGCGGACTCAGTGAGAAACACACAACACGTGCTTCTCATTGCCTCACTAATGCAGCCGTGCCTGTCAATACATCAGCACAAAGAATACACCGGGTGTTGTGTGGCTATCACTGAAAGAGAAGAGACAATATAGGCTCCCCTACATCTAAGCTTGGGTTCCTTGGGTCCCAAAAATGAGGGAAGACGTGATTTAGGGTAGTGTGGAACAAATGAAATGTGTGCATGTGTGTGCTAAGGCAAGGTTGAGGAAAGATGGCTCAGTGATCAAGTTTTAAATAAATCTATTCTTAGATTTTTTTGGGGAGATTTTTGTGTCTCCAGTCACGAGAAAAAATAATCTGACAAGGAATCAGAACATTAGAGCAGTTTTAGCACATATGTCGCCAAGGTGCACTACTCACTAGCTGTTCTTAAGCAGTTTTGACTTCCTACATCTTCACAGAGCCTCTCAATTATTGAATAAAATCTGCCTCAGAAATTATCTCATGATTAACTGAAATAAAAAAACACTCTGAATACAACATACAGAGAGGTGTCAAATGTTACAAACAGAAAGAAAATTATGTGCCACCATGTAGATGAACACAAAAATTTACTTAATTTCCCGACTCCAACCCAGAGTTCCTGTAAAGGAGGTACAGTTAAGAACTTAACATCTTTTATTTTCCATCTCGCCACGTTTCCCCAATCTACCAGCCAAAAATAGAAAGGCAACATAAAACAGACTTGGGGAAAAATCTCATAATGAAGTCAGTGAAAGTGAAAATGAAGTCATCATACATATTTAACAGAGATGATAAAAATGTCTCAAACGCGAATGCATCCTGACGACAGTCACTGCCATTTTGGAGCCAGCCGTTTAAACAATTTGACATCAGTTAAATGTTTTCGTCTATAATAATCATTAATCTTTAAACACTTCTTTCTGTGCCATTTTCCATTACAGGTGGAGAGATTTATTTTAAATGAAAATATCATACGTGTGATATGGCCAAAATCTCATATACCAATACAGATTTCAAACATAGATAGCGATACATATTATGATGTGGTACACTGAATTGAATGTGGCATGATTTGCAAAGTAGGGTTTTCTCAAACTCAAACCACATCAATGTGACAGAAGGAGGCCCTCTTTTAGGTGCGAGCTGCTTGTTCTTGGCTTGGCTTGAGTCTGTCTTTTGTTCAGAATTAGGTTGTTCTGTGTCACATTCACTTTATTAACCCTAACCTCTAAGCCCTAACCCCTAACCCTAACCCCTGCAAATTTCTTGCCTGCATCCATGCTGTGTGCAAAAGCCTATGTTTAAATCATATTATTTGAGACTTCTTAAATCTGGGGTATTGCTGCTTTATGTTGCCTATTTAGGTTTTAAAACCATGTCATTGCAAACGATACAACTTCGCTCACCACTTCAATTTACCTTACTGTCCACCTTAATAAAGCAGAGAAGTAAAGCAGCTGCCTGTTTTACAAGTGGCAGAGCCTCTTCAATCAACAAACAAGCACTGTGTCTGAAACATGAATGAGCTGCATGTGAGTCATCCAGTGTGACCATCAGCCAATCGCTGATCAACACTGTCTCCTGCTGTTCTCGCCTTCTTGTGCACTTGTTTTCAAACCTCTGAGATGCAAAATAATTATGATCCAAAGATTTCTTTTACCATTTGCTCAATCATATAATTTTCACAACACATACGTTGTTTTTATATACGAATTAAACATCCATGCAAACATACCTTTGTCCAATTAGAGTAAAAAGAACACAGCCCAGAGTACAGTGCACTGATGCAAGCTTCTAATGACAATACCAAAGATCAACAAAATCCTTCTTTAAAGACACATACCATGAACCGTGCTCAGTCCTGCTCCCTGAATGATTAGGCAGGGAACTTAGAGGTCTCTTACAGTTAACCAACAGAAGAAACAAAAATGTCCATGTGTACGGTCTACTGTGGGAATGCAGGATCTGGACGCAGACACACAACAGTGAGAAGTAATAGAGGTAATAGGATCACGGCTGTCCATCTGGCCTCATCCCAAAACACGCCACAGGCTATAAATACACCTCAGTAGCTAACACTGTTGATTTACTAATTCTGTCCCTACTCAGATACAATTTTAGCGTGCTCAGGAAACAAATGATTATCACTTGTTTCAAATTTACATTTTTTGGGGGGAAGGGGTGAGTGTCCTCTTTTTAAACTGTCTGTTGTTATAAATCCTTTCAGAGCAGCACAAAGCATCCACTGACAGATCCATACTGACGATGAATATCAGCAGGCCATGCCACAACAGTTTAAAAAATGGCTTTCTGTTTCTATTTCAGGGACATTTTTTTAACATTGTTTTTGTCATTTGGCTTTTACTGAGTACTTGACAGTAGACTGACAAGAAAGTTATATGGTTTGTGTTTTGGCCACCTGGACACCCATTTCATCAACAGGGTGCATATTAAAAGAGATTTTTCTTAATCCTGTACAAACCTTCCTGCTAACAGTTCAACACTGAAACCTCCGTCCACCGATATTTCCAAAATAATGTATATATGCTACAAAGCATAGCCTTTAATGCCTGATTGAGACTACTGGATATTATAATGGTCATTGTGTCATATCATGCAACAATAGAGTCATAACTTCTTGCCATGACTTGGCCAAGAGCCATGACAGACTATATGCTGACCGCCGGGCAATTTTATCTTGCCATCTTTCACAGCATGTGGGATGTCAACAGGAAGAAGGTGCTAGGGACCTACACCTGGAAAGAAGAATGCAAACAAACAATGGCTATACATATGATACTGGCTGTCAAAACATTAAGAAAAGAAAATCACTGACCTTTCATCTGTTTGTCAGTACCAACTAGTAGCATGTCCATGGAACAGCACTCCGTGCTCCTATTGGTCAGCATTCAGGATTTTCCATTTGTTTTTTAGATTTCATTTTAGTTATGTTTAAGTTAAGTTTTTAGACCGCCTCTGCTAGTTTTAGTTTAGTTTCAGATTTTCAGAGAGGTTTAATTTTACTTTTTATATGTTTAGGTTAACAGTAGTTTTAGTTAGTTTTTGTGACAGCCAGGTATAATGTCAGGAGTGTCTAGCTACACAGTTTAAGACAATTTCTTTCATGGCTTATTTTCTTTTAGTTTAGGTATTAGTTTATGATTAAAAAAAAAAAAACACACACATGGAAGGCAAAAATGTTAACATACTAGTCTTCCTGTTGATTTTTGGATTTTGACCAATAACACAAAGGAAGGAAGCAAAAGGGAACGGACTAAAAGGACTTCAAGCCAAAAGTAAAGTGAATATCAGCCCTGCCTTTTCAAAAAGACAAGCACACAAATATAAGCATCTATGACCAGAACTAACACACTGTACTGTAGGTCCAATGTTAATATCACTGTACACAAACTGAGCAAATGTCATCTGCTGCTGAAACCTGTGAGATGCTGTTGAAAGATCTAGAAAAGGGTAGTAAGTAGATGATATATCTTTAGACTATTGCATGTCTGCCCACCCTGGAAGAGGGACCCCTCCTCTGTCTTCCTCCTTTAAGTTTCTGTTAAAGGATTTTTTGGGAAGTAGAACTAAACTGACTTGACTTGATCTTGGGTTAAGATTTTTTTTAACCTTTTTTCATTGAAGAAAACTCTACTGTTTCCAAGGTCAGGAATGAACTTTCAAGCTCAAAGTACTTTTTTTTAATCGAAACTGGCACAATTTTGACCAAAAAAAAACTGCAATAAAAAGAGCTGTCCTAAGCACACAAGAGAAGAGAAAAATACACCTTACAACACAGCTAATGACACATTTCAGTTGCTAGAAAAAAGAGAAATGCCCATCATAATACTATACAGTATTTTACAGTGAGCCGAGGCTGTTCTTTCTGTAGAAATCAGTATGGCCAAGACCTGCTGATGTTCATGACATCTATCAATGCAGGTGTCATGTGTCCATCTATGGAGATACCTTCCCCAAAGCCACATAATCCTCTCACCTCAGACACACAGTGATCTGATTCAAATCAAATTAAGGTTTAAACAGGTGACAGTCACCCTGATCCCTTACGTCCATCACCTCTTTGAGGTTTACGAGGCAGAAAAGACAGGAGAGGAAGAGACACAATGAGAAAGAAAGACAAAAAAGAGAGAGTACTGCTATGATAGGCAGTTGATCTGTAATGCTGCCAGAGTCTTTGGTGTCTGCATGTCAAATGCCAGTGCACTCCATAGGAATACGATAACGAGGGCTGTGCTCAGTGGGAATGCCAAATGAGATATCAAACACAGAGGAGAGCTCAGAAACACAGAGCACAGCACTGAGCCATTTAATAAGACATAGATGGAAAGACTGCCTGCCTACCATGTACTTCAATACTCTTACTCATCTCGGTTTTGACAACACAGAATGCAGCAAAGGACATCATGACATCTGAATACCATGACACATAATTTACAGGGTATTTTGTGCAAAAGTCCTATGATGTTCTGTCCTTAGGTAAAGTGTGTTTGGCATTCAGTGGCAGACGTGGTTTAATGATCCCATTAAAGCCTGAGATTAAAGATACAGTCCCTGATTTTGTTATAGTGATATATGGCGCACATCAAGTTTCCTCCAAGCACACATTTTATGTCTTGAAACTCAACAGTGTGAACTATATCCATGTCATCAATATTTAACATTGACATTACTTCACTTTATGTGGCATTACAGTTAAAAAGACAAACTGACAAAAAGCATGAAAAGATGCTGTATGATGAAAAGTGTCATACATAATAATCCAGGTCAGAGTTTGCACCACTGATGTGACAACTCTCATTTAAAAGAACTGATATAGAAAATAACCAATAAAAACAATAAGAGGCATCTACAAAATGTTATCGACTGACTGCCACACCGTTTTATCATTATGAGCTGAAAACAGATGAATATACTCACTCAATGGAAAGAGTAGGCTTCTACTTCGACAGACTTGAGAGATTTGCGGGCAGCGTAACCCCCAAAATGCTTCATGTCTGCAGCTGATTTGCATACATGTATCATGAGCTGAATGTGATGTAAAATATCTGAGGAGCCATTAACATGTGAACAAAAGAAGCTGGTCAAAAAACTTAAATTTAGCAAGGCTTATAACCGTTACATTTAAAACTATTGTTGGGGTAAAAGTAGATGGTTTGTTATCGCCATCCTTGGTTTTTACCTTATAGACATACAGCAATGTGAAGTAGCATCAGGAATTTCTCGTCTCACTCTCACTTTCCACAGCAAAAAAACTACAGGCGTAACTAATTACGTTAAATATTGTCCTGCTCTTTTAAGCTGCCACTTAGCTAGCATGCAGATTAACAGGACCACTGCAATAACACACCTAAATGTCATTCAGCCTAGTCATGTTATTGATTACCCTCGTTTTAAAATGTGTTAAATAAACACTGAGCAACACTTTGTCGCCTTTTGGTTAACATAACCTTCCTGCTAAGATTAGTCATAGAGGCTAGCTTGCTATTAGCAAACACGTATTGCGTTCTTGCTAACCTACAGGTGTGATTATGCTAATTAACGGTCCTGTATGCGGGTTTATAGTGAAACTTTTCCGAACTTTTTAAAACCATTGACGTTAATAACGTAACGTTAGCCTGCCTGTGCAAACCGCCACGAGAACATCTTTACCTGAAACGACATGTAGAAGTCGGCAGCAACGACGAATTGTGTTAACATCTGAGAAACCACCCGAGAGGTCACCTCGCTACTACGATTGATTATGCATTCCAAAATAAAAGCATGTTAGGTCATTTTCACTGAAGATATCATTAGCAGTAGATTGTACACTTTTATTTTGAAAATATGCTGCTCAGTTGCTGCGTGCTTTAACATATGGCCAAAGGTGTATGGATACTCCATTATCATATTTATATCATACTTTTGCCCATCTTCATATTTCTATCATACTTTTGCGCCTGGTCTTTTTTCATTTTTAGGGCTAGGACCTTTATTTTTGATAGATAAAAAAATAACAAATCATATAATTAATAACATAAATATAATAGAACAATGAATATAAATAATAATAATTACATTATTAAAAGTATTATCATATCATATCATTAAAAAGAAAAAGGATTGACCTCTGTGGAGCCCACACATCAAATCCAAACACCTTTGGATTGATATGGAAAATCACCTCTGTGTCTGACATCGGTGGCTGCACCCACTGATGCATTTAACTCAGCAGGAGCAAAATTCCTAAATCTTGCAGAAAATATTCCTGGAACAGTGGACGCTGTTTTAAAAGGTTTTAAACTGAAATTTCATTTGCTTTGAATTGCCTCAATTAAATAATGTATAAGCATGCCTGTTCTAGTGTTAGGTGTTTCTTTCACAACATTTCCCCACATATAGTGACAAAAGGCTCAAATACAACAAGAAATGTCTTCTCATACGTACATCCTCTCATCTTGGTGGTATGTGCCTATTAGGGTAGCTATTGTTAGCTAGGAAGTTAGAAAATACATCCTTGTATTCACTATTGTTTGACATTGTGCTTTGCTTAAACATTGTTTGCTGTCAGAGATTCGGAACTATGATCTCCACCTTAGAGAGTAACAATCTATATATACAAGACACCCAACATTTAATTTATCTTGTCCTCCTTCAACCTTCTGTCGGATGAAAGAGACAGACTTTGGAAAACACAAATGTGCTAGCCCCCTATAATATTTTTGAATGCATTGTGCTGTTTCAAGTTGTATCGAGTGCTGGAGAGAATAACCAAAAAGGAGTCAAGTGTTTACAGTAGTAGTGAAAAAGAAGGAAAGAGCTTGAAAAAACTTCAGGTCCTACTTTCAAGCACTGTCAAGCTGTCTTTATGAAGAATTAGCTGTGACGCTTCTGAAATTGGAAATCATGGGCTACCGTGTATGAGTGTGTGTTTGTATGCAGGAATATGAATGTGCATGTGTGTGCATGTGCGTGTGTGTGTGTGTGCGCGCGTGCGTGCGTGCGTGTGTGTGCGTGTGTTTGTGTGTCTGTGTTCCAGGAAGCTTGTTGTGTGTCTGTGAGCAACAAACTAAAACAAGAGAACACATGCTGGGCAAAGGATGCATTTTTGCATTTTAAGTAGATGCCAAAGTCAGCAAGTCCCAGGTGTCACCTGTGTATAGTTTTGTGTATCCATGTCTTTTAAAAGACAAAAACAAGGAAAAGGATGCAATCATCTATTATATTCACATGTCGGAGTGACACAAAAAATCTCTCAAACTGTTCATCTGAAACTTTTCTATCATGTAAATTAGCCTGGAAGTCCAACCTGAAGTTCCGGCTATAACTAAACCTTTTACAATAATGTGTTATTTCTGTGCCATCATGAACTACAACGAACTCACAAACAAGGACTGTGCATGTAATTGATATCATCAACAGCACCACCCTGTGCCAAACAATGCCCCTGACCTGCACACCCAAAAAGAAAGGTCGATGCCATTCCCTTACTTCCTGCCTACCAGAGCAGAACAATGAGCACAACTGACCCTGACCAGGAGGGTGTGGACGCAGGGTTACTGGAGGGTCACATGTAAAGGATGGGCTTGATTCTGCCTTTGATTACAATTCACCTTGGGTCTGAAGGCAGCTGTAATGATCTGAGCTATGAGAGAACGTGATGCCATTTTACTACCAAAATGACAAGACGCACAATGCCCTCTCAAATGGCTCATACCTATTGAAATGATTGAAATGCACTGTGTCACATATTAGCATATCGTGCCTTTAGTGCTCAGTTGAACTCTGGCTCCGTAAGGCAGCAGAGGGGAGAGGCTAGCTCTCTGAGTGGTTAGCTGCTAACTAGTGGGTCAGTATATGGAGACAGATGGCTGTGTGGGCCCACTCTTAGCCTTGGCAGCAGATCCTCAACAATAGATCTGTGATGTGGCAAACTGGTCCTCTGCTGCCTGCTAAGACACATGGGACCACTAACACAAACACAGACACAAACATTCCTCTGTGCTGCCTTGGCAGGAGAAACCCTCTGGGCAGTCCCATAGTCCACCTCCACCCCACCCCTCCACTGCCTTTTCTCTCTTCTCTGCTGTCCTCTCTCTGTCTCTCTCTGTCTCTCTGTGTGTGTGTCTCCATCTCTCAAGATATCTGCTGGACTGCTGCCAGGCAAGCGGTGGAAAAGCCCTTTTACAGCAGTAGTAAAAGGCAGAGAAGCAGAGGAGGCAGTATGAGAAAGTGATTGGTGGCTCTAGCGAACAAGTCCTGAGAAGGGAGATGATGGTGTAAATAAATATTGAGATGGGACCAAAACAAGGCAACCCAATAAATTAATGATCCCAGGCCCATAACATGTGGGTTTGCATGTTAAGACATCTGGCATTATCAAGAAGAGCACACATTTTGGATATCAGTTTGTCATTTTCTGATGAGATGAGATATTCATGTTTTTTTAACAGTCCCATGAACTTGTTCCTGTGAGTTAGCTAAAGTTGTGAAAAACCCAGAACCTGCAACTGGTCTTTCTTCATCAGCCCATTTTCAGATTAGATGAGTTGTTTCTTAGCCAATCGTAATTAAAAACACAAGAACTGATTGAAAAACTGGCAAACATTTCAGCCAACTTTGCCAGTTCTACAAAACCTTATTCCATCAGAGTGATAGAAGGTTTCAGGCCTGTATGTTTCACACTGTCAAATACAGTTTTAAGTGTCCTTTAGACTGAAGTACTCCAGCTGTAAAGTAAAATTATTACAGATTTACATCAGGATTATTGAGCATTATTTGCTCAAGGAGTGTTATACAAATGGGTTTTAGATGTAAATGGAGTGGGATCATTCTTTTTGATCATACGATGCATGTACTGAGAAGGATGCAATTAGCAATGAGTGTTTATACTAAGGACATCGATCAGCTGTTGTCAGGGTAGAAACAAGCATATGTAGGATTACACTGATCACAGTAAACAAGGGAAACACAGTATCACATGACATCCTCTCTGTGTGAAGTTTATATTCTACACACAGCTGCTGAAGAGACAAACTGAGAGAAAGAATTAATGAACAGAGAAGGAGACAGAGAGGAAAGAGAGACCAGCATGCAGATGAGCAGGAGAAGGGTGGAGAGATAGATGAATTGCAGCTGGCAGGGGGAGATTGATTAATTGTTTGTGAAGAAGAAGAAAAATTGAACAGATAATGGAAAGGAAACACAGGAATAAAAAGACAGGTAAATGATCGCCAGGCCGATAGGGCTGTGGATCAATGTGGATATGTGGTTGAGGATGTTGATCAAAGGTGGATAAATATGAAAAATGTGTTGCATCAAATTTGAGAAAACAACAGAAGGTTGGAGGAAGGAGTACAAGAGAGCGAGTGGGAGAGCAGGGGAGGAAGTGAGAGTTTTGGGAGGGAAGCATAATGAACCAAAAAAGTTCATCTTCTGGCGTTAAACCAAACCGACTGTCTTCCTCTGTTAATCCATCATCAACTGTTCCCACATCCCTGCTGCCAGGCTGGACTGTGTGTAGTGATGGGTGAATGAACAATCTGATAAATGAAGGTCAGAACTAGACAAAGTGCTCACTCTCAGTGGCGTTACTGTGGGGCCATGGGGCCCAGGTAAACCATTTACTGACCTGCAGTGTGGGGTGTGAGTCAATGTTTAAAGAGCCACATTTTTTCCAATCTGTGGTGTCAGTTTAGTTCATATTTAAATGTCAGTTGATTGAATTAATTAATGTAAAAGAGATTCAATTTTGTGTCCACCTTGTCTCAGACGCATTGCAGTGTTTATGATAGCCATTTTTGATGGGTGTGAACAGCTGGTGGTGTAAATAAATTGGACTCTACTTTGTTTCACAGTGTGTGTTTGTGTCTGCATTTGTGTGTGTGTCGTGCAGAAAGATAGATAACCGGTGCTGCTGTGCGGCTCAGTGTTCAGCCATGCAGAACACAGGAGCAGTAATCAAACAGAAAGGCAAAAAAACCCCCACCATGACTCCAACCTGGAACACCTGCTATGACACATTTGACTGGGCTTCAGTCTCCAGCCCACCATCAAAGATTTGTAATGCAAATAGCTGTGGCAACCTGGGAATATGGTTAGCCATTAGTGAAGGACATCCATTTAAAAGGTTGTGGGTTTCACAAATACCACAGAGCTACCCAGCATGAAGAGATGTTTTAACAATTCTTAGCTGTATTACAGACAAGATAGACAGACAATATTAAGTCGTGTCATCCTCTTTCTGCTTGTGTTGATTATAAATCCACAAAAATAGCATGAGGAAAATGTTACCAGGTGTATTATAAATGTCTAGCCAGTTCCCCACTTCAGGAATTTCTCATTTAGAAATTAGGAATGGAAGCAATCTAAGGTTCAAACATTTTGCTTCACTGAACCTTCCCCAAGTCAATTACAAAGTGACATCTCGCCGCTCAAAACAAATGGCAACTTAATTATGAGAATGAAAAGTTGGTGGAACATATAGCGAAACTTAAAGTTTACTTCAACTTCAACCAGAGGTGTTGGATCTCATCTTTCTCTTTTTTGTTGTTCCCATAGACAAATGGTCCAAATATTAATTATGCATAATTTAGAAGCAAAACTTGGCTTAAAGGGCAAAATGGAAATTAAGAGAGTCCTCCCCAAGTAGATGAGCACAAACCCCTCTGAGTCCAACCTGAAATGAATTTTGATTTGGATACAGGACTGATGGAGATAATTATGCATTATGCAATTATGTTCTTAGTTGAACTCTTTTTGAAGGTGCTTACAGCTCTAACTGGAGCATAGCTTTGACAGTGTTTACTGCTGCACAGTTCGTCTCAACACACCCACCACCACTGGAAGAGCTGAACTGAACTAACACCGACACGGCTGTCACCAAAGCCAATAAACAAGGCTAATATGATGCTAACACATACTCAAAAACACATTCACTTACATATGCACACATGCCGTCCAGACATGAACACTCTCCCTCTCCCTCCCTCCCTCCCTCCCTCTCTCTCTCTCTCTCTCTCTCTCTCTCTCTGTCTCTCTCTGCCTGTCTCCCTCTCTCCCTCCACCAGTAATAACTGCTGATTAGCCTTATCAGCATAATCAAACTTCAACGCATCACTATGGGGTAGATTACACAGACAACCATAACTGTGATGATGATAATGGAAATGGAGAGTACTCATCATCAGCCATGAAACAGACTTTGATTACAGCCACTATTAGTTATGATGACTCGGACTGATTAGAAATTTAAATAATCAAGTTGATAGGTCTAACTAGGTGGAGTCCAGTGCTTACCAGGATCAAATATATTTTCTTTGGCTGGAAATGTTTTCTGTTGTAATCATTTCAAACTGTTAACTACAAAAAGTCAGTTGTCAGATTCATAGATGTATTTATTTTGGGGGCAATCATACACATTAGAAATATAATTTCACTTAGATCAACTTTTCCACCAACTATTCTATAAGACACCGTCATCCTTTATGTGTGCGTCTGAGTAGAAAATGTGTGTGTGTGCGTGTGTGTGTGTGGGGGGGGGGGGGAACAAAACACAAGCCCCCATCATGTCAGTCTTTAAAGTTTATGTTGTAGACTTGGGCAAAGCTTAGGGTGAGGTTAAGTTTAGGTTAATGTTAGGGTAAGGGTCAGGGTTGGTATTAGTGGTTATGCTTATGATTACGATAAGTCTCCAGGAAATAAATGCAGTTAATATGATGTCCCCAAAAGTGATGGAAACAAGACTGTGTGTGTGTGTGCATGCATGTGTGTAAGCCTGTTTCTCCACTGACGGATTGTTAAACTAGCAGATCCAAATGAGGTGCTTCCTCATTAGCCTCATTAAGCTGAACCCTTGTTTTGTTAATTGACATAAAAACAAACACTTACTCATGAAAAAGAAGCTGCCAATTATCTACTGTCCCCTCCCCCTGTTTTCTCTGTCTTTCTGTATATGTGTGTGTGTGTGTCTTGTGAATCAGGGCCAGCTGATGGAAGAGTGAAGCTTTGTATGGATCCATCATTCATACCAAGCAATCCTGTCAATTGTTGATGACTTCTAGTTTCTTTCTGTGCACTTTCCTCCAGGAAGGTTTTCAGTTAATTTTCTGGTGCCATTACATCGAAACAAAAGGCAACAATTTCCCCCAAACTTTAGGAAGGAGTTAAATTATGACCCCAATTTAAAACCTTTAAAATAAGTATTAATGTTGATATTTTTCCTTAACTTGATGCTCGACAGTCATGACTAAAATAAGACTTGATAAAGGTACCTGGCAATGCTACACTGCTACAGGCAGTAAAAAATAGTAAGGGGATAAGGTGAACAAAAAGGATGTATTTTGAACATTGTATATCAGTCTTTTTCTGTTGATTTTCCCCACATGGGAGAATTTACTCAATGTACGACGGAGAAGTATGCCTGCTGGTAACCATGGAGACCCTACAGCATTTCCGAGAGCGACACAGAAGAAAGCTTTTGTCAGACAATTTCACATTATGTGAAAACGACCCACTGCTTTGTAAATCACACGCACGGAAAGCCACAATAAAAATCATCAAAACATGAAATCCATAATTGTAGCGGTTGCCACGAGGAAATAAGGTGATCATTTGCAGCAGAAATGAATAAGGTCTCAGCACTTCTAGCCTTCAACAGCACACGTTCACACACACACGTGTAAACACACACAGACACTTACAGACACACACACACCCACTGCTGGATACCCTCCCTGGATTGTCGAACAGCAGTGTTGGAGTTGTTGGGATGGTGACAAGTGCATATGAAAAGAATCGTGGGGGGAAATGAGATTTTTTGTGTGCAAAGTTTAATCTTTCTCACAAATGGTGCCAGATGATTCGGCACAAAGACACACACATTCACATACACACAGAAATGAGTGCAAACAGGAAGTAAACAGTGGTAAATGGGACAAAACATGTAGTGATTGAACATGGAATGATTTGTAACCCGCCCACCCTTCCTTGGGTAAAAAAAGGTGACTCCATGTAAGTAGGTAGAAAAAATGTGAAGGCAGCGAATCACGTTGTACTATCTGGCGTTGACATTTTCTAAGCCTCTCCCAAACAGAGAAACAAAGCAACCCTTCAGCAATGTCAACCAAGTCATGCACACACAGACACACACAAAAACAAACACAATGTCAGTACACAAAAATCCTGGGTGATAAGGAGAGTGAGGGACTGGCTGAGGAATGTCTTTTCCTAACATTTGTAGAGGGCTCACAGGGAAGGGGGAGGGAATCAACCAGGAATGAGTCTGGACAGCCAGGAGCAATGGAGGACATCTTTTGTCTATTTCTTCACCAGTGCCTGCTGAACACAGTGTTGGCCAAGTGACATTACCAGGAGTTTCTCAAAGCTCATCTACCTAAAAAAAAGTCCTTAAGAGGTCTTGAAGTAAGCTCTAACTGTGGGGAAAATGGCTGTCATGGAAAGTAAATTTATCTACCTCCATCAGCTGCAACATGTTAATGCAACATTAGTAATTATCCATTAACACTTTAACATAATCTCTATGATACATTGAAAGGATTCTGAATCACAATATTAAATTATGGATCAATTCTACACATGTCCAGACTTTGACTTTTGTCAAAAGGATAAAATATATGCCCTCTATTACGGGCTGTCTGGTCTCTGTATGAGCAGGATCTTGGTTCCCATTTTCAAGTCAGACCTGTTCCCAGTGTATGTTGGACTCCTTCAGTGCTGCACTTTGTCACCGGTTTTGTTCATTATTTTATGGACAGAATTTCTAGGTGCAGTCAAGGGCCAGAGGGAGTCTGGTTTAGGGACCACAGGATCTTATCTCTGCTTTTTGCGGATGATGTTGTCCTGTTGGCTTCTTCGAACCAGGACCTCCAAAATGTGTTGGGGCAGTTTGCAGCCGAGTGCGAAGTGGATGGGATGAGAATCAGCACCTCCCAGTCAAAGGCCATGGTTCTCAATCAGAAAAAGGGTGTAAATGAAATGAGTTTCCTCTGCAGGGTGGTGGGGCGCTCTCTTAGAGATAGGGTGAGGAGCGCTGTCCCTCGGGAGGAGCTCAGAGTAGAGCCGCTGCTCCTCCACGTTGAGAGGAGCCAGCATCTTTATCAGATGCCTCCTGGACGCCTTCCTGGGAGGGTGTTCCGGGCATGCCCCACCGGGAACAGGCCCCAGGCAAGACCCAGAACACGCTGGAAGGACTATGTTGCTCGGCTGGCCTGAGAACTATGTTGCTCGGCTGGCCTGGGAACGCCTCGGAAGAAAATGGATGGATGGATATCATTCAGGCATCTACTTTGATGGTCCTCATGGGATGTGATTGTTCAAATGTGTGACCAAACAGTTGGTTATATATGGGACCCTTGTTGCACAAAAGTCAAAGATGAGGAAAAAACTGTGGTAAATGTTTCTTTAGCACAGGTGACACTAGCATTAGCCAAGTGATTATTGTACCATGTGCACTGGTTTGCCACCAGCTGAGACATTATGAAGAGAAGACACAAAGTGAGACAGAGGAATTGTAGGAAGACTGAACTAAAGGAAGACTCAAGCAGTAGCTTTAGCAGCTTTGGTGGTCTTGTCCTGCCAAGTGTCCATTTTTTGTTGCTTTTTGTGAACATGGATATCAAGCTCTGAATAATCCGAGCAGGATCCTCTGACAGCCTTCCTGAGGTGCGTGTTTATGCCGTGTTTGTGTTTGTGTTGTGTGCTCTTAAAGCTGTCATGTATTTGCACATGTGTATTCATGCATGCATGCATGTTTAAAAATGTATGTGTGTGTGTGTAATTGTGTGTGTTCATTCCCCCCCTTGATTGTCTATGGTAGAACCCCTATCTGAATCTTCATACTGGTGAATAAGCTTATTAAAGTCAGTGGTCCCAGCAGTCCAGCGCATCAAAGACTACCAATTACCATCCCCATTACAAAGACTGTACTGATGTAAATGGATGTGTAGTTCTGCTTCATATCCTTTCAGCCAGGGACCGTCAGACTGTTCACCGATGAGCCTAACAGGGCTTTGATTAACATGACTGGGCTTCAATAATGAAAGAAAGGACATAATAGCAGAAACCTGAGTTCCCCTATACACTGAGATGAACAATGCGTAGATTATGTCACATATAGGTATTCAGTATTGACAGAATCGATCATGTGCTTGTGCGAAAGACCTGTACATATACACAGCCATTAAATAAAAAGCCACGTTCAAAATCGTGCTATGAAAGACCAAGATAGTGAGACACAATACCTCAAGGTCTGCTGTCTTCCTCTCTGTCTCTCTCTCCCCTCTTACTTGCTGCAGAGCTTTCACCAGGTCGCTATGGTAACTTAGGTTTCCTGCCAAGATCACTTCCAATGCACCAGATTTGACATTTCTCCTTTCTCCATTTCCTCCTTTTCCTCTCCTGTCCATCAGTCTGCCTTCCCTTCCTGTTCTCACCTCTCTGTGACTCACCTGATTGTCAAGGAGCAAGAAGTGCATCAGTAATCCCCCTTAAAATCCAGCTGACATCAGCTGAGCTCAGATACCCCTCAGTGCTCATCTTCCTCAACCCTCCAGCTATCATGTGAGGGGAATTAGCTGTGTGATTGCATGTTGACTTGTGGCATGGAGAGATTTTTTTTAAAAAGTAAAAAATCCCCTCCATGGAAATTTCTGCAGCATCTTGAATATTTTCATATGTATATCACATATATGTATTATATCTATATATCAGCTCCACTTTTAATTCATGATGAAAATAACTAATGATTAACTTCAGCTAAAATCCTGCTTTTTTTATATATATAATTAAACAAGCTTCTGCAAACATGCACATGCATTTCATTCTCTCAGCTCATATGCTCACACAATATACATGTGTGCAAGCATGTGTGTGTGTGTGTGTGTGTATGTGTGTGTGTGTATTTGGAGTTTAATTACCTGTGGTGATAGGTGTAATTGTGTCAGATGTTTGGGGATTAGAGCTGCAGTCAGAGTGCGATTATTTAAAGCGTTTCTCTTCACTGGTTTTTCAGGGTGAAGGATTCTCGATGGTCTCCACTCCAACAGGGAAATCAAACTCCTGGTGCAAAGCCTCCCTAGAAACCAAGTGACCTTAGTGTCACTGACTGTGTGGGGACAAAGTACAATGCACCTCTTGCACTGATTCAGTTTATTGGAGACTGGTTATTTTTGGTAATGTGTGGTCAGTGTGGTTCTTCAGAGCACTGCTGTTGCTGTGTGTCTTTTTAGCTCTAACATTAATGAGCATGGATCATTTATCTTTGCAGCTTCTGTTGTTAATCTGTCTACTAGAGAGAAATTGTTTTATCTGAACTAAACTGTGGTAGAAAAACTAGCTGGAGTAAACACAATACAGTTGAAGTAGAGCGCTTTCTTGTTCCGTCCTGCCGTCTTTTTTTCTGCACATTGTCTTCTCATCAGTTTACACTCTGAAATTTGTAATGGGATTACCAAGGCTCTATTCTCGGATTCTTGTGGAACACATTTGCAAATGACAATAAAATTTAGCAGAGAAAAAAGCCCTTTGTGTAGGTCAAGACCGTAAATGAGTAAGGGAAAACTTTACGTTTTGTGCAAAAAGTGCCTGAATAATGTTGCTAAAAACTTCTCTATAGCCTTCACAAACTATTGTTATTCCAATTTATTCTAGACTGTAGACAAAGAAGAAAATGGTAATGTGGAAGAAGTAAAAGAAATTGTGCACCAAAAACAAGTCAGTCCTCACCAAAGTGGGGGTTGGTCATTTGTGTTGGAATTTTTACTTTACAAATTTACATATTTCCATGGAATTAACGCCACCAAAGGTAACTGCAGCTCTCACATTACCAAGTGTAATTAGTCCTAGTATAGGACTTAAGAATGTATTTAACAGCCGTAAGTTTTCAGTGGCCGTTGTGCTCTGACCTCACTGTCCAGTGCTGTCACTTAGCAACAAATGCTGTACAGGACATTCAGAGGACAGAAACAGACTGAGGGACGCACTTAATAAAAGACACAGCGAGCACTGACCTATACACATATCAAAAGTTTCCTAGGAGCATCTGTTCTGAAAGCAAACCACACACCGAGGTCAATAGGAAGACAGACTCACTGAACATGCACGCTCATGAAGCACACAACAGGTTCCTATTCATATATATTGGCCTCCAAAGAAGCCCTAATCCTTACCTATAGCCTTACAGATACTCTGGCCTGAATTGTGATTCCTAACCCTCTCCCCGTGGGAAACCATTTTGCAAATGAGGTCTGGAAAACCAGCCGTACACGCATTGATTGTAGTGGGAGCACTGTGACTCCACAAGGACAAGCCCACTCTCTCATTCCCTCTATCTGTTCTTCCCCTTTGCCTCTCGTCTCTCTCTCTCTCACTTCGCCCTCTTTTCTCTCACACACAAAGAACCCCACCAAATGTTGTGCCCGTGCACTAATTACTCCTCCTATCGGCTGCCTCTCAGCATCGACTCCGGCCTCACAGACCTATTGGCTGATACTTTGGTGGTGCTGAGCCACTGAGAGTTTGGGGAAGAGAAGTCAGAGATCTGCTGCCTCTAAAGGGATTGTCTGGACCTCTGCCCAGCTATGAGATGAGAGACTATGAGACCTCTGCCGGAGTATGTCTGTCCAGTGGCCACTTCTGGCAGAGCAGAGGCAGACAATGAGGGCCCAGATCTGATAAAGAGTATACATCTGAGAGATGTGACACATTATTCAGAATGGTAGGACTGCAAGCCTAGTATGGATTTCAGGATCTTAAGTTACTCATTTTGCATGCATACATCAGCCTGTTGTTTATATGACTGCAGAAGTGTGATGTTAATAGAATTCAATGGATCCAGGACCAATACAGAGACAAATGTACATTGGTAAAAAATATCAATTTTTAAATAGCGATGGTTAAAAACAGAACAAAAAAGGATTGAAGGGAAATCCATATCTGAGCTTTGGCAAACACCCGTAACTACGTCAGATTTATGAGGTCTTATTGCCCCGTGAGACAGCACTAAGCATTACTGATTCATACATAAACACAGGCTCACAGAAAAAAACAGAAGCACACATGCTGCATTTATTTCTGGAACGTTTTACAGACTCCCCCTTGAAAAATAAATCCAACTGGAAGGGCAGAAGAGCAGTAACGACTTTCTCTGTTTTCTTTGTTTTTGGCCAACAGCTGAATCGTGATCAGAGTGAATGTGCGACCAAGGCACAGAGCAGAGAGAAGGAACGGCTCTCACAGATGAGTCGCGCTTTTCGAACTGTGTGCAGAGGCATTGAGCTTGGCTTCAACACTGTCAATGAGGTGAGGGCATTTTATACGAAAACAAAACACAATAATTTCAATCAGATATTTAATATGTTTTAAAAAAAGACTGCAATCATAAAATTCACATTATTATAGTCATTTTCCTCCATTCGTAATGGCTAAGCATTGTTGATATTGCTGATAATGAAAGTGTAACAAGCGTATTATTTTATATGCACCCCTGTGGTTCTCTGTAATTGAATTTACTTTACTCAGTGTTGGTTTGTGTGCACATTTTTGTGTGACTTCTATCTGTTTCTATGGGCACCTGCCTATCCAACAGAGCTGATGTTGCCAGTTTACAAATGTCTTTGTCTGTATTGCAGCCTAGAAGGCAGCCAGTGTGGCAAAATCCCCAGGAGCAGAAGCTGTTCAGACAGACCCTGTTCCATAACTCTGCAGCATGTAAATTGCAGCTCCTCAATCAAAGTCCAACTGTGCATTTTTCCATCTGAGCCCAATCACATAGAGGCCATTGAGTTCTTTTTGCATGTAAACAGCAGGTTATTGCTGCGACCAAGTCCTCTATCAGCTTCATGATAGCTCAGGCTGCCATTCTCACTGATTATAATGGAGGTACTTAATTGAGTTACCATAGCTGAGTGCTCGGGGCTGCTAATAAGAGAGCAATGGATGGATGGAAAAGTTAACCATCAATAAACAAGAGTGGTTAGATATTGTAACCTTAGTTCTGTGAGCACAGGCGAATGTCTTAGTGTAAAGCCCTGTTAGAAAGCTTAATCATAACCCAAACCTGCGCCACAAGCCCCGTCACCTCAGACAGTGGAGTCGTAGGTCACTAAGTCAAAGCTGACACATGAGTGGCCTTATCACCACGAGATGCAATCACAAAACTCTCTCCCACCTACAGGTCCATAAGTGATAATAACGGACCAATAGAATGGACCTGCCACACCTAGATTCATGTTATTCATCCAGGTGGTACAACATCAAGTCAAAATGAATTGATCCACTAAATCAATGCTGAAGATGTTTTGCACTAATCCAAGAGCCTCTAGGTCTGAACTGAAGAAGCCTGGGTGAGTGGATAATTTCATTTGGACTTGACCAAGAACTGTGAGGGACAAACAACCACTCCTCCATCTGCAATGCAGAGGAGGAAGGAGCAGGCCAACAGCAGCTCAAAGATTAGTTGCCCCAGTGCTAACTATCAACCCTGGAGAAGCTCCCAGACACACAACCCAAACAGGTGAATAGAAAACTGTCTGTCAGCTACACAAATCTGCTGCACAGATATTCCACTGAACAAACGGAGGTGTGTGAAATGTTATTGCATATTCTGCAGATGGGTGATAGAGCACCAGCCTGTCTATTTACATAGCCCAAGGCACAACCTTTTGTTTTGCTTGTATCACGCCAGGGAGTGACTGCAAGCCTATAGAGCCTATTAGAGGGTAAAACCTGCCTGAAAGAAAAGCCAAGGTTATGCATTTTCACTTGAGCTCTACCAGCACAGGTAGAACCCTGCTGCTTGGCTGCTCCTCAACTCACCCCTGTGGACACTGGGTAGGGTGCTCCAGCAATTTATAAAGCCAATACCAGAAAGGGTTGGTGGGGCAGCCCTGACTGGCTCCACAGGGGTCATTAAACATTATAGCCAAGTCAAGTTCAATCAGTCTTATTTATACAGCCCGAATTTACAAACTTGCCTCAGAGGGATAAAATCTGGACAACATGTGATACATCCTATATTCATGAAGACCAGTTGTGCTCATATTCAAGGCATAACCTTCATTCGCTCAGGTTTCATTAAACCTCATGAGAGGTAACATGTTAATTGGTTTTTATACTATATGTTACTCATGCACATGTATACACAGATATGCACTTTAACACAAAGCAACATGATTCATGCAATAGGCCTCTGATTGAGAACATTGTATTCAATTACCGTTTGAGTGTTTGCCATGACAACAGCCTTGAGTTGCCCAGTAACTGATGTTCAATGGTAATACACATTCCTCTATGATCAGCTGAGTGAAATGTAAAGCTGGGGTGGTTGCAGGAGAATTACATTACAAAATAATCCATGACTTTATTAAACCTCTTGTTCTATTGATCTACCTGCACAATAATTAGATGTAAGCAAACCTCTCATCTACCATCACTTAATAATCACCAGTATGAGTTGTCAAATTCAATCAACAGAAACAATGCAATTGCATCTAGCACATGTACCTTGCCCATGATGACCAGAAGGCCAGAGAGCGTTACCTGGACATGAAATGGAAGATAGATGCAGGTGAGGGAGGGGTTGCAAATTAGAGTGTAATGATAAAACATGTAGAGCAGTGACAGTTTACTTGACTGCATTTTTGAGGTCACGCTAATGTTAAATGCTGACTCAATCCTTGAAGATGGAGGGATTGAGGGCAGACACATAAAGTAAGAGAAAGACATGGAGTGACGAAATGACAGTGAAAATGAGAGAGACAGCGAAGCCGGCGGCAAAGTCAACACTGTCATTACAGTGACGATTAGATCAGCAGGAGGGGTGAACCAGGGAGCAGAACACACCAAACACTCAGAACACAGCTGAGAGGCTCTGACATGACCTTCATGAGCGAAGGTGCTCACATTGCCCTGCAAAACTAACACATGGACCAATAACTTAATGATCAGTATCACAGGTGGGAATAAGAGGGCAGCCATACCATATTTAAATGATGCATTAACTATGATAGGTAACAGTGCCATCCTGCAAGACAAGTAGAGAAGACAATTTTACCTCATTTTATTCACTGCATTATGAAGGGTTTTCAATTTTGGTGAATTGTCAACCAGATTAAACTATATGTAATTGACTGATGGTCTTTTGAATACTCCCAGCAGCTTTCTACACACCTACTATAAGTGTATCATGAGCCATCAGTTCTGCCACTTAATACTCCACTACAATGCATATTTCACCTTTTGTATTTAGCTTTACAGTTTGAGTTACTATGCAGATTAAAATTTGACATGGTATTTTTTTTTTTATAAATTAAACCACTGGACAATATATGGAGTTGGAGCCACAGCTACAACATTAAAATGTTGCACACATGTTAACACTTCAGTAATAATAACCAAATATAACCAAAAGTAAAAGTACTTTCCATGGAGCAGGAAGGGCCCTATCAGTACTTTTACTTTTGATACTTTCAAGAGCATTTTGCTCCAAAAACTTCCATATTTTTACTGAAACAAAGGACTGAATGCAGATCCTTTACTTATTATTGAGAATTGTATATTATATATACATATATATATATATATTGTAGTGCTATTCCTTTTAAATTTCTTCCACCAGTATAGTGATATTTTTGACACTGTATACATAATGTATTGCAAGAGACCATTTCATGATGTCCCCCCCCTTTAATCTGCATGATAGACTATATAAATGACTAAATCAAAGCAGTGAACTCTAAACCCTGTGAGCTTCTGTGTGGTGTCACATTGGAGAGCAGATCATATCACGCTGGTAGAGAGAGGAAAATTAATGTAATCAGATACTATCTTTTGAAAAGAAGAGGCTAAATGTCAACTCAGGCTTATGCAAACACAGCACAGCGTTTTCCAGGTCTTGTGTGTGCTGACTGCTGGTTCTATTTCTAACAATAGAATGTTGGTGTCAATGTCTAATTATAATTATAATTGCAATGCTCATTTAGCTCAAAATAGTGTAAAAACCAACAAACAAACAAACAAAAAAAAAAAAAAAAAAAAAAAAGCTTTTTTGTTCTCTGTTCTTAGTGTTAAACCTTCTACAGTTACTATCTCTAAGGTCATTGACCTCAGTTTTGGTGTTTTCGCAGTTCCCCACCCCATGTTTGTGAAACCGTAACAGCAGCGACTGACGTGTAGGATAGAGTAAGAGGGGATCTGAAAGTGACAGATGAGTCTGACTCTCGCCCCGAAGTGCTTGTCTCATCCTTGATATGGGGTGAGAGACAAACAGTCAATCATTCTTTGTGGTGGCTCCCCTTATAGGCAACTCTCAGCCAATGAGGGATGAAGGAGAGGCAGAGCCTCAGAAGTCACCTCAAGCTTCATGTCTAGAGAGAGAAACACCGGATGAGGCAGAGGGGAAAATTCTTCTTTTTGAAGTCTAATTGCTTGATGTTGACCTGAAGGAAATAGATGGAAAAACTTGGTAAGATATTAGACAAAGCCTGTTTTTTTTTTTTTTTTTTTTTTAGAGTGGAGGGGGTTTGTAATATTGCTCAGCCATCCAATATTTTTTTTCACATGCATTAGCGTTCTTTTATGTTGTTTTTTTGGTTATGTAACTGCTTTACATCTGAGAACAATAAGGTTGTGTAGACCTCACAAAGCCACAATGATGCAGATAGAAGCAACACACAAGTCAGAGGGATGTTAATACACCTTTGAATAACATCTTTCAAACCAGCAGCAGCTCTGTGAGTAATTTCTCTGTTACACACTGTAGCCTCTGACTACAGTTCCAGTATGTGTGTGTATGAGTGAATATGCTGTAATGTGTGTGTGTCGGCACATGTGTGCGGATCACACACGGGGGCATGATCATTTCCTTAATCATGGAAGGAGCCTCAGAGGAAGAGACTCTAATAGAGCCAATTACTCTGCCTTCAAGCATTAACGATGACAGATATTAGTTTGGGAGGCAGCAAAAGTTGGAAAGACATCTTCCTTTGTTGACATGCAGAATGCAGAAAATGCTGTGCTGAGAAACTTTACCACTAGTCTGACTGACCACTTAAAGCACTTTAGAAAACAAGCCAGCATCCCACCCCACAGGGCTGAACCGGTCAGGGACAGAACCACCAACCCTCTGATTGGTGGACAATCTCCTCCACCTCCAGCTGCAGCCGCCCAGACATGCCTCATGTCTGTATGCTATAAGTGAAGTCACAGCCAAAATGTGCTTAGCTTAGCATAAAGACTGGAAGCAGGTTTCCTGGCAATCAGCAGAGACACCAGGTAGTCCCTGCTCCGGGACAAGAAGTAGTCTGGCACACAAACCCTGCATTATATCCATTACACATCTTTACATATACACTGATGTTATTTTTACCCTTTGGTTTATGTACTGATAAATGAGTTATAGCATTTTAATTAGTGAGGTTTCGAGACTCTGGTAGTTGCATGTTTTTACTTTTGGACAGAGCCAGGCTAGCTATTTCCTACTGTTTCCACTCTTTATGCTAAGCTAAGCTCACTGCCTCCAGGCTGTACCTTCACATTCATGTCACAGACATGATCTTCTAACTGTTGGCAAGAAAGCACACCATGAAACCATGTCTTTGATTAACCAAATTAACCAAGCCACAGATTGAACTGTGTTCTTGTTTGACGCTCAGAAAATGGACAGGAGGTTGCCAGGTGAAGGGGAGACACCCACAGCGGGGTGTACAACTTTTTAAAGTCGTCATCATAAACCTTGTTAATTGCACATATGATTTTAATTGCCAGGCACTTTCTGTGCATAGTTGCCGCCAAACATTGTGAATAACATCTTGTTACTGTGCTATGAGATTTAACAAGGCATCTGCAGGCTTGCTAGTGACCAGACAGATAGAGAGTCATTAGTGTTTCTCTCTCTGTATCTCCTGCTTGAGGGAGAATGTCATTAGCATCTCTCCCTGTGTATGACGAGGAGTCAAAAGAGCATCTGCCTCTGTTCTGCTGGTATCACAACCCCTATCACTCATCCCTCGAGGCCCTCAATAGCATTGTGCCATTGGTTGACCTGCTTGCCATTCGTTAGGCCCACCACAAATGAAGAGGTCCTGTGTTTTATTTCAGTGGTGGAGCATGTGGGTTAAGGAGAGTCCTTTGTTGGTAGGGGGCTGTAACACTTGCAATATTTGCATGGCACACAGATGTACAGATCTAAAGCCTTTTGATCACCTTCATGACTACATTGCCAGCAACCTGGGAGCCTTTTGCAGAGAACAGAGAGATGGACTCAGGCCTGAAATGACTCAGTGGCGTTTTCCTGTGTGGGAGCAGGAACACAGACTGGCAGACATCTGGACCTGTATGTACAATTAAAACTAAAGTAAAAATGCTCAGATTTAAAATTTGCCCCTAAGTTTGACACATTTCTGAAAGTCATGCCAATTCAACTTTCACCTGTTCAAAAGGCTGGCATAAATCTTATATGTAAAAAACTCTCTGAACTCTCGTGGCTTGAGAGCTCAGAAAGCCTCTAAAACCTGTGCCAGGACATGGCTGTACCCTCTTGACAGAAAGCCCAGTGATGGCGTGTCTGCCTCTTTCAAGCAAGGAAGGATGTTATGCTTTACTTTCTGAGAGCCAACAAAAAACCAGTGGCACCTCGACTGTCAAAGCATTTCGTCTGACAGTGAGAGACATAATTAGGAGCTGAATCTTCCATGTGGTTGACCTGCTGCTGGCTGACACGGTTTCCAAAGAAGCTTCAAAGAAGTGTACTGAAAATAAATAACAGCACGAATGTTTTAAAGACATTAGGCACATTTGTGTGATTTAAAGCTGCTGTAATCAATATTTTTTAATCTTTTTGGAAGAAATCACCATGTGTAATGTGACAGACCATCACAGAATTATCACACAACTCTCAGTTCCCAAAAGCTTTATAGAGCATTTAGCATCTTTCAGCTTATTGCTATGGCAACTTCATGGTTTTGGTTAAGTCTCACTGATCTCATCTGTGTTGTTGCAGCTGCAGCAGACAGAGAAAGCTCTGATCACATTGTACTCTACCTGCCCAGCGCTATAAAATACAGATAGACACACTTGTTGAACAAAGTTGAGCATTAAACTTCCAGATATTTCCCTCGGAGTAAGTGGAGACCAAAGCAGAGCCAAAAGGAGAATCAATATTGGACTTACATTCATATAGTCGCCAGAAACCTGATTTCAACATTATTTGGTGCCTGGTGGATGTGTAAATAAACCACACTTTGCTAACAAATTAACTAACAAATTGGCCACAGCAACGTTATAGGATGATAGTATGTCAATATTGCATTTACAGCTTTATGGGCTGTCCCCAATTGGTCAAAAAGAGCAGTTACGCAGGTTTAGGACATAAAACTAGGAAGGACCACAGATGGTTTATAACACAAAATATGCACAGTGTACCAATTGCAATCTTTGATTGGTAAATAGCTAAAGCATCTCTAATTGTGAAGATTTAAGAGAGGGTTTTGCCTCTTAAGATTCAATTTTTAAGGTTTTTTAAAGTGAAGGACAAATTTTTTGAGGAGAGAAATATGATGTGCGTTGGCCTCTTAAAGTGAATAATGAAGATAAGATCATTGATTGCAGTTTTTTCTCCAACAATATTGGGCACCATAGGTAGCCTCTTACAAACTGCCACCAACTCCAGTCACCTCGTTAAAATAGCATGGCAATCACATCAATTCCACAGTGGTACACCTTTTATTATATTGTTTCTGGCTGACATCTCCAACTACTTGGAGACCTATTTTAGTCTTCTTCAGTCTTAATTTAAGACCATTTTTAAGCAAGATCTTGACAGTAACAGATACAAGATGTCTAGAATGCCTAGACTTCAGCTATTCAACCACTGTAGCCATTAAATCACATTGCTGGTGTTTAACATTTTCTCCCCTCCTTATAAACAACACACTTAATTTGTACAGAGTGTGACGGAATAGGCCTAAATACCACATGTCCTCATTACTCCAGGAGATACAAACTGACTGAATTAAATGCTTTTTTTTGGGATAATTGCACCTATGTATGAACACAATACACAGCACAAGGAACATGTAGATGCACATGTTGTAAAGCAAGAGAAGGTTGCCTCACTCATCAATAACATAGTGTGCAAAAGGGGGAGTAATATCCCAATTTAGCTCTTACCAGGGACATTCATAGCTATTCCAAGGTGAACAGCAGCACAAACACACTCTTTCACATGCACAGCAGACACACTGATGCAGACGTGTGTGAGTAGTGGAAGTGTGATAAGTGTGTGAGGGGAGGTGAGGGTGGTTGGGTGGCTAGCATGTGTGTGTGTGGTTGCAAGCATGTGTTTGCATCTCTGGCGCTCTATAGTCGCTGACTGCTTCTCTCCATGTGCCCAAATGGTCTCGACACCCCACAAACACTCTTAGCGGCTCCCTTCTAGCAATGACAGCCTCATACTCTCACCTGTGACAGTGTGGCACCGAACTGGCACAGAGTGACTCCTGTTTGTCAGCTATGCACTATACTGTAGCTGCACCTGCAGCTCTGTGCTTGTGTGAGCGACCTCTGTGCTCCACCCTGCACTCCGGCTAATTGAAACAGATGGAGGAGTTGGGGAGGGTGGGGAGGAGCCCCGAGGGCAGCAGTGATGAAAGGAGAAAAGAGGCACAGAGCATGTCGAGGCCATCAGGACAGGACACAGAGAGGACCCACTCACTTTCCCAGTGCATGTAAACAAACACTATTTACCAACTGAGGCTTTTTGATGAGCAGTCTGAAGTCATGACACAGAGGCACATTTTTTTAAAGGAAAACTCATCAAATTGTATCATCACATCCACTGATGTGATGATACAAGGTGTATTTTTAATATATGTTGTTTAATTTTGCCCAAAATATAGCGTGGGAGGTTAGCAGCACAGGCCCTTATCAAATATACCAAAGCTTGTGCTAGCAGAGCTCCAAGCTCGAGCCCTCAGAGCAACCTGGGAAATGTGTGTATAGGTAAAGTAATGGAGAAGCATTTCTTCCTCTCTTTTAGCTTTCTTCTATTGTACTTCCTCCTGATGCTGACTTGAACAAGCTAAACGTCAGTCCTCAGTTGGTTTTCACGCTGCTTCCTGTATTACCTCATGCTCTTTCATAATTTCACTGCTTCTTTTATTGAAGTTACTTGAATATTGCAGACTTGTGGGAAAATGCACACTGACCCTGTTCGCTTGATATTGTTTTATTGGCACTTTCAGTCATTCATGTTTGTGCAGGTCTCAGTGACGAATTGTTTCAAACTTCTGGATAAGATTATATACTAGTTGCCTACAACATACATGCAAATGAAATTTACATGTAAAGTTAATTTGCAAACCTGAAAATCACATAATATGTCTCAATGGGCTGAAACAGCAACAGTTCTTGACCCATTTCAAGCTTTCTAAAAAAAAAAAAACAGGAAAACTCCCATGAATCACTCCTCCTCATCAGAGAAAATTCAAAGAATTCAAGGTATTTTGCCAACTTAGTGTCAAAGGGTGCAATAGGAGCTGTAGTTGGGAATACTAAAATTACATTTGGTGGAAATGCAGAAATGTGCAAAATACAACACTGAGATTGTAACCCAGCGATAGGGTTAGAATATATCAGATGCTGATGTAATAAATTTAAGATCAAATTAAATGCAATGTGCCTATGAACAATGCACTTCATATAAAAACATTTCTGAAAGCAGCGCTGATCAGCCTGAACTTAGTGATTACTGAGGTATGTAGAAACATTTATTGATAATGATCATCCATGTTTTCAGTTAATGACAAACAAAAAACAAACAGCATCCTCATTCACTCATCCTTTGCTCTGTCCTACCTGATGAGATGGACCCCAAGCAGCAGGAGGAGAAAACACTGCTGAGTCCCACCAACAAATTTAGCACACAAGGACAAAAGCACAGAATGATTCTGTCATGAAAAAGCCAGAAAGTCCAACCAGCATGAAGGAAGATGTTGCATCTACTCCTCTGAAATTCTAGAGAGAACTTGAATCCCTTGCAGCTTTCTAGGCAGACGCCTGGGAAAAATGTGAGTGCTGCTCTCAGGCTGTCGACCCAACTACTCTGTCTGGTTCTCTGCGTGTGTGTATGTGTGGAAGGAGTGTATGGCGGCCTCTCTTTGTTGTCCATGGTAAGAGGATCCTGGCTAGTGAAACAATACCTGGCCATTCAAACGGAGATGAACGGACTTAACTAAGTCACGCTGAGCCGATCTTAGCCAGGCTAGGACAGACCAGACAGAGCCGGGGGTGGGGGTGGGAGGCAGGGGGGGGGCTGAATACCTCCTCTGTGAGAAAAGGAAGGAGGCAAGCTTTTCAGCAACTAGCCAGTCATTAGCTACCAATGTGTGTGTGTGTGTGTGTGTGCGTGTTTCATCATAAGGCAGGTTCAAAGGGCCTCTCTGGGAGTTAAAGGGAATGATACGGCTGAGGGGGTCTGATGGAGATGAAAGCGGGAATAGGAAATGGGGCAGATAGAGTGAAACGGATCACTTTTTACCTATGTGTAAACTCTCCCTCTCTGCAGAGGTAATCCACACCTGCATTAATAATTGAAGAATGTTCTGTGTGTGTGTGTGTGTGTCTGTGTGTGTGTGTGTGTGTGCGTGCGTCTGTGAGGAATCCAGCCATTGTTTATCTGTGCTGTGCAGTAAATATCTGCACCCTGTATTTTTTCCGCATTGAAAGTCAGCAAAATCCCGTTTCTCAGGTTGGCACTTTACCAGATCTGAATTAAGGGGATAAGGATTTACTTCTGATAATTACCTCTCTCTAGCTGTGGCGTGACATCTTTATTGGTACAGTTACACTTAACACAGACACCAACACACACACACATTCGCATACGCTTGCTCAACTGTCCTAATATTCCTCTCACTCTCCCACCTGAGAAGGGCAGCGCCTGCCACTCATGTCAATGAGATTTCTGGGTATTTAACAGTCTATGAGTCGATCCTCTTCAGCCTCAAATTGATCTAATCTCAAATGGAGCCAAAAAAGACAATTTACATATTCATGGTGAAACGGAACAATGCTGACTAAATCTGATGAGGGTCACCTTCAAGGGAAGCTGCAGCTGATTTCAACTGATCAGTGTCAAGTGCTGTCCATATAGACAGAAGGCTGAAGTAGAACAGTTAACGGATGTCAATACACAGCCAGCAGCAACATTAACGGATTATTAGCTCCCTCACTGGTGAACTATTTAGGAAGATGTGCTACTAATTTAATCACTGACATGATTTGCAGGAATATTTAACTAATATTAATGTAACTAAATTTCTATTTCTATCCTTATTTCCATTTTTTTGTCTTTATTTCACTTTAAACCAACACATCACCTCACTGCTCTCAGTGGACCTCTGTGATGTTTTTCTTGTGTGCATGTGTTTCTGTACTATCACAACTTCCTCCTTTCCTTTTGTTAATGATTTTATTTGACAGTTTTATTTTGTTTACAGCGAGGACATGGCGTACATATCCGCCTGTTTCCCCGGGGACCACGTAAGCCCTTTTTCAGTCAGCTATGTAGATGCTTCATCGTCATCAAGGAGAACATGGCACTAGCCTCTTTCCCCAACAGAAAGGAAGGCGTGTGTGTGTCTGTATGTGTGTCAGGTTACAGTCGTCTCTGGCAGTGACAGCTATTGATCATTTCGTCTTTGAAAGTGTTGAACATCGGTATATTTAAACAGACAGGCTTTTGGTACATAAATGAAAGACAGTTTATTTCAAGTGTAGAAAAATGCTAAAAGGGCATCTTCAGATCCTGTCAAAATGGGTTATGAGTCACTGAGTGAACATTTACAACAATGTAGCAATGAAGTTAAGTTTGAAGCTTGCCAGGATTATTAGTGCTTAACGAAGTGCTGTAGAGATCTAGAAATGTAATTCAGTCTGACAAAGTTTACAGTGAGTAACACAGTACCCAACTTTATTTTTGGGGCCACGGCCCTGCTTATTCCTTGTACTCATTTGCTGGTTTTTTTTCTGCAGAGAGGAAAAAGGTGAGTTCAGCTTGTGAAGGTGATGGCAGGTAAAGTCAAAACTTAAACTCTGACACACACACCTGCGGGAGTTGTCGTCCTCCAGCTGGAGCCCCGAGCCGCTTCACAAAATGTGAAATAGCCAGCACTTTAAAAATCAGATGAGACAAATGAGAAGCAGCTTCAGCGCTGAGAGACGCGCAGCAGAGAAAGACAGGGAATAGCTTTTATCGAGCGTGACACAGAGAAATGGGATCTGGGTTTGTGGGCATTGGAGTGGTAATTGATTCAAGGATCTGGATCTGCTCGAAGGCGAACCCCAGGAACATTGTTGAATGGGAGCTGATATGCAGTGTGATGGCTTACCCGTTTGACAGAGAGCGAGTTTCAGCACCATGAAGAGTCCTCCTCAACATGATGTGGCTAATAGCTTGCCATGCTAATTCAGTGTCAAAACTGTAATTAGACACTTTGTATTGCAATACTAATTCATTTGTGGCCCTTCCCTGCTTCTTCACCAAATGAATTCCATGTAATTAAAGCAATCTGCGACTGGAAACAGTAACAAGGAAGATGAGCGGAACTGTGGTCCGCTGAAGTCACCACAGAGACACTGAGCCTCATTAAAAAGTTGAGGAATGCTCAGGAAGAAATGGTGCCACTTTATTTTAACCATCATCATTAACACTTATTAACAGCATAAGCAGTTAATACATGGTTTATAATGCACAATAATGGATTTGTGAGTAAAGATAACTCCTCTTAAGTGTAACTACTGTACAAAGAGATCAAGAATGTCTGATATGAAATAGCATTGTCTACATATTTTTTATCTATGTAAAATGAAATCTGAGCAAAATTCATGTGCTGAAGAAGACCATGAGATGTGGCTGAAAGCACTGGGGAAAACGTTAAAATGTTGGCTCAAGTATTTCGAAGATCAACCTTTAAATCAACATGTCTTCATGAGTTTTGACCACATTTATGAAGTTATAAACAAACTTGTGGATTACATGTGTAAGTGCATGAACACCTAATAAATGTTTTGACTGCAGGTGCTTATGCAAACAATAACTGTTTATACACTATTAAAAATGCAATGTGTTTTATATTTTGTCTCTTAATAAGTGGGGTTAAATTAAAGTGTTACCAGTGACACCTGTATAAAGAAATTGTAAATAAAAAATTCTAATGAGACATCTCATGTCTTTGCCTGCTGCCACTCACACATGCAGAATGACTGATGTTTGAGGTCTCTTTCCTCTCCATTTGTTTGCATATTATCTGCTCTTAACTTCATCAGATCCACCCAGCACCCAGGAAGAGCTGCGGAGGAAGCCACACAGCTGATCAAGATAAACTCTCAAATGGGAAAACAATCATTAAGTCAGCTCATGCGTTTTGCATTCATTACTGTTTGTGGCTGCAAAGTCATTAGGAGTGATCGGGTCACATACTGTAACTGAGCCAAGCACTGAAGCTGCTAATGAAGGGCCTAACAATCTTGTTTACATCCTCTACTATGAAATATATTCAGTTTGTATTTATCTGTTTTTGACACCAGTTTGCTCTGTGTGATGAACGATGCATCTTGAAGTAAAAGATTTAAATAAGGTTTTCCATAGTGGTAGAAATGTGTACTTGTGGAAAAAATTGCTAATTTCTTCAGCATTTCAACTACAGGAGAAGACATTGTCAACCTGAATACTGTAAGTCAGGATTTATTAAATCCAAGCAGTGCTCTGTGTTTCTCTAATCAATCACAAGAAGCTGAGGGACAAGTGTGGTGCAGCTTAGTGGGCTGGTTATGTCTGCTCCAATTACAAATGATGACAATGCAAAATTAAAATTGGAAAATGAAAGAAATTACCATTTACTTTCAAAAGCAGCGTTTGCATGAATATGGAAATGCAGACAGGAGGAACTGGTCTTTGTGATTATACACTCGTGGTAGATGATAATAAATTCAGACAGAGTTGTTTACAATCAAAGCAGTTTTCTGTCCCTGAGGACAAGCTGAGCCACGAGGCACATCTCAAGGTGAGCTGAACGGCACATGGAGGAGCTGGGCTGATAAATCTCAACATCCGTGCACATTTTTTGCCATTCATCTCATGTAACACTCATCTCAATATTTTTAGCTGAGCCCTTAGCATACATCAGTTATCACATAGCCCAACAAATGCAGCGGGAACTGCATTTTGAGTAGAAGTCATCTCGGGCTGCGCAGACCCGTTCCTCTCGAGTCATCTCTCGAGAAGAGATAACTCTCATCTCTCCCGTCTGCGTGACGAGAGCAGGGGTGATGCAGGAGTCAGCCTGAAAAAAGAATAAATCACTTGTGGAAGCAGCTTTGCAGTGTGGCAGCAGATGACAGCCGGAGGGTAGTTGGCGGATGGCAGTGGGCACAAGGGCCACTCAGACTGCCTTTCTTTATAATATTACCAGGCAGTGGCGGAGGAAATGGTTGCAAGGGCAGGTCATTCTAACCACCAGTAGTCCATCATAAGAAAGCAGGGACAACACAGAGGGGGTGTCGATGGCTGATGGTTTATATCTGACTGTCAATGTGTGTGTGGTAGCGGAGCGAGGGCAAAATGACAGTGACACTCATTTTGACCGCAATGTCTCTTTGGTGTTGCGTGCACAGGTGACGGGTAGTTCGAGAGAACATTTGCTCTATGTTTAGTACAATGAGAGCTTCTGTATGTGAGTGGAGGGCACAGACAAAAGTGCATATTACCCCAGCAGGTCCTCAAACATTTATGAGTTCTTCAGATCATGTTGCTCCACAGAGGCCTGTTAGATTCCATTGCATAATTCTGCGCTCTGCTCCAGCCTCTATTGTGCCAATGAACCTCTGTTTATTTGCCAGGATGTTTTCTATCACTGCTCCCTCAGCTCACAAGCCAGAATAACAATGACTTTTCATCATCGAAAGGGTTGATCCCTGCTCATACAGCAGACTGTTACAAAATGTGCTCAGACAACTGCCTTAAGCAAATACCTCAGGCTATCTTTATAGTATGTTGATTGTAACTGTGCTCTTAAAACTAAATTAGACTGTTTTTTTTTTTTTTTTTTTTTTGCTTTTCTAATGTCACACTGATATGTGTAATAACTGGTATTTATCACGACGAAATGCTGTTTTTCTGTGAAGTCTGCTAAGAAAACCTCAGGATATGAAATGCTTTTGGTGTTATTGAAAATCTGCAGGAGCAACTTCAAACATGCCGTGGTTTACGCTCCTCAAAATGCATTTGCGTGACGGCAAGATAATAGCAGGCATGCTCATTTAGAGACGTTCTGCTGTCAGGGCAGAGCTTAATCAAAGCATTAAGAGCTGTCCATGGTTCTGAATTATCCACTGATTTAACCTCCTGCCTCCCACTCTCTATTCCTTCCCCTTATTTCTATCTATCTATCTATCTATCTATCTATCTATCTATCTATCTATCTATCTATCTATCTATCTATCACAAATGTGACAAATGTGACCTTCTATTACAGTAGAGTTGCAGTTGCATGTTACCACAAAAGGTTAGAAAACAAGATGAGATTCTTCTCTTCTCAAAAGAAATGTCAGGAAGAGGCAGAGCTGCAACTACATGCAGACTTGGCAAACCAGCTTTACGCAGCCTTGAAACATCACAAAGATAAACTGAAATTTAACACATGCTGCAGAAACACATCAATGGTCCTATTACTGCTGAATGTGCCATGCTGCATAGCCTTGGAGATGAGATTCGACAAAGACTGTCTGTGGAACTAATCGTAAAATCTGACTAAATGGAGGCTCTTTTTTCCCCTCAAAGATATTGTTAAGACCAAAGCAAGAGAGGAAGTGAGAGGAACTGTGATCCAATGGCGCCCACTAGTGCCCAAACAGTTTACCTGCACATTATCGAGCCGATTTCCACAGACCGGTGGTCGACAACACTGCGCCATTATCATTCACAGTTTAACTCACAGGTTCGGACTGATAATATTGTGTGAAATGACAAACAGCAAGAAGGCGAGAAAAAACGTGGTTTTCCACAATGAGCGATTGGCGCTTGTTTGCTGTTGGCTGCCATCGCAGTTACCTGCTGAGTCTATTCTAGATTCAAATCAAGTAGCAGCACGTGCAGAAAACTGAGATCCTGATATTTTACTCTTTAGAAGGGGAGGAGGTGAGGAGAGGGAGATGAAGAGGTGGGGACACGAGGGGGACTCTCCCCTGCAGGTGTGAGGCTGGTTTCCCTCTCTCCTTGTTCCTGTCCTGGGGGATGAAAGTGGATGATGGGTGTCATTTTCTCCATCAGCTTGTTTTGTGCCACACCTCCATCTGCCTGAAGCAATTGCATTATATGCACGCACGCACGCACGCACGCACACACACTCTCTCTCTCTCTCTCTCTGTCAAGGGACATTAAATCAGACAAATCATTCTGGCAGGACAATCCATCTTCTATACATTTGCCCAAATTTGAATCCAAAATAAAAGCAGCAATACCCATCAACAGTCAAGAGAACATGGCACACAAATTCATACACACCATCCCCGTCCACACACACAAGCAAGGGTGAGGACCTCTTTGTAGCCTCAGCTGCTTCAAGCTACTTGTGGTGCACTGCGTTTGTCACTGACAACAGTTTTCATTTACTCACAGGAAAAGGTCAGAGCAGTCATCTTTTACTGAATCACAGCACAGGCAGGGCTGAGCAGCACGCAGACTGTCATTTATCCACAGCGGCTCTCCTCATCCCTCTCCATGAGGCATACTTGCCCATTAGACCTGATGTCTGGCAAACACCCTCACAAGTCATTAGCAGTGGCAAAACTAAACAGTCATTATCATAAATTATTTGCGCCTAATGATGGCTCCCTCTTGGTATTCTGTTGCAAGCAACTGGACAAATGGCTGATTCATCGTTTACCTGAACTGAGGATCACACCTTGAAAAGATTTGTGGTCTTTAAATCTTAAAGGCAACACCTGCTGATCTTGAGATCAGCAGGTTAAGTATTACAGTAAAAGATGATACTTCAAGAAGTAGTATTATTTTATTTCTTTATTTTCTTAGTATTCTTCCTTTTCCTCAAAGAGCAAACTGTTGGCTATATATGCACACAACAACTCGACACTGAGTATGTACAGAACTAATGCTGATTACACTCATCCATGGGTGGCTGAGTGAGTTTGATATTCCCACTGCGTGAAAAAAAAACAAGCAAGCGAAGCCGGACAGCACAGAGTGAAAAAAACAGCTGATAATACTGCATCAAATGCAAATGCAGTTGTGGAGCACCTGCCTCTTTATGTACTTATGTATCTCAATTCTCTCTCTCTCTCTGTCTCGCTCTCTCTCCCTCACACACGCACACACAGTAGCTGCTGAATGTAGGTCAGTCCTGTAGAGAGATGTGAAAGTGAATAGTAAATCAAAACTATCTATCAGCCGATGCCACAGCAATGCTTCCCTGAGGCCCAAGAGCAGTGCTGGAGAGCATGCAAGCAAAATGGTAGCCACACATGTATGCTCACACAAACACACACACACACGCACACACACACACATTTGTGGAAAAAAAAAAGGTACAGTGGATGTGGTGCATAATTCATCAAGAAACAGCCATTATCTGAATTCCAATAGTAGGCCACTCTCTTTTAGGTGTCAGCGTGACTTTGCATGAAATCACCTGGGAATCACCTGCGTGAAGTGTTGAAGTGTGAGGTGTTTTAAATTACATATGTATTAGGATTTCTATGCATTCTGTGTACTCGTTTCATCTCTCTCTCGCTCTCACAGAAATACTCTGTGCCAGCTATTTAAATGCAGGTACCACCTTCCTTTTCTTTCTCTGTTCACCTCACTGAAGCTTGACAATAAATAAATAAATAGGCCCAGTTCTGGACTATAGTCTTCATGTTACAAAATCAGCTGTGACATTCATTTCTTATCATAGCGGCGGCTCCTACAGAACTGCAGCACTGATTTATTTCTCCTCTTGTTTGCGTAATTGACCATGTGTCAGGTCGAATCAGTGGCAGACACCAAGGTTGCCCCAGAGGACAGAAACTCAGCCATGGGCCCGTAGTTCAGTCCAGAGGTAGATAAAACATCAGACGTGCCAAAGCGGCTGAGGGTAATTATCACAGAGGACAGGGTCTGGTCACAGGACAAGTGCTTCTTCATGTATCATATTAATACAAATTTATCTGCTAGAAGCTTCTGCTATAAAAGTCTGTAATCTGAGTCGCTGTAGCCAGTAAAATCTTAACATCCTGTTAATACCTACCCTCCTCAAAGGATGTCTCTGGAGAGGTAGAGTCCAAATTGGACCTCATAAATAGAGTTCAATTGACCTCATTCTAAAACCTACAATCTGATGAATCGATAATCACATTACAAACTCATGACTGTGCTCAGTTCACATATTAAATCACGTAAAAATACATTTTCAACAACTTCCTAGTTCCTACCAAAAGTGCTCAAACAGTATATACAGTATAGCAGCAGTTATAACATGAAGCAGAGACAGTATATAAATAGATTACATTGTAATGCAATTCTTAAATAATAATTAATAATGTGATGAGCAGATAAAGGAGGAGAGACTCAGTGGAGGAGGAATATATTAGTTCACCTGTATTCTGTAGGCTGCTCTAAAAGCGAGACTACATTTCCTGACTGTGCTTGACGTCACCTGTCCGCGACAGTGAGCACGTGACGTTTTGTTTTGGTTCCTCTTCTTCGCTCAGACGCAGGACGACGCAGAATGGACCGCATCCGCGTCCTTTCTGTGAACGTTTTCCTTTTCTTCTGTGCCTGCTCGGCTTCACCGCCGAATTTCCTGCTCCTTTTCGCAGATGATTTGGGTTTCGGGGACTTGGGGTGTTATGGACACCCCAGCTCGCTCACTCCAAACCTGGACCGCCTGGCAGCGGGAGGACTCCGCTTTACAGATTTCTACTGCACCAGCCCGGTCTGCAGCCCGTCCAGGTATCTGTGCGTGATTCATGTAGGACTGGTGCTTTAATATCATGTCCTGCGCTAACAAACATGCAGACACATCTTCTAATTTTTAGTTCCCCATTAGGTCCTGCAGTGTCACGCTTTAACTCTCTCTCACTTCAAAAATACGGAAGCGAAAGTTAAAAAAGCCTTCAGAAAGTACAGCAGCATTCTGCAGTGCGCGTAACTTGTTTCTGATGCGCGTGCTTCTATCATGCATCTTCTCAGGTCTCTGATGAAGCATATGCTTCCCTGCCTGTATTTATACTTCAGTAATGTTTGAGGATGTGAAATATATCGGACAAACTGTGAGCCTCATTAAGAACAAAATACAACAGGAGATGAAGATAAAGTGGTTAATGGAAATCCACTGCTAATTAGCAGACACATTATGAATGGAGTTTAGTTCATTGTATGAGTTGGGTTGCATTTGGGGATACATTTCAGATTCAAGACCAGTTAACTGGGGACAGCTGGTGCAACTGGGGACAAAAGCTGTGTCTTTGATTGGAAAACAGATGGGTGTGACCAGCTTTAGTTCTGTACATTCCGGGTTAGGGAAGCAGTGGTTATGGCTACGGTTAGGGGACATCTCTAAGAATTGGAGTTAGAAGTGAAGTCACATGACTAATTAGTTGTTCTTCACTGTAAGTGCTTGTGTCATAAGTTACACATAAACACCTCAGCGTGGTGAACAATCAGGAAATATAACAACACTTCATCAACCACAGCTTTGCATTGTTCAACAGATTTTGAACACAGTGAATGAAGATGGGATCACAAGTCTTATTATGAACAGCACAGTGGGATGCAGCGTGTAGTTACACATTGACGGTTTTAAGCAGTAACTTCACTATAATTGCATGTTATAAAGTGCTCCACTTTTCTAAGCTCATATAGAAAATAGATGGCAATGGAGATTCATTCATTTTCTCTACATATTCTGCACTGTTTTCATTCTTCATCCACACACTTGACATATTAGCAACAGCTGGTTAGCGATGAGTAATTAGTGGTTTAGAACCTGCACAACTTGAAAACCCAGCCTTCTAGTCAACACATGAAATAATAGCCTTGTTTCATTTTGATGGCTTTCCAGGGCGTCGTTGTTGACGGGACGGTATCAGACCCGTTCAGGTGTCTACCCAGGAGTGTTGTACCCAGGCTCTATTGGTGGTCTTCCTCTGAATGAGACCACCATTGCTGAAATGCTGAAGCCTCTGGGCTACGCTACTGCTGCCATGGGGAAGTGGCACTTAGGAGTTGGTGCCAATGGGATGTTTCTTCCAACCAAGCAGGGCTTTGACCAGTACCTGGGGATCCCTTACTCCCATGACATGGTCAGTGAGACTGAATTGTCCTCCAATCTCAGTTTCGGAAGTGAAGTTTGGAAATGTAATCCTTGTTGTTAGTTGTTAAAAGTAGCATCTTTTCTGCAGCATCTCTTTAAATGTTTGATCTGTCTCCCTCTCTCTCCCAGGGCCCCTGTCAGAACCTGACCTGTTTCCCACCAGATGTGAAGTGTTTTGGATTTTGTGATGTCGGCACAGTAACTGTCCCACTAATGCACAATGAGGTCATCAAGCAGCAACCGGTCAACTTCCTCGATCTGGAGAGGGCTTACAGTGACTTTGCAACCAATTTCATTATCACATCGGCCAACAAAAGACAGCCTTTCTTCCTCTACTATCCTTCCCACGTAAGCAAGAGGAACAGTCTGTCATCGAGAACAAAATAAGAATCAGAGCAGAATCAGGAACTCTCCTCTGCTCAGTTAAACTTTTAAATATATGTTTTCACAATTTGTAGTACGTTTTCACGTCTAAGTGAGTTTTTCAAAGCAATGTTTTCAACCCCATGTGGATTGATTATGATAATTTATTGCTGTGAGACACCTTCCTCTACTTCCTTCTACAGCACACCCACTACCCCCAGTATGCAGGCCCAGGGGCAGCCGGGCGGTCTTTAAGGGGCCCATTTGGAGATGCTCTGTTGGAGTTGGACAACACAATAGGAACCCTGCTTACAACCCTGGAGAAGACGGGAGTGATCAATAACACACTGATCTTCTTCACCGCAGATAACGGGTTGGTTTTTGCCCCTGATTTGTTGTTACATGCATTTTGTCCAATTTTCATTTCCTACCATAATAGCTGTGGTACAGTAATGTGTTTTTCCTCTGTGCATAGGCCAAGTTACATTATATCTTTGCCCTCTTTTTTATTTGATTTTATTGCCATCTTACGATGTTGCAGTTATTGTCTTATCATATGGTGTGTTATTCCTGTAGGCCCGAGCTGATGCGTATGTCCCGTGGAGGTAACGCTGGCCCTCTGAAATGTGGAAAAGGCACCACATATGAGGGGGGCATGAGAGAGCCGGCCATCGCCTTCTGGCCAGGGACAATCAGGCCAGGTCAGGACACCGAAGTCATCTGCACAAGAAGTTTAGCCTGGGAGATGCTTCCAAAGACAGAAAACATATTTCTGTCACGTTAAATCAAAGTTTTCTTCACAGACTACATCTGTTTTCACTTTCAAAGACCGCACTGATGGTTTTGGATATTTTACTCTGATTTCATACATTCCAGTCATCTAATGTATGAAAATAAACACCACGATGAACTAAATCCAAACCAGTTTGCACATGACCTTTGAGTGACTGCTGCTCTTTTTCCTGCATGCATCTCATTAGGCGTGACTCATGAGATCGCCAGCACTTTAGATGTCCTCCCAACCATCGCAAGTCTGGCAGGAGCTAAACTACCCCAGGTGATGCTGGATGGGGTCGATATGACAGAAATCCTTGTCAAACAAGGAAAGGTAGTGGCATCGTGCTTCACACTCTGTAGAGATTAAATATTATGAAAACCAAGCTGATGGATTTCATTGATTTTGTTGTTAATCCTTTTTTTTGGCAGAGTAAAAGGGAGGTGATGATGTTCTACCCCGTAAATCCCAGTGAGAAGTATGGCCTGTTCGCTCTCAGGTTAGGGAAGTACAAGGCTCACTTCTACACACAAGGTACAGTAGGCTGCATATGCACAATTTGTTGAAATCAAGCTTAAGCACACAGTCAGAAGTGACATGTTTTTTTTCCATGTGCATCAGGTGCCTCCCACAGCGCGACTACCCCAGACCAAGACTGTCCACCATACGCAGTCCTCAAGGCTCACGACCCCCCTCTTATTTTTGACCTGGAGGCTGACCCCTCGGAGCACTACCCTCTCTCCCTCAAGGACAGACCCGACCTCCAAGACCTGCTGGAGAGGATCAAGAAAGTCAAGCAGCAGTTTGAAGCCTCTATGGTGTTTGGAGAGAGCCAGATGTCAAAAGGGACAGACCCAAACCTGGCGCCTTGCTGCAATCCTCAATGCAGCCCCAAACCCAGCTGCTGCCACTGTTGATGGGACGATGACGATGTGGGGAATGCTGGAGGGACTGCACTGATTTTACCTCAAGCACAAGATGTGATGCTGATTTTGTAATTATGTGATGATGCATCGCTACTTGCTTGTGGACAGCTCCACTTTATTTGCTATTCATACTGAAAGGTAATGTAAACAATCCGTTTCTTCAATGGGGAGATGATTTTCTTAATGTCAACACTGACTACATTTTAACTTATGTATGACTACGTACTGTATACTTCCTGACTTGTTCTATTTGAATATATGTTTTATAGTAGGACTTTTTATGTAATTTCCACCTCAATATGCCTAAAAATCATAACATTTTGGAATAGATTAATGGATCTTAAGTGAAAATGCTTTGTACAGATGTTAAAAAATAGATCCAAACAATAAAGACGACAATAAAGATTTTGGACATCAAGCATATATTTTATTCATAAGACCAAACCCATGACAAGGCAGAGTGATTTTTTTGTCATTTTTTTTTGTTTTTCCCTGGAATTTTACAAGTCCTTGTTTTTAAAGATACAAGATAGGATATGTTTGTTCTGTCACATACTGTTTTGCTCTAGGTATACAGTGAAGAATCTTGTTAATGTAATAAAGTCAAAAGTTTGGTTTAACTGTTAATGTATGTCTCAGCGGCTATATGGGACTAGATCATCCTCAGAGGTCGTTTTTGTGTAGCTGTGTGGAAAGAAGGGTTTTAACTAGGCTGTACCAAGATAGAAAAACAGAATCAGAAGCAAATAGTTACAGATCAGTGATGGGTCACACTGTTGGAGCTCAAAGGCGATTACTATAATCGGCAAGACGCAATAATAGTTTTCCAGTGGTGGCTGACTCAGTCACTATTCAGCTCTAACAGCAGATTGGTCAGTAGTCTGGTGAGTGTCACACACTAATGATGTCACATCTTACAAATGTGCCCTAAATGTGCTGCTGAAGCCTGTCTGTAGAGAGTTATGGAGTTGGCAGGAACCCAAATGCCACCTGTGTGACAGATACTGAGTTAACATCTTGTGTGGAAACATAGGACACGGAAATAAAATTATTGCAGATCACAGATATTTAAGTGTTTTTCTTTTCTTTCAGGGCTTTTATGTCTGGTTGTGATCTCTTTTTTTAATGTCTTTTTAATTAATGTACATATTCATTTCATTTCATAACATACTCAACATAAAGGACACAGCACTATCTTAGATTCGCTATTGTATATACATGATCTAACTGACAGCGATACATATGTAGATGACACCCTACCCTACGTCTCTCCTGCCACAGTGGCTTTCAGCGAACACTGAAATCCTGCAGATCTGAGGTGTTTGCTCAGGTGGAGTGTGACTGAAAGCAGCAGAACAAGATGCTAAACAGTGTCTGAAAGAACAATGGGGATGCCTGAAACTTCAGATGGCTGTAGTGACCACACCACTTTTTAAATAACCCCCTCCCCTATAGAAGGTGCTAGACTGTAAGCTATGGTATGCTACAACAACCCCAGAGTAGGTTATTGTATGTCTGATTGATGCTTTGACCAGACCAAAAGCATAAATACTAGTGGGAACATGAGGCCATCCTTTTTTATCTGTCATACTAAAAAAAAAAAAACTAAACCAAGATCAAAGTAACCATTTACATAACTATAAAACCTCCCTTTTATGCTTTATTATATGTTTGATTACATTGTGATACCAGGACCAAGTATTAGCAGGAGTGAACACTGCAATACAGCATTACTGACACATGGCTACCGGTCAGACTAGTCATTCCTTTCCCTCATTAAAAACTGCCAAGTCAAAGGAAAACGAAGACTAGGACATCACTAAAAACCAGAGTTAAACAGTCAGAGGTGTGAGAATATGGCTTTTCAGAGGGCCTTTGCTTTCTTTGACCTGAAAGTCACATCAATCATAGCAAAGCATACCATGATCTATGATTAGCAGTTTTAACAGTTGGATGGTTTCCTATGAAAGCTCCCCATGGTGAAGGTCAGCAAGCAGTGCAACTTTGAGGACTGGACAAAAGTAAAATGGTTCTGTCGTTTCATCCAAATGTGCTGACAGCTGCTGCACCTAATCCAAGCTGAACAAAAGACCTGCGGGGCTAATGACATTCATATTCCAGTCCAAGTCATGACAACTCGAAAATCTCTTACACCTGCAGTCGCTCCTGTCTGAGTGAGTCCATAACACCCACAACAAAACAAAATCCCCTCCATCAGTCTCAGCTGTGAGTGTTTCTTAATTAGTCTGGATGAGGCGCCTGTATGTCTACTTTCTATACATTTATTTACAACACACACTACGTCTTGTTGGCAACACAGGGGTAAGCTCGGACCAAGGACAGTTCACTGTACTCTCTCTACTTTGCTCCAATGTCACTATCTGTAGAAATCAAATTAGCAGTTTGTCAATATTGAACAAATACATATTTACAGTTAATTAAATGCCAACCTTGTGATTCTACACCATTCCCTTGCTGATTGTTGAGCTGCTTGCCATTCACTTGGACATGTGTATTTCTTGGTGTGTCCGTGTGCAGTAACCCTACTAGCCATGCATTGAAAAGTGAAACAGCAGTAGTAGGTATGTTGTTTTCATTTCAAAAGAGGAACCTTTAAATAAACAGGTGCTCAGCGTCTTAGTTTTATATCATAGAAAAAGATAAAGAAACAGGCAATCAATCCATCGAGATGATGGAAATAAACAAAGAGAGAGAGAGAGATGAATGAAATCAGTCAAATGCCTAGCATACTGTAGAAATGAAAATCCCAATTTTAGAGGGACAAAGAAGAGTATTTTACAATGGAGAGGAGACCCCACTGACAGCGCCCTCTGGTGGCTAACTCGATGAACGCACACTAGCGGTGGAGAAAGAAGGTGGTCGTCATGGCAACACTTCTTACTCCAGGTAGATGTCCTCAGTGGGGCAGGCGTACTCCAGATGTTCCTGGTAGTACTCCTGGAAGGCTCGTCTGCAGCAAAGACAGACAGATGAGAGCATGAGTAATGATCAACCTGCCAGCTATTAGGAGACAGCCTTCCATAGTAATCCCTCTTGTAGTAACTGATTTAACACAGTCACGCTCTGGCTGCTAACAAAGAAATGGCTGGCTGGTGCAAACACAAAGAATGCTTAATTGGAATAGTTCTAGTGCAAATACAGAAGCGCTCTCCGTGAACCAAAGGAGGGTAATTGTTTTTCACAAGTGATGCCCTTGTTGGTGGGTCTGTTCCACAGACAGAGCAGGATGAGAAGCGGATAGATGAAACACTTCTGCTCATCCCATGCTCTGCTGCCTGCCGGCCCTGTCCAGAGACACTGAACTATCTTTAATTATTCAAACCCAATACAGCTGAATCAGACATGCCCAAGCCTGCAATCATTATTTAACCATACACACATGCACACACGAAAAAGGCTATGGTGCAAAATAAACCTGCCTCATGGTAGTACAGATGCACTTCAATCCAAGATTTAGCAAACCATCAAAGAGCACTTTATAGAGTTAGAGTTAGAATAATTTTACAGTTTAAGTAGACTAAATATGGCCAATCGGGACTAATAGTTTAACAAACTAGAGAGTAAACTAATATAATGATGTAATTTGGACTCACCCAACACACTCTGCTACAGGTCGCATGGACTCCTGGGATACAAACACGTGGCAAGCAAATCTGTTCAGCATCGGGTGCTTAGTGATGAAGCCAAAGTAGCTGCAGAGAGAGGACATGGTGAAATCAGTCAGATGTTGCACTGTACACCAGCAACATGAGGGGAGAAAACCAGCAAGTTTGTTTACCAGTTGTTCCTCGGATGGCATCCACAGAACGAGATGTTCTTCATCTGGAAGAAGTGACTACATCTGTCGTACTGGAGATGGAGAGAGACACGGAGATTACTTAAATCATCAATCAGCATGAATACAGTATTATTCTGAATTAAGGGGATGTCTGATTTTGAATGATGACGGTAATGTATTGATTCTGTCCATACCTCGTCGAGGGTGTCATATTCATCCTCCAGGCTCATGATCAGTTTCACTCCTTGCAAGCTAATCTCCAACTCGCACAGGGAAGGAGGTCGCACATGTACCGTCCGTTTCCTCGATATCGCAATCTAACACACAGAAAATACTGTCATGCTGAAACAGACATGCTTTAATGGTGCATGCGCTACAGCATACACGTGACTGTGCATGTGTTTTGCTTTTTTCCACTTAGCTCACCTTCTGCATGGCGGCGCAGAGAATGCCGTTGCCTTGGTGATAAGGCACCTCAACAGACCCCAAAAACTGAACGCTGAACGTCTCGATCCACGCTGGATTCCTTTTCATGCCTGCAGGGTGTCATGTGGACGCACACATACAAAACTGTGACTCTTCAGACATTCACAATGAGACCCAAGAGAAGACGGAATTGGAATATGTCTAAACTCACCCAACAACTCCTTAGACTGGCCTATGACCTCATGGGCATAGAAAGCAGGGAAGATGCCCCTCTCCCCTGTCCGCATGTTGTAGCCTCGGTACCAGTAGTCGTCCTCTTCCTCCTCCACATATAAAGGATCATCAACATCCAGCTCCAGCTCATCTGCATGTCTGGGAATGAACCTGCAGAGAGCAGCAGAGAGGGGGAGGAGAAAAAACAGAAAACCATCACTGTTAAATGTTGAGTCCTGACATGGGATCTGTGCATCTGTGCATCCTACAGAATGGAGTTCAGCTGATCAGGAAGCATCTTCTTGAGTGTCAGGTGACAGAGGGAGAGGAGCGATGAAACAGCACACACACAAATATGGTGCGTGGAGGGAGAGCTCTAAATGAAAGGACAGACTTATTTGAAGAGGACTGTAGTAAAGAAAATTATATATGCACAACATGTATGTGTATGCAAGGGAGGTACATGTAGCGCTCTCTCTTGCTCTTTCACACACACACACACACACACACACACAGACACACACACACACACAGACACACACACACAGGCACAGACACAGGTGGTGGCTGATGTGAATATTAATGGTCACCCTGCAGCTCTTGAAACCAGCTGTAGCTTGGACATCTGCCCTCCTCCCTAACATAATTAGTGATTCACTATTGCTACACGACCCTGAGCACACTGAAAGCCATGAAACCTCGAGGAAATATTGTTTAGTTGATCTACACAAGGACTTTTTCACCCAGACACAAAATGGTTGTTTGAAAATTGGATTTGATTTAGATTACATTACATTTGATTCCACCATACTGAGGCTTCAATTGAAGGAAAAAAATGTAATCTTTTATTATTACAGTAGGTTGTCTTACCTGTAGACTGCCCTGTGTGTCTGGTCCCTCTCCTCTCCGTTGATGGTACAGGAGAAAAGTCCAAAGGATTCTGTGCCTAAGTGGCAAACAGACACCACTTAGACTGTTTTAAAACCCTGAAAACCATTTGCCAATAAAACTGAAAGCTAAATGTCCATAATAAAATAAACAGATATTTTTTTCTGTAACATATTTGTTTGGGGAACATTTCTCATGTAAACTTCATGTGGCGAAGTCTAAATGGAAGCTAATTGGATTTGTCAAAAAAGAAATGACAATGAAAGCCCTCTAATGAGCCTCTCATTATGCAAATCACCCTTCATAAGGGATATGAATCTTGAAGCGAGAGCACTGATTGATGATGGATGTTCTGGGAAGCAGAGCCCTCCCATAGGTCTTGTGTGGGCACCCTGCCAAATTTAGATCACATGTTAATGTATCATGCTGACAGTGATTAGTTAAACCTTAATGGGGACCCTGTGTGGCCAGTTTTAGCAATAATGCTGCAGGGCTATAACCTGTATTGGCTTCAGTTAAAGGAATAGTTTGACATTTAGGGAAATATGCTTATTCACTTTGTGGCAGAGTTACAAGATCAATATCACTTTCATGTGTATACGCTAAATAAGAAAGCTAAGCTAACTCCTGATTATAGTTTTGTATTTAATTGACAGATTTAAGAGATTTCTTGTCTAACTCTGCGGAAGAAAATTAATATTTAGCAAATAATAATTTTCCAGAAGGATGCAGTGTTTGAATAGCATTGTGTGTGACTTACTGGAGGACCGGGAGGTGCTGTTGACAAAAACATTGAGGAACTTCTTGGAGAATGGGAGGTCAGCCTCAGGGGAGGAGTCCTCAGAAGAACTGAGAAGTTCTGGCCTCACCTCCTCCTCATCATGACCGTAGTCCACCTCTGCCGTTCCCAACGGCTCCTCATCACATAGCGTGGAGAGCTCACTGTCATCACTCAGAACGGAGGTGCACCTAAGAGTTCAGTTTCAAAACTCAGTTTAGGGTTATACAGCCATGAGAACGGCCACTTACAGAAAGTAGTGCTACATTTAACAACACTGAAAAAGTTAAGTTAAGTTAAACACAGATACATCATTTTATTCTAAGCTGTCACACATATTGGTGTCAGAGCATACCTTCTGAGGCTAACAAGTTCCAGTGTGGTGTTTTCATCCACCACTAGCGTGTACTTCATGGAGTCATAGGCCAGTCCATCATCTTCATTCGGCTGCCTGAGAGCCAGATCTTTCTCACACAGTGGGAGGTCATGGTCAGATAAAGGATGGTTTTGAACACTACAATCAATGGGCGGTGAACTGTCGAGCTCTAAATCACTACCCCTGTAGGAGTGTTTCCGCAAGTCACCCAAGAATGGGTAAGAGTCCCCGTCGTCCTCCTCTTCTTCGTCATTATCTGTGGAGTAGGTGAGGCTGAAGCAGCGGTTTGTCTGGGCCGTGGGTATGTCCAGTGTCAGGCTGTGTTTAACCTCGGTGATGCGCTCAAGAGAGGCAGAGGAGCGGCTCGTTGGCCTGGGATCAGTCTCTCGTCCTTCATCCTTGTCGCTGACCACACTCTCACTAAGGCTTGGTGAGTCCAGATCCTTCCTCCCCTCTAGCATCATCAAGTCATTATTGGGCTCTTCGTCTTCCTCTTGTCTCCTAGCATTCTTAGATGCTTTGTCTGTGAAGTTCTTCTCAGAGTCTTTAGTCATATACAAAGAGTTGAAATCTGTGGTTCCCCTCCCGTTGTTTGCACAGCGCTCCAAAGTTAGAGGGGCTATGGTGTCACTGGTAGGGTTGCTCATATAGAGACAGGAATTGATCACTGCTCCTCCATTTGAAGACTCCACACTCTTCCTCCTGTCTCCTGGCTCCATCCTATCCTTCCTGTACCCTTCACCTTCCTTCTCCTCCTCCTCTGATCCCTCCATCCCTGCTTTCTTCTCTTGGTCCTCGTCATTGAAACCATCTCCATCTCCGATGTCTGAGGATGGTGAGATGGTGTCCGACACAGACACCTTCCTCTTGAAGCACTCCTCGGGACAACTGATTGGGTACGAGCCCTCTGAGATCATCCTGTTGACCAGGTTGCTAAGCAGCCAGGGAGAGTCTGAGTTCTCGCTCAGGTCATCTTCACTTTCTGATTCAGAGTCCCCCTCACTGGTTCCATCATATTCGTCTGCACTGGGCATTAGCCTGGGTCCCACTGGCAGGTAGAAGGAGCGTTTGAAGCACTCTAGACTGTGGTCTGGTTCTATCTGCAGCACCATCTGTCTGGACAGGCTGTCTTCGCAGCGTTGGGCTGGAGGCAGAGTCTCATCTGGGTCAGCTTGGTGTTCACAGGACAGCTCATCGTCCACATTCTGCAGCCCCATCAGAGCTTGACCATCATCATAGGCCTCAGGCGGTAAGATGGGTGAGTCAACAGGGGATGGTGTAGCAATAGTGGGTGAGGGTAGGGGGGAAGGAGAGGGTAGAGGGGACCCTTCTTTGATTGGGTCAGGCTGGCCCAGAAGTAGAGATGCCTTCAGTCCCACGATGCCACTGTCTTGCTCTAACTCTGTATCTGGGTCCAGCTCCTGGTCTGATGTAGGCGAGCTGGCCTCCTCAATGGAGTTGGTGAGGTGAGACGAGCGTCCACTGCTACTGTCATCACTGGTCAGGTCCAGCTCTGTCTCTGAGATAGAGGAGATCATGTTGGAGACCACAGGACCTCCACAGGCAAACGCTGCCTCCAGCTCCCCTTCAATGTCAGAGTCAGAGCCTGGAGAGCTGAGGTCCTTGTCCTGGTCTGAAGTCAAGTATCCCTGCTGATTCATATCCGCTATCCCTGGGTCTGAGGATGGAGAGGTGGAGTCGTTGGCTCCTGCCTCCATGGCAGAAGCTGGAGTATTTGAACTGTTGGACTGGTCAAGAGCATCCGAGCGGCTGGAGGACACATAACTGGAGAAGGAGGCGGGCTCAGAGGGTTCAATGCAGGGGAATTCCACGTACGATGACTCCTTACACACCATATCGTAGGTCTCCTTACACATGAACTCCACTTCAAAGTCCTTATCCAAATCCTCATCAGACAAGGGTGTATCGGCACCGTCGTTGACTCCCATGGGTGCAGTGGATGACAAGCAGCGGCTGGTTCCATCTGGGTCTAGGTCGTTCTCCGGCTCCATACCTGACTCGCTGGTGATTGTGTAGGTGTCGGTAGCACACCGGTTTGAGTGTTTGTGGTTGTGGCCGCTGTTGAGGTCATGGTCCACCTCTGTGTCTGAACACTGAGAGTGCTCGTCTACAGAAGGTACCCTTGCTGTCTGGATTGAAGGGTCTGCTTTTGGCTCGGTGACACTGCCAGAGCAAGGGTGGGACTTGTGTTGACCAAATGATCCTGTGAAGATAAAAAGGTGTGGAGAAACAAGAAAGACCATGAGAGAATGAAAATGCAGGATGATGAGGATGATGCAGAGAATGGAAAAAGAGAAAGGAGACAGGTCAAAGGAGTTTTGGAGACACAAGCGACTTGGACAATTAATGAGAGAGGATAAAGAGCACAAAGAATAATGAAGGAAGAGATATCGAAGGTGTATCTATTTTTCTCAAGTTAGAAAAAAAAAATCATGTGGGATGAGTGAGTTCAGCCAAGGCTTCTTCATTATAAAAACACTCATTTGATTTTCTAAAGTAGACGAGTGCAACTTGGTTTGTAAGAATCAAGCTGGCAGTGTTTTGCTGAACATACACTGAAAAAGTCAAATTCACATCACATCACTTCATTTCACATCACGGCACTACAAAACACTGATGTTCATGGAATGAGCTGTAATCTCGCTGGGTTGGCCTTTTTGTTACCGTATTCGGGCCTCTCCCGCCTGTTGCCCTCCATGTCGCAAAGGAGGGGCCTGTGAGGTGACTGGGGGTTCCCGCCCTCCCCTGCCTGATTTGGTGGAGTACCTTTGCTCTGAGACCCGGGTGCCTGGGAAACTGGAGAGGTTGGGCACTGGCCTGTCACATGGCTACCATCCTCCAGACATGAGTGGGTTGGAGACAGCCGGCCTGGAGGTAGAGTAGATATTTATTTCCTAACTGTGTGTAATGTCTGCAGTTTGTACGTGATGATTTCTAATAGCTGAGCTTCATTCAAACAAGGCAACAATTAATCTGCCCATCTGGGACCATAATTTCATAAATGAAAAGCCTTGAAAATGTTCTATATTGATTACTATTGCACCTTATTATTTCTTTATATTTTTCACGTTTAAAGCTAATTGCCTTAATGATTAATTTCCAAGATACACAGCTTAAGTTATATTATGTTGTTTTTAGGGATAGTCATTATATTATATTATATTATATTATATTATATTATATTATATTATATTATATTATATTATATTATATTATAGCACATCATCAGGATAGCTGGGATGCAAGCTGTTATTCTATTGCAGTGTAGCTTTTAAACTTAAGTGTTTCAAATTTCTTCTAATGCCTAAATATTGGATGAGATTTAATTTCACAAGATAATCAGTATTAAAAGGCTTGGTTAGGGGAGAAAGACTATCAGGACAACCCAAGCTTATACAACGTTGTACAGATAAATTAATTTGTGTTGGCTAAGATACCGCATGTACAATCTAATGCACATAGTGATGAAAAAACAAACGCTGTAGTGCCATAATTACTGCAACAAGCAAATTAAGTTAACAAAATCTCATCTGTTAACATAAGCACCACTTTCGTGAGGTGTGGTACACAGACAAATGAATGTGGTACACAGAAAAATGAATTCAATGAAAACATATTCATAGTCCATACCCAAATTTATTGCCTATAATTAATTGTGTACTTACCCTGTGAGGCTGGGTTGCGTAACGAGTCCTGCCAGCTTCCTTTCTTTGGAGACAGACTACTGTTGTTATTCAGTGAATCCTAATGGGAAGATAGAGAGAAAGACAATCAACACATTTGTACAGTATTATTACTAAGACTAAAAACGCTATATAATCTGTGTTCAGTGTGTGTTTGGGAACAGAGCTTCAGGCTGCTTACCTGCGACACAGCAGTGGTGAGGTTCAGTGTGGTGGGTCTGCTCTTCAGAGTGCCAAGAGTAGGGGAGGGAGGAGGGGAGGCAGAGGGGGACGGTGGTGCATCTGGGTCAACCTCTTCATCCTCGTCCTCTTCCTCCTCATCATCCTCATCTTCGTCGTCAATCATCTCGAACTCTTGGAAGTCATCCTGGAAGGAGCAGACTGGGTGGTGCATGTCATTCTTCTCCAGAATGAGGGAGTCCTATGGCCAGAAGAGAGAGGGAGAGAGAGGGCTGTAATGGGGTACAGATGGTAAAATAAAGGATCAGCATGCTTCTGATGATAGCCACGCTAATTAAAACATCTTCTGTTCTGACAGCAGAGGGGACACCGTGCAGAGAGCAGACACAAAAGAAAATGCTGCTACCTGCTATCCACCGTATACGACTTCCTTTTCCGTTTAAAAGCTTTGCCCAGAACAGGCCTGTCTGTCTGTGAGATGAATAGAACGAGGAGAGCACAGATGGACAGCATGCAACACAATGTTCTTTGATTACACAGAGGGCATTTGTAAAACACAGACAAACACATCTTGTGTGTGTGTGTGTGTGTGTGTGTGTGTGTGTGTGTGTGAATACGTTCATGTTTCTGAATATATAAGACAGATAATGTAAGTGCAGCCTTCAGCATCAGGCAGTATTAGTCTTGAGGATGGACTGTTCAGGAGAGAAAGGAGGGAAGCATAGTGTATGTGTGTGTGTGTGTGTGTGTGTGTGTGTGTGTGGGTGCGTGTGTGTGTGAGTGTGTGTGTGTGTGTGTGTGTGTGTGTGTGTGAAAGACAAAGATGAAAGAAAAACATAGGAGGGGCAATGAAATAAGACTGGATCAATCAGACATCTCTCGGGTTTCAGCTGGTTTACCGGCAGCAAATGATTTTGAGGTTTAATAGACCACACCTCCGTGAGCGTGTATGTGTTGTCTTTGTGTTTGCCAGATACAACCTGCACTGATGGAGCGAGGTCCATGAAGTAGCTGATTGACACATGCCTCACACTGTCCGTGTAGTGGATCTAACTCTCCATTGTGCTGTGCACAAAGAAAAGGCACACTTCCCAGGAATGTTTCTGAGCAATTTATCTGCCACCCAGCAGCAACTGCAACGGCAATTACGGAGAAACAGGACATTCACAGTTCCTCTCCTACACACATGCAGCGTCTGCAATTGTGGAGAGACAAAACGCTCACAGGGTTTCTCTCATGTACATGCCCTCAGTGCCTTCTGGCAGAAATTCCCAAAAACAAAGAGCAAGCAAACCGAGTGGAAGCGCAGCAAGCACTGTTTGTTAAGTAAAATGCTTGTGATACTTCCAGCAATAATCTAATAACACATCCCTTTTCCGAAAGCTGGCCTAACCTTTGTATGAAACCTGATCATGCAATCTTAAAAAGAGTTGTTTATGAAAGAACATTATAACTACACCCATTGTGAGGGAGATCTTTAACAGACAAACTGTGACATCACACTAACATCATCTCTCCCTAATGAGCCTAAAAGCTTTGAGTGAAAAATGTTGCTCATGCTACTATCATTAAAAGCTGCTACATCGTAATTTTCCTGGACAGAGTGCATAACCACTACCACAAACACTTTATGTTGTTCTGATCTTCTCTTGCCTGCTTTGAATTTGACAATGCAGACCCAAGGATGGATTTTTTTTCTGGTTTGCAGTTTGAACAGCGCAGCAGTTTTTCTGGCCTCTCGGTGCAGTCTTTTTATGGGAGGAATCAAACCTCACCCTCTTGCCCATCCACTGCACACTTCTGCTGACGCCTGGTGCATCCATTTTCTGCCACAGCAACAGAAATCAACACTCAATCTATTACCCAGAGAGTACACATGAATATGCATAGTTATTTCTCATCAACATATTTATTTTGTCAGGGATTCAGCTGTTAAAATGTATTTAAATGTTTTGGTGTGTGGTGAGAAACGATCAATCACTATATGTGTTCCTGCTTCATGATCTGCTGTCAAAACTCACAGAGCTGTTTCCTCACACTGACCCATTATAATCCATCACTGAGGATATGTGACCTATAACTCCATGACAGTGAAAATGCCCCATCTGCCTGGAAGAATAATCTGCACTGTCAGGATGCATCCTTTTAGCGAGGCCACCTGACAGACAGTCAGGCAGGCTTAAAGAAAGAGAGACAACTATAAATAACAGTTGTGTGTTGGTGAGAATCGATTCCCGTGGTCTCCAGTTCTCAAGGACATCCCATTCAGCCCCGTGACTGTCCCTCCTCTGTCACCCAGCATGCTCTCCTGTTTACAGGGGGATGCGTTGTGAATGATTAGCTTAGCCCTCACACACACAAAAACACTGGAGAGCATAACTGCAGTCAATGGACAATAAATGAGTTAAAATGATATTCCTTGCATCACAAATGCATATAAGATGTACTAGTTTACAGTCATAAACACACTTTACGTGTTCTTTTAAAGAGCTCTGCTTGCAACTAACATTTATGCTCTTCAACAGCAGCACAATAGTGTCTCTGGACTCTCATCAGGTGGCAAAGAGATACCAAAAAAATGAAAGCAGAGCAGTTTTTTGGTCTCTAATTAGAAGACCACAGGCTTGTTCAGCATGGCTAACTGACTGACCGCTGCTGCACGTCAGAACACAGCGAGATGGCAGCTCCACAGTACAGCACTGCCCTTGGCAGTGGAGAGAGAAAAGGCTTCGTGTTGAACTGCGGGGCCATCTTGCTTACTGAGCTGACCAGGTGACAGAGGAAAGTGCTAGACAGGTGAGAGAAACTGAGGACATGATCCTCAAATAAATGCCGACACTGTGGCTTCGCAGATGAAATGGACGCCTGGGACTCTCAGAGAAGAGAGGTGGAGGCTGGGAATAAAAAGGTCTTAAGATCTCACAGACAGCATGTCAGCAGAAACCAGGAAGGGCCTTGTTGGAGGTCCCTGCAGGGACTAGTACACAGCTGTTGATAGACCATGAATGCAGTGTTGCCAAATTAATGCAGATGTGTGGGAGTGATCTGTCCCTCTGTGGCATGGCTGAGATGATGTTGCAGTGAGTTGTTCGACTAAGTGTTTATTTTGAAGTGGCTCTTTTTCAGGGCGCAAACTCTTGGTTAAATGTTTACTGATGCATTGCTGGGCTCCATGTACACCTGTAGATCACCCAGGCAACACTGTTAAAACAATAGAAAAGGGACATATATGTTTTTTGCATGCAGCTCACATCATGATCAATAAATCAAGTTGTGCCTACATAAACATTTATTTTGTCTGTGCAATGATAGTATAAATTGTGTCAGTGTGTGGGTGCATGTGCCCACATAAAACCCACTTACCAAATATAGCTCGTAATCTGGGTGAATTTTAAGCGGGAATGTACGACAGATGCCGATTAGCCTACCATTAATGGAGACCACCTAGTGAGTGATGGCCTCCATCTATCAGTGTATCTCTAAATTTCCACATTTTAAAGTCAGGGTAGCAACACAGCTGAGACATAGACACCATTGCACTGTTACATCCTGAATTATGCATGTGCTCATGGTGTTCAATCAGGGCTCTGGAGAGACAGTGATGGATGTAAGAGAGACAGGAAGTGAAGAATCAGGGACGAGACGGGGCAGAAAGCAGCAGGGTGTACGTGTGTGTGCGTGTGCGTGTACGTGTACGTGTGTGTGCGTATGTGTGCGTGAGACTCAGAAGAAAGATTCAGAGACAAAAAAAGGGAGGGGCTCACTCTGTTGTGCTCCACTTGTAATGTTGATATACTGGGTTAAATAAAAAAAAAAAATTAAAGGTCAAGGAAAAAAAACAAATCACACAGTTGAAAACACACTGTCAAACCTAACCCCCAGTGACACCCACAGATAGTAGGAAAGGACAGCATGAGCATTTAGCCAGCAATTACCATTTCCTCAGAGATAGAGAGTCAGACAGTGGTAACGAACCTATGCGAACAACGTTTAATTGCCTGTCTTCAGCTCTGGATGACAGAATAAGCTGTTTTAAGGCATCGTGTGTGTCTATTTGTTTTTGTTCGCATGCGTGTGTGTGCTCCTGTCACAAAGGCTAAGTACTGATCTAAAGGGTTGTGCAGATTAAGACCTGAACGCCATAACGAATTGGAATTAATCAGAGCCGGGGATTGGGGCCGGAGGATAATCTCACTGTTTAGATTGGCTGTTCTTCCAAAACATCAAAGACATGCCGCCGAATATGACCGAATCATACTGACAGAAAAACCAAAAGACTCTCTCTTCATCAGCAGAGCGGGGTGCTGGAGGGAGGGACTGCTGATGATGATGATGAGCTGATAGAGTGTCCACCCCCCTCACTCCCCACCTCCTGCGGCCCAACTGATGCAGGAAAAATCCAATACTATGTGAAATACACTGTGCATGAAATTCTCTGTCCTTTCTGTCTCTGTGATTTAAATACACACACAATCGCTCAGAGGGCAACTGGATGTGTGTCCTATCCATCCCATGTCAGCAACATTACTTCCTCTGGGCGATGATGTAACTTAACAAGGGCAGACACTGTCTCTGCCCTGTGCTTTATGGTTCGTGAAGTGAACAGTCGGGGCCTCTGCTGATGTGTGTCTGATGTGTGTTTGTTAGAGGGATGCATGGTTCAGTACTGTATGACCTCTCTGCCATGAGCAAAGAAGCATCCCCTCTCTTCCTCTGGAGCTCTCCTCACATGCTATGCTTTGTTACTGAGGGGCTTTGCTAGCTATCCATAATGTGTTTTGTCGGTGGATTAAAGTGGAGGAAGCAAAATATCAAGCACAGATTTATGTTGAGAGCTTAACCCTCAGAACCAACCATCCCTGAGCTAAATCCCTCTTCCCAGTCACCTCGCCAGAGAAGAGAGAGACAGAGAGAGAGAGAGAGAGGGGGGGGGGGGGGGGGGGGGGGAGTGATGGAAGGAAAGCTTTAAGGGTGAAGGGGAGTGGAGAGGTGGCAGAGAATGAGGCAGGAGGGAATCTGAGCTTTGTCTCCAAGCAACACTCTGCATAGCAGGGCGGGAAGGGAAGACACATGGGAGGGAGGGAGGGAGGGAGGGAGGTTGTCTCTGCATAGCAGCAAACTGCACTGGGTCACCCACCCTCTGCTGCAGCCATGGCTCCACGCCACCAGCATAAAACATTTACATCCCACAGGATGGAGAGAGAGAAACCCAGGAAGGGAGAGAGAATGGATACGAGATAATCGTTCTTAGAAATTGTGTAATTAAGGTCTAAGCTGGTCGGACATGTGGGATGATACAGCTAATGACTCAATTATTTGCATATACTTCACAACACAGTCACTCGAATAGGACGCTTAGTGGAAGTGCCACTTAGAATTTCTATTATATGCAGAGGAGTTCTCTAAATGTCTCCTGTTTGCTCAGATCCGGAATGTATGATGATGATGATGATGATGATTAAAGTACGCTGAGAGCGCTTCACACTGTTAACCAAAGCCATGCATGTTTCTCATCTTCCCTGGTATTATAACATGGATATCTGACGCATATGGTTGTTACTGTCATGCCTGCCATGCTGGTAAGCTGGGTAGCCTGTAGATAAAACCCAGAGCCACAATGGTGCTTACATAAGATGGCCATATGCTAATAAGCAGTTCTCAATATTAAGCAGCTATACAAACCAGGCCATTCTCCATCTTTTTGTCTTTCTGTCAACTTAAATACTTTCACTCATTCTCACTATGGCTTACTTGAAGTTCCATATTTCTCTCTTGTCACTGAGCTTGCCATTTTTCTGCCTGTATTACTTGCAGTCATTAATGAACTACAGTACGAAGCGGCTGCCCAAACCAACTGAAGAGCAGCAACAGGCAGATAAGATGTGGAATTATTCCAAAATTTGGCAGAAAACAGACAAACAAATTATACAGGTATGCAAAACTGAAAGTTTACAACGTAACTCACACTGTAAGTTAATGTTTTCATCTCTTTGAGACAGAAAGAACAAAAGGTGCAAGGGAAGGTCAAATTTAACAGCATAACAGCAAAGGAGGGCCTCACCTTCTCGTACGGATCAGAATCATAGTTGAGTCCAATCCCACAGTCATCTGTGATTTCAGAGAGATCTTCATCATCAAACTCCTCCAGGCTGATGTCGTGGGCTGGCCTGGAAACACACAAGAGACGGTATATTCACTGCATGTTGCGAGGAAGGATGCCTGTTCCATCAGTGACAGCCACAAGGGGACTTTCTTGTCAATTTATACCCACACGCTGAGCCAAAATCTGGGGGAAACCTGCTCTAACTTATGGGCTGTCATGGTTTATCTGAGTCTCTGGACACATTAGGACACACAGACATCCACGTCCTCTATCTTCTCTTCCCTTATAACAATCCACGCTAACAAGGTGGTGCAGAATAACAACAAAACATAAAGAACTGAGTTAAGGTGCCAATATCTTAAACTGAGTTAGTTGAATGCTCATATGGTGACCATATATATGTATGAACTGTGGATACTATAAACAGAGCTGGAAGTGATTTATTGGTAGTTGCACCAGAGTTTCTGAACTTCTATTAACAGCAACAGCAAACTACAGCAGGGAAGTGTATGTGTCTCTGTAATGAGCCGTGGCATTGCGAGGTTTCTTCATTAGGCTCTATCTCATCTTTGCTCCATTAGTTTCAGCGGGCTCTCGGTTCTACAGCAGTTGGCTTGCAATGTGTTGAAGGAAATGCTGCATTGCAGTTTTCCTACCAAGAAAAGGACACTCCACATATTACGTATGGATGCGAGCTTACATCATACAGTCATACAGGGGCCTGTCTACACAATGTCATCGGTCCCGTGGAGCAAATGAGGACATGCTGATGCATCTAAAAGTGAAACAAAGGGGGTCATAAAAGAGTCAGCGTATTAAATGTGTTAATGCACAACAAGGTGCTACTGACAGAAAATACTGGGAAGCAGAAGGCTCATCATGGTGGAGATAAAAAGAAAAACAGTTAGTAAGCTTGTTAAGAATGCAATCAAAATTTTATGAAGCAAAAGTTGCCTGTTACAGTAAGCCTTTGGTCTAGTACTATAGAGTCAAAGCACCCAGAATAAAATCAATTAATGGGCTTAAACAAAGTTTCCATTTTAACTGCATGTCCTCAAGATGTAAGATTTATACAATTGGATCACGTTTATAAACAGCAAGGACTCAAAACATCATAAAAGCTATCAAACTTAAACAATATTAAAAGTTATGATAAGCTGCAAGTCATGAAAGGGTTTGATAAAATTGTGTAGATAAGGTGCTACTTATACCAAAGCTGAGATAACACATTAATTTTCCATTTGTGGAAAACCAAAAGTTGGACACCAACTATTAAGCTTGACCTTGCTGCTGATAGGTGTATCAGATAAAAACAGGAGAAAAGCTGAATCTTGGGGATTCCCGACAGCATGCAGACAATTTTTGTGGAGACAACAAGAGGAAGTGCTGATGACAAAACGCTAGAAATTAATTCATAACCCAAATTAAAAGTCATAGCTCAGTACTCAGCATCAATGCCTTAAAAGACACATTCATCAAATGTTCATACAAATGTTTTATTCAGTGACTCCACCAGATGAATCCATCAGATATACCCAACTGAATAACATCTTACAATAGCATTATTTCATTATGTGTTTAATTAGGAGGTTTTCGCCTGTGTTTGTGGTGTGGCTATCACATTTGGTGTATATTGAATCAATGATAGATGTGAAAATTAAGTACATAGCCTCTAAGGAAAACATCTCTAAGAGTCACCCTGCCTGAAGTGATATGACTATATTTTTGATAACAGTCTGACTGATATGGGTGCAAACTTGTGTATATAAAGCCTGTTCAGATCTAAGCTGAATTGTATCCACCCAGGAGTGCAGTGTGTACAGGAGGGATCATGAAGTGCCTCGTTGCTGTTTTGGTCTGTGTGGCGCTCGCAGAGGGAATCGTCAGGTAAGAAAACGATCTGCTCGCAGCTCGTTTTATCTGAGAGCAAAATCGTACACTTTCAAAGCCAGCGGAGGTCAAAATTCTTCGTGTTTTCGCCTCCTCCTTCCTCAGGATCCCTCTGAAGAAGCACAAGTCTATGCGTGAGGCCCTGAGAGAGAAAGGGATCCATCTGCCTTACCAGGATCCAGCTCTCAAATACCAGACCAATGAGCTGGCCGGCTCTGCCAACATGTACATCAATAACTACGCTGATGTAAGCAATCCTACATTAACACCACTTTCGCATACTGGACACTATGGTTGTCAAAAAGTGTCGAGACAAAAAACAGATCTAGGTATCTTTTTTACATTCTTTAATCTGTTCCTCTTTCTCTTGTGTCACCCAGACCACCTACTATGGACCCATCAGCATCGGAACACCCCCCCAGTCCTTCCAGGTGCTGTTTGACACCGGCTCTTCCAACCTGTGGGTGGACTCCGTCTACTGCAACACTCAGGCCTGTAGTGAGTACAGAGCAACAGGCTTCAGATGACAGAATCCCTCATCTGTCACTCTCTTCAGAGCATTATTTGCATGTGAGGAACTTCTCCAGGGGACTTGCAGCTGGTATAGGCTAAGCCTGTGGTGCTGTTTGTCATCTTGTTTCGAAGAGATTACATATTGTACATGCACAGGATTTAAAGTTGTGGTGGAATTACAGGCAGCCCACCGAGCAATTTTAGTCTTTGGGAGGCATCAGCTACTGTGTTGGTGAAAATTCAGCTCATGATTGCGATATTCAGGTGAATTATCAGTATGCCAAAAGGCTCTGTGAGGAATGAGGACATATTTATTGAACTGGCTCCAGAGATAATCCTGATGTATACCATTTACAGACACACACAAGAAGTTCAACCCCAAGAGTTCCTCCACCTACAGTGCCAAGGGACAGTCCTTCTACCTGCCCTACGGAGCTGGAAGCCTCTATGGAGTCTTTGGATATGACACCGTCGCTGTGAGTCCAGCCCACCAAAGAAACCAAGCACATCAGTTAGATAAAGCACTGGTATTCAAGACTGGACTCAGTCATAGTTGCTGAGACAGAGCACTTCATGAGATAATAAGTGAAATAAGTGATGTCTCACAGTAAAAACATCCCTGACAAAGGTGTGGCCACTGTTCCATCATGCTGAGAGTGTCACTATATAAAGATCAATGCAGCAGTTTTCTGTGTGTATTAAGTGTTAAATTAGTGGACAGACAACAAAATAAATGCATTTTATACAGAAAATACTAAAAATGTTACAAAAATGTAGAATGGGAGGAATTATTTTAATAATTTGGTACTTTGACGGGATCAAGAGTTCCACCCCGTTCTTTTATTGCTGTGCCTGTCTTCACCAGGCTGAAGCTTGAATGTGTTCTAAATATAGTACGATTTGCACCTTACTCATCACATTGCTTGGTTTTGGACCCACAGGTTGGTGGCATTGTGATCCCTAAGCAGGAGATCGGTCTGAGCACAAACGAGCCTGGTCAGAACTTTGTGGTGGCCAAGTTTGATGGCATCCTTGGCCTGGCCTACCCAAGCATCTCAGCTGGAGGAGAGACCCCCGTCATGGACAACATGATTTCTCGTAACCTGCTGAATGCCGACATTTTCGCTTTCTACCTTTCCAGGTAAAATTGAAACAAGACTTCCATTGAGTGCTGTAAAACATACAGTATCACTAACAGGGCAAACTTTAATACTAACGTTTTCTAACATGGAGAGCTTTGGTTCGTTGTCTGGTTTAGGGATGCGCAGCAGGGCAGTGTGCTCTCTTTCGGAGATGTGGACACCAGCTTGTACGAGGGCCAGATCAACTGGACCCCTGTCATCTCTGAGACCTACTGGGAGATCGGCGTTCAAGGGTCTGTGCTTTTCAATGTTTCGTCAACATGAAACACTGATATTGAGAATTGCTGCCTAGATTAGTGACCACTTTGAGACCTAATGTGACTGCAAGACAAACAAAAATTGGCGTGTGTTGTGGCTCGTAGGTTCCAGATCAATGGTCAAGAGACTGGCTGGTGCTCTCAGGGCTGCCAGTCCATTGTGGACACTGGAACCTCCATGTTGACAGCCCCAGGCCAGTATCTTGGTAACATCATGCAGGCCATTGGAGCCCAACAGGATGAGTATGGAATGGTAAGACAAATGGACAGACAGACACCCTCTCTCTCTCACACACACAGCTGAAGCAGCAGGAAATCAAGCCACCATTATAATTCCTCATAAAGATCCAGCTCAGTCCGCAGGCAGCACCATTTAAAAGTCATTATGCACAAGTCACAAAACACACCTGTACGTCAAACGTGGAGAAGCAGGAAAATAAACTGGAGCAGTTTGTCTCAAGCTTCTGTCCCTCTTTAACGTTCCCTCTGTGTTGTCTTGATCTCCAGTTTTTGGTGGACTGCAGCCAGATCAACAACCTGCCAACTCTCAGCTTCGTTGTCAGCGGCGCTACCCTCCCTCTGCCTCCTTCTGCTTACATCAGTCAGGCAAGTTATGACATGCATGCATAGCATAAGCATGTATTTGTGTCCCTTTGTGTACTTGTTTTTTATTTTTTTAACTTGTGACAGTGTGTGCAGTGATTGACATTTCCAATCTCCTGTCTCCTCCTCCAGCAAAATCAGAATGGATACCAGTTCTGCACAGTGAACATCACCCCCACCTACCTGCCCTCTCAAAATGGCCAGCCCCTGTGGATCTTTGGAGATGTGTTCCTCAGAGAGTACTACTCCGTCTTCGACCGCGCCAACAACCGTCTCGGCTTCGCTACAGCTGTTTAAGAGCCTTCGTAACCTAACCTGACCTTAAACCTGATCAGATAATAATGATTAAGTTTGTGACCCCTCAAACGCTGCTAAGAGGCTGAGGCTTTGGTCCATCTCAAACATCTGTTCTGGGATTGTTCTAAACAATCAGTTTGGACAACATGGGTCTAATTTCAATCAAACATGTTTGTCACTGTAAATTACAGTACACAATACTGTTATACATGGCTTTTACATCTTCACTTTGGTATATACATATCTAGTTGGAACTGTATATTCAAAACAAAGTCAAATGTGATAAACTGTGTAGTTCTCAAGCAAAATAAAGGTGAAAATACAAATTGTTTTAACATTTCATCTTTCTACATGAGCCCTCTTCATCATAACCGGTCCTGGGCTGAGGGACATCAAAGGGGTTTCCCTCCTTGCTTTATTAACCTTGAGCTTGAGTGTGTCTCTGTGTGTCTAATTAATTCCCAAAACTAGTGGCCATTTTAAATGCACCACAACCCTGGCACACATAAAGACATGTAATTAAAACTTGTTCAAATGTTCAATCATCTAGAGAATCCAACAAATGCACGGATGCATGCTATGTACTTTGATTGCCTGTGATTGGTCAATAGTTTTATGAGGATCAGTTCCACATGGATGCACACACAGACAGGTGTCCACCAAAACTTATTTCCTATCTGTCAAAATAAGTAAAATAGTGTCTTCAGCAAAGCTGCAGACATAAGGTCACTAATGAGCTCCTCACCCATTCAGGTCTCCAGGGGAACTATGTTTGTGAGCGTAGGTGTGTGTGGGTGTGCCATTCACAATGGAAAAACACCACATCAGTGCAGCTGACTCGGACCCGCACAAGTTGGAGACTGATTTAAGACAAGAGATGGGTGGAGTAATCAGAGGAGTGGAGGTGGACAAGAAGGCAGGAAGATGGGAATCACATTGCTATTCAAAAGGTGCAAGTGTACTGGAGAAATAAAAATCTTTGTTTGCTTCACGGCACAAAACAATTGTTCATGTAGATGATAAGAAATGCAGCTGATTTCCTGTGAAATCTGACCAACTGGCGCTCCTGGTGAAATGCAGAGCACAGGTTGTTGCCTCGTTTTTAAACTAATTACACTAATGTCCCAGAATGGATGTGGTGATGATTTATTTACACTTACAGTAGCACATTAAAAGGGTTGGTTCACCCTAATTGCAAAAAAACATATTTTGTCACTTACCTCTTACAGCATGTAGCCATGTAGATAGTTTTGCTTTAATTTGCTCATTTACCCTCATTTGCTTTGTAAGGCACACAGCACTGAAGTGCTTCCAACTTCATAGTTACAGTAAGAGGGATGGCAACACAGGTTCTGGAAAAAAATACTGCTGCTGATTTTCAAAAATTGATTTTTCAATGCTGTGAGCTCCACAAACAAAATCCCACTATCTTCCATTGTAGTGGGGAAGAGGCAGACATCCCAGAACCTGAATAAAAAAAACCCACACTATGGCTACAGGCTGCAGCAGTATGAGATTTTCATGGTACGATAGCGGTCACAGAAAACATCACATTTTCACTGTATCACACCATGATTATCCTTATTATTATTATTTTTATCAGTTGCAGTGACCCTTGAAGGAATTAAAAAGGAATGATTTCTTGGGGGGTTGGCACAAAATATTATGTCCTGACAAACATTGAGCTTGATATAAAGCTGAACTTGATTTTTAAAACACTAATGTGATAGAATTCAGTATCGAAGATAAGCAAATGTACCTAACCGTCATGGTATACCGTGGTAATTGAGAAAATATGTGGGTTTCTTGTCATTTGGATGAACCGACCCTGTGTTACTGTCTGACATCTGTTTTTCATTTCCTGTCCTCTTATCCCTGTTCCGGTCTGCTTCATTGCTTCCTATTCTTCTGTGTTTCCAGACTCCATTTTGTTTGTGTGCTCATCTGCTTAGTGTTGGAGTTCTCCTGTAGCTCTGCAATGCACGTCACAACAGAGTGTGGCCCCATTTCCCCTAAACTGCAAAGAAATGTGTGTCAGTAAAAAGCTGCAGACACAAAATAATGCCTTAGTCAAAGGCCTCTGTCCTCTCCTTGAAAAGTGAAGCAGGCTGACTGCAGCTGCACATAAACAAACTAATACAGAACAGGTACACCTCATATGCATCTCATCTCTAAGATCAACAACCCTCCCTGCTCCCTATTCTCCTCCTTTCCTGTTTCGCTTACGTGCTTTATGCCCCTTTCTGAAATGTTCTGCATTATTTTGAATTCATGGAGAGATGCAGCCAGCACTGCAGTGTTGACATTACAAGTCCTCTTCTGTGTTTCGACAGCATCCAAGTGAGCATGCAGTCCCTGTCACACCATGTTATGCACTGCTCGCTGCTTGTCTGATGCCGCGCTGGACGTCCCATGCATTCAGTACACCTCTGCTTCTGATCATTCCTAATAATTGGGATTTGGAGCTGGGGCTTTAGAACCACCAAACCAATCTCTAGAATCTGCATTACATCAGTCTCGATCTATCCTGAATTGTGACACGCTGAGCAAAATGAGAATCCTTCCACAAGAAAACCAGTCAGCACAAAATTACCATTCACTGGTGGCGGTCAAGTTGCTGCAATGGCACACCCAGATTCACTGCCACTGCTAAGGCTTTGCTACCACCACTGTGTGTGTGTCTAGGTCTCGCTCCTTCTTTCCATTTTCTCCCTGCCCTTCTCAGCCTGCAACTCTCTCTCCAGCCCACATGTGTTCTTACAGTTATTCTCTGTCATCTCTGATACTGTCATGTCCACACCAGAAATTGTCAAACCAGCACACTGTCAGCTTTGCTTGTCTAATGGTGTGTATACACTGACTGTGCGTTCATGCATGCAGAGATCTAACCTCACACAACTGTCTCCTACAGTTAGGATGCCTTTTACTTTTAACATTTTTCATTGTTGTTGCATGGAAGAGTGTCTACACATTTTCAAACTGTCATACTCATTTTGGTTGGACAAAATACGGTATCCGACGATATTAATTATATATAGATCTGATGTTTTATGGAGCATTCAAGAGAGTAATCGTCAGATTAATCCATAATGAAAACAATCATTTGTTGCACCCCTAATCCAGATACTGTATAGATATTCTTTAAACAAGTCCGTCCGATCACAACACAGAGTACATGCCTAGAAATGTGTGTATATGTATAAATAGCAGAAGCAGATGTCCATGATAGGCAAAAAATGAAATGAGACAAAAATAAGAACCTGAGAATAAATGAAAATGACTCTATTAACAATATAAAAATAGCTCCAGATACAGCAGGGGGACGGGCGGTGGGCTCTCTGCTGTAATGAAGCTGCCTTTTAACCAGGAGCACCTGCTTCACGGTGAAATCATCGTCTTTAAAAGCCAAGGACATCCGATGTGGTTGCCACTGACTCATTAAACAGATCAGTTTCGCAGGCTTTTCACCCACCGTCAGTCTCCAGTAATGTAGAGGCACACACATACGCACGCCCCCACACACACACCTCATATGAGTCATGCATTTAACCTAATGAAGCCCTCTCTGTTGTCTGTGTCAGATCCAAACCTGAAGATCACACCATTTCTCAAAAAAGGTGGATATGAGGCATCGCTTTGCTCAGAGCAGATTATTTCATGCTGCTTTGGCTGGATTTGAACTCATGAAGTCATCAGATGGAAAGCGAATGCTGCTGATAGATGGGAAGCATCCAGTGGCGTCATGTTGAGGGAAAACAAATATTACGGACAGCGTAAATATGACTTGTTCAATTATTGTTAAATGCAGAAACAAAGCTATGGCAACAGGCGCTGCAAAGATTGACATGCGGAAACATGGCAAGCGTTGGTTGTATGCAGAGAGTGAGAGAGAGATGAAATACAAAAATACGAATAGCGAGTGATAGAAAGACAGCAGGGGGGAGGCAGAGATGGAGCGCTTAGGCTAAAATGAATCTGTATTTGATTTAAGCTTCTTACCCCACCAGTAACCATACCCACACATCTCACTTCCCTCCCTTTGCCCTCTCAAACAGCCTTCAAAGAGTCGGAAGGCAAAAGTGGAACGCCGACTGCTAAACATATGAGATACACAGAGAGGACGGGGAGGGGAAATCAGAAGGATGCTTTTGTAGTGGTCCAGTTTTAAAATATTGATGCACTGGAGTACAGCTGTGGTTTGATAGACTGAAATCAAATCTGAATATGGAATCAGATATCTTATTAAATCCAGAACCTTTAAGATCCATCAAGAGTTTCCCAGAGCCTCACAGGAGGTCTGTTTTGTCTGATCAGTGGTCCAAAATCTGACTACACTCAATTTAGTGTCATTGAAGACTATGACACCAGAAAATACTCACATGTGAGCCGGATTTTAATTTTTTTTGCCAAATTTGCTTGAAAATTGACAAAAGATTAATTGATTATCTAAATAACTGCTGATTTGTTTTGCGTTGGTCAACTAATTGATTGATTGACTGATCATTTGAGCTCCAGTTCAATTCCTTTAAGTATAGCATTCATTAATTATAAGAAAAAAAATCTTTATAAGAATATAAATAACAAAAAGAATTAGAGAAATTATGAGAATTGACAATCAAAGAACCAAAGCTCAAATTTTGCTTGATAGATCACATACAGTGATTTAATTTAATTTAAGAGTGATGAATTGACATTAAGCAATGAGTCGATCTCTGAGTTAAACACATTGTACCCTCTTGGAACCAGATCCGAAATGGAACCCACCATACGAACCCAGCCCTCCTGAATCGCAGCTAAACAACCAAAACAATGACCTCCCACCAGCTGTAATAAGCCTCATCAAACCTATCAAAGACGCTACAAACAATCCTTTCACAAAATTTAATCACTCAATTCTAAGATATGAGTCATTGGTACAGTATGAGTCCAACGTTTTAATATGTCAGCATGTTTGTTTTAGGCTCCAGCAAACCACAGCAGGGGACATTGATGCAGAAAAACCATGGCATACCTGGATAGAGTTCATTTCTGTATAAACATCTCTGCAGGCTGAAGCCTTGATGGAAAAATAAAGTAAAATGGAGCTCCATGAACTTCTGTTCGTATTGATTAATTTTATCGACTTCACATTGAAACATATCTCCTACTTTATGTTGGAGGAAACGTTACACTAAACAAAAAACATCATATTTTATCCGTACACACTGACTTGTATCTTTTAAGGCAAGGAGAGAGCGCTGCCTCACTGCAGGAGAAATTATAGTCTGCCATAAATTTCTGGTTCTCAGGAGAGGAAGACAGGCTCTCTTACGGATTATGTTGCCCATTGGAAACAGTGTTAGGGTTATGTAAGGCAGATTACTGAACCACACCATCACACCACCGGTGGTTTCACCCATGAATCAGTCAGAAACAAAAACACAGAGGAAGAGACACGAGAACATGAGAAAACATGCACACACACATTATTAAATGAACGCTCATCAGGCTTATAGAAAAACGCATCTACAAATACAGGAAACTTATCTCCATATGCTCTCAATACTAATATTTCATCAAAGTGATTAATTGGCAGTCTGAAGTCAATGATCCATAGCTGACCCAAAACAAACGCAGTGTGTATTCATGAATGCACACAAAACTGAGCGACAACAACAGCCTCCACCCCGTTCCATCAACAGAATGATGCAAGCAGCTGCTCTCCAGCGTCCTGTGACACTGGCTTTATTTTTTCAAGCTGCAAAGTAAACTGAAAAGACTTTAAGTCGATTTGGAGTCGGTGACACGATGCACCAGCGGGTCACTGCAGAAAGAAAAGATGATTCTGCTCCAGCTGCTTGCCTACGCTGTAAATTTAAAATATTGATGTAATGGCCAAAGCTGTGGCTCTGACCTGAGGTCATTGGTAGTCATGCAAAAAATCAGGTCTATTGATCTGATATAATCCGCCCATGAGATAGACAGCATGTAACTAAATCCCACATGAGTGCACGTCCTGTGGGTATAACATCCTCTGGGCTCTGGCTTGCTAATGTGATTGCATTCTGTAGAGACGTGAGACATATGGAGGCAAACACAGGGACAATGAAATGTTGGGGCATTATCTGCCTCCACTATCCTGTATTTGAGCTTCCTGGTGCTCAGAGCAACAAGAAATAGATACTTATAATATTTTTTCTGGACTTTTCTTCATTCCGCCACTCTGTGGGGGTGAGTAAGAATTACTGTATAGTAGCAACACAATGTAGGATGGCGAAGCAATTACAAATCATTGCTTTTGTTGTTTATAGGTTTTGATCTCCTGTATTTGGCAACAGCAAGGGAGGCCTTACAGCGGCAGCATAGGCACCAGATGATGTGGAAATCATATCAAAGCAGAAATACACTGAAATCTGTCACATTTCTACAACATTGTCCTACATGCGTCCAGGCATAAAGCGGAGCCTCCACACTAGTTCCTCCAAAACGCACCAAAGTGTTGCAGTATTCCACATCATTCCAGGCCTAACACATCCAAAAAGCAGTCACGCTAAAGAAAACCCACGTCGTGCCTGTTAACCTAACACAGACAACCTTGGAGAGAATACTGTAGCTGTGACACTAATTCTACACAAGTTATTGATCTCTGGTCGCAGCCCGCAGAATCCCACTCACAGCTGCGTTTGGGCGAGAAGAAAACGCAAGCAGATTTGCCATATTGTGCGTCGCAGAGGTCACATTAGAGGCGTTTGAACCAACAGGACTTCCGTAAATCATTGTTCAGCATCATGCCCTTGCCTGGGTTGGACTCAACAGGGCGTGGGCCTCACACAGAGAATGCGCAAGGCGGGTGCCTGTCGCGACAGCTACAGATCAATCATTTGCCATCTATGTCACCGTTCACCCTTCTCCGCACCTTTCGGAGAATAATAAAAGTTGTGTTTAAAAAAAGCCAAACAGTTGTCTTTAAGGGACGTATCAGCTCCAAAACGCAAACAACCGGCTGTTCAGCTGCAGCACCTACTGGAGCGCAGGCGGGCTGTAGCAGGCCTGTCAGGTTAATCAAAATATCTATTACTACCCACGGTGGGGAATGTGCGTTTCGTTGCAGTCATGAAAATCAGCCGGACAAATATGTTTATCCTCAGTGTCATATCGTTCACTCATGAAACCGTGCGCATCCTCCCCCATCCTCCCTCCACCATCACTCTGCCTGTAAGCTCTTACCTGCAGCCGGGGGGAGAGAGGGAATGGAAAGTGGATAGGGAAAACATCTCAGCCCTGTCCGCCATCTTCTTCCACAAATGACTCAGAGCGACTGCAGAAAATCACGGATGGAGCGCAGTCCATTCACAATCACAGGGCAGAGGACAGTCGCACCCGTGGACAGGGGTTTCTCTCTCTGCGGCCCCACAGATGCCCCCTGGCCGCAAGCCTTCAATCAGACGAGCCTGCTCAGCACCATCAAATCTGCAGTCAACCATCCACACAAACGGGGTAGGAGGGGAGAGAGGGGGGGTGTCAGAGGGAAGAAATGATCTTCAGAGACAGCGCACAACGCCGCGGAGATTAAAATTACAGTCCTGCTCCCCCCCCGATGCGTCCAGGCGAAGCGTGAGGGCGCAGTATGCGACCGCAGTCCGGGTTTGTCCTCGCCGAACGTCTGCTGCTGTGATGCTGCCTGTGCCACACAGCGGATACAGGCCAGCAGTGCGGAGACGGGCAGAGACAGGGGAGGAGGGGGTGTGGAGCGGAGACGTCAGTGCCGCTGCCGTATGAGCAGGCTGCGCTGAGAGGATGCGGCCAGAGCAGCAACAGCGGCGTGGAAACACAATTTCCGCCAAGTGTTTGCAGTGACATTACACTGACAGCAAACGTGCTTTCCCCAAATGAGGTCCGGGGCCCACCAGGGGTCCTTGGGAGGCATTCAGGGGTTCCCCGGAAAAGCCATGCGTGTCAGATGGAGTCCCGTTTATTGTTTAGTTTGTGTTTATTTGGAGCCACAGACATCCCACTTGTGTCAGTCATCTCGATCCTCCGTGTAACACAAAGATTTCAGGCACTGAAAAACAAACAAACAAAAACAACAACAGAAACAGAATAAAACAAAACACAGAAGGCAAAGAGACAGAGAGGAGAAAGCACAGTGCAACAGGAAACGAACCAAAGAAACCCCGAAACAGATCAATATACAGAGCGCAAAGGCAGTCGAATGACAAATACAGTGGCAGTGATTCAGATCTGGTGAATTCTCAAGACACCAAAGATTACAAAGAGACACAAAGTAAAATGTAGGAAGAAAATCTCTTACAATACAAAACGATGCATGTGAAAATGCAGTTATGTTATGGTTTCATTGTGCACGTACGATATGTAGGCATATTTAGTGTACAGTGTAGACTATATACTGTACCACATAATGGAAATACTAGTCTATTACTTTTCTACGATCCATGCAGCCATAATAATGGAAGGTGTAAAAGCACATAACATTTGTTTGTCAATCTGTTAATTTCCAGCCTATTTAAACCGACATGTAACAGCTCAACAGCATATTGTTTTAAGTAGAATCTACATAGAAAACATATAATGTATCCGTTTCAGAGAGAAATGCATAAAAATGTATGTCTATTTTGTACTGAGATTGGCATTTCTTTAAAATGATCAGAGGCTGAAGGTTGCAGTTTTCCTTCCTTTCTATTTACCACTGGGTCACCTCAGATTAGAGGTATCAAGCTGTACTGAGCAGGCGCAGTGCGGAGCTGTTCACTGCCTGTGGTGCTTAAGTATATGTTGCTGGGATGCAGTTCAAATTTGTGCCACACGGGGGCAGTAAACGTTCACTTACTGGGTGAATTGCTGACCAGCCTTTGGCAGAACAAGTGCATGTGTATTACCATGTAATATTGGACCTTCATTCACTAAATGACAGACACTGAGTTAGTGACAAAATGGAGAGTAAAGCCCGTTTCCATCTATTTGACATTTTATTTCAAATCCTCCATCTTTGGATGTAATGACAACAGACTCGTCACCCTGACGTTTGTGGTCATGAAATACTTTGAGAGTCTGGTGTTGACTCAGTTGAAGAGACATCACAGCCCCCCTGCTGGACCCCCTGCAATTTACCTACTGGGCAAATAGGTTGGTGGAGGATGCACTCAACATGGGCCTGAGCTACATCCTGCAACACCTTGACCACCCCCAGGGTGGTATGCAAGGACCCAGCTTGTGGACTTCAGCTCTGCATTCAACACTATCAACCCTGAAATCCTTCACTCATAACTCAGCCAGCTCACTGTGCCAGCCCTCATCGGTCTAGGGATGACACATTTAAACACAAGACACAAAAACAGTTTCTTCCCACAAGCCTTCACCCTGATGAACAGTTAGCAGTCATACAGTGTCACTGACCCTCTGACACCAACACATCCACTGACTGTCCATTTATCATGTTTAATGCACAGTTGCAATGCACATGTTCATTCATCACTCACTGTCACTGTCAACATGAATATCTGCACATTGTTAATCTCAGTATAGATATTGTTTATTGCCTCATCATTCTTTGTATTTGTTGTTCATTGTTTTTTTTTCATATTTCTGCACTACCAAACTTATTGTTTAGTCTTTTGTTTTATTTTGTTCTCTTTTTGTCCTTATTGAGCTGTATGTCCATTTTTAGTACACCGAGGACAATGTTTAAACCAGGTCAAATTTCTTGTATGTGCACACATACACCAGTAAAATATTCTGATTCTGATCCTGATCTTTACCCAATGCTCCTATTTGTTTATTTGTTTGTTCACTTTATGATGATTACTAATTGGACATCATAGTCCATTTCATTCCTCTAGTAATAAACTGTATGTTCAGTGTACAGCTTGAGAGAAAGCAAAAATTGTGCAAGCTTTAATGGTCCGTCCTATCCAGCGAATGAAACAAGCCTCACACAATTGCATTTTTATTTCCATCAAATGGAGGGATTTACAATCTCTGAACTGGGCAGATGTGATCCATATGTAACACGTATCATTACACAGAGAGCAATTTAAAGCGAGTTCTACACTGTGGTTTCTTACACTGTTTTGATATGTCAAATTTTGATAACGTTTAATGGAGCAAATTGGGTTTCTGTCCTTGTTTAAAGTGAACTATTAACATGAAGCAAGTGAATAGCATACAGACAGTAACAAACCAGTGAGAATGTTTATTTTGATGGTTACAGCTATGGCAGGGAAGTGAGTTAAGCGACCAACTTCTCTTCAATGGGGATAGGGCCCAGGGTGACATCACCTTCCCATTCAATAACTAAGGAAGAAAGACAGAAAATGCATTACAATAAGCACCACTTTGGCTGTCTAACAGCACAGCAAACATAAAATAATACAGCTAACAAATAACATAACATAAAATCAACTCTGATAAACATGCTGCTATATGCCAACGGTTCGGTTATTTTTATATATATATAATATCAAATATTTTAGAGAAGTTCTTTTTTATTAACATACTTTCACTTTGGGTCACATCACGGATCTTCCTGCCAGGAGTAGACAGAGATGTTGATCCGCCACCAGTACCCCAGGAAGCACCTGAGGTGCCAGTTACCAGACCGGATGTTGCGCCGGATGATCCAAATGAACTAGAGTCACAGGAGCCACAAGCTGCATCAGCTCCACTGGCCTCCTTCCACCTGGGAAGAAAAGGAGATGCAAGCAATTAAGTACAGCATCAGTTATCCTGTTCCACTTGTCCATTAACACACAGACTCACCCGTTGATGTAGGAACAAGCTCTATGTTCACTATCAAAGGCATAGGCAGCCGATGTTGCTTTCAAGTGGCATGTAATGTAGAGCTGTAGGAATAATAGAAAGTTTGGGTTGTTGTTATTATAATGTCACTTTGCTGCATTTGGTGTAAAACAGAAATAAATCTGTCTTGGCGATGCTCACCAGTCCACTGTCAGCACCCTGGAACCTCAAGGCCTCCAGCTGGAACTGAAGCTTGTTGTCTACAGTGCGAGCCATGAACTTGGACTCAGAGCCTGTGATCTTAGCATCAACGAAACACCTGCATGCAGGAAAACAAACAAAAATGTTTCTGTGTCTGTGATAATCTATTCCCGCTGAACGGACAACTTCAGTTCGCTCATTAAAGGACCTTACCCATGGTTTTCAATGAAGGCGTATCTGGGGCTGGAGGACGCGTCAGGTGAGAGAGTAGCTACACAGCGGTCCACATAAACACGGAGCGGCACGTGGAAGTACTGCTTGACGATAGCCTCGATATTAATCATGTCTCCCAGGAAGTACTGGTAGATTGGCCTCTCATATTGCCAGTCATCTGCAATGAGACAATAACATCAAGCACAGTTCTATAACAGTTAAAATGTGCATGCAAAATTGACTCACCAGTCATGAGTTTCAGAGTGAAGTATAGGAATTCCTCTGCCACCTTAACTGCAGAGAACGGGATCCACACGGGGTCAAGAGGAAGGCTGCTCACATTGTGCTTCCTAAATGATTAAAGATGTTTCCTTAGAATGCAGAAATCTAGTCATTCTCAGATTGATGCTCATCCGCCGCTGGAATAGTCAAAGCAGATTTAGTCTACCAATACAGAATTTGCATAAAACAAGATCCTTGATTTGCATATTAACATTAGCATGTTTGTTTGTCTGCCACACCTGTAGCTGATCTACATACCTTGGGTAGTGGCATTCCACAATTACGGCAGCCTTGCTAGTCCTCACCACTGGAACACCGCCCAGAGGTTGAGGGTTATAGTTCAGCGTGAAGGTGTAGATGAGGTAATCGTCCGTCATCTAGCCAAGAAAAAAATATTAATACAAATAGCATCATACAGTTACATATTTTAGCATGGTTCAAATTAATATTCACTCAAGTATATTATTCATTTTTAAGTGACTACCATCTTCATTGTGCATACCATTGATGAGCTGCCACATTCATGCAGTTCAGCTTCAAAAATCAACACGTGAGCCACATTGTCCTCTGCAACAGCACCACAGGCTCCCAGGGTAAGGTCGGCTGGATTGATGAACTGGCCAATCCCAAACATGTCCTTCTTGACTTCCACATGAGCATCCCTCTCTCTGCACTCAACAGCAACTGTCGCGGCAGGAACAGGATGTCTCAGCTCGAAAGGCACCTCGGGTTGGGGCTCAGGCTTGGGATCTTCAGGGTATGTCCAGGTGAGTGGTTTCTCAAATGTCTGCTTTGATTGTTGTGGCTCTTGGGGGATCTGTTTGCTCGGCTCCTGCCTCACAGGTGGTGACGGCTTCTGGTATCTAGGTTTTGAGGGTTTTGAGTAAGCGCCACCATCCCACTGGGCGTCACAGAAGCTGACAAGCAAGGCCAGTGCCACAAGGCACACAGCAGTACACTTCATCACCATGGCTTCACAACAACGAGTGCTCTGCACAGTTCACTAGGTGCTGTAAGGAAGGCTGAAATGTGCACCTGCTTTTATACCACTGGGCGTAGGACAGGCATGTTTACTTTCATCACAGTCCCACCCCTTTGGTTGGCCATTCCACATCAGACCTGATGAGTGTAAATATTAGCCAATAAAATAATTGCAGCTGTAGACTAAAAGTGATGCCTGCCACTCTGGTAAGGCATCTTCACCTGGGTTTAGATTATCTATTTTTTTAATACATAAAATGTGATTGTCCAGGAAAATACAAGTGCTGTATAAAATTACAAAACCACACATGTTCTGAGTCAAAGCAGTATTAGGGTTATGTACCAAATGAAGAAAATAATAGCCTAATAGGGGTAATCTGAAAGTTACTGTTAATTTTTCCTCAAGCGAGTCAGACAACATGTACTGAAACATGTACTCAGAAAGCAGCGGTCACAAAAACTTATATTGACCCAGGGTTAGGTCTACCTGCCCTCAACATAACATGTCAAACTCTGTATTTGACCAAAGTACATTTTGTGAAGGGTGGCAAATCAATATGGCTCCAACCAGTATTGACTGAGATTAACCACTAAATACAGGAATGATACAGAGGTCAAGCGTTAAGTCAGTTTCACCTGCAAAGTCCAGAAAAACATCTTCATCATCGTTTTGCTAAGAAGCAAAAAAGTTGATGCAGAAAAAAAAAGTTCTTTAGACATTGTCAGGCAAAGAGAAATAAGAAGGAGATGTTTATATTATATTATTTATTAAAAATATTTATTTTGTTTAGCACATTGTTTTTATGGTTTAAAACACTGACTGACTTTGACCTGATGAGGACCCTGTGAGCTTGAAACTGGTAAGTTTCACATCAATACCTCCGATTAAATAAAGGCCTATTGTGCTTGCTCTGCCCCCGAAAGACATTTTCTCTGACATTCACCCCCTGACTGAAATTTCAGGACAGGTCAGGAATTCCACTAAAAATAATTTGATCACGACACATGAAAAATTTGATTCATTCTAAGGGGGAGTCAACACATGTCTCTAGCATCCTTCGCATATGGAGGAAAAATGTTTATAAAGTTAGTTCTTCTTTTCTACATAGACCAATGCAACGTTTTCTATGAAACAGTTAAAAAGAGTTAAATCAATTTGTTCTGATGTTAAAAAACTCAAATTGACAAAAAAACATCCTGGTGTGAAAAAGTAATGAAAACCTTTGATTTATCAGATCCAAATCACTAACAAATAATTCATTATTCCATTGCATATTCAGGTTACAGCTGCAGGATTTAAAAATCAGACAAGAAACAGAAAAGATTCGGATGAAGAAAGTGCAAGCACAGTGCCTGCCCATAAGTGTTTTCTCTCTCTCCCCCTGAGTGCTTTTGTCTTTGTCTTAGCTGAGCGGGGCGCGGTCACCTGTCCCTCCCGCAGTCAACCCACCTGCACAGTGGTGGCTCATCACTAATCAACCTGCACAGTATAAAAACCCCAGTTCTTCACGCCACGCCACGCCAGATTGCATGACATGACAGCACGGTGAAATGGTGCATGTGGAGCTGTCATTATTTGCTTCATGCTGCATATCTCACATATCTCCATTTAATTTAAGTGAATACTCAGAGCTATTTCCAAAGTTATTATGCAGAGTCCTAATTTCAACTAACATATCTTTAATCCCTAGCAATCATGATATTTTCAATGACTTTAAATTTTAATAGTTACGGTACTACTCTCCATAAGCCATACAATCTTGATTTGCTACAGTCAGATGGCTGACAGGGGACTTATTTATATTTTCCAATTGTTTTTCATGTTTTTCATTTGTAGAAAATTCCCTTTACAAAAAGAGATTAATTTGTATGAAGGGTATGTTAAAAAAAAACCCAACAACATCTTTTGTACATGGAGAACAAAGAGACAAAGATACCTCATAGCAAGAGTATATACGTATTTGAATATATAATATAAGAATTCAGCAGTCATTGGTTAAAAAAAAAAAATCTGGAAGCTCAGCATTAAAATCTGTGTAGATTTGAATGGGAAGTGTATCTGAAGTGCACAAAAATGCCCATAACATGCTAGAACTAATAGGTGTGTTGCTTCAGCAAAGCCTAGGTCGAGGGTTAACACTGAATATCACAAAAACATACTGGACTGACAAAAGCTGTTCAATCTAACCACTGAGCAGCCTGCAAAGGGCCCAAAGAAAAACAGGTTCACAAAATATCCAGAGTCAAGTTGCACTGTCATGGTTAAGTAATGGTCTGGAGTCTTTCGACACTTTGTTGGACTGGAAGACAAATGATTTGGTTTGTATACAACAGGTGATTCCACGCTTTTGAACAAAGTGTGTATGTTATATACTGAATTATACTGTATTATATAATCAGTCCTAACCAAAGATATCTAGAGACATTTTACATATCTTGAAAGGACTAGACATATTTTAATGTGTGAAATATCTTCAATTATCATTCTAAGGAGTCAAACTCCATACATCAGAAATTTGTATATAATTTAAGTCTACCTTATTTCTTGCATGTTCAATTCTTACAATGCTACCCCAGCAAAGGTCTTTGATTTAGAAATTAAAGATATTGCAAACTAACATTTAGGTGATAATTTCATTCTAGATGTCTCAAAATTAATTTAATAAGTAAAACAATTGAATTATATATCTACTGCATATTATTATTCTGTCACTCACAATTTTGTAGATATACAGAATATGATTATCTGTGGAGTTTTGAAAATTACAATCAAAACATCTCTTTGTTAGTCTTGCCTATAGTAATAAATTAAGATATCTTCAATTGAGTGAACTACATTTGAACTACATCCATCCATCCATCCATTATCTATACACCGCTGAATCCTTTGCAGGGTCACGGGGGGGCTGGAGCCTATCCCAGCCGTCTCTCGGGCGAAGGCAGGGGACACCCTGGGCAGGTCGCCAGCCTACCACAGGGCTACACATATAGACAGACAACCATGCACACCACTCATTCACACCTACGGACAATTTAGTTAATTATCAATTAACCTCAGCATGTTTTTGGACTGTGGGAGGAAGCCGGAGAACCCGGTGAAAACCCACGCTGCACAGGGAGAACATGCAAACTCCACAGGCGGGATCTACATCTACATTTAAACTACATGTTGGATATATTCAGGTTGAGTTATCTTTATATTAACAATGAAGATATTTGGAAGTCAAAACTGAACTGTACACGTTTTAAACAAATATTTTCACTTGCCATAAATGGTTTCCTAGTAATTGGCATATGGGTCCAGTCAGAGCTGTTGAATATCGGAAGGTTGACCACATACCTGCAGATTGGATGATTTTGAGGTCATTCTAAATTCTTTCGACTTCAGTTTATGTCTTATACAAGAAGCTTGTTGAGTTCATCGTGCTCTAAATGTTCAGCAATTCCAAATATATTTAAAGATAAAAAGAGGTGTTTGTTTTGTCTGGCCCTGTTGCATAAATACAGCCTGACATTCTAGGTCATACAGACCCTGTGAAAGTTGTTCAAACAAACTAGAATATCATTCAGTCGGGATCAAAAACAATCAGTGGGCTCTTTGTGGCAAGCACTAGCTGTTATTAATATTCATGTATATGTGCAATAGTACATTCATTATCATGTATACGGTCATATTCTCCTGATGCAAAATATCTGTGAAAGTTCTGCAGCTTGTTATGAATTTGTTTTTTTGGCATTACTACTCATCTCGTCAGTACAGCACCACAGTCCAACCACTAGCTGGAGCATTTGATTGGCAGTTGTGACAGCAAATGGGATGTGAGTTATCAACAGGTCGGGTTTACCAATACCTTATAAAAGTCAGCGTATTTGCCGCACATTTTTCACAGCATCTGGTGTTCTTAGTGAATCACTCTGTGCTGTGAAACCATGGCAATGAAGTTGATTTGTAGTTGTCTTCTGGCACTTGCCCTGCTTGACTGTCTGGCACATGCTCAATATAGCCAACATCCTCAGCAGCCCCTGCTGCCGCAGCCCCAGACTCCGAAATATCCATCGCCTCAGCAGCCTCAGAGGCCACAGCCTCAGCAGCCTAAGCAGCCGTTGCCGCCTGTTTTTCACACTTGTGAAGTGGCTGAACACGACAAGATACAATGTGGGGCTCCAAGCATCTCTGCTGGAGAGTGTGAGGCTATAAACTGCTGCTTTGATGGACGCATGTGCTATTATGGCAAAGCTGGTAAGTATTTCTCTATTCCTCATAGAACTACATGGATATCCTAATTTGACACGTAAGGTGATGTAAAATGTGTTCAAAGAGAATAGCGCTGGTCTTTGCTTTCTAATTTGTCATTCTCAGTGACTCTTCAGTGCACCAAGGACGCCCAGTTCATTGTGGTAGTAGCCAGAGATGCCACCTTACCCAACATCGACTTGGAAACAATTAGTTTCCTTGGAGATGATCCAAACTGCAGTCCGGTTGGCACCACTTCAGCTTTTGCCATTTACCAGTTCCCTGTCACTGCCTGCGGCACGATCATGACGGTAAGGGTCGTGACTCATTTCACTGTTTGTTTTGATTTGAATTCGTCAGAGAGTAATCAAGACTGAAATACTGTCAACTTACTGTAGGAGGAACCTGGTTTTATAATCTATGAGAACAGGATGTCCTCTGCATATGAAGTCGCTATTGGACCCTTCGGAGCCATTACCAGGGACAGCAGCTTTGAGTATGGGTCTTTCTTTGCTTAAAGTATTAAGACAATCCAGTGGTATCACAAAGATGAACTGACTTTAAATTCTTTGGATTAGGTTTAGTTCATTTTGATATTTTACAAGCCAGACTCCAATCAAATGGTATTCTGACAGACTGACAGAGACCTTATTTCTTGTCTCAGGTTGCAAGTCCAGTGTAGATATATTGGCACCACAGTTGAGGCTTTGGTCATTGAGGTTGGCCTTGTTCCTCCACCACCCCCAGTTGCAGCTCCTGGACCCCTGCGTGTGGAGCTCAGACTGGCCAACGGACAGTGTAATGTGAAGGGCTGTGTGGAAGGTTGGTATGAAGGAGATATTTTGTGGTTATTCTCATTAGGCAGTGACAGTGGGACCAAACTAATCTTTCTGCTTGAGCAGAGGACGTGGCCTACAGCTCCTTTTACCAGGACTCCGACTACCCCGTCACAAAGGTGCTCAGGGATCCCGTGTACGTTGAGATCCGAGTGCTGGAGAGGACTGATCCAAACCTTGTCTTGACTCTTGGAAGATGCTGGGCAACTTCTAGCCCCTACCCTCATAGTCTTCCTCAGTGGGACTTGCTGATTGATGGGTAAGTGTTGGTCTGATGTGGCGGTTATTTTCTATGACTTTTATTGATGCTATACTCAGTCCCTTTTCCTTTCCTCTTGCCATAGCTGCCCGTACCGCGATGACCGTTACCTGACCGCACTGGTTCCTGTGGGTCCCTCATCAGGACTCTTGTACCCAACCCATCACCGGCGATTTATTTTCAAGATGTTCACATTTGTAGCTACTGGAAATGCCAATACTGCCAAGGGAGGGTTTGCAGATCCAGAGGTTATGACTCCTCTCAAGGAAAAGGTATAGGATCTATAGGATCTAGAGGACAGGTTTTGTTTAGTTTTTGCATTATTTTTAATATCACCTTATCTACATCAACAATGCAATTGTTTTTTTTACCAGGTGTATATCCACTGTGACGTGGCTGTGTGCCAACCTTCTCTTGGAAATAACTGTGAACCTAGGTGCTTCAGAAAGAGTAAGTAGTACAGTATTCACTTTGATGATATATGCTCTGGGCTTGTTTTTTTTTTTTTCTTTTAAAAACAGTTTCTCTTGTGTTGATGAATACAGGAAGCTAAAAAAGATCATGTTTTGTCAAGCGTACACAGGAACAACATGGTTTGTGGTAGTAAAATCATAAAAGCTGAGCATATCTTCCCCAAAAGAGTAAATTACGTCTGGCATCATCTTGTGTCCGACTTAGCCTCAAGTCTGACAGCAACTGACCATTGCCATGTATTTTACACAGGGAGAGACGTTGGTGGTTCTATCAAGAGAGGCCTCAGAGCTGAGTCCACTGTGGTTAGCAGTCAGGAGATTGTCATCATTGACCCGACTGATTGATCCTGATGTTTGGCAGCAACGTCCAGACAGAACCTTCATATCATGAAATCTCTGTTCCTAATGCTTCCTGACAATTGACTGAATTTTAAATAAATCTCCAAGTTGCTAAATATATTGTTTGATCTCCTAGAATATCTTTCAGATACATTATTCATACTGTGACCTCACAGATGTAGCCTGAAAACTAATACCAGTACTGCAGAAAATACATATATGACCCTGGCTCAACACAAAGTAATCAACATCCGGAAGATAATGTGTGTTCTCACAGTAATAAGAGGGAATGGAAATAATGAGACAATATAATGGCTGACCAAAAGCATTCCACTTTGTGGTGTTGCCTATTTAAACTTCTGAATAAACTTCAAGCACTTAGTTAATAAACAAACTGACTTAGCCCTGGTTACACATAATGTATCAAGAAAATAACCCATTGGAGCAATTTATGATTGTTTTGAACACTATTGTATATGTTTTCCATTTGATTTGAATACTGAATATAAAGCATAGGTTACTACTAATAGTAGTAACAGAGTGTAAAAAACCCCACATCCTTATCACCCATCACAATGGACAGAATGATTAAAGACCCAATCTGAGGTCCAAACAGTAATTTGTATTAGTTTGTTTATTATAGTTGTAAATTGTAACCTGTAAGGCCAAAATCCTCTGTCACAATAAAGAAAACTGACAAACAATATGCCAGTGGTATACTAAATCCAGTGGGTCGGGACCTCCATAAGGTGTGGCAACGTAAATTTGAGGACTCACAAGATGATTATACAAAATAATAATTCTAAAAAATACTTCTGTCTAATATCTCCCTTTTATCTGCTGGTGCCCCTACAAATTATCAAAATAAAATATTCTAACATTTAAAAAAAAACGCTATTTGAATGAACTGATCTCAACTCAAGGGTTCATTATTAAACTTGGCTTCAGATTAAAGGGACCCCAAAACTATGAGTTCATTGAAAACTTGAAAACCTGAAAAAGTGCTAAATGCAATGAGACAGCTGTCGTTGGGTTGAATCAGGCTCCCTGAGACCTTTAACATAAAACAACAACAACTCTCAGAAGACAGTCATGAACTACAACTATAACCATCCACGGCTGCACCGAAAACTGATTAATTTCATTTTGTGTAAAACCATAAAGGCGTATACGCCACTGTCATAGGTGAGAACAAACACTTCATTTCCCAGAAACCTTCACTACGTTTACGTACAGGAAACTGACGTGTAACGTTACCACCTCGCAACGACCAATGAGCTTGTCATGTGAACGCGAAAACGAATCGTGATTGGACCTCGACAACGCCAATTTGGCTCAGTCCGAATCGCTGAACACAGCGCGTGCGAGGTGAAAGAGTCATCTGATTATATGATACTGCCTTTATCAACCGCCCCTCATGCGATTCAGACCATCCAGCTATGTATGGCTCTTCCGGTTAAGTAGCTTTACCGGCGAACTGTATTTGTCAGCGAATCCCGTCTGCCGCTTCAGACCCGCACTTCATACCAGTCCTCCTTTACTCTCAGCCCGGAAATTCACGATGCAGTCGAATCGAAATGTGACTAGCGAAGAGGACTTGGGCAGAGCAGATGAGCCGGGGTTTTTCAAGAACATCCCAGCTGTCGCAACAGAAGACACAGATCCCCCGGCGGAGAAGAAGCGGGTGGGTAGCACGCTTGTTGTTAACGAGAGGAAGTTGAGGACCCCGAGTCCCCTGTTCGGGGCCAACTGTGATGACGACTCTGAGGCAGAGTCTTTCCGAGATGGGAGAACGGAGGAAGTGGACCGGGACACCAGGGGCAGGGCGTTTGCGTGGTGCCGAGACTTTCTGTCCGGGTCGTGGAAGATCATCAAAGAGGATGACTTTCAGATCAGCATCGTCAGGTAACAATCGTGTCAACTACAGCTGTACTGAGGATAAAATCACATGAATGTCCTTATCATAATCATAGAGGGATTTGAAGATAGCCATTTTACACATTAGTGCAGGGGCCACTGTTGTGTTGGGAGCTATTAGCTTATGGTATTGCAGCGGTCTCGTATTTGTTGTGACATCAGGTCTGCATCCTTCTAACACTTCACCATTTCTCCATGAGAGGAGCCCTCAGCTGAACCATCCAAGCTGAACACTATTTACAGCAGGGAGACTGGACAGAATGGCCAGAAAGTTTTTTATCTGGGTGTGTTGAAACTAAACCTCTTTTATATTGTATAAAGCCGATGTACTCTAGCACGTGCCAAGGCCTGTTGTGTTTACCACACAACATGAAAGCACTGTAAGCAAAATCTGCTGGTGTTGCCTGCTTGATATTTCTGACTGATCTGTGGGTTCATGTTAACTTCATTCAGATGTGATGACACTGATGTTTTTCTTTCGCAGCGGTGGACTGAGTAATCTGCTGTACCTGTGTAGTTTGCCTGACCATGTACCCTCTGTGGGAGAGGAACCTCGCCAGGTGCTCCTCAGGGTCTATGGTGCCATCTTGCAGGTTGGTCTGTCTAGTCGGGGTCCTCGTGCCATTATTTGCCTGTGAATGTGTGTGGCTGCACATGTTTAATTCATTATCATGGAGAATAAATTATATCCCATGTTTGCAATCAGTCTAATGTAACAGTGTCATTGACCTTCACATGGTGGTGTGAACCAATCGGTCGCACTGTGTCTGACTGTCTTTCTGTGATGCAGGGGGTGGACTCCCTGGTGTTGGAGAGCGTGATGTTTGCCATCCTGGCAGAACGAACTCTTGGGCCAAAACTTTATGGCATCTTCCCTGAGGGACGCTTAGAACAGTACCTTCCGGTATTATGCATACACACACTGTGTGTCTCTCCTGTATGTTACGCTGTAAAGCATTCAACATGCTTGATTACAAAAAATGATTGCTATTTAGAAATACTGAACAATACTGTTTAGTTGCCAACATAACGCCAGCATGTCTGCTGTGATTTAAAGGCTTGAGTGCACTTAACTTGACCTTGACCCTACTGTAGAGAGGGCATTTGTAAAATAAGTTATTTCTGTATGTCTCTTTTTTCCAGAATACCCGCATGCGCACAGAACAACTTTCAGACATGGCCATCTCAGCAGAGATTGCCACCAAGCTGGCACGTTTCCATGAAATGCTTATGCCCTTTAACAAAGAGCCGAAGTGGCTGTTTGGGACCATTGACAAGTAAGGATACCTGGATGTCACACCTTCTTCTATTAGAACTGTCACTTTTTTAAATAATTAAATGTACTATCTATTTTTTTTCCCCTTTTTAGATATATGGATCAAGTGTTGAAGCTTAATTTTGTACGTGAGGCTCATGTGAAGAAGTACAAGAAGCTGATGAAGTTGGACCTACCTGCTGAGCTGGAGAGCCTCCGGTGAGTTGGGGCACGAGTCTCAAATGGCCAAACACTGTATATTGCATGGAGTGACTTTACACATACGGTATTAATGTGTTAAAGTTGTGGCAGGTGTGGTTAAAGAAAAACTGTAGTATAAAACCTCTGGCGTGTCCTCTCCCCTCCGCCCAGTAACCACTGGCGTAAGTAATGATCCAGACTTTCCTGGTCGGTTTCAAAATTGCTTTGAAGGCAAGTGAACAATGATGATGCAATCACTATTGTTCATGCCAAGTGCCAGCTAGATGTTGTTCAGTCAGAGCCGTCTCATATTACCTACTGTAATTTTCAGATGCACTGAGGCAGAGCGGCTATTTAGACTGAACTGCTCGCATTTGAGCGTGACGACCATAAACCTCGAGATTTTTTGATTAATCTTCATGTTCTAGATGATGAGAGAAACACAGGAGAGCTATTATATACTGTATATATCTTTGCGTATTCATATCTACCCTTCACTGTTTATTATTATTTATATTACCACTATATACACATTACTGCGCATTGCACTTCTGGTAAGATGCAGAACTGGATCTCACTACATGCACTTTGTGCAATGACAATAAAGCTTAATCTAATCTTATCTAAATTTACCATTAAATGGCTGTGTGCAGACCCTCTTGTTTGCTGATGAGGCTGTAAAGCAGGCATGTCAAACTCATTCCATAAAGGGCCGTGTGGCTGCAGGTTTTTGTTCCAACCAAGGAGGAGCACACCTGGCTGGAATCAATTAATCAGCTGGTCTCAGTCTTCAGCTGATAACTAAGTGATCCCTTGATGTTGATTGGTTGGACTGGTGTGCTCCTCCTTGGTTGGAACAAAAACCTGCAGCCACACGGCCCTTTATGGAATGAGTTTGACATGCCTGCTGTAAAGTAACCTTGTTGACATGTGGATAATGATATCCAACGAGGGACAGCTAATAGTTTTTCTTGCTAGTTAAATTGAGGATACAGTTGTGTTTGCAACAGTGAACTCCTGACTGGTACACTGTGTCCTCACCACCAGACAAGATAAGACTACCACTAAAATGCATTCAGCTCGCGCTAACAGTAGCAGTAAAATTAGCCAATATGAGTTGATATGAAAAGATTGCATGTCATATGAATAAGACTTCAGGGGTTATGAGTGGAGATTTGTTAAACACAAGAGTGACAGCTGTGTTTTTGTTTTCAGTCTAATGGCCGACCTTTGTCCCAGTAACTCCACCACTTCACTGCTTCATCCTCCAGGCAGTCTGACCTCAGCAGCCAACAGAGAATCAGCCCAGTGTTTATTGTCCATGTTTATCTATGAAGGCACTTGTTATCTCGTGGATATTGTATGTACCAGTCTGACACTGAAGCTGACATGACATGTAACATCTCACTGCTTGGAAATCAACTGGCATTCTGCTGCAGCCATAAAAGACTTCGATGCACCGTGTTCACAGCTTGCTCGAGACCATTCAGTCAGTCAGAATGAGAACTAGTGTTTGTCTTTCCACTTGAATGAATTAGCATATTCAGGGTTTCAGTTATATACTCCCAAGCATCTAGAGAGTTGAATGCAACTGTTGCCACATGTTCAGTGAGCAATTCTGGGGCTTTCTCAATCACAAGAACATATTGGGTAATCCGACTGGGTTCATTCGCAGATGGTTTGAATTGTTTAGTTTACCTTTGATACTGTAATATATAGCTGCTATCCAGTACAAATAATTTCACTAAACTAACTCTCTCCACTCACTTTTTCTTTCATCACCTACTTCATTGGTTTGGCGCTTGTCTCCACAACAGTGCGTTGCTGGCAGCGACTCCATCGCCAGTGGTGTTCTGCCACAATGACGTCCAGGAAGGTAAAAACAAACAGAACATATCCTGTCCTATCCTCACACCTCCTGTTTGGGCTGATTGATCAACCCTCTTCACTGTCACGTTGCCTCAGGGAGCGACATATGTCAAAAAAAGGCTGTAGCGTAGTTACTTATAGGGACAGCTCACATTCAGATGCCCCATGAGCCAAAACAAGCCTTTGAAGTAGATGTTTTAGTCAGAGATTTAGGTTTCTAATGAATGGGACTGCCTCACCAAACAACCTAAGATGAGCTTACATACTTAAAGTATGTGGACACACGAACATTTTACCCATATGTGATCGTGATTAGGGCTGGGCGATAAAATGATCTCAATGCAGGATCATAATGAGATTTATGCCGATAACGGTGATAAATTTTGGACATTTCTTTACTCGATATGGATAGATCTGACAGCCTGTCTCACAGTCAGCCTGCTGCCTCTGTTTTTGCTTTCTGTGTCACAACCTCTTTGTATGAGGGCGGGGCTGAGCTCCTCACACACAGACAGTGAACAGCAGCGTAACTCCACACCAAACTTTTGGATATTTACGATATATATGTATGAGGACAATGCTCATTATCCATAAGTTTAACAAAAGAGAGACGGTGTGATCAATTTATCAAACACCTGTTGAACACAAGCTCACACCCAATTTGTTTTACACAACCACAAGCCGAGGAAACTGTTGACAACGAGAGCAACACGACACGTTCAGTTCCTTTTGTTTACTTTTCATGTCCTGAAGGAGTTTTCACACACAGCAGCTTATTCAGATGTCATAGCAGGCTTTTGTCCTTGCAGAGTAGGAAAATGCAGTGTTTCCTCTTGCCAGCCGCACTTGCCACAGCTTTAACTTCACATTTGGAAGCAGAGAGCTGAGAAGCTGCTGGAGCTTGAGGTTCAGCTCTGAGAGGTTCTTGGTTAATTTCCACTATGAAGGCCAAATCACACAGACACTTGCTATCACTGACTTTCCACGTCAGGTTTTCCTTCTTCTCTAGGAATTACTCCAGACAAACTGACACTTCGGAAGAATTTTACTTTACTTGTTCATTGCTTGCAGCTCTTCAGCAGCAACAAGGCTCTGCTTCACAAATTCTCCTTCTGAAAGAGGTTTCAGCTTTTTAGCTATTAGTTCTTTCAGCGTAGAAATTGCCTGCATAACACTTTCTTAGCGCATTTAGTGGCATTAGTGGCGTTAAATAAAGTAAAATTGTCGTTCCATATCGCCCGGCCCTAATTGTGATAGATGTGACCGTTGTATCTCATTCCAAAATCAGGTGTGTTAGTATGCTGCTATCACAGTCTCCACTCTGCTGACAAGCTTGTCACAAGATTTTGAACCTGATATCAGTGATTTGCCTCCGTCAGGCACCATATTTAGCAATGTCTGATGCTAATAATGGGGGGCGAGGCCTAGCTCACTGTCGACAGTCCATGAGGTCATGGCTACCATTTCTTCATGGGCCTGGCTTTGTGCACTGGGAGACTGTTACGGTAAAACAGCAAAGGGCCTGCATCAGATTGTTGCTACAAATTTGGAAGTACACTCACTATATGTAATGCTATAGCATTAATATTTACCGTTATTGGAATTATGTATGTTAGCTTTTTTATTATACACAGAAATGTGATTCCAGAGTTGTTGTGGTAGCTGAAGGAGTTGATAAATACCCCCCTTATTTACACTTATACTTATTAGATACTGTGACTGGTCAGTGTGGATGATGATCATTTTCTCACTTCTTGTTTTGCTGCTGCAGGCAACATTCTGATGCTGGAAGACCAGGACCAGACCTCAACAGACAGACTCATGCTGATAGACTTTGAGTACAGCAGTTACAATTACAGGTAAAGGATAAACTAGTGGTTTATTTTACTTAATAGAAAGTGTTGCTGAGTTTTTCTTTTTAGATTCTGCCCTTGTGTATTAATATTATAACATTACATTTTCTCATGTGTAGGGGGTTTGACTTTGGGAACCATTTCTGTGAGTGGATGTATGATTACACCTATAACCAGTGGCCCTTCTTCAAAGCCGTGCCAGAGAACTATCCCACCAGAGAGCAGCAGGTCAGTCTAAAACCCTGACTCTGACCCAATCCCTGCTCTTAAGAGACACTCACAAGAATCACATTTAAATGCTTAATAGCTTAAATATGCTATTAATTGCCACACTGCATTGTTATGGTAAAATTAAGAGGTTAGCCATTGGATGAAAGACGAAAACTGCAGTTGCTTCAACTAGAAGTTTTAAATGCATCAGACAGTGAAGATGGTAGTGGGGTAATTCCTCAATGTTTCACATGCAGCATCAATGTTTTTAATCATTAAAAATTACAAATATTCCCAATTTTAATGTCAAACTGATACTCTGATCTGGGAATTGATGTTACACGTTTTCTGGTTGTACAACACCATCTACTGGTGAAACTTGTAAGTGCAACTTGAAAAGCATATTGGAAACGACACCAGTTGAATTCTTGATTTACTTTTGGACAACACACTAAACACTATAAAATGCTTCCATTGTTTAATAAAAAATCACTGCCTTCAACATATAACCAAACATGAAAAAACTAAAATGTTTCATCTTTATAAATGTAAGAAAACTACAGCAAATTATCGTTTTACTCCATTTATTAAACGTGTCACAAATCATTTTGCTTTTTATTTCAGCTTCATTTTATCAGAAATTATTTGGCAGAGCAGAGGAGATACTCTGACACTACCATGGACCAGACACAGATTGAAGAGGACATGATCCTTGAAGCTAACAGGTAACACATGTTACTAATGACAATGCAGCAGCGGTGAAGACAACCCCAATTCCAAATATGTTGGGATGCTGTGTGAAATGTGAATAAAGACAGAATGCAATCAACTGCAAATGAACTTTGGTCACTGTTCACTTCCTGTTTTACTTCTGCTTGACACAGAGGCCCAGTGTTTTTAGAATCGGGGTCAGTGCAAAGTCAACAGAACCCTTGTTTTGTCATCATCATTTTTGCTTTGATTTGTAGATATGCACTGGCGTCGCACTTCCTCTGGGGGCTGTGGTCCATCATTCAAGCAAAGATCTCCAAGATTGAGTTTGGATACATGGTAAGGAGACTTTTTTTCTTTTCCAGTCTGATGGAAGCACTAGCTGCACGCTACATCTATTTCAACACACATGATAATGTTTGTCACTATGTGTTTATTGAGAAATTGTGCAAAACCTCTTCTCACAGTCAGCCATTCTGTTTTGCAGGACTACTCCCAGTGTCGTTTTGATGCCTACTTCAAGCAAAAAAAGCTCTTCTCCTGATTTCCCACCATCTTAATCAGAATGTAGTGTCTCATTTATCTGTCCTCATCATTCTTCAGGCTCAACTCCAGTCCTATGCAGCTCCGCTTATGACGAGCAATGTAGGGTGGAAGGTAGACATTTACGTTTGAACACAGTGCACAAGCACAATCTAAGCCTGCTGGCAGTCCATTTTATTGAAGCACCTATCCTCATAGTGTGTGTGTTGTTAGAGCAGGTGCAGCTCTATAGTACTTAATGTTGTTTAAGGCTCTCTGGCAACCATCATTTGTTATACCCTGTGCTGGTTGCCAGAGAATTACAGGCTTTTCATTTCAGACAGTAAATCTTACTGTAATAATCATTTTGGTTACTAAACCAATAGTATTATTAGTTAATGGAAGACTTTTAAGAAACCTCTTTGTTTTAGTGTTTTTGGTCATTCTACCTCACTTCTTTCCTCTGATGTTCATTCTGCATCATGGTGTATAGATTCCATAAGGTCTGATTGTGACAGCATGTGAAAATATTCCCCCCTGGTTGTTCTTTAAAGGTCCAAAAAAGTTACGTTTAAAACGTACCTACATTCAGCAAACTACACGAGGGCTATTTTATACAGGATTTCTGTAGTTAACAAATGTGTTCATTTAACACAGTTCCAAAGCATGAGGCGTGTAAGTTGGTAATGTTGGATTTTGTGACCGCTTTTGATATCAGTTACTAACTGTACATTTCTGCTGCACCTTGAACTGCCTGCCTTTATTTAAGTCATCTTATACTACCTTTTGTCATCCACATGTCAGTCAGATTTTTCAGTTTTTTCTTTTTTCGTTTTGTCCAAGAATCTTTCCAAGTTGGGAAGCTTGGAATATCTTAACGTCTGTCATTCTTCATTCATAGCTAAAATGTCCATTTGGCACGTACTTTATGCAACCACATCAACTTGAAATGCCTAGATTAGATCCAAAAATAATTGAAATCTGCGTTAGAATAAAGTCACATGTTGTCTTTCCCTTAAGCTTTTGTGAATATCAAGTTGACTTTTGACATTTTCTGGAAGCTTTTTTATTGCCTTTCTTTAAATTCCTTCTTTTATTTATTTGGATTGACTCCTTGATTGGACACAATGCACTGCCATCAGTTAACATTTAATGCATCAGTTTACTCATATGAAGAAACTAGACACTTAACTGTGCCTCATTCACTACCTATAGCTGTTTTTTAGAGCATCGTTGTCCCAGCACAGTTTTTTATGGTAAAACTTCCCCATATCATGTTGGTCCTATTTGCACTGAATATATAATTCAAAAGCTAATAAACATATGTGCTTACAACACGTGTCAGTGAGCCTGATTTTCTGATCTGTCTAAAGGATATTATAACAAATACGTGGATACATTTTGTGAAACAAAAGCTACTCTCATGTAACTGCTAAGTAACTTGAGTGTGCCATGATGACGTCTAGAGAGGGTGGAAGGAGACCCATATTTCATTGCAGAGGGTTGACTGCTGTCCCACCTCCATGTGCCAAGAATAGACCAACCAGAAACAAGTACCCTGCCAAAGATCAAGGGACGCTTCTGAACTGAACTGGATCTGCTGTAGAACAAAGAGGAATTCTGAAGTTGAAGATGAAGCCGAAGCCTTGTAGTGAACTGCACTGTTTTCTTTAACATGCCGCTTCTGCTGGTGTGTGGTCTTAAGTCTCTGTTTTCAGCTGTTTGGCTGTTTGTTCTGTCAAAGGGCACGTGACTGTGAGAGCTGCAGCAGGGAAAAGGAGACGAGCCGGTGGTACGTGGACTAAACTGACTGTTCTGTCTTCTGTTTTTCCATTGCAGTGGCTGCTTGGAATTCTTTAGGGGGCTTGTCTTCCCATTTTGGAGGACTTACAGTGCAATTCTGAACTTGTGATTGGAGCATTGGTTGTGTGAGAGGTGCATATCATCTTTAGACCTTTAGAGTTGTAACAATAGTTTATGGCACAGACAGTTTTAATGTTATAGTGGGCTCAAGAAACAACAATGTCAGTGAGATGAATCCCCTCAGGCAGTGTTTTATGACCCTCGTTGAGTGGATGAGCCTCTGGTTGAAATATGGTCTGAGAAGACTTTGTGGAGCTCTTCCAATAGTCAACTGGATAGCATCCCCAGGTGTCACAGATAGAGGATCATGCAAAGCAGACTCACAGGAGTGGAAAACCAATGAGGCACTGCGCACATATCACCTTGGAGATGGAGATGAAACCATGGTTACGGTCCAAACCGGCACACATGCATTCCATGTAAGTAAAAAACAAAACGCAGCTCTCCCAACCAATTCTCCCGAAACTAGGGGCCGCAGAAGTTTTGGTTTAATAATTAATTTTTAAGGTGGACCTCAGGAGGCTCTCCGAGTGCAGCGAGTACTTCCGAGCCTTGTCCCAGTCCAGAATGAGAGAGACTTCAGAGAGCCTCATCCATCTGGACCACGTGCCCTCCACCATCTTCTACAATCTTCTTGAGTTCTCCTTCTATAATACGTTTAAAGTACCTTGGGAGGAGTTGGACACACATATCCAGGTATGCAGGCTTCGTGTAACCATGTTGCAAACCCAACGCTGCCATTTACCCCAAAAACAACCTACCATCTCTTCCTTCCTCTCTCTCTGACTCGGAGGTCAGTAGCTATCTCCTGACTGAGGCCTTCCTCGTAAAGTGCCTGTCAGTCCTGGCAGATAAACTCAGCCCAGGTAACTGTTTGTCCTACCTGAGACTGGCTCAGGAGATCTGCTGTGTGGAGCTAAGGATGACAGTGTTCACCTACCTGAGCAGAAACCTGCTGGAAATGTCTCATCTCATCAAGTACGTAACGGTATAATTATATGACATGCAGGATTTGCCACAAGGACTGAGTTTGCTACATGAGTCTTTCCTGTCCCCAAAACTGATTCATGCCTCAGGCGTCTGAATGATGAAGAGAGGGACGAAGTTGTCCACCTGAGGACACAAGGAGAACGACGTCTCTGCAGCCTCAGGAAAGAGAACCTGACTTCTTGGAAAGACCCAGAAACAGAACGAGCACGACATGTCTTCACTCTGAAAGGTTCAGAGGACAGCGGAGATTGGTATCCAGTGACAGAGCTTCCTTTCATGGCTGATAAGTGGTGTTTCACGACAGTGGTCCTGTATAACTACCTGTACATTATAGGAGGTTACCGACAGCGTGTGAAGAGAGGCTGGGAGTTCAAGATGGCTTCCTTTAGGTATAATCCCTTCACTCATACATGGGTCGCCACGGCTCCTCTGATTAAGGTGAGACTAGCTTGTGAATTAAGCTCATGACCACTCTGTCATTCATATAACATTATTATGAAAACTGTCACCATCTGCTGTGTCCACAGCACAGACGGCACTTCAGTGCTGTGGCCTGCGGAGGCTGCATTTACGCCGTGGGAGGCTGGTACTTGGACTCGCTGGTGACTCCGGACTCCAGCACGGCTCTCTATACAGCTGTGGAATGCTATGACCCCTGGGAAGACGCATGGAGGTTCGTGTCCTCTTTGTCTTTCAGCTGGTAGGTTTTGGGAATGATGCTGAGAAATTGTGCTGTTCTCTTCTAATTGTTTCCCTTCAGAAAATCACCCTTCAGTTATTTGTTGGTGTATTAGTAACTGAATATAATCTCTGCTTTAGGTTTGTCTCCCCGCTGCCGCTCACTGACTTCCAGTTCACCATGTCCTTGTCCCATGACGTGCCCCTTGTCACTAGTCTTGGATACTCACTGTATGTGTTGGGGAGCATCCAGAGGACCGGAGAGAAACTGCTGCTACACTACGACACAAGACAAGGTAAGATATAGCTCTGTTTGGCAAGAGGAATGTGTTTCTTTTACAGCCCAGAAAGTATGTACTAACACGCTAATCTGAACGTATGAAAAACGGTGCTTGTCTTCTCTCTGTCTGTTAGACTCCTGGTCTGAGCTGCTTCCCACTCTTACCAGAGCAGATGCAGACCTCCCTGCGCTTTACTTCCTGGGTGCCACTGACAGGCTGCTTGTGATTGGTGGGAACAACTCAGAGAATGTGGTGACATCATTCTGCTTGCAGTCCCAAAGATGGGGACTGGTACGTATCCAACTAGAATCTGAGGCTGAGAAACATTGTGTATCCATACAACAGTTTCCCTACGTTCAAATCTAACGTTCCTATTTTTTATTTGTATGTCGTGACAGTGTTGTGGTTAAAGTCTGCTTAGGTACAAATTCCACTTGCTTTGAGTTAGGAAAAGATGGGGCAGGGTTAGGCATAGCGTCTCATTTTGGTTTTGTTGGCACAATACGACTGGAAAATGTCCTGAAGTTTTGTTGCAAGAAACATGGCGCGAACAGTGGTGAGCTGCTTGCCAGTCATATTTGCCGTTGTCTTGCCACCACCACCACCCCTCCTCCTCCTTGTCCTGATGAGAAATTTAGCTCACATGCATGTACCAGTAACGTCACTTTGATAACTATTGTAGAAACATTGATATATGTATGAAACTTAGGAATTTAACATATCCGTGGTTTGCAGAACTGTATAATGCCAACACTTTATTCTAGTGATTGGGCTGATTTGAAGCACAAAGAAATCTTTCACGTCTAATATTTAAAAAAAAAGTCAAAATCTGTCCATCATTTTTTCTTTTTAGGTGCACAGGGCTGAGAAAGTGGCATTTGCAGGACAGGGGACAGTTATTGGTGACCAGGTCCTGATGCCAAGTATAGAGCACAACACTGTTGCAAGGATGGATCTGCAAACTCTATCCCTCAGTGCTCTTCCTCCTCTGCCCATCTCCACCCGCTATGAAGCTATCTTTTATCTTCACTTTTAATGTCGTAGTCAGCTTCTTTGCCTTTCTGTTCATGTTTTGAGTTTGTTTCTGCAGCTGAATGTAATAGTGCTAAAGTCTTTCTCAAACATAAGGAGATAAACTCCCCAGGTGGATTAGCAATGGTGGATTATCACTGTCTCTGTTTACAATCCTCAGTCCTTCATTTTGAAGTTTGTTTTGAAGGGCAGACTACAATTAGACTTAAACCTAAAGCACTGAGTAACTCTGGGAGAAAAAGAAGAAGAATTTGGAGAACTTCAGAACTTGACTTAACTATAAATTATAACTGTGGTTCTGTTCAGACTTTGGTACTTACAGTATTGTATATTACAGTATTGCATATAGTTACTGCTGCTCACCTTTGGATGTGAGATTTAACTTCTCAGTGGGATTTTTCTTGGTTATTTACCAATAAAGGTTATATCTAAAAAAGTTGGGATGGTGTGTGAATTGAAAATAAAATAGAATTCAGTCATTTGCAAAATGGTTTTATGAAGTGTTCCTGAGTCCATGTAGTAACATCCTTTATACAATCATGTGTTCACAAAGTGATAAACCTCGCTCCATCCTCGCTTGTGAGCGATTGAGCCTTTCAAGGCTGCTCCTTTCATACCCAATCATGATCACCTGTTACCAATCAACCTGTTTACCTGTGGAATGTTCCAAACAGGTGTTTTTGGAGCGTTCCACAACTTTCCCAGCCCAGCTTTTCTGGAAAATGGGTTGTACATAGGATAAGTATGATGCAGACTCCTAGCTGGAGTATTATGTCCCCCTTTGTTAATTTTCTTGCTTGTTGTTTTTTTAAATGTCTGACAATATGACCTAAACTCTCTGAGTCCAAAAATGTCACACAATTAAGACGACATATTTGTTTTCTACCCTCTCTTGATAAACACCCATTTTCTAACCCTGTAGTCGAGACAAAGTCACGATGCTTGAATCTGCTGATAATGATTTGAGAGTTGCATGCTGTTATCCTTATTGCACTGTTATTTTCTTATGATCGCAGTTAAACACTGCTTGCACTCTCAGCACTGCAGCAGATTCAGTTACAGAGCAGAGCCCTCAAGGCTCACGAGGTTAGGCTCTGTCTATGTTTGGTGTCTTGTTACAAAATGAAGCATGTCATGGGAGAGAGAGGGAGAGAGAAGGAGGGAGGGAGGGTTAGAAAGCACAGGAGAGGGCAGCTCTGATCTCACTACCTGAGGAAAGCCACATCAAGGGCACTGGAGTCACACAGAGCATACAAGCCTGACTACTCAGGAATTTCACTGCTGCACTGACACAAACCAAAGTCACAGCTTTGCTCTGCCTGAGTGGATTATCCTAATTCTGGTCTGACAAAAGGTAAAGTGTGGGTCTGCCTTCTTTTTGTTTATTCAGCTCTGCAGGCTGTTGTGTTAGCTGCAGAGGTTGGTAGTTGTAGAGTAAACTCCATGTTTAATTACACAGGCGTATATAGTAACAGGGTAGAATGGAAATGCTGAATGATTGAACCCTTTAAGTGTGCTGTTTTCTTTGTGTTAAGCCACTAATGTGCAAAATCAGGCTAAAATCCTGATGGGGAAGTTCAATGTCACGGAGGAGTGCTAATTAATCTTTACTTGTTGTTTATTTGTTCAGTAAAAAGGAATTCTAACCTTTGTCTTGTCTGCTGGGTTCTCACAGTGCTCTGTAACACCAAAGGATTTTGGCTTTCATCCGTTGGTTGTACTCTGTGTTTATATTTTCATGCCCATCTGAGGTCTGTGCACATGCTCAGCCGGTGCACCGCTATATCTGGCCATTGAACTTTGTCCCACTTGGTGACTGTTCAGTCATATGACATGGAAAAAGAAATCCTAGACCTGTCACCCTGCCCATTACATGGAGTGGCTTGTGAACTCTGCATATTTGTGTGTAGGATTTCACAAATGCAAACTGCCATTAAGAGACAATGACTGAACCCTTTAAATTTACCATACTGTGTAAATACATACATTTTGATGCCGACATCTGTAAATCCCATATCAGTGGCCTTCCCTATCACATTATGAAAAAAACGCCACACACAAACAGTGCAACTTTCCACCAAATAATATCCCAACTGTGAGTCAGATCTGTGAGAGTCGACCTGTTTTTTGTTATTCTTTCTGAAAATTATATAATTAGTAAAATGAAAAGAAAGAAAGAAAAAATAGACTTCAGGTCGTTGGTATAATAATAGTGAATAAAATACCAAATGATTCTAAAACTGTGCATCACTCAGTGGAAACACACTCTTTCCCATGGGGACTTGATGGGAATAAGAGTGTGCTGTCTGATCTTTTAATACTACAAAATATGGCATATGCACATTACGAACTAGCATTCAAAGCTAACACAAAAGCAAGATTATTTTTGTATTATGATATTAATAGCACAGAAGACCTTAAAATGACCTTATAGTTGATGGAGCTGAAAAATTTGGAAATACTTATCGATGATGCAAACTTTACATTGAAACATATGGAGAAGGTAAACAGTCAGTAACAGTCTATAGTATGCTTTGAGCAAGACTTACATCTTCCACTGAACTCTGCTCTTTCTCATAGCCATTAATTCCAGCCACAAACCTGAAAATGCTTCCCTTTGATTTCCATGTCAGTGCTCCTCAGAGATGGCTGAGGCGCATCAGGCGGTGGGCTTCCAGTTCACCGTGCGCCCGGATGGTGTGGACCTTAAACTGAGTGAAGAGGTCATCAAAAACATCTACCTGTCAGGAGTGACGGCATGGAAGAAGCGAGCCATTCAATTCAAGGTACAGCGGTACAAGTACACGTTGGATCTATCTCAGGTTATCATTCAAAAATGTGGAGCCACTCAGTAAGATTGCAAACAAGCTTTCTGATTGAGCATTTAAGATCTATAAAGGTATTTTCAGTAGCTGTGCATTTTCCTTCACATTGTCTCAACAGAACATTGACAATGAATATTCATCTTGTGTTAATTTTGAATCTTGTTGCTTCTCACTCACAGAATGGCGTGTTGGCCGGTGTCTATCCCGCCAGTCCGTCCAGTTGGCTGATAGTTGTGATTGCCATGATGAGTTCCTTGTATACCCGCATTGACCCCTCTCTGGGAATGATTGACGCAATCAAGGAAAACCTACCACACAGGTCAGAAACCTGCTGCCGCCAGTGTTTTCTCCTTTGTTGTGGTTCAGTTTCAGGTAGCCTGCTGGACATTTAGGTTTGTTTAGACGAGCCATGCAGTAAGTCACCTATCTACAAATAAAGTTGTCCTGCCTTTTTCTCATTTCATGTGTTACCCTGTTGTTGACGAAAGCAGTGTTGTGCCTTTTCTGAGCAGAGACTATGTGTCAGTGCAGACCCGAGCTGTGCTGAGCGCCGTCCTGTTTGCCACTGGACTTTGGCTGTTCCTCATCTACCTCTTGAGATATACTCTTAAAGCTCTGCTCTCCTACCATGGATGGATTTTCGAATCCCACGGAAAAATGAGCACATCAACCAAAGTGTGGCTGGTAGGACTGTCCTTCTGTCTGCCATTGCAACCGTCTGTTTAACCTTTGTGTCCCTCACTCAGTGCAGAGGATGAGGTTGTTAAGGGTCATGTAGTATAATGCACGATGTCCTGGGTGTTGTGTGTTTGTTACCAGAGCCTGGTGAAGATGTTCTCTGGCCGCAGGCCACTGCTCTACAGTTTCCAGGCCTCCTTACCCAGGCTCCCTGTGCCCAGTGTGGATGATACAATTCACAGGGTGAGTACAATGACTACATAGTGGTAGTTTCTTGAAATTAATGAGATGGAAATACACCAGATACATCCTTTTGAAACTATATGTGGGATTTTAAGAAATTGTTTTGCTCTTTTGCTTAAGTTTGTTTATTGCAATGAAATCCATCAATCATTTGAAGCTGGACTTTGACAAGCCAGACTGGTAGATGATAATCAAGCATTGTCTAACTATGTCTAACACTGCTAGGTACCAACTGTGATCAAAAACCAAAACTATAATAGTGTAACCTGATGTCTAAACATTAATGTTTGTCACACTAACCCATGATCATTTCAAAGCTAAAACCAAATTTCTAAATTTTACACCTACATTTAAACCTATCCAGCACATTAACTAAACCAACACCATGAATGTAGCTTGTTAGACCACACAGACATAGTTTAGCTGTACCACCATCTACTGTTCCAGCTGCCTTCCTGCACCTTGTGAAGTACAGCCATCATGTAATCATGTCCTGTTAGCTGCACGTGTGCTCCATGCTGTCCAGGTTTTCTGTTTTTGTGCATCTCGGCTTCTCCGTTGCCCGGACGACACATGCCGTGTTTTTTATTTTCCCACAGTACCTTGAGTCAGTCCGTCCTCTGCTGGACAGCGAACAGTACAACCAAATGGAGATTTTGGCCAATGACTTTAAAGATTCCAAAGCAGCCCAGTTGCAGAGATACCTCATCCTAAAATCCTGGTGGGCAACAAATTATGTGAGTAGTGTTTGCGAGTGATACGACAACTCAAACTCAAATAAAAAATACATTCATGCAATGATAATAATATGTTGTCTTCTCTAGGTAAGTGACTGGTGGGAGGAGTACATCTACCTCAGGGGCAGGAGTCCTATCATGGTGAACAGTAACTTCTATACAATGGTAAGATGGCTTGTTGTACCTTGTTGGAGTGCATTAGAAATTTTGTTATTTAAATGATAGCAATACTGGAATTTTACAGTAAAAGGTGGGAAGGGGGTATATAAAAAGACATTTTTTTTACCAAATACATTCAGGCAACATTCTTTTAAAAACCAAAAAACAAAATAATATTTGGAATAACTGTTTTTTTTTTTTTTTTGGTCTGCTTTCTGTGTGTTTGTGCTGACTTGTCTGCGTGGTGAACGTATGTATGCGAAGGACCTCTTGTACGTGATCCCGACACACCGACAGGCTGCGCGGGCAGGGAACGTGGTCCACGCCATGCTGCAGTACAGGCGCAAACTGGAACGTGGTGAACATGCACCGGTAATGCTTGCCATGACTTAACCCACTCTTCTCAACCCTACCCACTGTGAAACCACACATCCTTTATTCCCCACTTCATCTCCCTCTCTCTTCTCATTTTCTAACATCTATCTTCTATCCTGAATAAATAAATCGATTCATTTTCTTTCCCAGCTAGATTAAACTTTCTGATGATTTCTTTTTCTTTCTTCATCTTAGCTGAGGGCTTTGGGGACCGTTCCTATGTGTTCCACTCAGATGGAGAGAATGTTTAACACCACCCGCATCCCTGGGATTGAAACAGGTAAGCAGCTGCATAGGTCTGTGCAGCTTAAAGGGTAAATCAACACTCAAACGCACTGGGCAAACAGCACCTGCTGTCCTGGACTGAAACTATATGTCATAGCACATCTTTTCCATCAGCTGTCAAAAGAAAATTCCTGCTTTGACATCACTAACTAAGGTATGCCCAGAAGTGCAACTAGCTTGAAGGTTTTAGCACGCGGTCCACTGTGTTCCAGTGCTGATTAGCCCTCTAACAGCTGCACTGCAGGCACTCAGGAGTAGTTATGTGGGCTAAAAAGGAGCGTTCATTGTACAAAAGGGCTCTACTGGTCCCTAATCATACTTTTAACAATATTGTAATATTATCTCTGAAATTAGCTGCCTGCACCTTTCCTCTTGTCCTTTGTCCACACATCCTTCCTTTTCTTGTCGGCCCCTGCAGATATTGTGCAGCACCTGACTGATCGTAAGCACCTGCTTGTCTACCACAAGGGCCGTTTCTTCCAAGTGTGGCTGTACACTGGAGGGCGTCACCTCCTACCCAGTGAACTTGAGACACAGTTTCAAAGGATCCTCAATGACACATCAGAACCCCAGCCAGGGGAACTCAAATTAGCTGCCCTGACTGCAGGAAACAGGTATACAACCACACACACATGCACAGGACACATATGCACATGCACATAAAAAGGAAGATGCAAAATTGTCTCACTCTGACGTCCTCCCTTGTAGAGTTCCATGGGCTCGGGCTCGGATTAAATATTTCGGCCAGGGAGTGAACAAAGTGTCCCTGGATGCCATTGAGTCAGCTGCCTTCTTCCTGACACTAGATGATGAGGCGCAGGGTTATGACCCTGCAAAGACCGGCTCACTTGACAGTTATGCCAAGTCTTTGCTTCATGGAAAATGTTATGACAGGTGGGCGGAGAAGTCAAGTAAAGGTCTCTGCTAATGGCTGCAGCATCGGTTTGACTTTTTCTGGTTTTCTTCCCTGAAAAAAGTTTCCTTTCTTTTTTTCACAGGTGGTTTGACAAGTCTTTCACCTTGATCTCTTATCCAAATGGAAAAATGGGTATAAATGCTGAACATTCTTGGGCTGATGCACCAATCATAGGACATATGTGGGAGGTATGAAATGTGTTCTGCTACTGTACGTCAAAACAATGCGAGTTTGTGGATACCGTCACCTGTCATGTTCAGAGTTTGTGGATATCTTCAGCTGTCGTGTTTTCTGTGTAGTATGTCCTTGCAACAGACTGCTTCCATCTTGGCTACACGGAGGAGGGGCACTGTAAAGGGGATGTGAACAAAGGCTTGCCTTATCCCACTCGACTGCAGTGGCAGATTCCAAAGGAGGTGCAGTTGAGCCTCACATCATTTGCTGCCATTGACCTAAAGGTATTTTAGCTGTGTTTCCATCACAAAATGAATCAGGATATCTTTCTGTTTTCCCCTCTCTTAGTGCCAAGACGTCATTGAGACCTCATACCTATCAGCCAAGCAGATCGCTGATGACGTGGACTTCCATGGCTGTCTGTTCACTGAGTTTGGCAAAGGTCTGATCAAGAAGTGCAGGACCAGCCCCGATGCCTTTATTCAGCTCGCCCTGCAGCTGGCCCAGTTCAGGGTATGCCTGCCTCCATTCACCATCCTGTCTCTGAAATGACATTACTTGCATTATTGCTCACTGTTGTCTTTTAAATGTTTAATTGCGCCATCTACCATCACTAAATGACTTCAGTCCATCTGCTTTTTAGGACCAGGGAGTGTTCTGTCTGACTTACGAGTCATCGATGACTCGTATGTTCAGAGACGGTCGGACAGAGACGGTACGCTCCTGCACGTCTGAGGCTGTTGCATTCGTCAGAGCCATGGAGGATGCAGGTGCAACAGTAAGTAGACCACACAAGCACACATACGCTTCACATAAATCAGGAAACGGTGAAACCACAGAGGTCTGTTAATTTAAGCATGGGTGGGTTTGAACTATGGTTAACTGCTAACTTTGCATTTGTAGCTGTGTTGAAGACTTTAAAACTCTTTCCTGGAGTAAAATATATATTTTTTGCAGAATAATTAGACTTTAAACATATCTGGTGTCAGATTTGTGTGTTGCCAGGCTCACAAATTCACAACCAGTGGACATGGTGTGTATGCACACACTTGCTGTATGTATAAAAGGTCACATTTGCAGTGGTCACATTGTGCCGCTTAGGTCTTGGTCACCAAGACCCAGAGGCAATGTGTCTCTGTGTGCCACTGCCCTGGACTCTGGACTGATGTTCTGACAGGGTTATATTGACACTGACATTACCAGAAATAATGTCATTTTGATATGACATTGATGTCATATGTACGTGCCTGGAAGCTATTCTACTTTGCTGTTTGTTTTTGTCCTCAGAATGCCCAGAGACTTGCGCTTTTTCGGAAGGCAGCGGATAAGCATCAAAACATGTATCGTCTGGCCATGACTGGTTCTGGTATCGACCGTCACCTATTCTGTCTCTACATTGTGTCTAAATACCTTGGTGTCGACTCGCCATTTCTTAAGAAGGTTGGAACTATAATCTCCTATCACGTTGCTATTGTTTGATTAGTTTCTGATCCACAATTTTTTCTCTTCACCAACTGCACAAGCCTTCTCCTCTCTTATCTGCCTCTTTCCATTCAATATGCAATGTGTTTGCTTCTAGGTGCTTTCCGAGCCCTGGAAGTTGTCTACCAGCCAGACTCCGCAGCAGCAGCTCAATTTAGTTGACATCAACAAGTTCCCTAAATATGTGGGCGCTGGTGGTGGATTTGGCCCAGTGAGTTAAATTTAGTTATAGAGAGGTGCAGAAGTTTTAAGTCTCAACGTGTCACCCTGTTGTCCTGATGTGGGAGGGTTTGAATAGTAATAGAGCACCATGTGTTGTCTCCTGCCAGGTTGCTGATGATGGTTATGGTGTGTCTTATATAATTGTTGGAGAAAACCTCATCACATTCCACATCTCCAGCAAGTTCTCCAGCCCTGACACAGTAAGAATACAAAATGAGAGCTGTGCATATTGTGGATCCATCTGTATTCATGTGTGTCTTTGAAAAGCCAACACTCTCTCCGTTTCTGTCTCTGTTATTGCCTCTCTGTGTGACCTGCAGGACTCGTATCGGTTTGGTCAGCACATATGGAAGGCCATGCTCGATATCCAAACACTTTTCAAATCAGAAAATGATAAGAAGACGAAGGAGAATGCAAAGCATGTACAGCTGGAAAATGGGAAAAAGCACATATAACAGACATTGTTGAATGGCATGCTGCATGTGACTCACATACAACCTCCTGTGAGTCTCTCATGCTTCATTCATAAAAACCAAATAATGTTCTGGTGATCGGTTGCACTTATGATCTTTTTGCTTTTCTGGTGGGTCACATTATAGGAGCTGGTCATTCCACTTTAGCTAACAAAAGGAATAGTTGTTACTCCTCTAATTTATTTCTATTTATATTATACTTTTCAGAGCTGTGTTGTTTGGTGCTGAGGGAAAAATGTAATCTGCAGTAATGGGAAAATTTGTTTTTGCAATGGTTGTTTCTCATATGTTGAAACTTACTGTCAGTTTATAGCATAGACTGTATATAAATCTGTTGTAATGTAGTAAATCTAAATATAAACTTTATATATGGTCTATGGTTTGTGCAGATGAAACTTGTAAATATATCTACTTAAAGAATGCTATGTTTGAAAATATAAATCCTTTGTTACTTGCCATTATTTATGAATGTGTTATTCATTTTAAGGTGCTTGTCAATTTTTATTGAAACATTAAAGGTCATTATAGGCCAATGGTATACAGCACATCGACAGCAGCTTTTCTGCAATTAGTAAAATGCAGACATACGAATGATTAGAAATGAATTAATCATACTGGTAACATTTAAACAATTGTACAAACACCTTAAACACATCAAAAACAGACACAGAAAAACAATCTATTATTAAGAGCAGTTTATTTTAAGAGGTGGGGTGGAGGTCTTGTTCCTGATATCCGTTTGCAGGGCTCGTATAGCTTTTTAAGGGTAAACTTCAAGCACTTTTAAGGTACCTAAGCAAAACATTTCCAGACTCTCAAAGCCTTTATCATCACATCTAAGTCGTTACTATGAATGCGTTTGTAAAAAATTAATTTTCCAGAATTCCTTTGTCACCACAGCAATCAGTGTATATTATCATTTTTTACCAGCTGTAATAATAAGCTTTGTGTGTTTTGGTCATGATTATTCAATGACGGCAAATTACAACAGTAGAAGACAGCAAATATGATGACAGAATTGTTTCATTTCAAATATTAAAAATGTTTTGGTTTCACATGAGTGATCATGTAGATGAAACACCACACGGTGCTGAAAAGGAGTATATTCAAATTCAAACATATGCTTAACCTTCAAAACATAATGGTCACAATGAAGCATTTTCCAAATGTTCAAGACTTTCATTCAGGATATTAGGATAAACGATGATCTGGACTCAGTTCAGCTGTAAACTTTATAACTGAGTCAGGCTGCTCTCGGCACATCTTCTGGCAACATTAAGACAGCAAAAATAAATGCACCAGATCAAGGCAACCAGCTCGCTGATTAGAGTGCTTGCTGTTAGCAACCCAGACTGCTTTTTATTGATGGACAATTCCAGGATCATACAGTGCAAACTCTATACACTGAATTTCCCTAAACATGATCACATGTGGGGAATGCAGAAGGTAGAAGGTTCATCTCCGGAGGGGTATGCAGATTTCTTTACATCTATGACTTAATCCACAATGGAGTGGCATCAGTTGATATTGTAAATGTCTACCTGCAAGTAGATCACATTTGATTTAGTCCATTCACATGTGTGCAACTCCCAGATAGCGGGCAAAAACAATCCATCTTCTATTTGAATATTTATTAGTTTGGGTGGGGACGATACAAAAAGTCAAAGTAATAAAAAACAAACCTTTCTGGTCACACTCTTTCAAGGCATCAGTTACAGCAATGAACTAAAACTAGGCTTTATAACTGTACAAAGTGAACGGACAAACAAAAGCACCATCACGCGGTCCACTTGCTTGATGAGAGCAACTTTAAAAGACCCAAGTAGGCAACAGACACCAGACTTTCAAAGATTCAAAATGAATCAACAGTATCTGATTATTGTCATCATCACCACCATCATCCTCTTATCAGAAGCTGCCTGCCAATCATGCACATTTAACATAAAGGAATACAACAGACACGAAAGGCAAATGGATTTTAAGTATGCTCTATTTCTTTACCATTTTTATCATGGGGATACTGCAGGTTGAGTCCACTGGGTGATGACATGCCCCCTTGGGCCACTGAGTGGGGCTGTTTTTCATGTAGATACACGCCAACCCAGTCTTTTCTGTGTACATACTATTTTGTGTATATATTTCAACACTCTAGGATGGTTTTGTAGTTTATGTGTCTAAAATCACTCAGCAGAGCTCTTGGGTTCCGGTCGATGATGCAGCAAAGGAGGATTAAGAAGTTGCACCAGGAGTTGGGTTGACATTCTGCGTGGCCGCTTGTGGCGCCACCTCTATGATCCGCGGTTTGTCAATGATGCGAGCCGTGCGGTTTCCTTTCTCTACAATCCCGATGATCCACGCTTGGTGGCCCTCGCCGTATTTTGGGGATTTGATCTCGGCACAGAAGCGGGCGGCCTGCTCCCGGGGCAGACAGATAAGCAGGCCTCCTGTAAAGAAGAGGGGATTTGGTCAGTCTCAGATGATGTTTTCAGTGTTGCTGGTGAGTGCTCAGCTCTCTTACTGCTCACCAGCACTGATTTAAGTGTTTGTTCTGATTCTGATGCTGATCACAGTATAGTTGTCCTAAGGGCTCGGGTGGCATTAGATGGGGCTGCATGCATTGGGTCTCATCCTGTCTTTCTGACTGGATAAATCAATACAGAATTAAAGGACCAGTGTGTAAGATCTAGGGGGTCTACTGGCAGAAATTGGCAGAAACTGAATATGATATACATAAGCATGTTTTCATAAGTGCACAATAATTAGAATGAGCTCTTTATATCTACAGAGGGAGCGAGTGCTCTTCCATGGAGTCTGCCATGGTGCACTGCCATGTTTCTACAGTAGCCCAGAATGAACAAACCAAACACTGGCTCTAGAGAGTACCTTTGGTCTTTTTCTCAACTTTCACAACCACCGTATGTTTGCCTACATGCTTGGAAAGAGAGGGGTGAGGCGAGAGGCATTCAGTGGGCTGCAATCTGCAACCTCACCGCTAGATGCCACTATATCCTGCACACTTGGCCTTAAATAACACCAGGCTTTTTCCACTTTCTCTTGTTCCACTTATATGTATCACTAGTAGCTTAAATTTTTTTTCTTGGCAATGTTACACAGACGACACAACAGGGCCATGTATACACACACACACACACACACACACACACACACACACACACACACACACACACACACACACACACACACACACACACACACACCTGATGTTTCAGGGCAGGTGCCATGCATGAGCCCAAACATGTTCCCACAGGCCTTGGACACCGAGGCCATCTTGCCGAGCACTGGGAGGTTGTGGATGACAAATGACACCTCGCTTCGCTGTTGCCGTGCCAACGTCTGAGCGTGGCCGAGGATGCCGAACCCTGTGATGTCGGTGGCTGCGTGAGCATTGAAGGTGTGCATGAGACCAGCCGCTACAAAACAAGACAGAGAAAGAAAGACTTAGAAGGACATCTGAATGACTAACTGGTTCATTACAGATGTGCATGATTCTGTTTTAATAGAGTGGGACAAACAGTGATTTACAAAGACTGTGATGGTGAACCATTATGTGCAATCTTGAATGTAGGATTGCGCACACATTTGTCAGCAAACGTTGTTACCCTCGCCAGTCGGCACCACAAACACTAGTCAGTTAAACTTATTAACATAGACATTTAGATAACAGGATGGTGTGGACACATTTAAGTAGCAAGCAGCCGACTGGTCTAAATTCAAGCATCTGTTTAAACGTCGGTGAAATTAGCCATTAGGAACATTCCTGCTCTGAAGCAACAAGTAACTATTATAATGACAGATACTGTAATTCAAGAATTAATCCTCATTACGTTCTTTATCAATGAATCAAGAGAGAAATCTAATGCAAGAAGTGGAGACAAAAGCACTTACTCGAATCATGTGTACCCTGTGAAATACTTGAAATCTATTACTGGGCATCTGTGTCCCAGTTTTCTATTTGAGAAGACCGGGTGTGTTGTAAACATGAAGCTATACTATGCAACTTCTAACTCGGTAGGAAACATTATCTTTGAGTATTTAAAAATTATCCCAGCCTGTTTTTTTACATTATTATCAGAAGCTACTAAACCATAGGAGGCCAAGTTGCTGCAGAGGCTTCTCCCATTCAGTGTTTCTCTGGCCAAGAGCTGATGTAGTTATACTCAACCTAACATGCTTATTTATTTGAAAAATGTAGTGTAAGCCAGTTATGTCTGCAAATCAATTATATAGACACATTCATAGTCTTACCTGTCCTGTTGAGCCGAGCCATGTTCATCATGGCTTCATGGTATGCCAGCTCTACATCTTCCCGGGTAACCACCAACTTGATCTTGTTCCACTTCTCAGGCTGACAGGTAAAAGAACAAAACATATAAAACCAATGGCACAACACATCCCAAAAAACAATGTGTCCACACAAAATTATTCACGAGTGAGTAGGCGGACTTACAATATCTAGCCACTGGTGTACTGCAACGGCCACTTGTGTTCCAAGTGGCTTGGTCAGCACCAACACATCTCCTGGCACTGCATTATCTGGCCTGGGAAATGTCAAACATGGCATCATCATGATTTTTTGCATTACAATAAAATTATGCATTTTTGAAGGCGTGAGTAGCAGAAACAGCAGAAACAAAGAAATATGTAGTAGGAAGTGATTCCCACATGATAAATTCGTTGGGCTGGCAGACTGTTGTAGCAACTCCTCCCATCACCACCCAGGGGTTGAGTACCGTCTGTCCGCCTGTTACAGATGTGCCTGCCTCCTCCGATGCATCCTTGAATCCCTGGATGATCAGTGGCATGACTTTGTCTCTCTCCTGTTAAGACCCAGGGAATTCAGAGCAGACACAGGAAGCACAGCATAATAATAAGTAAAACAACTGGTTCCTCGCAATTATTTTCCAGACACAAGATCCAAAAGTGAACGCATCAACAGACATGCCTCTTACCTTCTCTGACATTTTGTTGCTGACTCCCAGAAGCATCAACATATTGTCACACTCTGTCACTCCCATGGCGTACAGGTCACTTAGAACATTGGCACAAGCAATTCTTCCCTACAAAACAGAAATACTGAAAATTAAGCATATAAAGGGTTTGTGTGTAAAGTAGGCCTATGTCACACCCAACAGTGACATCCTTCCATTTGTTACATGGATGTACAATTATTAGAACCATAATGGGGCAAAAAGTAGTCCCCATAAAACAGGAGATCCATACCATCATGTAGGGGTCATCCACGATGGGGTAGATGTAATCTGTCGTCTGGACCAGAGAAAGGCCTCCATGTCTGAGAGGGATCACACAGGTGTCCATGCCTATGCCTTCAACAATAAAAGAGCTCTGTATGTGATGGTTTGAAGAGGCTAATGTTCTGTTGATGTATATGTGATAAGGTAGTGTACACAAAAAACCTTTAAGGACCAGTGTGAATGATTTAGTTGCATCTAGGGGTGATGCTTCTCACTTCACCACTCCCTTTCTGAGTATGTAGGAGAACCTACGGTGGCCATGAAACTGGCAAAAAATGTGAAAGGTGCTCTGTAGAGCCAGTGTTTGGTTTGTCCATTCTGGGCTGACATAGAAACATGGCGGACTTCGTGGAAGAGGACCTGCTCCCTCTGTAGATAAAAAGAGCTCAATCTAAGATAACGAAAACTCAATGATTCTTATTTTCTGGTGATTTCACATGAATGAAAACGTAATACTAAATATCAGATTCAAATAGATCCTCCTAAATCTTACACACTGGTCCTTAAATCAAAAAGAAGTCAGAGGGCTTCAGGGCAAGCAGAATGTGACTGCCGGGCTTTTATGGAGAAACAAAAACAACAACATAAAAGTAGTCTTGTTGTCGTGTGTCTGCACTGGTAGTCTGTTCACTTCAGAACTGAGGCTCAAGTGTCATTTAATACTTTTAAAGTAAATACATTTATAGCTTGTCATCTGGGGTTTACATGCAATACAGCAGGTAACTAGTGTAGGAGGGGCCACAGAGTTCAAGGTGTCCAACCACAGAGGAGATTTATTGTCACACCTTGGTGAGTGTCACTCATCTTCAATCACTTCATTTACTATATATCTAGCATTTTATCAGTTCTTCCTGTTGTGGTTAGAAAAGCTTCTGCAGACTGTTTTGGCCTTATTACTGTTTAGCAACTTGTTTGTTATTTTACTGCTACATGAAGATCATAATTACCTAATCGAGGCATAACTGCCCCCAGGAACTGCTCATCTTCTTGATAGTGGTTCTCCTGTAGGGTTTCTAGCAGCTTCTGTAACACATCTTGGGGCACCTGTGATTGAAGACAGCAGCCACCATTTTCAAGCATTATTTTTATATCATATCATATATCATATTGTGTCTTATCTGGTGGAACTCAAATTTGCGTAGCTATACAAAGACAATGATACATCCAAGGCAGCTTTTGACAGGGAGAGCCAACCTTGCAGCCTGTGCCCTTGAGCTCAGCGAAGCGTGTGAGCCGGAAGTTCTTGTCCAGCTCATAGCTTTCAGGGTTAAAGGACTCCCTCACGGACATGTCTGAAAAAAGTCTGGGTCTTCACCACTAGAATCATGTTGATGACCAGGACAGAGCAATGAAATTGGTGATTAGAAACATTGTTTGGGTGTCACAAAAGGCAAGAAGAAAATCTTGATAACTGCATAGACTTTAAATGATAAAGCATCTGTACAACCTAAAGCAACAGCACTGCAGTGAATCTGCCTTCATGCAGCTTATAATGTTAATTCTGTAAGACTGTGTCAGAGAGCTGCAACTAACAATTATTTTAATTGTCAATAATCTGTCAGTTCAATCTTGATTAATTGTTTAGTTTATAAAATATGAGGAAATAGTGAAAAATACCAGTTAATTTTCATTAAAAGTGCCTGTTAATGCATTCAAATGTTTGTTTTGTCTCACCAACAATCCAAAACCTAGAAGATATTCAGTTTATCACTCAGTGTACAATTATGTTAACAGAAAAAAAGCAGCAAATCATCACAACTGAGAAACTGGAAACAGGAAAATTACAATTAATTAAATAGCTGCAGATCAATTTTCTATGGATAAAATAATTAATTGACTAACCGTTTCAGCTCTTGTCATCTTTTGTCCCTGTGACAGAAATAACTACAGAGTTGAATCAACATTTATTAATAGTAAGTATCAATGATTTGCAAACAAAATATTACAGGTAATTACAGGTACCAAAGCCAGCTAACATTAAAAGTTAGCTGACTTTGGTACAAACATTTACATCACTTACATCAGCACCCCTCTGACACTGCCTCAACATTAAATTAACAATTCACAGGTGTAGTGTTTTTGTAGCTCTATTGGATTGGACTGTGTTACATTATCCAGATGTATGGCCGAGTTAAAATTACATTGATATTGCATAAATAAATTGAGAACAAAACAATAAACCCAGGTGTGATTTCGTTGTCATGCATAAAATTTAATACATTGTCAATTTCATTAAGAATTGCATCGCATCAAGGACTCAAAAACATCTGTCTGTGCCACTCACATCCCCGCTGGCAACATTACATTTTAAAATATGCTGGTAGACTCTTATATTTGTAATTTCAACAAAAGTAACAAATGAATGACCCACGATAACATGAACTTCTGGCCACCTGTTACAGAAGTCAGCCCAGTTATTGGCTGCGTATGACCCCAATCTGTTGTTTGAACTACTGCAACTTGCTAAAGGGGCCTCGGTCAGTGCGCTGTGGGAGTGTTCAAGACACAAAACGCTGCTAAGTTCATTCAACCCTCAGGCACTGGCTAACAATATTAGTGCTTACTAAGGGGAAACTCGTCTACTCGGTGTAATACACACCCCATTATGAACAACTGGGCGCTCAACTCTTACACAAATGTGGTGCTAGTGATAGCTACAACTTTCACGATAGGATTTATTTTTCTGGAAATGCAGTTTTTGTTCCCGTGCTAACGTTAGCCCCTGCTTGCAAACGCTGATCCATGCATGGAGTGATGAGCATGAGCACCTCTGTGCAACAAAGAGTGTCCGAGTTTGCAAGCTGTGATACATTTAGAAACACGGGCCATGCAGGACACAGCCTAAATGTGATACATAGTTATTAAAGTTAGCGCCAGCTCGTTGCACATGTAAGTTGAAAAGTTGCCGTAGAGCGCCGAACAAAAATGTCGGCGGCGGAAAAAATTAACCCTTTCCTGTCCCACGCCATGCGATGTGTGCAACATCAGACTTCGTATCAATAAAACAGCACTAAACACGCTACTTGTGTAAAGTTTATGATGATATGGTACAAAAGAAGTGTTTACAATTGCCAAAGATGCGATTTTAGGACCAAAGCGGAGTTATATTCTTGCAACATTTCCCCTTTAATTGCTCTGACCAGTTTATCCTTACCAGCTTCACGTTAGCGGTGGATCCCAACAGAAGAGCGGGGACGGCACCAGAATGCATTGGGGCCAGAATTGGGCGCCCTCCGACAAAGCCTGACGAAAAGTGGGACATGTCTGTCTTCTAACTCGGACTTGAAGACAAAAAAAAATCGAACGACTGCGTATAATTAAATATATTTAAATTAGTATATGTATCCGACCAGGCTTAATCTTCATAAAATACTATACGGTTTACAATACAAAGAGGAAAGCCACGAGATCTCAAAGGGTCCTCTGACTGCACAGTGGCGGCTTCAACATCCCCTTTAATGAGCTGTGAAGTCTGGCAACAAAATCTCTACAATGGAGTGTACCTTTAATTTACTGTTTTCCCTCCAATTGCACCTACAACAACATAATATGGCCTAAATAGTACTTAACAAAGGCTGAGGTTAATAAACTTGCATTCGTGAACTTATCTTTTGATAGAATTATATTAATTTTGCAGCAAATATGTTATTGCAGTGCTGTGTTACATTAGAACATTTATATGTTCATAATTATTAAGGCGTTTGTTTCAGGAATAAATTCAGCAACGTGAAGCCTGTTACTCATTTCCTCTGTCGTTAATTTTAATGTCTAGCATATGAAAATAAATACAAAAGCAAAAATGTCAAGAAACCATATTTAATGGTGGAAACAACTATTCATTTCATATGCACACAGAGCAGAAATGAAAGAAAAATGCTTTAATTCCATCACAGTATTAACAACAATAGCACTGATATGCATAGCCTAGAGATTCTAATGATGATAAGAAACAACTATTCATAGAATACTGTATATTTTTTATATTTTCAACCTATTTTTAGATAGCAAAATTGGCCAAAAATATTTCATTTATTTACTTTTGGATGTAATGTTTGTAATTGAGGCGGATGCTGCACTGCACATTACACCCATTGAAGTACTGGTCACTTAAAGGCACAATCCACAATGGACAACTTCTGGTAAAAAGTAACTTGTGCAAAATATATGAATGTTATACTGTTACAGTACTTCGTCTCATTATAGACTTGGGACTCTTCCTGCATGAGAACTAGGCAAGTATGCTTTTAAAGCCGGAACCTATAATGTAAACAATATGTCACCTCTAAACATGAAAATGGCCTGACATTGTTTAACAACTGTATAGTTCAATGTCTGTTAGCACAAAATCCCAGATGTGTCCAATGAAAAGTCTTAAGAATCACAAAAGGTTGAGTGAGTGTGTGTGAGAAAGAGAGCGAGAGAGAGAAAGCGAGTGTATCAGTATCATTAAGCAGGCTTCTCCTTCATTTGGTCCTATTGTTTTTTTTCCCTTTACATCCATAACACAGAGCTAAAGTGGCAAAATGCATCAAGTAAGAGAAGTAATGACGACAATCAACGAATGTGCAGTAAGGCCATTGTGGCAGCCCTTGAATCAACCACTCATGTTCACCTCTGCCCCTTTCACATTTGCAGGCTTGTTAGAGTCACAGCCTAAAAAGGAAGGAAGAAACGAAATGTTCAAATTCAAACTATCATGACCAGAAAAGCCAAAAACACAACTGTGTTCACACATTTGGTGGCTTTTTTTCCAGGTCTTGTAGCCTTCCTTGAAAAACAAAGTTAGAGTGCAGAAAGAGAATTACTATTGAGACAGTGTGAATGAAATAGGTGAAAGAGGGGGTATGGTGCATGGTGTGAAGATAATTAGCTGACATTTTGGGAAGCTGCGTGAGAATGTCAAATGTCACAGCAACAGCGTGACAAAGACATATGAGCCAATCAGCAACACCAGCTTGTGTGTGTGTTGTGACAGTGGTGAGAGGCAGAGACAATGTGGGTTCAGGGGGGTGGTTGACGGAAAGATGTTGTAAGATGGAGTTCTGATATAAAGGGAAGGGGGCAGACACAAAGATAAATGCAGACAGCTGAATAAATTGGTAGGATAGTGTGTGTGTGTGTGTGAGAGAGAGAGAGAGAGCTGCTTATGTGTGTGAACATTTGAATATGAGGTTCTTACTTGTGGAAGGTCCATTTAAGGCTTCTTCTGCTTCTGCAGCATCTGAGGAGCCAAAGGTAGAACAGGGTTTACCACAGAGCATCTTGTCTTTGCTAGACTTTGTAGCTGACTTATACTAGTAAACTTACTACTAAATAATAAATTAAATATAATAAAATAAATTCTTTTGAGCATGCACACGAAACCTTTTGCGTAATAAAACAGTATTGAATGGTCAAAGAATAATATTAGATAAAACATAAGTATACGTGTAAGCTACTTCAATAAAACAAGGCAAATAGGGTAAACACTTGGTAGCAGACTATATATCAGTACCTCTTTTCAGCCTCCTTCTGGCAAGTTTGATCTGATCTTGAAGGATCTGAACCCAATCACGTGGCCCCGGCAACTTATCTATTCTGTGTTCAGTGCAGTATTTCTCTGTAAACACTGGACAGAGTTCACACGACTATGTTAGTGTTTCCTCTGTGTCATTATTGTTGTACCTGGCACAAAGAGAGTGATTAAGTATTTTGTATCTGTCTCTTGCATACCTTTAATGGCACCCACAATGTTCTGGTCCAAGCCCTTACGGTTATCATTGAGCCCTCTCTTCCTTTTACCATTTGGCAGGGAGTTAGCCAGGGTAGCATCGTCGAAGAAGGCACACACCTTGCAACATATGCTTAGCCTTTAGTGAATGTAGCTTATTATTGATGTAAATTATTACATGTATGTGTTTTTAATAAAATGCAAATAACCAGTGATGCCACATGAGTGCACATTCAGAGGAGCGATGAATTGGCTCTTATAAATGTATAGATGCTCACCAGTTTCCTGAACAGCAGGCTGCCAGAGCGTGTATAGTTGACCAGAATGGAGTCTAGCTGAGCCTTTGAGATAAACACATCATAATCCTCTGCAAGACGCACCTCCGACTGAAAAAGAATCAAATAACACAATGTGTGAACCGGGACATATTACAGGAAAATGGCGCATTGAGAAATAAAAAGATAAAGTCAGTTTTTAGAAGGAAAAAGAGAAAACACTAACTCTAACCCTCAACAGAGTGCATCGTCGTGAGTTTAGTTTTGACTCACAATGTTTTTTAGATGTCATTGTAAAATGAAGCATGAGGATGACTGCAGAACTTAACATCTCATACTTTCTAAAAAAACACGATTTGAGACCCCAAGAGTTCAAGGGACATGATGGTCTTGCTGCAACAAAGCGCGTCACTTGGCAACAGCTTTTAATATATGTGCATCAAACCTGTTAAAGAGGGTTGGTAAAGGTTCATAATATCAATGGACACTATTTCCTTACTTCTGTTCTATATAAAGAAATCTGCAATGGAATAAAGACAGCATTACTTATTTGCATAAATTCAACACATGTATTTCCACCTGCAAGTTCTAGGATTTTTCAGATTAGGTGGATAATCTGAATTTTAAGTACTTTAGCTACTAATAATAATGTAATTACAGCAACAAATTAAGCATAGAAAAAAGACATATGGGAGCATGTATATTACCTCTAACAACTGAGGTTCCCTTAGTTGGCTCAGGAGAGGCTTGTGTGTGTTGTTGACAGTTGCTGGATTGTTCTGCGGTGGCAGTACTGAAACCCCAGAGGAGGCTGGATGGCTGTTGGGTGGAGATGAGTCTTGCTCTTTCTCACATTCTTCCCTCTTTCCAGATTCTGCAGGTGCGGGTTTGAGTGGCGATGCCTCGAGAGGGGCAAGAGCAGCTCTTCTACTACTGGTCACAGCAAGTGGTGCCACCTTATAGATTGGCCTCCTCTTGCGGGGCCTACAGCGAGGAGCGGGGCCTGGAACAAAACGAGGTTGGCATGGTGATGCTGCCTGTTCCTGTCTTTCCAAGGATGCTAGAAAAAGACAGTAACACATTATACTAGAAAATTCCCTATGGGAAATTTTGAAAGGGACACGGGGGGCTACTGCTGGGGGAACCATCTCTGTCAACATAGGAATTAAAACCATGACCAGAGTTAGTTTTGACAACTTGAGGTGGTTGTCAATGACGACAGAGCCACCCTGGGCAGAAACAGGCAGTATGGGCTATCAAAGTGTACTATATAGATCATCGGACTCAAAAGACCTTCCTAAGTAGCCATGTGTGAGAAATTTTTTCCTCGGGAAACAACTTTTCTTTTCATCGGGATGTAAAGACAGGTGGCATTTCTGCTTTCCCATTCATTCCGATGGAAAATTTTTCGCAGTTTTTTGCGTCTTACATCGCGAAAAATGAGTATTTTGTAGAGAAAAGTAATAGCACACCGATCCCAATCACACCGCACGTTTTGATATATAATTTGTCCTACAACTCTTCAAGCTGTAGGAGAAGTTAGGGGACAAAATTTTGGAGGATGATGAAAAATAAGAAGAAGTAACGCGCAGTATAACAATACTGGCCCCTGCAGCTATATCATAGCTGTAGGGGCAAGTGTCTCAGTGCGTTGCCCTGTGTCCCTAATTATCTCTCTCTTTCTCACTTTCTCTCAGTGTGTGAATGTTTGTGCCCATCCACTGACCTTTTTGAGTCTGCATCAGCCTCCTCATGGCACGCATTTCCTGCAAAATAGCCTGCAAGGTGCCCTTACAGTTACACATACAGCAGGGGGGGTCTGGCACAGCAGGAGGGACTACATCTGCTGGAAAGTCAGTGGTGCATTGGTTAGCGACTGTCTACCAAAACATGCAAACACAGACAGGTCCAATATGCTGTCTTGCCATGTCTGACAACCAAGTGTGTCTACTGTATGTGTGCATGAGTGTTTGACTGTCTTGTGTGGATAAACTTGCCAATCTCTGTGTAGTGTTTGTCCCTCAACAACAGAGCACTTGTCTGGTGTTCAGTTGTGCACACTATCTCCTCTCTATCCTATCAGCATCACTCTTCTTTAGGAAAACAAAGCTGTGTCTGTTGCTTTTCTCCCCTTCTAACATGCTTTGGTACCCTACCGTTGGCTTCGTTCACTTTGATCAGATCCTTGCTGTTGGTGAGGATCCTCACGGCTTTAGAGCGGGTGCTGTACTGGCCACAGACTGGACCGTTTGGGATGCTGGCGGATATGGACGAAGGTGAAGGCCCTGGGTCCCCTGCACAGTTCCAGCTGTTGCTGTGGTGGTCATCTGACACAAGAGATAAAGGTGCAGGCTGATGTGCCCAGGTCAGATGCCCATCCTGGGGCTCCTTTGTTAAGCTGTCCTGCTCTGTTCCCACACGCTGATATACCCTGCCAGTCTTATCGCTCAGAAGCCTCATCATTCCTGTGATTTGCCTCTTGATCTTGATGCCCTCCTCCTCCACCCAAACTACATTAAGAAAGAAGGGTGTTGGCGTAATTAGTGAGATCTGCTGTGATATATCATAGAAATTAAGCCTTACTATGGCACATACCATCAGGCACAGCAGGGCCCTTCGGCTCTCCGTTGGCATCTTTGCAGCTGGGATTCATCATATATGAAGGGTCAGAATCTGCAGGGAAAGCAGCAGGGCTTTGTTATGAAGTACTTTCAATACTGCTGTAATGAAATGAATTATTATTCACAATAAGACCTGTGTGACAGATAGTTGCAGAATGCTGCTGAGGCCTTTTGCATTGTAACGATGAAGCTTGTGTAGTCTGATAGGGACTGTGATGTCAACCGAAGCAGACCCCCCCTCCCATCCCATGCAGAAACCACCACCTGTAGGTGGTATGAAGTAGTGTAGTCAGCAGAGGTGGCCTAGAGCGCATAGCTTCAGCAAAAAGTGAACAATTCAAGCTGCGTGTTGTATGTTCAGAATGCGCATCATGATTTTGGACAACTGGTTTACTTGATTCTTGAATCTATGTGACCAGGAGGGTTTTTTTTCACATGTAGGACTTGAACCATCAGAGAGTTAGCTGCTGGTTAAAACCGAGGCGCAGACTGTGGGCATTGTGGTGGCCACCGCTTTTGTTTACAGAGTCGTCTCTGCTGGCACACAGCGCCAGACAAACACCCAGACACAGACGCGCGTCTTGCAAGGTCTTGCATTCATTCAGCAGCCTACCTTCATCCGTGACCAGTTTAAAGCTCTGTGACTTCCTTCGCCTCTTCCGTTCCCCAAACTCCATCTTCGGGGGGGAATGTAGTCTACAGTAAGTCGTGCAGTCGAAAATCGCTCCTCAGAAAGACGAAATCAGTGACCAGGATACACTCAGCGGAATCACTGTCCGCCTGCCTTATTAATCAGTTAAATTTCTCCTCAGGCTGCGCTACAGATCCTGTCATCGGCAGATTTCTACCGCGTTAATTGACTTGATTAATTCTATGCAGGCTGTGGTCTGTTCTCGTCCCCAGCATGATGCCGTTCTTCCCTCCCGCCATGTAAATAAATTAATGACTTTAATATTAAAAATTCGTCACATATCCCTTTGCGCCACCTGATGGTAAGTTCTCATCTAAGAGGTCGAGTCACACATTTACCACTGTAGCGTCCTGACAATGGACTTGGATTTGAACAAAATCAGTAAACGAGACCAGACTGCAAACATTCTGCAACTTTTTTATTCTGGATTCTTAGAAATATTTATCTCTTACTATTAATGCTTTCATTATTGTTGGAGGGGCTCATTTTCTTGATTAGAAAAACTTAAATGACCACCTCTAATGTTTGACCGGAGCCAGTATCCTGCTGAAACTCTCAGTTTAAATATTACAGAGAACAAAATATAATCTCTTATGACAAGCAGGACTCAGATTGTATTCTGAATATATTTTCTTAGATAGTGGATATTCATATCTGCTGTATCTGAAGCTGATGTAGTGCACCAGGGGGTGAATTCTTCCTCTCTCCACTCAAGACCTTGCTTCAGACAACTGTATAGGGAGCACTGAGTCATTTGTGACAGGAGCAGGTCATTTAAGTTGGTGGCACTTTTCCCATCATTTCCTTCATTTCCATTTTCCGCTCTTGGTAAAATAGGCTGATACCCACATTGTGAATAGTCATCTGCCAAACCTAAAACCTCCCAGCTCGTAAATAGCTTTGCTATTGAAAGAAATGAAGCATTGGCTGTCTGCTTTGAATTTCATTTAGTTATTTATATTTTTGGAAATGCAGCGAAATATAGCAACATAAAGAGGTCAGATCAGACAGAATAAACTTAAAAATATTAATAGTATACAGATATTCAAACAGTGCTTTGGAGGAAACTGTATGGGCATGCCAATAAAGCCATACTGATTTTAATAAATCAAGGCTGTTTGTTCGAAAATTCTTGGCAGACATTGGCAGAGAAATAGATGGCTTCAGCTGAGAGAGAATGGAGCTTGGATCAACAGCCAACACTGACATATATGACTTTTTCCACATATCCTTAAACAGCAGTAGTAAAAGTTGCAACTACACACCCATATCCACACAACAACACATACAGCAATATCCTTGTTGTTTTATTGTGCCCAAAGGAGAGTTCTTGGTCTTGGAATTGCAAGCTTTGATGTTGGTATCGATGCAAAACACTCTAAGAAACTAAGTCTTAAATAGTCTGCTAAACCAAGTTACATTTAATTTTATATTTTATTTTGAAGCAAAATCATCAAAAAAGGACTAAGGACTCTTATACTGAAAGACTGTAATCGGGCTTTTAGGCTAACTTCCGGTTTGAACTTCCAGCAGTGAAATTCGTCCTGCTAAATGTGTGGTTATTTGTTTATATAAACGACTAAAACGGCCACAATTACCTTATTGAAATGGATATACTGAAAGCTGAGATCGCAAGGAAAAGGAAACTCCTCGAAGAAAAGCAGCTTGTCAACGTGAGTAGTCGATGACGCCGCTTGTTTTTGTTAGCACTGTAACTTAACGTTAGCCCTTTTGCTAAAATGTTGACTAGCATTTGCGGTCAACGCTGTCTTTTCTGTCCAGAAACTTCGATGTTTTTACATGTACTGATCGATTGTTCATACAGTATTGTAGTCCACACACAGTGCAACATATAGCTAACGTTAGTGTCTTGAACATTGTGGGACTGACAGTAACAGTTAAGGTAATAGTAATTGTGCCATGTCAAGGTAATCAAAATAGCCAGGTAGCTAGCAAATAACGTAACGTAGGCGTAACGTTAGATTATCATCATCATGTAGACTGATACTCACTCTGATATTCGGCTTAAAATAGTAAATTAGCTGGGCTTGCCCTCGGCTGCAGGAAACCATTTAAACTCAAAACTGTAACTATTGACTTAAAACGTTGTTCCACACCAAGAAGAAAACCCATTCAGTTAACTACTAATGATACTAATGATATTAATAATAATGTGTTGGAAAGAATGGAATAAGCTCATGGATAGATGAACAGCACAGCAGGAGTCTTGACAGCCTCATATTGTGGCTATACAGTGTCTCTCTTGAAATTAGACTGGTACCTGAAAAATGTCATAATACCATGTTAACTTTCTTTAATATGACACCTCCAAATCGTGCCCACATTCAGCAAAACTTCAAGCCTACGAATTTGGAGACATTGCTTGGTTGCTTTGTTGGCCTTATTGTGTGAAATTACTAACGAGACGCTTACATACAGCAGCACGATATCTTGTCACATTTAGTCCAGCATAGAGGGGAAAAAAAAATAGTTGTGTTGCATGAATTGTGAGCTATTTTGTATTATAATGTACTCACTACAGTGTCATAGGGAAAGAGAGTAAAATAAATTAGCACATGGCATTTTTGCTGTGAGAGCACTGCCATATCATCCCACACTTGTCATTGCGTTGCACATGGAGTGTATTTAAAAATGTTAAACAAGTTGGTTATCTTTCTTTTCAGGACTCCAAAAAATTCTTCAAAAGGGCTGATCTTGCACGCAAGGAACAAGAAGATTACTTCAGAAGATGTGGATATAAGGTTAATGTCAAGATCTCTCTCTCTCTCACACACACACACACACATCTAAACCATTGCCTTTCTTCAGTTCAGTTTTAGCTTATGATTAGTGTGACACTGAAATAGTGTAATTAAACAATGTGCCAGGAAAGAAAATAAAGGTAGGCTTTGGTGCTCAGGTGTATATTAGTGTTTGTATGTGTGTTTACTGTGCTGTTTCTCCCCAACCTGCCTCTGCTGCCTGAATCTGTAGGTTCAGAGAGAGACTCCTGACAGCCAGGTATGGGACTGCACAGTGAAAGTAGCTGACAGGATGCATGATAAAAGGACAATACACGCTGTGTCCCAAAGGCTTCGACTTCCTTGGCTCCCTTTCTGAAAGTTCAGTCTTTAAAGCCAGTGAGGATAAAAGCAGAAATAACATGGTGGAGATGTCTTTACTTTCAAGTGTGGGTTGATAGAAATAACCCCTCGAGGGCTGAGTGTTTTCGTGCAAGAAAATTAGATAAATTCAACATCAGACAACTCAGTTAATCAGTAAATGTATACTAATGTGAAATCAGACCTGTAGAAAGTGAATTTTTCACCAGCTCTCCAGCTAATTTTGATTCATGAATTTAGCATTTGACAATCAGGGCTGTACTGAATGTCATTTTGTTACATTCAAGCCTCTATTGCGGTTTTCGAATGAAGGTTCCAATGTCTCTCTTCAAATTTTGAGATATCATCACCCTAAAAAATTAAACAAATAAAAAGTTGTTGAACAAAATCCTCAATTTGAACCCAATCCAACCGAACATTAGCCAAGCTGAGATAATTCAGAGAAAGTACACTTTTCAAATGATATGATTTCGACTGTCTTATTAATACAGATGTGTGGTTCCTTTGTGTGTGGCAAGCAGGGGAGAAAACAGTTTTTTGACCACAGTGAAATTGTTGTTTTTGAAAGGCTGAACACCAACAAACAAGAACTGAAGCAGAATATTTCATTAGATAAAAACATGTTCTGGAATTGTTAAAAATTAGACCTCATGTGTCAGAAACAATCCTACCAAGCCACTGCTGGAATCTAATTATACAAACGGTGTAGTACTAATCATATTAGATTTGCATAATCTTTTTTCTGTGACTGTGCAGAAATACAAGGTTTAAACAGAATGAATAGACAGACAAAAACAAACCCCCAAAAAAAAACTATCTGGGCAGAATTCAAATGTCAATGTTATTAATGAAGCTTGGAACTATTCAGTACAGCCCCATTGAAAATTCATTCAAATTCACCCGCATTATATGAATTTGCTGCTACTTGTGACTATCTTGTACTTCTAATACTCCACCATTGCTGATATTTATGCTTTTAGCAATTCATTTATATGTGCAGCAACCACAATGACAACTGGACTATATGCTGGACTAGTTATGTGTTACAAACTATTTACAAACTCAGCAACAATCACGTCACAGAGCAAGGGAACAAGGAAAGGAGTCTCCGAAGCCAAAGTGGGACACAGATATGGTTTGGATTTCAGCATGGGATACTGAACTGAACAAAAAATAAATAAAGAAAAATTCTGTTATCCGGCTGCATTTCTTATTTTGCACATAATCATTGACAGCATCTTTAATATTTAGGCCAACTTTACGTTTTCCCTGATTTTGTGTCACTAGTTTGCTAGTTGCTCTATGGAAAACATTTATGTTCTACTTTGTGCAAGGCTTAAAATGCCAATCTTACAGAGCTAAGCTCTTTGCATACATGTAGTACACTGTGTTTATTTGGGCTAGGGCTTTTGTTTGTTTGACAGCTTTGCATAATTAGTTTATGTTTGTTCTTTTAGATTGTGCTCCTTAAACCACAATCTAAGAGTGCCGGCAAGCATGTGCCCATGAAAGCATGATCTGATAGCACACTTTAAGTTTCCGTGTTGCAAAGAATATGTTTTGCCTGTGATTAGGCTTTCAGTGATGCAGCCAGCATTCAAGTTCCACTAAAGGAAAGTTATTGGATTAATTTGATATTCAATATGCTTGCTTTATTTGTTAAGTTATTAGGTGACTTGTCTTAATCAAAGCACTACAGGTAAGATAAGGGTGCGAATGTGTGCAATCCCATTTATCACAGTGACACACACTCTGCAATCTGGAGGTCTTGCAGACATTGCAGATGCTTTGCACATATCCCAGTTATGAATTCTGGACCTTCATGTTACCTCTACAGTCCTCCAATAACCTCAGCGTATTTCCTTTCCCTCCACATCTTCTTGAAGATTGATAAGAAGGAAGACGATGAGCCATCCACCTCAGCTAATCCAGTGTTAGAACTGGAACTAACAGAAGAGAAGCTGCCAATGACACTGTCACGACAGGAAGTGAGTCAATATAAAATATTAACACATCCCTCACAGTAATTTTTCTGTCCATATTACAAGTTAAATGTGTCTGTTGCATTGCTGTGTTTGTGTAGGTAATTCGAAGGCTGAGAGAACGAGGGGAACCAATCCGGCTGTTTGGAGAGTCTGACTACGATGCCTTCCAGAGACTCAGAAAGATTGAGATTTTGACCCCAGAAGTAAACAAGGTAGGGCTGAGTGGGTCTTGGAGTGAGACACACCATGCACTGAAGATATGCTGATTCAAGTCTGTCCTATGCAGAGAGAAAAAAATTCATAGAAACCTCTTCAATGAAGAAAATGTCAGTACCGTCTTGATGCCCGGCCTTCTGTACACTTGTAGTGTACCAGTTATTCACATATTCTTGAGTGAATAAAGATGGATGTGCTTTTTCTTATGTGATAGTTTTAAGCACACTACGCTAATTGACATTGTTTAATGCTGCCTCTGTGTTTAGGGCTTGAGGAATGACCTGAAAGCAGCCATGGACAAGATTGACCAGCAGTATCTGAATGAAATAGTTGGAGGAACAGAGTCAGGAGAAGTGGACACACAGCACGACCTGAAAGTGCATGAAGAAAACACCACTATTGAAGAACTGGAGGTACGTGGCCTACGAACAGGGTCAAGATTTTGTTTCAGTTAGATTAAATTATGGGCAATCTTTTGATAACTTTTCAGTGATTTTGTAGTGCTGGAACATTGTTTTAAGGTTCACTGGAATCATGAACATTTCTGTCAGTTATACATGTCCTTGTCATCTTTAGTAAGTTATGACTGTGATTTTGTTGGTTCTGATGACTAAAATGCTCTTGTAGGCTCTTGGTAAAACCCTGGGCACTGGAGATGATGATGGAGACCAGGATGTAATCCACAAGTTTTTGAGGGTAAGGCAAGACAATAATGCTCTGCCTCTGTTCTAGAGGGAGCTGTTGGATAATAAATGTTTACACCACTACTGTGGCTGCTGCTCATGCTGCTGGTCTTCATTCATTTACAGAATTGCTTTGCAGTGTTGTTAAGTAGATGAAGAGAAGCTATTTTGATGGTGGGATGTTTTTTTGTGATCTATTCTAACGCTACCAGTCAAGAATGAATAATCATGATTCAACTGGTGTTCGTCACTATTTCAGTTCTTTGTAATATTTTGTTAACATTTTACTTTGTTGATTTCCAGTTTCTTCTCGGTGTTTGGGCCAAAGATCTCAACAGTCGAGAGGACCACGTGAAGCGAGGTGTTCAGGGCAAGCTGGCCAGTGCAACCCACTCACAGACTGAGTCTTATCTCAAACCTCTCTTCAGGAAGCTCAGGAAGAAGGTACCATGTGTGGAGACAGTCAAACAAGCTGCAGAAATGTTGTATATAGGGTGTTGATATAAGTGTTTCTAATCATTCGAATGTATTTTTGTTATCTCTTTCAGAATTTACCAGCTGATATCAAAGAGTCAATCACAGACATCATTAAGTTCATGCTGGAGAGAGAATATGTCAAGGTATGTTATCTGTATAACACTGCTTTTTAACCATGTTAGTCCCTTTATTAATTTACAGCTTTATTATCTTCGTTCACATGTGTCCAGGCAAATGATGCTTATCTGCAGATGGCCATTGGTAATGCTCCCTGGCCTATCGGTGTGACAATGGTAGGTATCCACGCCCGTACAGGGCGAGAGAAGATCTTCTCCAAGCATGTGGCCCACGTTCTCAATGATGAGACCCAGAGAAAATACATCCAGGTGAGAATGTGAGATTATCCCTGCAGATACTCACCAAAGCTCTGTTGGTTTAGGTTTTGTTTCCCACACAGTGACCCTCAAGATCAAACACAGGCTAATAATGATTACTGGGTCATTAGCCTGACAGAGGAGGAATTTAACACTTTCACCTTTGCTGTATCCTCTATATTAAACCCATGACAGCTTAGACACCATGTGCCCACTTTTCAAAGTTAAATGTTGACATTGTGAACGGAAAGCATTGGAATTACAAAATATTTCTAAAAAATGCCTGATGCCCAGTAACAAAGCATCAGGCATATATTTTTTTTCAACGTATGAAATGCCATTTTCAGGCTATTGTGAAATTTGCACTTCAAATTAGAATGATTTTTATTCCCATTGTTACTTTGATTGCCTAAGTAGAGGTGCAATGTTTATTATCTTGATAACATTTTTGTGTAGAAATGTTCTATTTCTAAAATCAGAAAGACACATATTGACATATTCTTACACTGTAGCCACATACACGAACATAACTGTATGACTGGTATTCATAAGGGACCATTCCTGTGCTGAAACCTGCAAACACAGTAGATATTTTGCAGGATTTGCAAATTTTGCTGCATTGTTCTGTTCAGTGTACAGTCACCACACCTGCCTAAATTGGCATAGAGAGGAGGTCAGGGTTGATCATGTGATCATATAGTAGTCACTAGAAGTCAGCAGATGATGTTATACATCAATTTGCACATAACACCCCATATAATATTAAGGTCTAAACACAAATAGCTGCGTATGTTGCGAGGCATTTTGAGAAACAGTTTCACCAGGTGTGATACAGTTGTCCCATTTTTCTACATTTCATTGCAACCTTAATTTCCTTTCTGTGTTTTTTTTTTCTTTGTACAGGGACTGAAGAGGCTAATGACTATCTGCCAAAAACACTTCACGACTGATCCGTCAAAGTGTGTGGAGTACAACGCTCTTTAACCTCTACCTTTCGCTTAACTTGTGTCAAGGTTGTCAGGTCAATTGTATCACATTTCTAAATGGGTTTTTTTTTTTCACAGCATGGCATGACTGAATTGTGATTGTGACAGGAATCTCGCAAAATCTTGTTTTTCAATTGCCTTAGAGTGCATTTTGAAGAGGAACTGTCTGGGAAAATACGTAACTCAAACCAAGTTTGAGTGTGCAAGAGCTGTTCTGTACAGTCAGAAGTGAGTAATGAAAACCTCAGATTTAGCAGTACACACACTCAACAACCCTCTGAGTCTTATTAGGCGTCTCTTGTGAACTACTGGGATAATCGATGCACCTGTCGTGCCCTGATAGTCAAAAGTCTTCAGTCCTTTTTGAGAACATGTCTTTTTATGAATGCTGATGAATGCAGGACGTTGTTCTGTAAATGTTGACACCGTAATTTTTGCGAAGATTATTTTCATGATGTGGCAAGCAAAGTGTCATTTGCCAAGGAAGATCCAGTAGTGTAAGTTTTATTACACCTGAGATATTATAGATATTTCTTAACTCTTTATTGACATGCTAAAATCAATGCAGATTCAGTTCAATGTGGATGTTTTTATGTTTAAACCAGTCAACGTGTCCCTGTGCTATCTTAATAAGGAAATAAAAAAGTGTTTTTTCGCACCAGCTGTTGTGATTGTTAGTTTTTATGCAGTTTGAAGTTAATTTCCTTCTTCAAGATACATTTTGCCCTGTAATTGTCGAGATTTGCTCTTTTGTCTCCTGCAGCTGGACTGCTGAATGGGACTATTTTTTGCTGCCATCCTCTATTTTGTCAATAGAAAATGCATCTGCAGGAAACAGTTTCTTATAAATGGCTCTCTGCGAATGTGCCATGACATGCTTCAGTAAAATTTTGTATTGCCTGTTGTGTGACTCGAGCTCATTAAGAAAGTACTAGTAAGATGAAAGTAGCTAATTAAGGAATCAGTGTGCTATTATGTGCTCTGCTGAACAGCAGTCCAAGAAACAAGATTTGCAACAACCGACTGCTGATGGAGACCTTCCAGTAGTTTGCTAAGATGGGAATGTCCAGCGTCACACACTGACCTTATTACACTGAGTAACCATGGTGATCTGATCTGCTCCTTGTGGTCATAGTGTGTTCTCGGCTGCCTGAACCCACGTCACCACTGTTTCAGTCCGTCGGCTCTGACCACGTCACTACTTGACGCTCAGCTGGACAGGTTGACAGTTGTTGGCAGTACAAATACTGTGAAGTGGTGCTGGGTTTTCCTCTGAAATTTCACACTTCACAGCACCAACATCTAAAGCACTACAAAGAAGATGATTGTTTTATTTACCATCAACAGTGCAGGAACATTTGAACTCAATAGTTTGAAATAATCTCAGCAGTGATTTTACATTTATTCACCCGGGGAGTCGTTTATCTGCTTGTCCTTGACATAAAGTATGTTAAATATTTTGGCCTTTGTCCAGTCTAATCTGTTGTGTCACTGTTAGCTGCAACGTTTGTTTAGCCAAAGCCTTGACTGTCCAGTGGAAAGTATTTGCAGTTTAATGTAAATTAACAAGGAACCCTGTGTGTTAATGTATCTGGGAGTTTGTGTGAGTTCTGTTATCTCCCACTCCAGAGAGCAAATATTTCATTTTAGGTGGACATCCGAGAGATCGAAAGGGAACTAAATTAAATTCCTAAACATAAAAAAAACTAAAAGGCTTACTTTGAGTGCACAGTTGACCAATTTGAAAGAAGAATGGCATGGATGAATGAAACCGTCAGCACAACGTGGCACGGTGTTAGGTGAGACGGGGCATGAGAAACGCATTGTGAGCTCAGGCAGACGTCAGACTCGTCAGTCCAGAACACATGCTGATACAGTGGGCAGTGTGGACGTCATGTCTGGCTTAGAGCAAGCGCAGTGGGGGAGAAATGGTGCATGAAAGGCTGTTTAGCCCGAGCAAAGGAAAAAATGACTCCCTGAGAAGAAAGAATGACTAAAATACCATTGCATTTTGGATACACTGCAGGTTGGGGTGTGTATGGTCGGAGCCAGTTTGCAGCTATGTGTACCGCTACATGTTGGACATCTTGTTCCTGACATGATAGATTTTGCATCAGAGTTGCTGATGTGTTCCTGTGACACTCTGTGCTCTCTGTGAATTCCTCTGTGCACGTTTGATGCCCTGATTCATATTAAGTCATTGTCTCTGACCCTTGATTATCCTCATTTAATTTGTCCGATCTATTCAAAGAGTTTGTAAAGACTGCAAACTAATTGGTGGCCTCATCCCATTCACAAGGCAGTGACCCTGTATATAATATGCTGTTTTAATACCGCCTGAACTCCCTGACAACAATAAGGGTTTGTATTCATTATGTGAGGGCCTAATTAGTTTTTTCTCTAATGGCCTCAGGTCTATGCATAGCCCCATTACTGCCTGTAAGATGTGGGCAAACTTACAAAAACCTGCTCTCTGTGCTCCTTTTGTTCAGGCGTAGGATTGTGTCAGAGTCGGACGTGTGAGGGATCCACTCAGTGTCATTAACACATTCAAATCCTCAGGCTTCGTGGAAGGATTATCTCCAACAGCCCTGTGTAACTGCATATATTAGCATGCCAATGTGGAAAATCAAAGCAAAGGCGTAGCTTAATTGTTTTCTAGTGTATTCTTTCATGGTACATTATGTGAGGAGGTACAGTTGGTAGGTGAGATACTGCTTGTCTAACCTCATTTTAAGTACACAATCTATCCACAAACACTAGAAGCATTATTTAGTCAGGGTATAAATGCTTCCTGCATGCTGTTTGTCCTCAGAAACATGCTTCTACTTTGTCTTAACCGAGCTGTCCTTTCAACTAAGTCTGCATTACGATGAAGACAACAGTTTAGTTCTAGAGAGTGATCATGAGTGCATCAGTATGGACTGTTTCAGCTCACCTTTTTGTTTCCAGGTGACCACTCTCCTTTCATTTCCCGGGAAATGCCTTGTCTGTGGTTGCCTGCCAGCTTGCAGGTCTTAACTGTAATTAGAGCTTCATTTCTCTTTTCATCTGGACTGGCTGGACAGTATGATTGTTGCCAGGCACCTGCAGAGGTAGAAACCAATTACCGGTGGAGGCATGGCGTATCACACCAACATGTCTTCTTCTTTCTGATTGTGTATGTGTATATTTGCCTGTATCCCCTCGCTTTCTCTTTAAATCCCTGGCAATTTAAATGGATTTACGCACCTGTCTGTCATAGTCATAGATGCTGAGACAAAATGTTCCATATGAACCTCTCCGTCAGTCTCCTGTGTCAGTCACTTGGGTAAACTGATGTCATCACCACCTTCACAGTGCTCATTTTATTAGCGGGGCTTAAAGGTCAGAGTGTTAGTTAAAATGCTAAACCTTCTGATGAATGTGATGCATTAGGGTCGTTCAAGTGTGGCAGCAGAGAGGAGGAAAATGATTTACTATGGCTGTTCATTGCTAGCACAATACGCATCCATTCATTGAGCTTCTTTATTTGTTATTTCTTTGAGAGGTGTTCAAATATATACGATTCAAGGATTTATTGTCATGTACAATAGGATGCAGGGGGATGAAACAATGGTCCTTGGGTACTACAGTGTACACAATACAAGAACAGATCCAGTAAAAAGGACAAAAATGAGTGCCTTGTTTCATTACAAGCAGTAAATTGTACATTAAAAAAACAAGAATGCCCTGGATAGGAGGGGTCTGGACAGATCACTTGTCCATCACAGTGCAGACGTAAGTCGAATAAAAATGAAAAGACGTCAGTGCATCATCGTCTCTGTTCTGCCACTCTCAATGTGCCATTACAATCAATTTTCAGCAGCAGTGCCACATAAACACATCTTTTCATATAAATTGGCCTTGTCCTCTGAGAAGCCATCACCATGGTGAAGTGTGCTCACAGCCGCCGCTTCTTTTAGCTCAGAAAGGACAGGGGGGGAAAAGAAAAGGAGAGGAAGCAAAAGTCAGAATGGAGGTTGCATACTGTAACATTATACAGAGACTGTGATTAACATGGTAAGGCATAGTGAAAAGAAGTGGGAATGCATGCCTCACAGATCTTAGGGAGGAAGTTAAACTTCCTACATGCATATGATTTGTTGTAACAATCACCAGCATCTCCTCACTTTTGGCTTTTTTTCTTTTCCTAATATTTCACCAGCAACTTCAAGCTGACTCTGCTGAGGGTCATCGCCCAACCACATTTGTCAGCTTCTGCTTTTACAGCACTGGTCTTCTTGTTCCTCGGGGAACATTATTGTTGGAAAATAACACTAGATGTCTCATCACTCATCACTATACAGTAGGCTTGTGTGTGTGTGTTTGTGTGTGTGTGTGTGGGGGGGAGAGAGAATCGACCTGTCTTGTTTTAGCAACAGTAAATCAATAGTTTCTCAGAGTAAAACCGAAGCTCATTGTGCAGCCCTGCAGTTTGCTGTTGAGCATCTATTGGATTTTAGGAGGGGGAGTCACGTGACATTCCTCTGTAGTTTCCATGGACTTCATGATGTTCCGGCACTTTCTGAAATATGAGTGATTTAAACCTTTACGCGCAGACTGCTGATGCATTGAACTGCTCGTTTTGTGCTGACGCTCTTCAGACACTCAGACCTCTTCAGGGGCAGGAGAGAGAGAGAGAGAGAGAGAGAGAGAGAGAGAGAGAGAGAGAGAGAGAGTCAAGGGTGCTGCAACAACTCAACTTGCAGCCGAGGGAGCGCAGAGGACGCATGTGGCAAGTCGCTGCTGGTTCGGTTTGTGTGCATGGATGCAAGAGCCTGCTCCTCTCCTTCTTTCAGCTTCTTTCAGCGAAAGCACAGATGATGAGAGGTCGTTCGGCTGATTTCTAAGGGGGCATAGAGCTGCTGCAGGAGAACCAGCGCCTGGCACACATTACGGTGCAGTTTCTGGCGGTATGGACGGGCTGCAGGCAGAAAACGCTGGAGTTGGCGACATCGGGGAGAACGCGGAGGAGAGGTACCGCGCTCTCGCCTATGACACTGCCCTGAGCACTTTGGTGGCGGTGGTCGTGTACTCGGTGGTGAAAGTGAGCCTGGACGGCATCAGGCAGTGGCGGGCCAGGATCTCGGTGCTCATCGTGGGTTCGGGACCCGTGGGGCTGACGGCCGCGCTGGTCGCTGTCCGCTCCGGTAAGGTGCTGAAGCTGACCGTGCTGGATGAGAGGTACCGGACCGCCCTGCTCTGCCGGCCACAGCAGATCGCTCTGGACCCCCGCAGCGTGAAGTTTCTGCTGGGACTCGGGGTGGACTTCGATAACATGGAGGGCTGCTGGCACAACGAGCATTTCTTCACTAGGATAGGCGTGTTTCAGGAGTACCTGCTGAGCATCCTGGAGCAGAAGAAACAGAAGGTGGACGTCAAGGTGCAGCTGGGGACCAAGGTAAAGCCTCCAGTCATCATATGGTCTGTATGAAGCATGCTGCAACAAGGCTATAAATCCTGTTATACAACTTTAATTTCCTCTTTCAGTGTCTCTCATGCAACTCAATAATACATAGAGCACTGCTCGGGAAGTAATGTGTGGTGACTCGGTGGAGAGGAGAGAGAGAGAGTCCACGTCTCACACTACCTCATCTTGTAAGGACTGTGCCTTTATAGTCTGTCAAAACCTGATCCCCCCTAAGTGGCAGCATGCAAAGAGAAGAGGCTGCTGTGTGCCTCCTCTTCAGCAGGGGTCTGATAGCTATCAGCAGTGATGGTGACAGAGATGTGTGTTCCCACGACCAATAAGAAGCCCCAGTCCTGGGCTCTGGAGTGAACCCTAACAAGGCAGCTTTCTGACACTGTAGCTCTCTCCTTCCTCTTCTGACATTTAAAGAGCCTTTTTGCTGCTCTCGACATGAGCCTCATTGGCCTCTCTGAAACACACAGAGCACTTTTTTTTCTCACCAACCAGAATTTGATTTATTCGTCCATATTATTAGTAAATTCATCCTGCAGCAACAATCATCCTCACATTTGGCTTTCTGTGGATTCATTTGCTCATTTACAACAGACATACTGCACATATAATGTGCAATATATATTCAGCTTGTATGCAGTATATACATGTATATATTCTACAATTCTCCCAAGGCTTCTCCTCCTCACACAACATTGTATGTCAGACTGAAAGGCTCATCAGTTGAAATAACCTGTTATGTAAGCTGACCTCAAACCTGAGGAGAATCCTCGCTGCAGTTTTTAGGCCAATGGAAAGTAAAGCACAGAATTATAGTGCACAAATTCCAATCCAAACATATTATGGCATCAACACAAAATGGATTTTAAATTGTAATCCTATTAAATTCAAAAGGATTTAATTACAGATTTCTACAAGGGATGTTTTGAGGGTAACCCAAAGACATATGCTTATTAAATGAATACGTACCAGCGCTCTGGTACCTGATTTAATAAGACCACATCAAATTTACCACAAATTGTGATTGAGGCATCATGATAAAATCACAGATATGTTTTTATTAAAAAAAAGTTTATTTGTATAGCGCTCACTGTGGGCTTCATAACACAGAGAGAACAATAACAAGAGGAAAACACCCCCAGCCAGAGTTCAACTTAGACACAAAGAAATAACCCACTAACATGAAAGCCTCAGAAGGGTTTCTCAGAGAGAAGTGCTCAGTGTGGGCAAACAGTGATTAAATGTTCAGTGAATATTTGTGTCATGGCTGGAAGCCAGAGACAAGACTTTATTACTGCTCTATTAAGGTTGAGTTAGAGCGTCACTGTGGATGTTGTGACTTTGCTTTTATTACACTCGATGTTTGTTTTTTTCCCTGGCACTCGTCAGACAGTAGAAAACCATCGCAGCTGTACACTCGTGTGTGGCCACTCCTCCCTGACTCTGGCCAGCAGCTTCTTTCCTCCTCAGCTCCAATGTCACTCCTGTTAGCCGCTGCCGTCCTCGCTGCTATCCAGTGACTCACCAACCTTTGGAAGACGGAAGACAAGGTCGAGAGGGTCTTCGATCACAACAAACTTCAGTTTCGTTTCGAGTCACTGCCAACTTTGCCATTTCCTCTTGATTAGACAGGACATTGTGTTTGATGGATTATTTTTTTCACCCTCCTTGCCTGTCAGAGCTTTAAAGGCCTGAGGATGCAAAAGGAGTCTTTTGAAAAACCTGTTCTCTGCAGTCTAAGTGGATTAAACATAGATCTGAGGTTCTGAGCCATTATAGCTCCTGTAAGGCCCTTTTATTCTCCCTTTCAGCCTGTCAGTCTTTCCCCAGCTCACTTGGTCCTGCTCTGTCGCCTCCTCTGCACAGGCAAGTGTTTTACTGAGAGGCAGCGATGCATACACAGGTATAATAATAAATCTCTATGAGAGATTCACTGTTGCCAACCTCTGGAGCCCATTTTAATGGTCTGTATGGGTTTATTACAATACAACTGTCAAGAGCCATGAAAATACCATTATTAATAATTAGTAGTTGTTGTAAGTATGTAGAAGATGACGATTGGGAAGCGGAGCAGACAGCCAGGGATTGGGGCTTGATCAGGGCAAAGCAAGACTGAGGAGGTCCCAGGGGGCATGAGTGTGGATCCAAGACAGGGTGGCTGGGATTGTGGCAGAGCAGCAGACTCTGACAGGCGAGGGAGTGGAGGCGGGGACGAGTCATGAGCAGCAGGACTGTGAAGACATGGAGAACAAAGTTAGTCACTGTGGAGAACAGGACAGAAGCAAATCTCAAAGAGCAGAATATAAGACTGGAGGGTAACGACACTAACTGGTAGACAAGACTACGACCTGGTGGGGTGGAGATGGCGGAGCTGAGTGTATGTAGAGGTCTTGATTGCTGTGATAAGGCGTAGCTGGTGATGCCGCCCTGACTCCAGCACACCTGCAGACAATCACAAAGAAACACACACACAAAGAGAAGCTCAGAGGGAGACTTGAGGTTACTGTAGTTCAGACGATGTTTCAGGGGCAGATTTAACAACAACCCACCTGTTTAGATTAATAGGCAGTGATAGCAAAATAAATGAAATCCTTTTGTTTAAAGGTTGCAACTTATAGAAATTTTGGAAGTTTTAACAGTAATGTAAAATAAAATGAAAAGTAAAGGAAGTTGTTATTATATTATATATCATATGTGTGCTTCAACTAGAACTGAAACAATTAATCAACTTGTTGATTGACAGTATCTTAACCGGTAAAAATAAAATTGAGATTTGACTTTACTTACTTGTGAAGATTTGCTGTTTGTCTTACATAATAGGAAAGTGAATATCTTTGGGTTTTGGACTGTTAATTGGTAAACAAGTCATTCAAAGATGCTGCCTATTGCTTAAGGGAGTTGAGGCAGGCCTTCTTCTGTATTTTTTGACATATCACAGACCAAATGTTGACTTGATTGGGAAATAATCTGCAGGTTAATTAATAAAGAAAACAATCATTAGTTGCTGTAACCTGAAAGAAGAAGAAGGTCTAACTAGCCTAACTACAACCACAACTTTAGTGAAGTGAAAATGTCAGTATTTATGCTTTAGCACAGTAAATGTGTTTTGCTGTATGAAGCTATGAAAATGTGAATGAAACGAAATGAAATCCTAACATCCGGTTAACGTCGTTCCTTGTGTTTGATCATGTCTTGTTGTTTCAGTTTACGGAGGAGTACCTGCGGCGGATCCCACGCAATGACTGGCCACGTGTGATCGTCGTGGCTGATGGGTCGTGTGGCGACTCCTGCTCCGTGCTGGGCATCAGCTCTGACTACACTGTGGAGTCCTGCCACGCCTATGGAGCTAATGCAGCTATAGAGAGACTAGAACAGAGACAGGTCAGGACACACACGCACACAGACACACAGACAGACACACACACACACACACACGCACACAATCTGTATACGCATACATGAACATACGCATTCACTACAGGATGCATTCACTCATGTGCACACACTGAGGCAATAACCAACAGGTTGCTGTTTGCGTAGAGGCTGAAGGCAGCAGAAACAGGATATTGCAGGATATTACAGTAAAGGCGACTTTATTTGGCCTCATAAAGCTGATTTGAGCAAACAGTGAAGTAGACCTGCCAATCGCAGCGGAACACAATATCTGACTCTCATATAAACAGCCATATTTCAGCAGACTGTTGGATCTCGTCAGCATCGACACTGGCCATGTTTTGATTTACATATTGAATTTGATAAGAGCAGCTGATGGAGCTGCTGATGGAGGCAGGTGATGGCGATGATGAAGCTCGTGATTCATCGTGGCCCCCCGGCCAGACTCATAGTCTGTCCCCTGCCAGGTGAATATGATTCAAAACATCAAAACATCAGCTGCAATGTTTTTCACGTAGTGTGCCAAAGGTCACTCGACATTATATAAGCAGATGGTTCCTTGAATGATGACTCAGTGGTGGTTCACAAAATACTGAATAGATAAATACGCGTCTAGAAATGCACCCACAATTGATTTAATGAATTCTTTCTTTGACTGTGTGGTATTATCTAAGCTGCACATTAACAAATGCAGACAGAAAACTAAAGAAATTTGCAGTATGTGTAATATGGTGCAGCACAGACAGCTGACCAGCCTCAATCAGGCAAAAGTATTATTCAGACAGACTTTACAAACAAACATCACATCCCTGCTGGTTCACAGAGGTGGAGAAAATGCAGACAAATGATATTTACAGCAGCGGTCTGCTTCTCGTCTTCCACAGATCACCAGACATTAGCCATTGCTGATAACTGCATTGTTCACGGAGATCGACTCGTGTAGACAAAAGGCCGCTCTTATACACGCTGACAATCTGTGCAAAAGAGCGGATCCATCTGGAGAAACAAATAAACAGGTCGAGGAGAAAAGCTTCCAGGCTAATTCTGACTAATATCTGAAAACAAGCGCAGTCTCCCTTGCTGTTTTATGCTGCCATAACCATTCACATCACGTTCTCTTTAGTGGCTGTATGGCTGCCTTTTATTGGCCCCTTTTCTCCCTGGCTGTTTCCTGTAGTGATTGAATTTACCTCCCAGGATATGACCTGGCCAGCCCTACCGTCCCTTCCATCCTCACCCAGTCGACGCTCTCTTCCCGCGCAATCTCCCTCGGCTGCACTAACTGCCGTTTGATTCCACTCTGCTGGTTTATGTCATTGAAAAGAAAATTGATCAGTTCTGGCTCAAGGGAAAATGGGGAGTCACTGCCAGGATGAACCACTGAATAAAAATCAAGCTCTTCTCAATCTCCACTCATGTGACAACAGCCCTCCCGGGCAGAGATGCGATGGTAATATGGTTTTTCACCACATACACATCATAGGGTGCACGTATGTTAGGAATTAGACCCACTGAGCAATTACATTGTTAATGACGAAATGATGACATCAAATGTGGCACTAATCTCATTGATTTATTGTATCTGAAATTATTTGATCCAGTGTCTTTTCTTAACTTCAGGTACCCACTCCTGAGATCCGCGCCCACAGCCTCTACTTCGACCTGTCCGCTTACGGAGTGGAGGCCCTCCGAGAGCACCGAAATCCCACCACCAAGCCCGGCTTCCACCTGAAGATCTATGGCACCTTCAGAAACCGCTACGTGGCCCTTGTCTGTCCCGCCTCTGACACCAAGATGGTCCGCTTCCTCAGGCACACCGCCAACTCCTCTGTGAGCTTCTTGTCCCCTTTTGCTAAAAGCTTTTCCAGAGCTTTGTGTAACCCTTGCTGTTGTTGAGAAGGACGGTAGGTGTGAACACTCAAGGCAGCTGTATTTCCATGTTAATGCAAATGAAAGACAGATGATAATAACGCTGCCTTGCCTACCTACCTACTTATTCCTCTCCTTTCATTCAACAAATGGCCTCTAACTGCGCCATTGTGGATGTCCATTAGTGTCTGTATGTGAGTGTATACGTTTGCGTGAGTGCATGTGTGTGTGTGTTTAAGTCTGTTGACATACTTGAAAAATGGCTGTGTCTGAGTTAAAGAGAGCATGGGGAAGAGGGGGAGGAGAGAGCAGACCTCACACACATGTGTGTGTCTGTGTAAATGTGGATGTGTGTTATTCACACTGTGCGGCGACAAATTGTATAGGCACATTGTGGGGACTCGTCTTCCTTATGGGGACAAAACTGAAGTCCCAATAAATCAAATCATTCAGTTTAGAGTGAAGACTTAGGTTTAGGTTATTGTTAGGGTACGTCTCCAGAAAATGAATGTCTATGGAATGTCCCCCAAAGTTTTGAAAACACTGTGTGGGTGTGTGGGTGTGTGCGTGCTTGTGTGCGCGTCTGTGTGTGTGTGTGTGTGTGTGTGTGTGTGTGTGTGTGCGTGTCTGCGTGTGTGTAGAGGCCATCTGTACCCTGCTGTTACACATCAGTGAATAAATGCTGGGAAGGATTTTTTTTCTTCCTGTGCTCAACAACAGGCCGCGGGTGCAGCTACAGCTGCCGGGCTGTTGGTGTTTTATTTAAACTCTTTTTTATGTTTTCATGTCAAGCACCACTCTGATCATGCATAGCATGTAGCCACAGCACGTAGCGTAGCACACACAGGTATGTGAGACCGTCCTTGGAGCGCTTGTTGCTATGTGGGTGGCCATTCAGACGCACTGTTACTTGGTAACAGATGACTGAGCAAGTATGGGTCGAAGAAGAGCAGACTTGAGCAGAGAGACGCAGCAAGCGAGGCTTGTCACTCAATACCTGCAATTACAGTAGCATCGACGAGCAGGCACACAAAAAGCGGGGGAAACAATTTCTTCTTCTCTTCTGCATCAAAATAAAGTGATGACGTTCTTTTATGAGTCACTTCATATGGTAAATTTGCACAACAGTAAGGTAAGTAAGGGCACAACAAAAGCTGTTACTTTAGAAGTCTGACTCTGCCTTGACAAAGTTTGAATAAGGGCTACAACTAATATTTTCATTATTAATCAATCTGCTGATTGTTTTCTTGATTTTTCAATTCATCATTTCACCTATGAAGACCCAAAATGATGTCTTTTGTCCAACAAACAGTTCAAAGTCAAAGGATATGTAATTTAATATCACATATGACAAAGAAAAACAGGAGACTGTCATGTTTGAGGAGCTGGAACCAGAGAACTGTTGGCAATTTGCTGGTAAAACAACTAACTCGATTATCCTGATAGCTGCAGATCCATTTTCTGTCGATCAACAAATTGAGTAATTAAGTAACTGTTTCATCTTCGGTTTGAATCAGTTGTATCAATCTTCCCATGCATTTTATTCCCGTGTTAATGCAAAACATCATATATAAAGTGGCCAATTACTTAATGTCACCAAGGCTCATTAAGCTTACTTCCAGTGATGAGCTGCAAAAGAATTATTGATGGATTTTGACCATTGAAATATTACAGTCAATATGAATTTCATTGGAGGACTTCACCGCCCAAGAAGCTTGCAAGAAAAACCCATTTCAGCTAACGGTCCTTTCCTCTTTTACTCTGAGGAAACCAACGAGATACACAGTAACCAGGAAAACAATGTGAGGTTAAAAACCTGATGAAGTGGACCTTTATTGATGCCATAAATGATGAGAAATATCTTATTTTTGTCTCGGTTTTGCTTCCCAGATCATGAAGAACATTTTCCACCAGTCCTTTAATGCCTATAAGACAGACATAGAGCCTCGTCTCAACGACGTGACGCTGCACCACATGCAGTTCAGCCGCCGTCTCTTTGAGATTCAGTTATCACACAGACGCATCAGTGCAGCCTACATAGAGGGGGACAATGTGGCGGTCACTGTGGAGGGGGAGGCAGCGCGTGTCCTCAACTTCGACACAGGTACATCCACAAAGCAGCACATAATGCACTGCTGAGACCAGGAGGGGATATTTGCCCTAAAACACTGTATGAGAAAATAGAAATCATCTTTCCTGTGCTCAAAGGTGAGACGTAACATCAAAGATCCCCATTAGCAGAACAGAGAGCCCTTTGAATAAATGAGACAGAGTGAGATGCAAGGAGAGGATGAATTGTTTTTTATGCATGTGTTCATGGCTGTGTGACTCATTATTGCACTCAGTGTCCTTTCAGCCGATGCTTATCTGGTTTGGTTGTTTATTAATGTGCCGTGTGTTCTTTTTCATAACTACGACTTCAAGTCTACAGTTTAGTATATGTCTGTAAAATTCATAAATACATAAATATGTGTTGCTCTTTGCCGAGATGGAGTTTATTTGAATGATGACGACATGTATGACGTCTGTGATCTATGGTTTCCCTCTCCTCTCCACTTCCATCCTCCAGGCTGTGGGGTGAATCTGGGTATGCGGGGTCTGGAGTCAATGGGGACATTCATTTACCGGACTGCGACTGCCGTGGACCAGAATGATATTCTAGAGGCGCTGTCGGCTAAGATGCGGCACTCCAGACAGGTGGCTGAGACCTTCAAGCAGACAGGCCTGGCTGAATCAATGTATGAATGAAACAGGAGGACGACCCGGTGAATGCATAATGCCACCTAGCGGAAAGTGGCGGTGGATTATTCGTGCTGACGGTGAATGCTTACAATGAATCATGAGTCTGATGCTGAAATGGAACACTAATGGTTACGCACTGAATGGAGCTGAATGAGAGGTAGCTGTGAACAGATGGATAATGGATGTAAACATGTGATCGTAAGTCTTTGTGACATACTGTGAGTGGATGGAGGGAGGGAGAGTAACCGAGGCTATATTCAGTACAACGCACCTGAAGCTGGTCTGATTTTCAGGATGCAAAACCTGTTAATGCTGCAAATTGTGGCAGAAAGAGAAAATAATCTCTTACAGTTGCAATGAAACAATTTAATGCATTTAGGATTTCTCTGTAAAGTGTGAGAATGTATAGGAAAGAAATTGAGCCTTAAGGGCCGAGGAGTAGAGGAGTTAAATGAAAGCTCTGTAATCTTTATCACTGTCGTCTTCTCCTTTTTTAAGGAAAGAATTGACTTGATTTCCAAAATTTAGCCGATTGTGCACTCTGGACATCACATCAATGCTGCTCGGGGAAACAAGTCTGTCATCAGCTAGAACTGAGAAATGTATAAAACTGTTTGTGTCTGTGAGGAGGCAGCTGCTCCAAAGTGTTATTACAAAGCCTTTTGTCTTTGTGTTTGTTTGACAATGTGGTGATAATTGTGCTGATGACGTTCTGAAGTATTCGCTAGAGTGGCCTATTTTTTGTGCTCTGCCTTCTAAATTTGGATTTTTTAGCAGATTTTAATAATGAATTTGTTTTGCGGATTTGTCATAGTTTCACTTTTCTTTTTATATTTGGCTCCAGGTAATCTGAGAGGAACGGTCTCAAGTTATTTACCCTGAAAGTGGTTTATTTCAGATGAAGGAGAGCGTGCTCATAATAATGTTCTGCTCCTGTTGAAGTGCCAATAAAGTTGGTGATTTGGTGTCAGTGATATGGATCGTCCTTACATGAAACCCTTTCATGTTTTTTATATTAAAGATTAAATGCAATTTAATAAAGAGTTAAAACAACCTTAGTTCAGAGGCTTGTCGGGCCTCCAACACAAAAGGAGGATTTAAAATATTAAATCCATATAATGTGCATCGAAGCTGCCTTGATAATATAATTTTACAACTCAGCAAAATGTATTAATTTATCAAATGTCTCTGTATAAAATAAGACAAAATAATGACAACCTCTAAAAAAGACTCATCTGTTCTATCAGTTTCTAGATGCTCTGAAAGAATTAATATTTTTACTATTATAACTGTTGTACAAGCTTCTGTCTGAAATAATGGATCAATATCTGTGAGCTGCACCCAATGCAGAGAGCACAGTACAGTGCTGGTTCCCTAATGGCTGATATGAGGCAGTACTGCCCTCTAGTGGTGAAACTGGTCTGTTGCAACTGCTCAGCCTCAGAGTTTAACACCTCTCAGTCATGTTTTTATAAGTAGGATGATTAATTTGGTACTGAATGATAAGTGATCACAGGGACACAGCATCTCCCTCTGGGACACAAGTATTTTGAGGTTTTATTAAGAGGATTATCAGGAAACACCAATTTTGTTTGTGGAACCCGTATTTCTTTTCATTTCTTTTCAGCATCATATCTCTACTCTTTCACGACTGTTCTACCAGTATGATGCCTGCTAGTTGCATTGCTTCATTATAGCTGCTTGAAAACTTCCACTCTCACAAAACTGTGAACACAAAACAAAATCTCCAAACTAAATATACAAAACCTCTGACTCATCCACCAAATTCAAACAATTGCCTAAAAATGTTTTATCTGTGCTAAAAAAAAAACCCATGTAATCTCTGTTAATTATGCATTCTATAGTACTGAAAGTACTCAAGATATAAATAAAACAAAGCAAATTATTCAACCACTGTACTATGTCCACAAGTGAAGCAACATTAGAGAAGGAGAGAATTATTACTAAAAGCAATAATAAAAATATACAGAACATACAGGCCTACAGAGGAAACATTTAAGAATGGGAATAATCATCTTAATAACCATTAACATCATTACAAATGTGTTGGTATGTGTTCAGTAACTTTCTTTGTGTCAGCCCTGTGTGCAGGTTGAAAAAACAAAGACAAAAATGATCCTCTTGTGTGCCAATGACTTTTTTTTAATCAAACAAAATGTTTTAAATATTATTATTACATCAAAGTTTAAAATTCTGGTATTGTGACAGCTTTATTCACAATTTACTCCAGAACATGTTGTATGCTGTATGTACTGTAGATAATCCAGTGATACAGACGAGGGATTCATTCTTCCCAGCATCACGTCTTTTTGCTGGTCAGGCCAGAGGACTTTGTCTATATCACAGCCAACATTCTGCCTTGCCAGGCAACGGGGGAAAAACCCTCTGCTGTGCCAGATCCAGCCCTCACAGGCCTCCACACCTATAACAATACAGGCCAAGATTTTCCCTGGTTTAGGGTTTTGGGTAATAGAACTTGAGGAACGGGGAGTATGTTTGAAAACAAACATTTATGAATCACTGGTTGATATTGCACCACTCCCATATGCACACCACAGTGACAACTGACACTGTCCCAAACCATGACATAGACAGTATGATCTGCATAGTCACGAGGCTCCCGCTTACTCTCAAACAAAACGCCACCCGGACCAAGACCACCCAGAAATGTAAGAAGATGTCCGATGTTATCGGTGGCATGATGGTGGAAAAACCCACCATTACTTATGGCTGGACAAAGGGTCCTATTGCCACCACGCTGACCAGGCTGACCACGATGACAGACTGGCCAGTGACGTTCCTGCCTCTCTATCCCCTCTTCATCAGATTGAACCGAGCTTCATCAACAAAATTGTATGCATGGGGCCTTTCTATGCAATCCTTTTCAAAAACTCTGTGCAAAAAATAGATTAAAAAGTAGTTTTTTAAGTGATGGATTTACACACAATTCAACATAGAACAGTTTGAATGCATTTGTAGTACAGTATTGTACTGTAAGCATCAGCACTGAGAGTGTCTGTTGTGTCTGACTCTACGCTTACTTGCACGTGCTGAGATCATTGACCTTTGACCATTTCTGAGTTACACTCAAAGCCCTCCCTGTGCACTTGCTTTATACTTACCCTGTTGTGTTTGAGGACACATTGGAATAGCATTGTTTTGAAGGACTATATCAACAGTGCCTCTTGCACTCTTCCTCCTGTTGTTGTTTCCATCCATTGATAGTATGAGCATTCAACTCACCTGTGCCACCTGTGCACTCTGAACGGGCTTATGTTTCATTCAGCGGGTTGACAGTTTTTCTCATTAACTTGAACACTTTTGTCCATTCAGAAGCAACATTTTCAAAACAGGTCACACACAGGCAGAAACTGAATTAGAAGAAGTCGACGGCCAAAATGACACATTTTGCTTTCAAAATTCTCCAACACTCACAAAATAAACAGAAAGTGCAACAAAAGCCAACCTCTCCATTACATTTTGTGAACAAGTTAATATATTCTGCAGTGGATCATTACACAATAGACAACAAAATGCCAGTATGAACGGTTTAACCCTAATTTGTGCTATAAGTCTGTGCTATTTGTTCATAATTGACATTGTCAGTGTATGTGCCAAAAAGGGAAGCAAGCACATCACAGCATGAATTGCATTCTTGTCTCCAAAGATGATTTTACTTGAAATAAGAAACCCTGCTGCACTCTAAGACAGAGTTCTGCATCGTTGTACAACTGTGTTGTAGTTGTGTTTAATTTCTGCCATCCGTGTTTTGCGTTTCCCAACGCAAGTGCATCACAGTGCAAAATGTGTTTTAGTGAGTGAATGTGTTTCAAGTTTTGCAAAAAGAGTGAATGAGTTCTGCAAATTGTGTCTATGGGAACATTGTTTAACGGTTTGTCAAAAGTGATTGATTGGGTAAATGGATTTAGGTCGCTGGACATTTGGTTTGGTGTAAAACTGAGTGAGACGCTACAATATACAGTAACTGGGAACATATATGTGCCCTGAACCTACATGATTCTTGAGAATAATGTCTCCATCAAATTTAGCGGACTAAGAACTTTTTTATTGCATGATGTCAAACTTTGTAAGAACCAGCTCAAAGTGCCTGTCTGCAAATATAATATTTTGCTTATTTTCATTTATTTCTCAGGAAAAAGCAGATACCAGCTGTGCAGTGAACTGTCTGTCTGCTTTCCTTAATGTAGTCTTTCTATAAATCCAAAAACATACAAACAGATGGATGAGTAACAAGACTTGATAAGGCTGATAAATTGAAAACAAATGTGATGCAGTGTGCTAAACAGGGATAAGTCTCGAGCCACAGACAATATAGGTGAGAGACAGTGACCTGCTGAGATCTATTAAACAGCTCCGTGCCAACCTGTCCCACCCTCTGGCCTAACAGACAACTTAAGGCTCGCCCTCCCAAAGCCGTTTGCTCTGTCTAATTAAAAACATTCATCCTCGAGCTGTGCCCTCCAAGGTCAATAGTCTGGACCTCTGAACCGGCCCCTGCTGTAGCACAAGGCCTTTCATTAGATTAAACACAATAATGAGAAAATCTTTTATCTTTGCATATAATTAAAGCTGGGATGAAGGACAACTTAATCAATGATGTGGAATGACAAGTTCGTAAATGAATTAGACCTGCCAGTGGGGGCTTGGCTACGATCAATGACAAATGTTAAGCAGAGAGTGGACGGGTCGTAGTCACAGCAACGGGCATCTATCAGCCCAAACAAGAATATTTGATGCTGCGGGCATAGACTGAGATTTAGCTGGATTACTGATCAACCTCTGTGTTTGTGTGTGTGTGTGTGTGTGTGTGTGTGTGTGTGTGTATAATGTCCATGCAAACGAAACTCTCACTTTTCATTGTCCGTTAATTAAAAGACACTTGTAAAGAATATTTGCACCTATACCACTGATCATGAGATGCATTTCACACATTTTTATGGATGATTTCAGTAATGCCAACATATGCAATTCGAGAGTAAAGCCAGCTTGAACGTCTTATTTTAATAGCATCATCCAGCCATACGAGGGCAGTGTTGCCCTTTGCAATCGCCTCCAGGGTCTCTCTGAGTTCATCGGGCTGCGAAGCCAAAAGGCAAAACTGGAAGAGGAACTTAAGGGATTGTAGATGGGATGGCCGCATGGCCGATGTGTTCTGTTACGCAGCCGCAAAATAGATAAATTTAATAAGTTTTAATAAAATCAGATATAAAACAGATTTTTGCAGTGGGATAATCTGTCACATTGAATGCAGCTAGTCTGATGTAAAAAACAAACTCACCCTCTGACCTTCCTCTGATTTTCATATGGCATCAACTGAACAACTGCAGTTTCTATGTGTAAAAATAACAGTTGTCATAGTCTGAAGCATTCATTCCTTCCCGCAGGAGCAGCTTGACACAATGTGCAGCCAATAGAAGAAAGCGGTTTCCACAGTTCTCTACCGGCCGTCTGAGTTTGTGTTTGAGGAGATGGGAAAGGATGTGAGCACGAGCCTGTATTGACAAGCCTTCAGTTGTTGCCTGACATACAGACAGGAAGTCACTGTCACATGACTGAGATATCGGCACCTTGTCCGATTGCACAGAGGGCCTCTTATGCATGCTGCCAGCACAAATACAGGCCAAGTCATTCATACACACACACACGCACACACACAAAGACGGAGAGAAAGAGGGTGAGAGGATGGGAACAAAGCCAGAACAAAGGACTTTTTTGGGGGTGTTTCACTTAATGTCTTATTGGTCAATATGAAATCTTCTTTGCATTTGTGTGCATGAAACGGGCCGAGGTGAATCCTGCAGCTGGATTTCAACCTGACTTGGACGTCTGTCGAACAATTATCAGTTCCTCTATCTGTTCGGCTCCTATCTGTCCCATCACACTCACACCCAATTTCCCTAAACTGCCACAGCTAATAATTGGGCCTCTCTGTCAGGAGGGAAATCAGGCCCGCTGTTCTAACTAAAACACACATCCCCCCTCCCCCCCTTTCCCTCTCCCTCTCATCTTCCCGTCTCCATCACCATGCTCCCCTGATACAGTGGAAATCAACTCTCCAGATAGAACACGGCCGCCTCCTCCTCCATCTCCTCCTCTTCCTCCTTCGAGTTGGTGTGTGTGTGTGTGTGTGTGTGTGTGTGCGTGTGTGTGTTCGAAGGGGTGTACGCTGTGTGACAGTGGTAGCCTCAGGGCCAGGTTGCTGTTGACAGGGACGAGGGTCTCTGATTTGAGGAGAGCAGTCACACCAGCGACTGCTGCTGCCTCCTCGAGTGACACCTCCCTGTTAGTGGGGGAGATGTGGACACGTGTATCAGTGTGTGTGTGTGTGTGTGTGTGTGTGTGTGTGTGTGTGTGTGTGTGTGTGTGTGTGTGTGTGTTGGCAGTGTTGATGGCGGGGTTGATGGACTGACTGGCTGCCTGCAGTGCTCAGGACAAACAGGGAAACTTTCCCTGATGAGCTGACAGGCCCTCATGATGAACACCTAACTGGGCTCCGGTTGGTGCTCGGACAAAGTGCAGAAGAGGCCAAAGCAAGAAAGAAGAAAATGAAGCCAAGCAAGTCAGGAAAATAAGAATAGGTGGAAAGAGGGAACTAAACAGCATCCGGTCCTAATGTGCCGAGCCTGCGTGCAGCATGCATACATGTCTGTGTGGCTTTGTGTGTCTGCGTGTGTCTCCAGAGTCCAGGCTGTGTAGATCACCATTCCACCTTATCTAATTTCATTAATGTGATCCCCTGTCCATCCCCTGACGGCTTAATAGCCATTATTTGTGGGTCCCTTCAAATAAAGGCTCGGCAGTAAATTGCAGTCTGTGGAAATCGAGATATAAACGCCACCCTGCATTACTGTATAATATCTTTGCCTTTAATTAACTGAAAGCCATGCTGACATTTATTGGATTGCAAGTTACTTGTTAATGGCAATAAATTGCGAAACAAAAAAAAAAGAATCATTGCTTATTTTACATCAATAATTTGTGGACCTTTTGCTAATGATTATTCATTACTCGCCTATGGGGACTGTCGTGTTTGGTGAGCTAAAGTGAATGAAGAATGTAAAGATTTAAGTGGGCAGCATCTACTTAGTGTTATGGCTTTGGTGCCGTGCATTAAATGCCTCGCTCTGTTGCTGTCCCTTTACGCTGTCTTCTGCATCTGGCTTTTGGTGAAGAATGTGCTCGCGGAAATTTATGTGAGTTCATTCCATCAGACTGAACTGCTTTGACTCTTCTGTTAGCATTCTGCTTGCATGAAGATATTCTCACGTTAACCGTGATGATGAAGTAGAAATCTGAAAGCACTCGAGGTGCCGCTCAATAAGAACGTTTGCTGTGTTTTCCGTTTTCAATCCTCTTTATGAGGCTTTAGTGGTGGGTCACCTTTTGCAGCAGCAGCGTGCCATGCATTAGTCAAATCCATCATTCAGCAGACTTCCAGGCCTGGAGTTTACTCCTCTTCATCACAGTATGCCTCATGTAAAAAGTGTTTTATTACGGACAATGAATCAGAACAGTATTTTCTAAATCATTTTTAAAATAATACACTGTATAATCTAAACACCAGCATATTTGGAAGCAACATATTAATTGTAACTGAAGTACAGCAATAAATTGAAGCAAAAAATTGTGGCTGTGATTTGTGGAAAACACAAATTATTCAGCTGATTCTCGTTTTAAGTGATTATATTTTTTTAATTTTACTGAAAATATTAAAGAGGAAAAACATTCCTCAAAAATGAAGGCATAATTTGTTTTGATAAATTTGAATTGTCTGTAGAATCAGCTTTTTAAGATTAAAAAAAAAATGATTAATGCACAGACACAGATTTAAGAAGGTGTTTAATAATTAACTCCCGCAAACCACACTGTGCATACAAGCTAGACAATCCACAAGTCTTTGTGTTGACGTGGCAACATACATGCTCAAGGCCCTTGTACCTGCCGTCTTTCATTTGCCACTACTTTCAACAAAAAAAAGCCTTCCTGTGCAGCGAGGGAACCAGTTTCCCTCTGTAGTGCCACTCTGTGTGTGCGTCACTCAGTTGCTACCAGCTTGCTATTTGGAAGAACATATTCCCTGTTGTAGCGGGCACCCGTCAGAGGGACGGGTGGCTCTCATCAGGCGCTGCCACTTGCTTGATGCTGGCATTGATCTGGCGTGGAGGGAACGGAGATCTGACAGCCCTGCCACAAAAATCAGAGCCTTCAGACGCCAGGAAAAGAGACTTACTCCCCCGCCCCTCTTTGCTCACACACAAACACAAAGTCAAAAAGAGCAGTCGGTCAGGGTGCACGCATGCAGCTACAGCCTGTCAGTGCGGATCTGGTTGACGAGGCTCTACATGTAGAGGATGATTGGGGAGGAAGAGAATGGCAAGTGGTGGGAGGGGAGGTGGGGGCTGGGGAGCATCAGGCAGACAAAAACACAGTTTAAACGATGGGACATGAGCAGGAGAGCCAGCTCACACTCGACCCTATGACCCCTCCGCCCCCTGTGTACTCTCCCTCTCTGGTAACCTCTCCACGCCGCCATCCTGCCCCTGGGTGATCGCCCGGGTTATCCTTTCTTCTGCGTCATCTGTTGTCTCCCAGTTGTGGATATGACCAGAGACAGGCTCTGAGAGAGACGTCCCTCTCCACCGATATCGCGCTGTGTCTCTCACACACTTGTCTCAAATGCCTCCTACTCATCCCTTCTGATGCCTCCCATCAACCTGCGAATGAGCAACTGTGACAGGGGGAAGAGAGAGACAGAGGGAGACAGAAAGGCAAGAGGGGAGGGGGTGAAAGAAGGGGGCATTAGAGAGAGCTGTTTGTTTTGCAAGGCTGACAGAAAACTCTCCGAAATGCTGAGTTGGGATCATGTTGAGTAACATGGACTGTGACTTTTTAGGGGAGAAACAACCTGCTTTGGTAAACTTGGGATGACTTTGGAATAATCTGGACCCTCCGCCTCCTCATATTGTGGAATGTCAGAAGAGAAATGCACTTCAGCAGTTCATAGCACAGAGCCACACACAAAGCATCTGAAATGACAGGCCAATCACAAAATTTCCACGGTTCAAAATGCCATCTCTCTTCCTCTTCCTCTTCCTCTTCATCTCTGTCTCACTGGATCAGTTTTCTGTAACGTTGTGTCTCCTGCATGTGCCGATGCTGGAGCAACATTAACCAGAACCAGCCCTCAGATGGTTTATCAAAGACTAATCGTGAGGTGATTTTTAGCCCCTGCTAAAAGTACCTCTGCTGCTTCAACAGTGTTTGTCTGGTGTTTCCTTTGTCTTAGTTGTAAGTTAAAGATTAGCTGTCATTTCCGTGCATGTGTGTGTGCGCAGTCTAGGAAGTAATTGTTACAAATTGCCTGAAGAAATGCAGCTAGGCCAAGTTCTCGACTTCATATGCAGTAAATCCAGGGAACCTTAAAATGAGGTGTTCTTCAAGATGGAAAACCTGGTCAAACCTGGTCAGCAAAGCAGATTCTTCAGGCGCTCTCAGGCAGACCAAGGAGGAAAACTATAAAAAAATAGTCTGTTCAGTTGGGTCACAGGGACTACTGTACTTGGTGAGCTAAACGCTCAGTCAACAGCTCCTCAAGCTTCTGTCTATGTTCTCTGTCTTCTCCCCTCTACCACTGATTACACATCAGTTCCAGTGTGAGTGAAGAAGGAATAAATCTCTCCAAGCTAACGAGACAATGAGTTCAAAGATAAGTCATTCAAAAGACATATGCCACTGACTCCTTTTTAATACCAGTCTGCGAAGCAAGCCTCTTCTTTGAAGCAGTTCATACAACAGAGAACGGTGCACCTAACACGATACGATGGCTTTGAAATCTCTGGCTTTCCTGTCCCCTGAAACTCGACACTGTCAGGACTGCTACTGATCCACTCTGCAAGTTTGACTGTCGCGAAAGTTGTACTTGATGCAAATAGATAAATAAATGATTTGCAGATTTACTTTGGCCTCGCAAGAGAATCCACTGATTGCACAGATTCAGTGAATTAGTGAAAAGAAGGATCTTCAGTTAGATAATACACAGTTGAGATAGAGGTTGCTCGTAATTTCTAAGTAAAAAACAGGCTTAAATAAAAGCATGATGGCTTTAAGTGGAATCACCGGCTTGTGGCAGATAGAGCGTTAAAACCAGCTTTCTTCACGTGGATCTTTAGTTAATCCAGAGTTATCCGCACTTCTTTACATAATATTAGCTCAACCTCCCCCAACACAAAGGGAATAAATCTTATCAGCCATCTGGACCGTGCATTTAGAAAATGATCAATTTCAATCAAAAGAAATTAGAGGAGAGCTTGATGTATTTGACAAATAGATCATTGGCCTGCTTTACCTCTGACCCGAGTGTGACGCCTTGTCGGACTATAATCTCTTTAGAATTATTGGAGCATTCAATTAGCCAGATTAAACGACACGGCCAAGAAACATGTTGCTAATTCAGAGCTGCACAGGCTGCTGTCTCTGGCTCGCTGTCTCACTGCCAATACTCTGCTTTCAGTGTCTTTACCCTCAATCTTCTGCCTGACTCTCCGGCTTACTGCTCACCTTCCACCCTGTTTGTAAACTGTCTATAAGCTTTTCTGCTTATTTGTGCGTGTGTGTGTGAACATGTATGTGAGTGTGTGTGTGTGTGTGTAGGCTCAGGACAGAAGACAAGTGCCACTGAAAACAGGATATTACATCCCATTGACCCACTACAGCTTGACACACACACACACTTACAATCTAAATATTTTCTTTGGTCACAGTTGAAATAAAAGTTCACAGCCCCTGGAATGGTGAAGCCCTCAGTTGTCAGCCCCTTACAAGTCCTTAGTTGTCTGAGTAGTGTGCTGTCTGCAGTAGGACCATTATTCAGTGTGTGTTGAGTGGCTGTGTGTGTGTGTGTGTGTGTGTGTGTGTGCAGCCTCAGCCAGCAACATCACAGAGCCTGTATAAGCTCGAGTCCCAGGGGCTGTGTTACTGTGTCACTGGACTGGCGCCTCTGTGCTTCCTCCTTCACCAAATATTCTGAGCACTATGGTCACTGGCTCATAATCAGACCTCAGGGGCCCTCTCCCCATGTCCAGTGCACACACACGCATGCACGCACGCACGCACACACACACACACACACACACAGACAAAACATGCTATAAAATAAGTGCCATGTAACATCTGGATGGAGACCGCTCTTTTGCCGTTCACTGCCCTAAGCTCTGAAACTCTTCCACCACAGTTGCAGACTATCTCTGATCTTAATGCTTTTAAATGTCATCTTAAAACGCACTTGTACCGCCTGGCATTTAATGCTTAGTCTGTTTCTGACTGTGTGTTTTTTAAAATTCTTTTTACTTGTTTTAATTTGTCCTATTAATTAAGACACATTTACGACATATTTGGTCAACACAGCACTACATATTATTCTGTTTGAACTGAAGTGTGACTGTAAACCACTTAGAATAATAAAGGAAATCGTCTGTGAATCCTATGTCCTCTTGAAGCTTCCTTCTAGCTGATTGGTGGATTTCTATAATTGTTTAATCCACTTTAATAAGTGTGATGTAGAGTGAGGTGAATTTTTCTATTTGTTGAGCTTAGTTGTTGTTGAACTGAGTGACAGATTTTTTTTGTTTACATTTACATTATTACATTTCATGTTTCTACTTTTTATGCATATTTTATATCCTGTAAATCTTTGTACAACTGTGCAATAATGTTTCAATACTTTCTCATACTGAATCTAGTACATTTTAAGGGCAAATCATCAGACAATGCAGGATTACACTATACAGGTGAAAAAAAAACACAAAAAAAAATCAGAGTTTAACATTCAGACCCCTTGTTTGTCTTGAAGTCACCCACCAGCCCTACACGGTTGATTTCCTGCAAGATCTCCATTAACAATGGACTGAAACAGGTGCTAAACTTCCCACCTCCCATTAATTATTGGTCTTTAATTTCACAGGCCTAGATGTGGCTGTTACAAACGAACACACACACACACACAGTTTGAGCCATAAACCCCTTTCTGCCAGTGGCTGATGCACGGCACCCTGTTGACACACAGTAACAGTGATATATACCGGTGGATGAATCTCTAATTAAGCTTTGGCAGGGACTCCACAGTTACTTAGTGCCACACTTCATTATCTGCACATACTCCCGCTCCAATGCTACGGGCCCATCGTTGATTTAAAGGTAAGGTAGAAAATCTCCACACTGGATTGCATCTGTTTCTTCTCTTGAAACATTTTCCTGCCTGAGGTTTATGTAACATTTGTTTTCAGTGAGTTTAAATTTAAAGATACAATCTGGGGATTTATTTGACCATCTAAACCTGTGGATATAATCTCATATGTTACCAAAAACCATATGACACAACATCTGATGAAACATAAAGTAGTTTTGTTTGTTCTGTCAACAAGCGGAGGCATGCTGAAATTGTAGACCAGGGCTCTAAAAACTTGAGTGTCAGACTTTGGCTTTCCTCTTGAAGAAAAACACACCAGGAAATTTGCAGCAACTGAAAAAGCCCTTACTGTCCAACACATGGACAGCATTATGAAACAGCTTTTGCTCCTGGGCTCCAATCAGTGAGTTGCGTAGCCTGATCGCTACATGCACCGTGACAGGGAGAGGTCAAGAGTCCTGACCTGTGATGATGGCTGGGGTGACAGATGTCATGTCAACTTTGTAATGGCTTTGTTTTAATGACGGAGTGAGTCACCGCTCATGTATACGTGGGGGTCACTGTTGAACACATACTGGATCACTGTCACACAATCTTCATTCTTCTCTGACGCAATGCACTGTAACAACTTCTGATCTGTCCGTCATTCAACATAACAATGTCCTGTCGGCCTGCTGCAGAGCTAATTCTCACATGAACTAGTGAAAACACAAACACAGTGAAAAAGAAAAACAAAGTGTGTAACTGCTGCACATTGTGATCATTAATGGAGAGTGAATGGAGAGAGGTTTCCTGTCAAACCCCATTCTGAAAAAAAAGACAAATCTACTGAGTGATGCAACATTTCACTAATTAGCAATGTCAAAATTCTGCAGCCTATCTAATATATCTCAGTTTCTAACACAACCTATCATAATTTAATTTCCATTATCTGTGTGTCCATGCCAGCATGCTGAATTCTCCCTCTTTTTCTCTCTTGCTCCAGGCCCATTTCTCTCTCAACCATGGCCTTTTTTTACATCATTGTTTGACCAGCGCGGAGGCCTACATGTGTCTACAGCATATAACAAACGAAACGAGGACTACAAATGAATCACAGGGGGTGTGAAATTCTTTAAGAAGTGTTAAATGCTGAGTCGTGTTAAATTACAACCAAAGAAAGAGACTCTCTAAAGAATTAGCACTTAATTAGGTCTTAATTAGCATAATTATGCATGCTAACAGTGTCTCGACAGAATAGCAGTTGTCAGGAGGGTTGAACCATCTGTAACGGCGGAGGATTAATACATCATCTTTTATATCCAACAACGCTTTACCTCTTCTATCTCAAAGTGCTTTTCATTAATCAATTTTGCTTTTATTGGAGAGGAAATTTGTCATTTTTCATTATGTGCCATTATACCACTCCCTTTGCAGCTATAACGGGTCTAATTAGGCCTCAAGTGTATCCTCAAACACAAACACTTGAACAGACAGACACAGAGACGTGTTCACACGGAGACACATGCACACATGCACAATTATAGCAATTGGCAGCGTCGTGTTATGTTAACCGCACTTAACACGGGTGTCATGGGCAGGTTCTGATGCTGGTAAATGGGGGAAGGGGTGAGAGACAAAGGTAAGGCCGAGGAGAGGCTGGAGGATTGACAATGAGGGGGAGAGGAGAGGCAGGGAGTGAGCAGAGAGAGGAGGGGGTCGGCAATCAATGAAAAGTCCTGAACTTAGGAAAACCTTTTCATGTTTGGTAATCAGCTAGGAGTACCTGTATCACCTCCCCGAGCAAGAAAGGACATGAGGACGGAGAGGAGAAATAAGTGAAGCCTACTGAAAGAGGACAAGAGGTGAGATTCACATGAATGTATTTCAACGTAGGAACAATCACAGGCGTCACTGAGCAAAATTTAATGGCTGAAACAATTTTACATTAGCTGCCTCAAAAACCTGCAGTCGCCACCTTTGTTCAGGTTATTTCCAAAGTTCTTTAAACTTTGATTGTAGAAGAACTTTTACATCCCTGTACTAGCTTTTTCTAGGGTTTTTAACCACATCACATTGTCTTCATCAGCAGATGGAGTTGTCATGAAGAGCTCTGAGCTATACGACATGGTCTTCATCAGTAAGTAAATTCTGGGAAATGGACCATGATTTGTTTTTTTTTTCCCCTCAAACCACTATTTCAAGGACCAGTATGAACTTCTGTGCTTAATTGGAAGATGGCTTTAATCCTCAGTGAACATGGACAAAGAAGTACTTATGTTTAATATGACACAAATTACGAGGGCTCACTTTATGATAAAGACTTTCATTTGAATTACTGTCTGCTTTATCTTTATAAAAACTGGCTAACAAGTAATTCTGATATCTTTTCTCGTTGCATTTTCACCTCTCTCCCTTTTCCTGTATTCCATCTGAGGAATCGATGTCTGATGGATAACAAGCATGGCACATCTCACCTTCCTCTTTAGGGAAAGCTGACAGAATCACTCCCAGTGCTGCCGTTTCCAGCCCTACCAGCCCCGCATCAGGCTGACACACACTGAGGTGTGGCCAGGGCACATACACACCGTAGCTGCAATCTATAAGAGCCCTGAGCCTCTGGTGACCTTGAGACACTCCACTCACTCTGGCCTTGCCAATAGCACAAGTGTGCATGTCTGTGTGCATGTATGTATATGTGCGTATGTGTCAAACAAGCCTCACCCCCACACATTCATTTCACCTGAGCATGTTTGCAGAAACTCTCCGACACTCATTGATATAAAACTCTTCTAGCCGTTGTACATGCTAATTCTCTCCGTATGGTATTTAAAGTGGGAGTTGAGCACTTGAACAAGGCCTCCCCCTCTCCATTTCTCCCCCGTCTCCCCCCCTCTCCTTCCTCTCCCAGGTCCACAGGGACATTAGCATTATCGATGAGCTCACCCCGTCACCTCAGACACAGGCTCTTAAAAGAGAATAATTTCATGCAAATGAGATATTGATGAGCTAATGATTAATTGGCTGCCCGACTGTGTTAATATGCAATAGCTGTCGTGTAATATGCATTTCTAATGACTCTGTCTCAGTGTGTTCAAACAAATGGGCGACTTTGATCATTGGGGTACTCAGAGGCTTTCCAGCATGTTAGCTCGGGGATAATGCTTTGCCTGAGGGGCTTGTGCAAACTACCATGGGAATGCAACCACAGAGAAAGGGAACTTTTGCAATTTGTGTGTGTTTTATCTTTTTTTTAAGTGGAATAAAAAGCCAGGAGGATTTTTTTTTTATTTATTTATTTTTTTTAGCTTTTAGTATGTATAATATCAGAATAGCTCTGACACACACAATGCAGAAGTCTGAAAAGATGTTCAGATCACAGCTGCAACACTCCAACTTTATGGTATACAGAAAAAAACAACCTGTAGAAGCATTTAAAAAAGCAACATTAAATCCCAAGTTCTAAATAACGCTGTTGCTGCACAATGATGACAAAACTGACACTTGTTGCACAGGTGTTGAGGTCTACAAAATGAATGAATCTGTTTCTGGCATGTTGTTGATGCTGATCTGACATAAGAGAAATTTTTCACAAGTTTCAGGCTCACTTTTTTTTTTCTCTGTGCACTTTTTTAAATCAGGCGGACTCAGATGTGATCAATATGTATCACAATCAGTCACTGCCAGCCAATCTCAGTGTATGAATGCTTCATTTTATTAGTTTTTTACAATGGCTTAAGCACAATTTTGAAAACAGGGCTCATTTTGTCAAAACACTACACACAATTCACACAACCACACACACACATAGCAGAGCAATGCAGATCTTTTGCAAAATGAAACACTTCATTCAAAACTATACAAAACCCAATGTTGTCACCATATGGCACACCTGGCTCATATGATCTGGTTCTGTTTGTACCAGTTACACACTGCTGTGCTCAATCTAAACACTTTGAACATTTCTACTTTTCTAATAATATAGTCTGGGTTTGAGTTTTTTTCAGAGATATTGTTAAGGTGAAGTACATATTGACCAAAAACAATGCACAAGTCCAGTTCTGCACACTGATGGAAATGTTTATAATAATAGTAAAGTAGTAATAGTACACAAACATGGCAAAAACATTTGTGGAGACAAGATGAAAAGAAAGAGAAAAAAGAAAAGAAACCCTAAGCATCATCTCTTGGCCTAGCTGGGTCTGGCCATAGCACTTCGTCCACATCACAGGCTTTGTCCTCTCTCGCAAGACAGTGAGGGAAGAACCTTCTTGAATGGCGAATCGAGCCTTGCACAGACCTTGCATTAATTTGGTCACAGGCCTCCTCCATGGCTTGAATGAGGGGGATCCTGACACAGGGCTTGAGATCATAAACCTGCCATCACCATGCTGAAAAAAACTAATAATAATGTCACAGCATTGCATCTGGGTGGGTATATATCAGAGAGCTGAGGAAAAACCCTGAAAACCTGTTTTCAACTGAGTCTTCACACTTTCAACTTCACACATCACATCAGAGTTTGAAACAATGAGCGACTTTAGTGAAAAAATGGTATGTAGGTTGATTTTGTTAAGTCAAGTCTTGTCTTAACAGTAAGTCATCATAAAATGTTGATTGACAGTTCATTTGCAAAACCAGATAAAAGCCTTTCCTAAAAGAACTCAATCAACAATCAAACAGCAGTTGGATTGATGCTCCCTAGAGTGCACCCAAAAAACAGGACTGAGGAAAAGAAATCCACAAGGAGAAATGTTTTTGCAAATGAAGCCCTCAGTTTTAGACAGCTCGAAAACTGAGGGCTTGAAGCTAGCTTCCATTTCAGTCACATGTATTGACAGAAGCAATGTGAAAATACAATGTGGAAATACACATGGAAGTTTTTTTTAGCTTTAATTCAACTGACCTCTCCATATATTTTATACAGTGATAATATTTGTTTTCTTTATTTAGCTTTAGCAAGTATTTAAATATTGTTAAGCTTTTATTTGATTGTTTAAGGTAAAATGGCAAGTCATTCAAACATCCAAACCTTTTCTTTTCATAGGAGTGGGAAAGTTACGGGGATCCCATTGCAGAACTAACTGCCATCAGGAGTCAGGGAGATCAAGGTCTCGAAGAGGTGGAGTATTACACAGGTAAGCCCTCTGACAGCAACACATGACAGCACCAATTTCATTCATTTTTTCTCGAGTTCACAAAAACCCTTCTGAACCCTTCTGTGTGTCTGAAATGTGTCTGACCAACAGATATGAGAATAACTGCTGTCCCGCCCCGTGCCACGAAGAGGCCCTCTGCCACAGAGACGCAGAGACCTGCACATGGAGGACACCCTCTGCCCAAGATCCTACTGGCTGTAGGGGTTGCAGCTGCTACCCATACATAACTCCATTAAATACAAACATCAATTGCATTAATGATAACCAACATTACTGACATTATTGCAATTGTGCTGTCATTCTTGGTAATGCAGCGTTTCTCCTTGGACAAGTCTTCAGTGTCAGTGATGGTTTACATGTGCATGTCTGATGGATTATCATGTGAGTTGGATCTAGTTTAACCATCTGATCCCAGAACTGCTTACAGGGAGTTGGGAGTTGGGAGATCAATATAGCAAAAACACATTTCTGTTTAATTTGTGCTTTAATGCTACTGTGGTATCTATAAAATGAGGTTTTGCTCCTTGAGTGTCAGGTCTCATTAACTGTGTGTTATTTTAATTTTAGTGTGTAAGCAATTAAAAAAACTGTCATTCAACTGCCATTTGCCAAATAACTAAAAATACACATATCTAAAAGGTAATTAGTATATCGTGCTTACCAGCTGATGGACTCTGTAAAAAATATATTCAGTGGGATAATCCACCCTCCTCTCTTACTGGGATAGACCTTTGAACTTACTGACACATTCTGTAGTCTCATCTTTAAACCAATCAGATTTGAGTAGGAAGTAACCTTAACCTGAGTTAACTGTCAATCAATAAACATTCAGCAGACCTATCTCCAGACCACGCCACCTCACATAACTTCATATCATTCACCATAGATCAACTGCACACTGGAACATTTAAAGACAAAAAAGCACAGTTTGATGGCTGTAACAGCTCCCATTTAACTAATATCTGGTGATTTGACAAAGCTAATGTGACGGCTGGCACCTGACTATTACCAAGTCATTTGGATCCTAATGGTGTTTTTCCTGAAATGTTCTAATAAGTCTGGTTTGACAAAATGGAGACTGTGAGAGCTCACTGCATGTCTGAGGTGTGGATGTTTTAACCTGCCCACAGTAAGCAAAGCAAAATTATGCTAGGTCAATTTAGGGTAACCCTGTGTGTGTGAGAGAGACACTCAGTGAATACACAGTGGAGGATGATTGTGAAGAGTACATACAGTACGCACACATGTGCACACACACACCATCATAGACCACAAGCTATGATCTAGATATGATGGAGCGTTAATTAGTAAAGCATTATTCTCCTCTACATATCTTTATAATGTCTTAATCTGCTCCCATTCTTCATTCACGTTTTTACAATATAAAATGAAGAGATAAAAGACCCTAAAAAAGAGTTATCACTTAAATGATCTGGAATCCCTTTGTCACTCTATAAACCATTATTAGCACATGCTTGCAACTTACTCTATATAATAATACATACAAAATGTGGCTTGCATTGAATGTGGCGTGCTAAACAGTTCGTACATTTTGAAAATAAAAAGATTAATATACAGAATTATTTTTTTTTTAATTAGGGAGTTTTAATAATCAACTGAGTATAATTACATCTGCACTGTCAATGGAGAAACCTCATGCTGGAAAGTGTGTGTGTGTGGGAATGTTAATGCGCAGGTTTACATGTGTGTGTGTGTGTGTAAGTGGCTGCACGGGGCTATGAGTGTGCCTAATCAGACTGACTGCAGCTGCCCTTTGGGGACTTGGATCTGCCCATGTGTCATTCAGTCTGTCCATCTGTCTGTCTGTCTGAGGCAAGAGGAGAAATGGTGTATGTACATGGCACCAACAGCAACACAGACAACCAGGACTCAGAATTTGGTGTGTGGCGTGGTTGATAGGACCTGAGGACAAGATGGATGGAGAGACAGGACTGGAACAGCCAGACCTGTGGCCAGACCTGTCAAAAGAGATAGACCTGCTGACACCAGCGGGCGTGCGTGTGTGTGTGTGTGCGTATGCGTGTGTGTGTATGTGCACACACCTGCAGAAATGGCAGTTGATGGCTGCCACTCAGACAACTAATCTGCCATCAGTTGAGTGACAGGGGAATGTGCTGTTGCCCTGACCTGCTCATTTAATCACTGAGTGTCCAATGAGGCTTCCTACATTGTTAGCTGTAAACATCTCCAGGTTTCCACTCAGTGAGGGTCAAGTAAGTGTGTGTGTGTGTGTGTGTGTGTGTGTGTGTGTGTGTGTCTATGTGTGCAACTGCTCAAGAAAGTAGTGTCATAATGGCTCTGAGTTGAGGTTATGGTGTTCAAACTTTGAGTGTTATAAAGAACTTAACCATGATTATGAGGTGTGTGTATGTGTGTGTGCATGTGTGCCTGTGGGTGTGTGTGTGTGTTCATTTCTGCGCACATACAAATATTTAGAAGTTGAAATTTACAAAGGTAATTATAAAGGGGGAAAAATTTTCATACAAGCCAAAACAGCTAATATTTTCCAGGGAGGTGGAAACAAAAGCAATGCTTACTTTGTTTGAGGTTGTTAAATACTTTGTGTTTTCTTTCTTCTTTTATGTTGTAGGACTCCCTTGAAAATGGAATGACACATCTGAGTACTTGTATCCTATTAATAATAAACATAAATGTGTGGAACTTAATTTGAAAGAAGCAATATATTTCAGTGTCTGTGTACAGTATATACAGTAAATGGTCTGTCTTCCAACCTGTCACTGTGGGTGGACAGTGGGGACAGCTACATGTCATCAGTAGTGAAGGAATAGTGCAGTATAGGAAAGATAAGAGCAACAACGTGTTTCCCAGCTGTGATAAATCCTCTGGTCAGTCAGTGCAGCTATTCCCACTCTTTCATATATGGACTGTTTTATTGAATTTAGCCACTGATAAATAAATGGACTGCCACAGACCCGTTTAAGCCTGCCCTGAGGAGGATACTTGGCAGGAGTTTATACAGTTGGCTTTCTTTCTCACTCTTTCTATCTCTTGTGTTCGTGATTTTGTGAGATCAGAGAAAGAAAGAGGTATATTGAGAAATATGGACAAAGGCAGACAGGCGGAGAAGTGCAGACAAAATCCTGGCTGTATGTGAAAACAGATTTTTGCTGCAGTAAAGCCTACATGAATATAAGCAGAGATGGGCTTGAATCTGGACTTGAACTAAATTGTTTTGTTACAGCAAAACAGTTAAGACACCAGTATGTTTTATCAGCAGTGCTTGTTGAACAGCTTCGGAAATGCACCCCTCCCCCGAAACCTGTCTGATTTCGGGATTACAATTTCTGTAACACCCACTTCATGCTGTAATTGGCCAGACGGAGGTGAGAAAATAAGCAGGGTTTGAACTTCTTCCTTCAGCATCATTCACACTACGTTGTTGGTCACTTCTCATGTGCACAACCAGGTGCAACGCGATGAATGCCTTCCAGGAGAGACTGTCTGAAAATGTAAAATATACAAAACAGTGAAAGATATGTAATATTGCATTCATTTTAAATTGTCAAAAGAAAAAGCACAGCACAGGTTTTACTAATAACATTAACAATGGCTGCTAGAGTCCCAGTAAGATGTGACAGTATGACAGTGAGCCAACATGCACAAGCCAGGATGCTGAAACCGAAGCAGCTATGGAATCCTTCACTGTATTGTTTATGGCTGTGCTTTTCCTACTGTGACATGTTTTCCATATCTCTGCAGGTAGGGATTTTAAGCGTGCTCCACTGTCAATGTGTCCAATGTCAGAGTGGAATTAAAAAAACTAGAAAAAAAAATTAGAAAAAACTTCCACCATCCTGCTTCTCACAATATGCACACATGTATATATTGTTATGATCAGCCTTTTGGTAAACTAGGGTGGGTACAGGGAGAGATTGGAGGGTCAGCAGTGACATCACACATCAGGGGAGCTGGCATGGGTGAGCTCGACTCATTATGAGCCACTGATGCATCACCCCTGGACATCAAGATATGAACACAGTAACAGTGGGCATATTGAACTGTGCATCCTCATGTGAAACCTGCAACTGACATGTAAGGTGGAGGATTTGTCATGTGGCAAATTTTCTGCAGTTATTAAGTGATTTGCTGCATAACAGTATTAACAGTAATACACCATTTCTAAAAAAAAAAAAAAAAAAAAAAAGTTTTTTATAAGATAGTGATTATATGCTGTCTGGGTTTGTAGAGAAAAAAACTCAGAAACCTGTTGATCATATAAAAACCCAGACTTGCCTGAATATTCGACTATTTTATGCATGCGTCCAGTCCAAGAGATGCTATACCTTGAAATTTATATCTAATATTTTTTTTTACCTATTAAAGAATCTCTGTGAGTCATTAGAGGACCTTTATCATGGCTCCACACTTATACACACCTGTATTTAGTTAGTTGCCTGAGGAGTTCACGTGACCTCAGGTGCTGAAATTAGTGGATGGAGTTTTCCATTTTTCTCTACATAATTGTGGTCATTCTTTGTCATATTGAGACCCTAAGTCCATTCTTTTCTGTTGGAAAACAAATAAAAAGCAACAAAAAGACACATCAAATATCTATTTGTTTTCATTTAAGTAGCAGTCATGAAGATTTAATTCCTGGTTGATTTAATGACACTTGTAGTTAGTGGTGGAAACAGTGAATGCTGCCCAAAGAACTGCGGGTTAGACAGGTAACAGTCATTCTTTGAGCAACCTTGATTTGATTTAATGCTGCACATAGCATGTGTCTGCTGACAACAGGCCACGATGAAACTGAAAGGAATTTGTTACTTCACTGAGAAGTTGGAGGTTTGCAGCCTGCAGCTGTTCAGCTCACTGTGGCTGCTCCTTCTGGTTTCATCACTCGCTGCAATTTTTCTTGACCCCCTGTCAAAAAATGCTGAAAATGACTGTTGTCCTGTTTTGAAGACACCTTTTTGATGAAGGATAGCGATAAGTGCAAAGCTCATTGTTAAAAAAAACATTGCATTTCCTGTGACTACAGGTTTACTTCGGAATAAAAGCCAACTTGTGTTTTGACAGTTAAATGCTCTTAATGTGAAGCTGCGGCAGCATCTTTATTCCTCTATATTACAACTTTAATGGGAAACAACAGCTTTTATTACACATTGCAAATTGGCTGAAACCAAACTGAGCCTTACTTTATGATGTGCCATGACATGTGATCTGCTGCTGCTGTCTGTGACAAAGTACATGGTTGATACACATGTCCATGTGCTGGTCATGTCTGATCAAGGTAAAGATCCATTAAGTTAGTATGCAAATGTATGCATATTAGGGTCATTGATTGGGGTGAGCAGGCCGTTTTTAGGGCCTGGTGACGCTGATGAGGAGGGAAGGGTTGGTGTGACCTATCTGGGTCTAACTCAATACAGTGTCACATCACAGCACAGCTCAATCACTTACAATCCTGAGTGGAACAGGTAATAATGTCGCTTCCTATTGGACCAAAGAGCATCACATGATGAATGTGACCTCTACAAACCTATAGAGTGACAGTGATGGTGCAGTTCCACCTGGATCCTCCATGTGGTCCAGCACTTTCACATCATAGCGAGACCAAAGGATCCAGGGAACTTTTACTTGATCTGATTTTCTGGACAGACTTCATTGGATCTGACGCCAGAATTTGTTATTCTGAATCTGTACCGGGAAGCAGTTTGGAATTCAATATTACGGAGGCAGTGACAGAACACAGAAATACTGCTCCTTTCCAAGAGCTTGACATAAATCAGAAAATAGAGAAACTATGTTCCATTTTGTGTATTGTGCAGAATCCATTATACACAGCACACAGTAGATTGTCAGTGCAGCAGTTTTCACAGTGACAGTGGAGCTTTATGTGAGCACGAGATGAAGGTGCCATTTAAAATTCTGAGAGAAATAGTCACCAAATGTTCGAAGTTTAATTGCTAGATTATAATTTGAGTTGTGATATGTTTATGTTTTACTATACCTATAAAGTAATATCCGAAGCAATAAATGGATGAATCAGTTACTCGAGCATCAGAAAATAATCAACACTAGTTTTGATAACTGACTTAAGGAGAGCTCCACTTATTTCACACATAAGGGTTATCTTAACGATCATGGGGAGGGAAGTGAAAACAGTGGTGTCATGTCTTCTGTGGCTTTGGAGGAGCTTTGTCAGGGCTGAAAAATATCGGCCTGAATTACAGACTTGGGAATTTGACAAATCTGGGTTTTAACCAGGCAGGAAGATCGAACAAAATGTTATTGGTTTGCATTATGGGAAACAGAATCCAGCGTTTTCGTAACCTGTCTCATAGTAGAGATTAAAAGTCAGGATTTCTTTTCTCTGTCCCTCAAATTTATAGAAGTGCAAAGTTAAATTGCTGGAGGAGCCTTTTCAGCCATTTAAATTATATATCACCTAATGTACACTGCTTCGGCTTCTTGAATCTCATGATTTGCTGCTTTTCTCAGTTTCATTGCTATCATCGTTAATGACCTATCTTTGGATTTGGGGTTAAAACAAAATTATGATAAATAATAATGATGATTTGGTTTTTTTTTTTCTTTTGTCTGACATTTGATAGACAGCCCAAATAATCAATAATGGAAAAAATGAAAATTAGATAAATCTATAATGAAGTTGCAGGAAGATAATTGTAGGCTGCATGCTGGGCCTTCACTTTTGCTAACACAAAATGAATGGGTCCACATAAAATCTATGTTATGGTGTGAGTGCAAAGAGTGAAAAACATCACTTTTACCATTCACATTGAAATATAATTTTAAACCACATATAGGCTCAACTCCTAGCCTCATTTTCTTACCTAATACTGTTAGCGAGACAAATAACCATGATCCCAAATCTGGGACAGTAACCAGGGGTTACTGATGAGGTAAAAACTCTCTGAGGACAGGAAACCGTATAGGAGCCATACTTACAGTATGTAAACTGTGTCAGAATCCATTGTGGGTGAAGGGTCTGTGTGTACGTGCACGTGTGTGTGTGAAGCTATACCATCTGCAATAACAGGACCTGACAGCTCCCACACCCCTCAGTGCAGTGTGTGTCTATGGGCTCATTCAGAGTGACAGTGTAGATTAGGGGTGTAATCCTTGCAGAGCTACAGGGGATCTATCAGTACCCTGGGCTCCAGAAACACACACACACTCACACACACACTCATTGCGCTGGAAATTAATTGAAATGTTAATGGAGGCGAGGACTCCATTCTTAATTGCTTGGTGCTGGATTAAGACAAGATCGTTTATGAAGAGAAATTAAATCAGGATCCAGGGCGATCTTGGTTGTAAAAAGGTTCCAGGCGTGTGAGGGAAGGTCATAAATGAGCGCTGATTATCACAGCCAACAAACCACGGCTGACACCCTCTATTTTTGTTAGCAGGTCATGTTAGCAAACAGAATGGGATAATTAGTTAACAATATGTACTCAAAGAAAGTTCACTGTATTTGTCTTTTTTTTCCCCAAAATGAAATATCTGAGGTGGCAGAAAAATAAAAGCAGTGTTTTGAGTTTTCCCGGATGTGTCGAGGAAAAACACTTAGAGGGAGGCTTTGATCTAGTTTTAATTAGCTCCTATTCCCCTCTAGTATTCCTCTTTTCTGTATTTGCAAGAAAGCGTATGAACAATGCTCACAACGAAGCCTCTTCTGCCGATATCAGCATTTTACTTAACTTTCCCTCTTAACTTGTGTTTTTTTCCTCTTTACTTCTCAAAGTGTACCCTCTCCCCTCCCAAAATGTCACCACGTACAGGAACAGCGGAGAAGAGTTCATCCTCGCTGCTTGGCTCCACGTCCGCCTCATCTTACTCACTCTCTGGACGCCTTTAAGATGTATCCAACATACCAAGCGCATGATATATTCATCATGTGGATGTTTTTGAATCAATATTAATTTCAGGCCTCTCATGATGGCAAATCAATAGCAGCAACATTAAGAGGCTCCTTTGCATGTTGAGCACCTTGTCTCTGCCAGTGAACGGAGACGTGATGAGAGGTGAGGGAGCATCCATGGCGGTGCCAGCGGGGAGGCCCAAACCCACTCATTATCTCCCCTCAATTAGACCCTCTCGCTTCGCCACCCTGGGCCTCCACAAAGTGTGTGTGTGTGTGTTTCTATTTGCCTTCACCCTGCTGAGTTCATCATACAGGCAACTGAGGAGTGTTTCCACTGAAAATCTCTCTCACTGATCACTTGGACGTAATTGGACAGGCTATCTCTCTTTCTTTTTGTCCTCCTTGTGTGTGTGTGTGTGTGTGTGTGTGTGGGTTTGTCTGTGTTGAGTAGAGTTGTGGAGTTTGTCTGACAAATACACAGAGGACAGAGCTGAGGTAGCATGGGGCAGCGGTGCAGACAAGTTGGAAAGGTTGATTAGGTCTTATTTGTGCAGTTTGGTCTATCAGGCCTATCAGTGATAATATCACTGTGCTCACCAAGTAAACTCAGTGACATAGCTATGAAGAAACCAGACGTGGCAAGAAACACCTGGTGTCAGACGAATAACCAGGTTTTACACAAACCCCACAAAGTTATTTTAGGCAAGAAACAAAGGTGAAAGATGATTTTATTACTCAAACAGTCTATTAGAAACATCCATCACAGTTGCAGACTGAGCTCACTTTCAGCTTTGCCCACAAAATAAAGTGGTTCAGATTATCTGGCAAAAAGTTTTGCAGTTTATCTGCCTGCGCATGTTTTTGCCCTGTGTGGCTCAGTTGTAGCAGTGCTGCTGTGTTCCCTGATCAGACATTACTTTGGCCAAAACTAAGAAAATATGACCCAAATTACTTAGCAGAATTATCCCTCAAAAACAAGGGATAATTCATGCTCTGCCGCAGAATAACTAGTTAGCTCTCTATCACTGTCTCACTTTTTGCCCCACACTCGCACCTGTGACTTCGCCACATGTCTTTATTCAATGCTTCCAGTTATATAGTCTGGTTACTAAATGTTACTCCACATAGCCAATCAATGTTTGTTTGTTTTTTTTTAAGTCTAAGAGTGTAGAATAAGTGTTATTGTAGAGTTTGTATTGTTAACAAGACAGTTGTGTTGAAAGTCATTGTAGGCCACATTCCCTGCCTGTGCAGACTGTGCATGTGTGGTTTGGGGCTGTAATGTATCCCAGCAGCCCTGTGGTTCAATCGTTAGGCTGTGTGTGTGTGTGTGTCACAGCAGAGGGACTCCAATCCAACATTTATGAGGCCTGTGTGTCTGTGTGTAAGTCTCCGGCCTCTTGTAGTCCTCCAAGCACAGGTTATAACACAGGAGGACTTACACACACGGCTGTTAGTACTCTCGACAGGAAACATTACCGGGCGTGCATTACAGCAGACACACAAGCAAACAAGCAGACACAGACAGACAGTGGGGAGATGCCGAGGACAGTGAGCTGAGCTCTAATGAACTATGAAAGTTAAGTCTCTCAGACTGTGTGTCTGCCTGTTTGTGTGTGTGTGTTTGTGTAGAAATAAATGGAAGGAGGTCAATTTGATAGTTTTACAGTTTTACAAAAAGCAGTGAGAGAGAATCAGGAGACAGCGAGAAGGAGAGGAAGAGGAGGCAATGAATAAAAAGCGAGGAGTAGCAGTGGATATAATGTGTGATGAGCAAAGTCAGGAGGAGCTGCAGAAGTTTTGTCTCTCCGTCAGTAGCCCGGTCCCTGGTCCCTGGGTGCGCCTTCCTACCCCCCAGAGGGCCTGTTGTTTAGGGTTGCAGAGCCGCCTCGGCCTTGATGAATTTCTCCCCGTCAACAAATTAAGAGCTGCTATTGTTGCTGTGACAACAAGGCATCCCGGCCGCCGTGGGGAGCACCATGGAGACCGGTGACAGAACTCCAGAATTCTCCTAATCATCCCGAGCTGTCAGGAAGCACCTGGCCTGACACCTCTGCTTAAAACCTGTCTCCCAGGCATAAGATAATTACAAGTGCCAGCAGAGAAAGAGAGAGGAGGCAGGGAGAAGGAGAGCTAGTGGGAGAGGAGAGAAAGAGAGAATTCTTTCTTATAAGTGGCTGTGTGAGGAACGGAGTGCAGGAGCTTTTTTAGACAAGTTGCCATTGAAGTAGAGGAAGTGTTCAAAGGCAGAAGTGGAGTTGAGTGTGGGGAGGTGTCTGGGGTGTCTCCCCTCTTCCCTACAGAGAAGGCCTGGGAGGGGGTCCCTAGATAGCGCTGTGGGGGACAGGTGAGGGACGGAGCTGTCACTGGGCCCACATTCACACACATTTGGAAAAGAGACTGTTTGACTGGTCCGGTACAAATGCTCCATGGATTGCACCACATTTTTTTTTTTTTTTTGGGGGGGGGGGGGGGGGGGGGGGGTAACAGTTTGTGGAGTCTTTTTTTTTCTTCCTCATTATTATTTTAGAAAAGTTACACTAAAGTTTTGAAAGCTCTGGTCTGCCATACGTATAGTTGCGGGGGTAAATAGAGAAGCGGCTTGGAGAAGAGTGTGTACAGAGCTCACAAAACAAAACCCTCGGTGCTGACATGCCGAAGTGCCTCTCTGTTTCTGACAAAGAGAAAAACACACAGGGCTCATGTCACACCAGCCCTCTCTATTACCAGCCTGATTGCTAAGTGAGAAAATACTTGCCAAATCAAATGTACTGAGCCGCTGAGGAAGAGCAACACACACACTCGCCCACGTACACACACACTCTCACAGAAACAGGCGCGCTTACGTTTCATTACAAGCTCTCATTTCTCTAGCAGCGGGGCCTTCCTTCAGAATAACACTCCTGTCATCCCAGCCACAGGGGGCTAAATTATTCAAATACTCTAATTCTTCCCTTCTTCCTCCCACCTCCTCTCTCTCTCTCTCTCGTCCTCCCTCTCTCTCTTTCCAGCACTCTGCCACTCATAATTTGTCTTTTCATTGTTGCCAATTTAGAGGCAATCCCTCCCATTAATGATGCCAACTGTTCTAAATGGTGTCGGAGCTGAGAGAACGAAGGAGAAGGGGGAGGATGGGGGGGGGATGTCAGCGAGAGGGAAGCGGTGCACGTGTGGCAAAGACAATGCTCTGGATTTTACAAGCTGCTGTGCAGATATAAATGGATGATATACTGACTTTCACCCATCTCCCTCTCCTGCCCTCCCACACGCTCTGATTGTTGAACAGGCTTTGTTTTATTAACTGTTTAAATGTACATATGTGGCTTTATTTGCCTGTCACTAGTAAGCATATTTTGGGAGATTAAGAAATATACCTACATCTGTTTCCTGTGCAGGGTCTACTCGGATGCATAAAACTCCGGAATATATTTTCACTACGAATCAATTAGATCATATACTTTTACGGGCGTGCCTTTGTATTGGCAAGTGGCGAGCTATCTAAAAACCACTTTCTTTTTGTATTGACTGAATGAAAAGTACAATAAAACTGAATACATCAGCGAGGACGGTGATGACGCAGCAAAGCAGCACTTAGAATATTGTTATTGTCCTTTTATGTGTTCTCCTGAGAGCAGCTGTACCTGCGGGAATGTATAGAAAATCACATTCAAATCATGAATATTTGAAGTTGAGAAATAATTTATTCACGTGCATCAGTTGGTGTTATGAACCGGAGAAACAATGTCAATATTTCATCTCTGAGACATTATGCAAAGACACAAACTCTACCTTGCATAGAAGCTGAATCTGCACGTTTATAATCTGGATATTTTCCTTAAACTGATTTTCCTTAAAAAAAAAAAAAAAGTGAGTTGTGTTTTCTTTTGATTTGCCTCCTTTATCTTTGGAGGTGAAACTCAAGAGTTGCAATACTTGGAGGTAATTAACAGGGTTTTTTTTTTTTTTTACCTCTTTTAAGCAGGTTTGATGTGACTTACTTCAAAATACCCTCTGACCTTGTCTAAATAAATCAGAATAATAAGTGAATAAATAACTTGTTTGCTGAAGGATGTTGGATCAATGTGGGAACGTCATTAATGATTTTTCCCCAGACGTACCTGTGTTCAAAATTCATCTGTAAAATATTTTTCTTTATTGCACACACACACATACTAATGTTGAGTTTGTTTCTCGCATACAGTTGCAGGTACAGTTTCCAAATGTACTTTCCTTCTCAAGTTACAGATTGTGTCTAATGTTGTCAGTTATTATCTTGTCAGAAGCGATGACAATCACAGTTGGACGGGGAGTGACGACGCAGACACAGAGACACACAAGAAAGAGGAGAGGGTGCAAAATAAATATTGACTGGTATGAGAAAGAAGGGCGAGAGACAGAGAGAGTGAGTAAGCGAGAGAGAGGCTTGGTAAAGCTGTGTGATGGAACTGTGCTGCTATCTTAAATGAGGAATCCCATATGAAGGTCTGGATTAACCAAATTTAATCCCTCATCAAACAGACAATAACAGTGCAGCCTAATCCCCCCCCCCCCCCCCCCCCCCCCCCCAATTCTCAGATTAGCAGCGCTCCCTCTCTCTCACGTCTTGGCAGCGCAGTAGGGGCCGGCGCCGGCCCGTTGAGCTCTCCTCCACAATGACCTCTGGATGAGAATGGGCTTACAAGACGCAAGTCTGAGTTTCATCACAGCAGCTGCGAGTCAAAGTTTCACGGGATGAACAGTTATATGGGACAGACACAGGATGTGGGAGGGTGGAGGAGAGGACATTTTAAAGGGCAGGACTCAAATTTTGTTCGATTACATTTGCAAAGTTAAAAATGAATGTTCTCCGTGTCTCTGTCATGTTTAAAGAGCGCTCAGTTATACAGGCACAGTATATGATTAGCAGGAAATTAAATAAAGAAAGGTGTTTTAGTTCACTTGACTTTGAGACCTTGATTGTACTACAAAACCTGTAATTAGAGGTTGAGATAGTGGGATGTAATTACCTCTAAGAGTGAGTGCCCTGGAGTAAACAAATATGTTCGTCAAGCAAATAAAGGATTACCGTGTATATGCTCACTTCACTCCTTAACCCGTCCGATTCATCGGGGAAATGCAAAGCACAACATAAGGCGAGAGGGTGAGAGACGGAGAGAAACAGGGAAAACAAGAACGGAGAGAACGGGCCGAAACTGCTGACGCCCGCTCTTCTGAGCCGGCTGGATGAGTCGTTTCCTAAGATAAAACATAAACAGGCAAATGCTCACTGGGAATACATGTTTAACTGAGAAACATCTATTTCTGCTTTTTCTTTACTTTTACTTTGAAATGTGTGAAATGTTGCTCCAGAACAATTTAATCCCAAACTCTGTTTATTTGAATTTTAAACATATCATGTTGATTTAGTTTCTGCGGTGCGGCCTCATAACGGTTCAAAGCTTCACGAGGGAAAGTACCCACAAAGGCAGGCCTCACGTCAAGGTCTGCTTAACTAGTTTGTTTTTGCTGATGGTGTCATGCACCACAAGTTTGAGCATATAGCTGAAATTTTGATTTAAACCTCTGCTGACTCTCTCCAGCATTGTCTGTTGCTTGTGCGAATGCTGAGCTTCAGTTTCTCTCTTAATTAAGGTAATTGTGATTGAAGAGTGGCCTGTTTAAGTGTAGCCTTGAGGCAGAAAAGGTTGTTTTTGCAGAGTTAGTTGGGCTGTACTCAAACCTGAGGCACCTCCAGGCACCAGGAGACAGTGTGTGTGTGTGTGTGTGTGTGTGTGTGTGTTTGTGTGTGTGTGTTTGTGTGTGATGTCTGCTGACCTGTGAAGACCCTGCACGTTTAAGTAAAGATGTACAGAGACATCTGTGATGACAAACCAGGGTACCTGAGTGCTAGAGGTGAAGATGGGACGTGACAGAGCGCCTGAAAGCTTTTTTAGAGACTGAGACGTCCATGTGAAAACGCAGACATAAAGCATTGTGGACTTTGTAGGGACGAGGCCAAACACGATGCAACCTGAAGCATTCCAGTATTCCACATATTTTGTCCTACACTGCCCAAAGAAAGCAGTTTACTGTTTAAATATAATCACTATCGTCTTATAGTAAACTTATCTTTTAACACTTTTTATCGTATTATCTTGTGTTTTTACAAGTGGTGAAAATTAAAGTAGGTACATTTACTCAAGCAAATTTGAGGTACTTGTAATTCACTTGAGTCTTTTCTTTTCATGCAGCTTTATACTTCTGCTCGACGACATCTCAGAGTTAAATACTGGACTTTTTACTCCACTATTATCTAACAGCTTTATAGTTACTTTACAATCTGAGATTTTCGCACACAAAACATATGAAGAGTTCATGAAATATGTTTTCACTCAGTTTACACAAGTACAGCTGAAATGATAAGTCGATCAATCGGCTGGTCGACTGACAGATAATATAATATGACAGTCATTTTTCATGTAAAAAACATTTCATGGTTCTAGCCTCACAAATGTGAGGGTTTGCTGCTTTTCCCACATTAATTACATTTACTTTTAATACCTGAACTTAATTTTCCTACATGCTTTTTCTTAAGTAGTATTTTCTTTGCAGGAGTTTCACTTGTAACATGTATTTGTAACTGTATTTTTACAGTGTGATATTAGTACTCAAGTAAAGTATTTGAACACTTCCTCCACTACCATTTTTTACAAATGCATTCTCATGCGTGTGTTACATTGGTGCAAACAGGAGTTGCTCAGAAGAAAACACTATTTATATTTTGTTTCACACTCAGGAGAAAGATAAAGATTCAGTCTTTTTCCTTTACAAAACCACAAAACTCCCTCCAATGTAAAGTTCTTTGCAGTGTGTGCATGCCTATACTGTCTGCCCTAGTTTTAGTCATCTTAGATATTTTAATTTACCTTGCAGTCTTTTGTGCTAAGCAACCTGCAATAATTTTTGAATTTCCTAACCAGTAATATTCATTTTATTTTTAGAAGCAGTTGTGCTAGCATCAGTAATAACTGCAGCAATACTCTTTGCTTCCATAAATTGTCTTTTCTTGTGTGTATGTCTGCCTATGCCTAGAATGTGTTAATGTGTGTGTGCAGCGTATGAGCTTGTGGCCATTGTGGCCAGTGTGTGTGTGAGTATGTGTGTGTGTGCGTTCTTTGGAGCGGGACCAGCGCAGCAGTTATGGAGCTCAGGCGGGCTAATGTTGTACTGCTGCCAAAAACAGTAAAGCAGCCCCCGCTGATATCAGTTATTAATATTTAACTGTCCACTATTAAAGTTTAAGGCGGTTGAGATGGAGCTGGGGGGAAAAGAGGCTACTTCATGATCACTGGCCGTACAGCACTGTAAACATGTTCACTAAAGCCCCTGACAGTGTTACAGTGTGGATTTAGGGAGCAGGAGGCAACAGTGCTGAGGCTACAGTTGTTCTGGGTGTCGATGCACAAAATGGGAGCAGAAGACCCTGAATCTGATAAATGCATTTATTTCTGCATGAACATGGTTCTGGTTAATACGGTAATGTAAAAAAGTCTTAGCATTACAAGTAAAGGAATGCGTTGCTGGGAATCAACCAACCATTGTTGAGAGCGACCAACATGAACAATATGCATATGCCTTATAATACAAATTAATAGACGTGGTGTGCAAAGGCCATGTTGTGAAGCCGCATTTCTCAGCTGTTGAATGTCACATTTATTGTCCTCAGTCATCAGGGTGCAGTGAAAAGTCTAGTATAATTTCCTTTGTCATAAAACTCCTATACATTTACTTTTATTTGTTGCTGTAAACCTGCACTGGAAAACAAATAAAAACGCCATATGGTTTATTGTGTTTTACATTCAATACACAGTTATAAATGCATGGCTTAATATGAAAACATATATGAAAATATAACAAGGGTTTTGCCTCGTGTTCTTAATGACGCTCAGAATTTTATCTTTAAACAAGCAGCTCACTGAAATTTGTGATGCTCATGTGTTTTAAAATCTCTCTTGTTTCTCCTTTGAATTCAATTTGGAGAATCAATTTAGCACACTGTACTGTAGGGCTGTGAGGAAACAGCGTTGTAAAGCTTGTTACCGTCGTCGCCACACGCTGTTTTCAGTGTTTCTTTTCCCCCACAGACCCCAGAGTGTGACCTCCCCCTGACGTTTTGAGGTAAACAAGTCAAACCAAGGTTAAAACAGGAAGAAATGCACTGTGAGATTCAGCGTTGTTCCAACTCGCTCATGAAGAGGTTCTATAAAAGAATAGGCTGGCTGGCTAAAAGTGAGCATGAAAAATACCCCACCTCCACGCTGACCCATATCATCCATTATGTGTGGTGATTATGAGAATAGAACTGCCTTATGGGTAGCCACAGTTCCAGGAAACAATAGCTCACTGTCAGGCTGTGTTTTAACCGTAGGATGACCAGCCTTATTACGGTCTGATTATTGAAGCCTCGCTGAGGTCTCACCAGCCATCGTTATTCTGGTTGCTTCACTGAACCGCTGGATCAGTCAATGACCTGCTTCAATTTATATTCAGATAAATGAACCAACAATTGTACCACACACAGGCATTTTCAAAGAGGTCACGACCACAAAGAGAGCACAGCTGACAAGGTTTGTAATAGATGTGGCCTGTACATGATACTGGATCATACACCCACTCCTTCCTCTCTCATATAAATAAAAAAGGGCTTGAAATAAAAGGTGTGTCTTTTCCTAAAGTGCTTTATGTCACAGTGCTTCTCATACATAATGCATTCATGCAAATGACAATGTTCTGCCTTCAGAAATAACAAGAGAACCTAAATCTTTGCCAAAATTAGTCTTTTAATGAAATTTCCATGAATGCAAATGCAGGCCAGGTCTGAGCGTAATTCTGCCCAGGAATTAAACAAAGTTGGCCTGGTTTATCTTAATAGCTGATCTCAGCCCAGTGGGGCTGGTATTAAGTCTGTCGGTCGCAGCACAGCGCTCAACGCAATCACAGCTTTGCCTTCTCTAGCGTAGCTTACTCCAGTGACCAGCATAGAATTAACATGTGCGTGGACGTGCACTCACTCACCCACTCGCTCACACACACACACACACACACACACACACACACACACACACTTACACCTGCACATACACAATCCCACACACACGCCTCAGTGAATTCCAATATGATGTGTCTCCATTGATATTATGGATGTAATTATACTGAGGTGATTATTAAGGCCGATCTGTCTGTGGAATCCCTCCTAAATGTCTAAATATACAAAATTGTTTAGCATGTGACATTCAATGCAAGACACAGAATAATAATTAGAGAATAAGCCAAAAAACATTTGTTAATAAATGTTTAAAGAGTGACAATGGTGTTCCAGTTAATTTAACTGAGAATTGTTTATGCTTCTTATCTTTTTATATTATTAGCAGAAGTATTTTTATCATTATTAAGCTTTTCACTTGTTTTGTTATTATTGTATGTTGTAAAAACTTAAGCAGACAATTAGGGTTGTAAATTTCATTTTCAATATAAAACTGTATTTATGCTGTGTGTAATAATAAGGTGTGTGTGTGTGTGTGTGTGTGTGTGTCGGTGTGTGTGTGTGTTGGTGTGTCGGTGTGTGTGTGTGTGCATGCAAAGCATGCTCTCTATTACCTGACATATCACCTGACAGAGGCGGGGTCTTTGTAGACAGACAGCACTTCATTATGAAGCCATTTGGATTAAAACAGATTAGGACATTATATAGATATATAAGAGATTAGTGCTTCACTAATTAACAGCTTATTATATCGGGATCACAGCTTGCGGTCCACAGTGGCATGTGTGTATGTGCATGTTCACATGTATGTATTATATTCCATGTGTTCAGACACTTCAGCATCTCCAGCACAGCATCTTCAGCTTTTCTGCACTTTTCTGTTGTTCACGAAAAATCATCGCTCACACAGAACTCGCTGTTTCCTCCCTCCGGTCCTGTGGAGAGGATCTGTGTGCTGGACTCAAGTGTCACAATTGTTCCCCTCACAGGACCATTGTGTGTTTGGTATATAGCTCCCAGTGTTGAAGAGAAATCACTGGTCCCTTCACTCTATTCCAGCACAAAGTGACTTGGAGTAACTGCCAGTGATAACTAGTAATTACATCCATTTAAAATGTGCATTATTTTACCCCTGCATTGAATAAACTAGTGAGGCAGAAAATTGTCCAGTTTTATCCTCTCTCTTATAAACACACATTTTCGAACGGAAGCACTTATTTTTGACAGGTTTTATCCTTGAGTGAGGCTAAACATTCTCGAGGAGTTTCCATGTTAATTGTCACAGTGACTGACGGGCAGAGGGAGCCAGACAGACAGCCCGACAGACGCACACTCAGTCACAGTGAAGTAACCCAGGCCAAAATTAATCTCTCCAGTTCACTGCAGTGACTCTTACCCTGAGCCATTGAACTTTGATAGAGGATTCATCTTTTGAACCTAGACTAAGGCATTTTGACAAAAAAATATATTATTTTCACTATTCCACAAAGAGTACATGATTTCCTGGGTGGAAATACATTTGAATGGACATGTGCTGTCTATTCACTGAGGGAACTTTCTCTTAATACCAGTCTGGCTCTGTCCCTATATGTGTGGACTCATTGTATGCATGTGGCACAAAGAGTGATAGGAGTCTTTAGAAAAGAGCGAAGCTCTCCACAGATTAGACTCCATTAGCATTTAAGGTACTGTCATAAATTCCACCCAAAGTGGAGGGAAGAGGCAGGACAAATGAAGTAGGATTAATAGGGGCCCGGGCCTGACCGATAGTGGGGATTGGGAGGCAGGGTCACCTTGGGATAGAGGGGCAGAGTGGCAAATATGAAGACTAGCAGAGGAAAAGGTAAGATGGACTCAAGACAGACATATGAAATACAGCACTGTACAGTTGAAGGTTGATAAAAAGAAGAATGAGCATGAATGGTAAAAGGTGAGAGAAAAAGATACGAGCTTAGAGTGTACACGAACAGAAACAGATGTTGGAGGTCTGTGACCTTCCCTGCAGCTGACCTCCAGACAGGTAATGAGGTCATTGTACAGAGACAGATAGCTGCTATATGTGTGTGATCCGGGTGGGTTGCACTTGTGTAAACCTACACCTGGTCGATTTAACACGTTATATACGCTTTAGGTGGTCTCGAGCATTTAAAGTATTAAAATATAGTTAATCTGAGTGTGGCTGCAACCTGATTTTTGTTCTTTTCTTTATATATTAAGAGGAGATTAACTCAATGACAATGATAAAAACCTACATTCATCTCCCCGTTATCTTCCTCCTGCATAAGAGGTTTAGAGATTAGAGAGATTTTATTTTATAATATGAATGTGCAGTCACTCATAATTAGTGGATTCTAATTGTCTTACTAATACTAATTGAGTTATTATTGTATTGTCAAAATGCATGCATAAAACAACTACAGTCAAAGACATTAAGAAAATGTTGGTAATAAGTGTCAGGGTCAGTGATATGTTCAATCTGGACAATAGATCAAGGTGTTGTCAGTCCAGCCGTTCATCGCAGTCTGAGTCTGGTTCAAAGGGAATGAATCTGAGTATTACAGCATGTTTATTGATGAGTATTTTATAAGAAACCAAGTAAGACCTAAACATTTATCTTATTACATGTATCTGTCCAAGAGTACAGTAAGGACCTGCAGGAGAATAAGAGTGTAACAGGTAGAGTGAGTCCAGTACACTAAGCTATGTATGCTATCACTGTTAGCGGTGGCTAATAGTTTGCCGAAGCCGTCATCAGATCGCTCGTCTCCTGTGCTTCTCTCACCAACATAACGGCACCTTTCACAAACACAAACGATTACTCATCCATCGCTAATTATTATTATAGCTGCTTTAATGCAAAGACAATGTTGATGTTTTTGAGGTTTCTAATTCTTCCTAAGAATGACTGAAAAGTATTTGAATACATAGAAATTCAGAATTTCTCTATTTCCTTCTGCTTTTTGTTAAACAAATATTTCATGGCTTCAAAGCTCATTTGAAAAACAAAGAACACAACTCAGCTGGCTACTGTGCTGCATGATACTGATTTTACGAGCTATGTCTGAACTCTACTTAATGTGAACCAGTCGGTTCTTTAAGACAAGGGAGGGCCAGCAAAAGAAAATCTTTTTTTGGGCCTGAACCTGAAACCAGTTTTACTGGATGCTGAATCACTGACTTGCAGCAGACTTGGAACAAAGTTTCTCCCTCCTCTGATCTGCAGTCTGAACTGACTTTGAGCCAGCCAAGGAGGTGAGGGTGAATGTCTGCCTTTATGCAGCTTAACTCCCAACCCTTACAGTAGCAGGGACAAGGTGACTTACAGGTAATCTATAAGAATAAGGAGCCAGGCAGGCGCCCTGGGCTTTTATTAGATCTCCGATACTCCCCGGCCCCAACCCCAGTCCCAGCCTCGGCCCCAGATTGGCACTCACTGGCTCCACCTAGAGAAGGGCTACGTCGCAAATTACTCCAGACAGCCACTATGACATCCACCTAAAAACCGCCTTTCCTTTAACAGGCCTGGGGTGGCAAAGGATAGAAGATGTCAGTGTCTCCTCGCATTCACCCGCGGAGGAAGCGAGAGAGAGCCAGAGAGGCAGAGAAAGAGTAGAGGGATCTATCCGTCAGAGCTTAAGGAGTTTTCTAACAGTACATTGACCTTGAGTGCTTGCCATTGATTTCCAGTAACGCCTCCCAAACAGCGTTGCGAACCCCGCCGAGCACTGCGGGACCCTGATTGGGAACAGATTTCCCAAATTCCGATAGCGTGCCACCTGCCCAGGATGATGGATAGTCCTCCTGTATCCCATCAATCCTCACCTGCTGCCGAGGAGGTGACACCTGGGCCAGATTTATCATCATATACGACATCAAGCTGAGCAGCCAATCAGGCGGTGGCATACTAAACTGAGGCCCCTCCCACCTGGAGGGCTCCATTATGTTTGGAAACAGATTTATTCCTACATGTGACAAGAGGAGGAGAGATGAGGAGGGAGAGGAAGACGAGGGAAGGAAAGGGCAGAGAGAGATGACTCACTGCGATAAACAAAGAGTTAAACTGGACAATTCTTTAAAGGGTCCTGCAGTGATGAATTTCCATGAAGTTTCCTTTAAAAATTACCGCCATGGCATTGTCGGGGTTATTTTTTCAAGCCTCAAAACACTATACAGCTTTGTAGTGCTCGACATGAGTAAACTCAACTTCATGTGTAAAATTGGTGGGATGCCCCTTTAAAGATTAATATAGCAGACTGTAAACTATGTTAGGAAGTGTTTTTCTATAATTGTGGAATTGAAGCAAAAGTTATAAAAAAAATCTTTGAAACTTTCAGGGAGATTCACTAACATATATATAGAAAAAAAGCCCACCTCAGAAAAAAGGACGTATCATCTGAGCAAGCGGGTTATTACAGCCCATATTTACGTTTATTGTTAGGCCTCCGGTAGCCATTTAAAAATTGTTTTGACAGAATCGCTCTAAGTCAATGTGTTCATTTGACCCGCAATACAGAGCGAATCACATGATGAACTGATCTAATTCCATCTCTGTGAAATGATCATGGAAGCAGAAGAGGTGATCACAGGACCATGAATGCGCTAATCTAATTAATATCCTCCTGTTCCTGCCACTGATTTTACGACAAGTTAAAAACCTTCTGCTGCTTTTATGGCTATTAGAAGCCAAGTGTGAGCTATCTTCTACTTCGCTCTATTTTCTCTCTCCGCCGGCGGTCGGCCACCCTAAATGTTGAGAGCCTCCAGGGAGCCCAGGGTTCATCAGACTTAGAGGCCAAGGACCTCTGGATTATGGCAACAAACACCTAAAAAAACAATCCAAAACAAGACCTGACGTTTGTGATTATGGTCTCGTAATGCTTTGCGCTTTCCTTTCCACAATTAACCTACCATCTTCCTTCCCCCAAAAAGCCTTTCCTTGCCCTCCTCTGCTCTACAAACCCCCTCCTCCTTTTCCATCGTTCCCTCTCTTTCACTTGGCGAAGCTACAGCGGTTTCTCCAAGGCTCACCAGGCACAGTGCTTTAGCCCTGTGTAATCCTGCCAACCCTATTTCATTAGCCACGCGGACTAAAGAGCTTAACGACACAGCCCCATCGCAGCAGAGAGAGAGAGAGAAAGAGAGAGGGGAGAAAAATGGCACAACACAAATTCCTCAGAATACATGGCCGCTCAGCCAGTATTTATGCTTCCTCCCTCTCTCTCCACATGCCTTGCCATACCTCTGCCTCTGCCTCTCCATCTCCGTCTTGCAAAGGAGCCCAGAATGGATTAGAGATGGCATCAATGGGATGAGACGTATTACCAATCGATTTGGAGGGAGAGTGGCATTGTTCTTCTGAGTGGAAAACTTTGGATATGGCCAATGTGCCCATGCCAAATGCAGCTGCAGGAGTGACTCCCGCTCTCTGTCTCTATTGCTCTCTCCTGTCTCATTTCATCCAGAACTACTGCTTGCATTTAATCACTGAAGTCACTGAGGACTGTTTTGTGGTTCGTTTGTATTGTCTTGGAGGAACATGTCGGGTTTAAGAGGCTGTAAAGTAGCTTTGTACTGATCTGGGGAGAAAGGAGGATAAACAAGCAGATTGGGAGAAACCTGATCAGTGTTAATGGTGATGGTTTAGGCTTTCGTCTCTTACTGATGCCTTCTGCCCGACAGCCAAAAACACCATTCTACTGATTAGACAGCGCTACTGAAAGAGGAAGACAGGAGCTACTGACTAACCATGCTCATAGTTTCCATTCCTCTTCTATAGCCTGATGAAACACGTGTAAAATCATGATTCTACCTCCTTAGCCTGTGGTTGATTGTGCTGAACTGGCAGAGTCTGAACCAGGAACTGTTGGTCATTTGCTTGATATTAGCGGAAGAGTGGCGGGAGTGACAGGGGCCTTGGGTGAGGAGCCCAAGGATGTAGGGGGGCCTGGCCGGGATCTGGGCAGGTTGTCAGCTAAGGGCACAAGGTGTGGGGGACAGGGGCAGAGGCGGCTGCCATATTTCTTCATGAGGGCGACAGTGACAGAGGAGCGACAAAACGAATGGCCTGTCAAAAGAAATGAGAACGAATAGTTTCTGCGTTCCGTGGAAAGAGGACCCTTCAAGCATCAAGGGGCGGTTCTTTGGAGGCAGAAACCAGGGCCGAGTCTGCAGCTAGCATGACTGCTACCTACTGTGAACCCTGAGTCTGAGGCCAGCAGAATATGTTGGTGATCAACACTACAATGGGAGGAAGTAGTATCTGAAAAGGCTGGTTACATCCTGCTGGTGATAATCTGAGGATCATCTTTCTTTTAAGTAATTTGCATGCAGTTTATAAGGCTCACATGCAAAATATTATAGAATTGTATTTGAAGGCTCTTTTCACTTATTTTGCCAAATTAGACTCCTTCTTATGGCTCAGTCGGAGCAAAGATCGCTTCCCGTTCATTTCTCTATGCAACAGGGCGAGACACATTCGCCTCCGGCCGTGAACTGACCCACCTCCGTCACTTTGCACAGAGCTCAATCTGATTTAACTTAGACGTGAAAATAACAAAGCCCTTTAATGTCCAGCTGCTTTGAGAGAGGGGGTAGTGGATTTTTAATTGGATGTCTTTCTTTTGGGAGGGAGAAGTTCATGAAGCTAATTTCCAGCATAGCTACACCTGACTTTGACCTGATCAGAGGTTTGATACCTGTGTGAACAGTCCTCACGGGGACTGTTTCTCCAGTGGAATGTAGTTCCAGTGAAAGCTGTTTGTGTGGCTTGATACTACCTAGAGTAAGTGGTAAGTTGGTTTTCTTCTTATTGGTGGTGGTAATTTGGGTGAATTAAAGTGCTCTAGCACCAGCAGCTTCATACAACAAACATGATGAGATGCTCCATTTTCTGTCTTTCTCTCCTCATTCAGTGTCTTTTGATACACTGTGGCTTCTCTCCGCCCTGCTTTTTTTGTTAATTTCCCCCGACCGTCTGCCCCTCTCCTCTTCTTTTTCTGTCTCGTCATTAGTGGCTGTCCCATGTTGAGGGGAGAGTAATCTGAACTACGTGTCCCAGGGGCCCATTCCTTTACTTCCTGCTGTAGGAATAAGTGGCCTATTGATTAGTTATCAGCCCGTAATTGGGCTACGATCTCCCTCGCCCTGAGATATCCCCCAGATATATGACACTCCTGACAGCCTGAGAGGTAGGTGAGGAGGCGGGGGTTGAGTGGTGGCGGGGTGTTCCTCCTGCCTTCCTGCCAACACTTTACTCAACAAAATGTCTTCCTGGCCACACAGATGCCAACTGCTGCCCACGTCTCTCCTCCTGCAAAGGGATTTTCAACATCATGCCGGGGAAAGATTATTCAATCTTTCAAATTACACAGCCAGCGAGAGGTCCAGCAGGATTTTATGCTCTGTGTTAACTACGAGCACCCATTTTTGCCATTTTCTCATAGGAATAAACTCTGAAATTGTAATCAGAGTTTTAAAATGAAAATGGTGCGGCTTACCGAGAAAGAAACTTATATAAGCTCAGACTAAGTACACCATTCGCATATGGATAATTGCCTGTGAGGGATTTCAATACAAATTGAGGCTCAGGAAGCGGATAAGCAACAGGAAGGGTGTCTCTGCTCCTGTGTAAGCATCCAAATCTACTGTGAGTGCGCAAAGAACCATGACTAACTCTTACTAAGTCTGTTTGTGCGTTTTTAGGAAAAGCTTAAAGATACTTTCCTCTCTTCTTCATCTCACTCCCTCTTACTGTCATAACCTCCCTTTTTCCCCCCAAATTATGTGTCGCTCTCTAGATCTCTTTCCTTAGTTCGAGTGGGAAATGTATATATCAGTCTCCAAACGCTCCCACATCACGAGGTGTTAATTGTGAGAGCGTTTGCAGAGCTCGATCAAAGTGTGCAGCGAGGAGATGAAGAGGAGCCGTGTCCCGCTGGGTTCTTCAGACAGACACAACATGTCAAACCCTCCATTTAGCAGCCAGATTAACGCTCATCCGAACCCTCCCCCTGCTCCCTCACTCCTCCCGTCTCTCCCTCAAAACCACATCTGATAAAACATCTCATTTCCACACTCAATGTTGCCATAATCAAAAGTCCACCCATTACAGGAAGCCTGTTCATCATCCCGCTCCCCTCACGCCTTGGTCCAGCAACGATCAACCTCTACTTTCCCTCCTCTCTCCTCCCTCGCTCTCCCCCAGAGAAGTGAATATCCCAGTGGAAGTGCATTTGTCTCCTGGCATTAATCTATTGGAGATATAAAGGATTGCTGTATGACGCTGTGGTGTCCTGTGGGCTGTATTGTTTCTGCATCTTCCTCTCTGACAGAGTGCAGAATAACGCAGAGAGATGTGACTTTAGTTTGCCCGCTCGCTCACACACTCCTCTGCTTGCTAAGAGCTATAGGCAAATGATTCTTCAATTTCTGAGGAACAGATGAGGGGATTATCACAGGGAGGTTGAAATTGATATTTACATTCATCTGCAATAATCTTAAATCACACTGCATACAGAGGTGTTTACATTCTCATCTTTCTTTCGGCTGAATCTCTTAGTGTCTCCAAAGGGATGAAAGCATGATGTGTGGGGAGACTTCAGAGGAGGTCTGGGCTGGGAGAAGCTACTTGGGTCATGTGGACTTTTGTACCTTTAATATGGTACCGCTTCACTATTGTCTGGTCTCCACTATCACCACAGAGCCAGAGGCCTCTACAGGCCCCTGGAAACACACACAAACACTCAGTGTGAGTGTGTCTCTGAACCAGAGCAGCCTTTGTAGTTCAAGTTGTAAAGTATATGAACTATACAGTTAATGTGTATTAACTTCTACTAATCATAATTTCCTCTTATTGTTTATTCATTTTCTTTTCTTTCTTTAACTGTTTGACTGGAACTCTTACTGTTACATTTTATAAATTTACAATGATCATGAGTACCATAGTTGTCACATCATATAGTTTGCTTTTATATATATATACATGTTTATTTATTTTTTGGGCCTTTTTTCTACTGTAGGAATAAACAATATGTGTATTTAAATGATTCCAGTGTAATTGTTTTTGGTTTTTTAAAGTTGTTCAACCACAACTTGTGCTGCAACTAACAGAAACACTTTATATTAAGTTACAAGTGTTCATCGTCTACTAGATGCTCATTAGCATGCATATCAGTAGCTTATATTGGCTATTTATTAGTCATTATAAAGCACTTATTAATGCCTTTTTCTGCATGACCATATTCTACAACTACTAGGCCATTAACTAAGAGTTTTCCCTCAGTAACCTCCTAATTATTGCTTATTAATTGTAAGTAAGGAAGTTATTGCATATGAATTATGATCTTAATAACCTAACCCTAACCCACAGGCTGAGGCAATAATACATGCTTTGTAGTTATTACTTTTTTAACCTTTTTTCAATTAATCAATCAATCATTTAATCTGTAAAATGTTGGAAAATAATGAAAATTGCACATCAAGTTCCTGTGAGGCTAAAGTAACATTTTCAGAATGCCAGTTTTGTCCAAACAGCAATCAAAAACCCAGTTATGTTCTATTTATAATGATAAAAAACAGAAATATGCAGCAAAATCTTCACACTTGAGATGCTGGAACAAGCAAATATTGGCATTTTGCCTGACAAATTTCTTAAACGTAAAAAAGTATCAAAATGTTTTTTGATTAACATATCACTTACAAAGTTGATTGTTTTTGGCACTATTTATGTTCACTAAAATTAACTCTGGTTGTTTCAGCTGCATTAAAATAACTTTTTGTTCAATGTCGTCAGACAATTAAATTAACCAGAGAACTTCTGAGTCGCCAGATCACAGAGGGCGTTTCAGTCCTGGTGAGTAAATCTGTGGACTCAAAAGGAGTTTATTAAGAGAGGCCTGCTGTACTCTTATGCGTGTGATTGAAATTATCGTTCAAAAACGTGATGACGTTGGTGATGACGATGTGGGGGAAGTGAAGGAGGATAAAGAGGGAGAGGACTCCTTGCACCTCCTCCCTGTATGACAGCACAGTTCCACTCTGACTAATGGGGAAACTCTTTATGTATATGAGTCACATTAATAACAGCACAGAGTGGACACCCTGGACATTAATAACAGTGCACAGTTGCAGAGAGCATATAGCACAGTACATATAGCAGCTGCATCAATAACAACTCATAACCTCCAACTGCAACATGAATCATCACGCCACGCGTACGCTGGAAGCCAAACATGCAACCACTGTGTTCTTGTTTCCACCTAAATATAGAAAATCACAGTCATTTGCCATGAAAAGCTAAAATTATCCATATTTCTCCCTCAGTAAGGTGACTATTAAAAATCATTCATTAACTTTGGGATAAAGCTTGTGCACTTTTGTGTACTGCTTGTGTTATTTTGTGAGTGTTGACTTCTCCTACCTGCTCGTCCACATGCTGGGTGATGCACGGTGGGGATAGCTAATGAAGCCAATAATGTAGCAGTGTGTGTCTAATGAGAGAAGATGAGCTCAGGTTCCACATGATTCACACTCCATTTTAGTGTGTTTGCGTGTAAACATGATTAAATTCATGAACCTGGACTGTTGAATCCTCAATGAGCTACTTCCTCTTGCAGTACTTCCAATTTCACATATTCGTGTATTCAAAAAAGGCCTTGGAAATCATTAACTCATGGACAGCACTGACACGTGGACGATGCACATCTTCTTCATCACATTAACCGTTCACACCGGAGATATCATGTTTTAAACTATGCGTGCAAGTTTGCTGTGCTGTGTGTAAGTGTAACAGCAGTGGCATCCCGTGTTACAGGGAGGCAGAGAGCAGATGAGACTGCTCAGACGATGCCTGTGATGTCCACCTGCTGTGAGAGACAATAACCAGATGTGAAGAGGGAGAGTTTGACACATGCAAGTCTGCTCATTGTGGCCAATTACCAGGTTGAAGCATCCTTCTGGCAGGCACAGAGCCAGAGAGAGAGCGTGTCACAGCCTGGTTTTTTAATCAAGAGAATCCAATCATTTGAATCACGATCGTGCACTGCTCCGGTGTTTTAGTCTGCATATATTATTGGCATTTTTAGGCTTTACAGGCGTGACTGACAGTTGTGGCCTGGACATTTCCGCCAATGTAGAGTTTAAAAAGCAGAACAAGATCAGAGCAAAAACTAAATTTTTACTCCTTTATATCAAGAAATTAGTGGCAAACCTGTGTCCTGCTTTTCTCTGGGTACACTGTTCCACAGCCCCGCTCTGTGTGTGTGTGTGTGTGTGTGTGTGTGTGTGTGTGTGTGTGTGTGTGTGTGTGTGTGTGTGCGCAGAGGTACACTGCAAGGCAATGATCAAACTCACTTGTTGAAGGCCCGTTTCTCCCCCATTAACCATGCAGACGTGTTTCAGCTTCTTAAGTCCACACATAAGCGGACAGCTCAAACTCTGAGCTGCAGCCTGCTTCCTGAGCAGGTAAATGAATCGAAAATGGTTGTAAAAGTCTTGATTAATGCAGAATCGGAGAACAGGACAGTGAGATAGTGAGAGAGAGAGAGAGAGAGAGAGAGAGACTAAGCCTGTTCTCTCAAACATAGCACTTTGCAAATATGGCACTTTGTTTCCGTGATGTGGAAGCTTATTATCTTAATATGCATTCTTTTATTCCCCCTATAAAACACTGGCAGAAGGAAGCGTGGTACCGTTCTTCATGCCCCTCCTTGTAATAGCTTCTCGCAGCTCCTCATTCTATTACAAAAGATACAACAGTTAGTTAAGACCCCACGAAACATTTCATTTTCTGTCCTGCTAATTAAATGTGTCTCAGATGAGCCCACTGAGCCCACTCGTCTGGTTGTCCCCCCATTTGGAGTGCCACCAGAGTTTAATATATGGCATTAAACAGGGGATTGAGAATGAATATGAAGCCTACCTCCCATTGGGAATGTAATGAATGATTATAAGGCATAATCTTGGTAATGCAGAAATCCTTTAGTTTAGTTTCTGTCGTTTTATTTAAGTTACTGTCTGTTAAATATGGTAATGTCTTCAGCTATTTTTGGCACACTTAAGATTTGGAATAGTGTGAGTGGGGTTATAAAATGCATATCTTGCAGATGCATAAAGTGAGCTTTAATGAGTTCCATTTTTTCTGACGCTCTTAATCCTCCATTTTCTTTCTTTGCCAAAACATTATGATAATATTTTCTAAGAATTAGGATCACGTCATGGTGTCTAAGCTGCCATATTTGTCTTAAATAAGTTGTATTTCTGCATGGTATTTATTTTTACAGACCTCACAAGTAGCCCCTGCGTCTATAAATAGATCTGGCTGAAAAAAAAACTACAAGCAAAACATTTCTACTATAAAGGTGGATAACAAAGTAAGCAACATGCACATCCTCCCTAAGTGCACAACTTCGGGGAACCCCAGAAGCAAACAAAAGGTTAGCATGCTGAAAATAAAAGTGAGGCCTGCTGCAACGTGGCACATAAGTCATACTGTAACGAGGATGTTTTTAATAGATGTAACAATTAGTAAAGTCATTGTCCCAGTAAATCACAGGGTAGTCCAGGAGCACTGGTTATCCTTTACCCAGGATGCATCAGTGTTCTCCTGGGGTGAACTCTGAAAGGTCAGACGGTGTCTCATTAGCACGTACTGTAGCCGGGCTCCACATGCAGGGGCCAGTCTATTAATACAAAGCTAGTTTGCACACGTTAGGCCGGAGTGTTAGCAGTGCTACAAATCGAGCCTCAAAGTGTGGGATGTTTTCATTCACAAATTTCATGGCTCTGGGTTCACAAACTGATACAAATTTACAAGGGTTCATGCTATTAAAGAATGTTGTAGACATGTCATTCTAGTCAGTCTATATAATTTTTATCCAAATGCAATTTAATTGGAGAAAACCTCTTATTTGAGCAGATGTGGTTGATCTCCATACAGGTGTGTGCTATTCATTTTAATATACTTTGATATGTCATAGGTGTGCAAATGCTCCTCACTGTTTTCTGCGCAAACACTGTATAAGAGGTCCTCCTCCTGCTGTACAAGCTTATTTTATGATATATGCCTAAGTGCAACCCCTGTATCGTGTAGGGGGGAAAAAAGCATCCCCGATAAAATAAAGACAGTAGTAAACTTCATGGCAATGAGCTGCCTACATGAAAGTCCAAAGGGAGACAGAATGAGGTGCATAAGGACTATTAGCCCTCAGTACCACAGAGGATGCATTGGTTCTGGACTCTGCTTGTTAACCCGTGAGAATCCTGTGCAGATAAATCCTGGTTTAAGAGAAACCCAGAGCTCACACAGCAGCTAATGTCCACCGCTGCATCAAATAGCTCCATCAGTGGACATGTGGACAAGCTTAAACTGCTCTCTGTGTGTCAAACTATATTGCATACTATAAGTGAATGATAATTTTGATGTTTCTTGTTATTTTGCCCGTTTTAGAGGATTAAAACATGACAAACAGGATCACTTTCTGGTGTTCATTCACTCCCTCGGTTATGACATAATTCAGCAGCAACACAACCACATAATGTGAAAAATATGTGTCACTGCGAAGCATCTGAATTTACACCACAACAGCAACGACATGTAGCAGCATCAGATGGGACACCTCGTCTGTTTAATATTTATTCAAAAGCATCAGAGGGGCTTCTGTTGTGTGCTCTAATGAATAAAACACGATGTTTATCCTTCCTGTTTAACGTTAAGTCCCCATGAACAGTCACAGGGACCAGGAGAATATTTACTTGCGTTGGGACACCGGGGAGTTGGATTATCTGCTGGCGGCTTTGTAGTTTTCTGAAGCTTCCCCGTGTGACATGTTCCGGAGAGAGTGCTCTTATTTACTCTCCAGTCCTCTGTGTATAGCCCTCCTTATTGTTTGTTCTTATGTGCCACCACTCCTGAGGAATGTGCTCCGAGAGAGGGGGAGAGAGACACAGACACAGAGAGGAGAGAGAGAGAAAAGGGGGTGTGATCTGATGCTGTGATCATTACATGGGATTGAGACTCCAGACTCCAGAAGGACACAAATGGAGGTGTTGTCACTACAGAGTATTCCATTAGAAAAAGGATTTTATGTTGACAAGGCCTTGCATTTAATATGAATACATTATAGTTGTGTAAGAAAATTGGTTTGCACTTTTCTCCTGACAGAAAAATGTGTATACTGTTTGCGTAAATGATCTTTTCATGTGTTTTGGTATTAGTTTTTTATCATTATTATTTAGAAACTCCAAATGTTCTGTTTTTTTAATCATGAGGAGTCATGAAAGTAAATGTTATTCCTGTCAAATAATTTTCATTTGCAGCAGTAAGTTTAACAGAGAGCAGTCGAGGCTCTAGTAGAATTAAGTGGTGGGAGAGGAAAAGATTTGTTTTTCATTTAAAGCAGAAAAATAAGAGCGCGAGCGGCATGCGGAGCCTCTGAAGAGCCACGTGAAGTATTCTTTTATACCGAAAGGTGGCGACGTTGGGTTTCCAAATGCTGTCACGGAGCCAGAGCCCGGCCACGCTTCTCTCACACGCTTTCACCTTCCTCTCACAGCGGTCCGCTTCATCTGGACTCATCCACTGCTGCGATCTGATGCGGTAAACACAGCGCGTCTCCACCGCTCACTGAAAACCACTGAAACCATGGGTTTTTATCTCAGAGTGTTTGTTTAGAGTCACTAAAACGGGTTTGACTCTTTAATTAGAAGGCTGTCTGCATAGTTAATCCAACACACCAGTGAAAAATATTTCTCCATCGACACACTAAACGAGAGTGAGATTAGGAAAGTCTGACTAATGGGCAGATAATGCCAAAACAACAAATATCGTTGATAAACATGACGCTAAAATTCAATTCAAATGGTTATTATGGTGATGGAAAAACGTTAAACATGTGTTAAAACTATTCGGCTGGCTGATCTAAAAAAACAAAAAAAAAAAAGACAGACGTGCATATTTACCATCTGATATCTTCTGTTAATCCCCCGAATCTGTTTGCGTTCATTTGCTTTCGTCCCTTCTAATGCAAAGTGACAAATGAATGAATATGAAATCTCATGTGTCAGTGTGCTGATGGGCTTCGACAGTTCAGAAAACTTTGGTTTCTATACTATTATGCTAATTAGGTCCCGAGGCTGGGCTCCTCATTGGCTGAGTCTCGGTCAATTTCATATTTCAGTCCTGACGTCAGGGCGCCTATAAAACTAAGCAATGCTTTTTAACTCGTCGGCTGACTGATCCCTTAGAAAAAAAAACCTATCAATCCTTGGGTGGAGGGTTTTTTTTTTTTTCATTCTCCACAAAGCAACTGTTTGCCCGGGACACGTACGTGAACCTCCTCAATTTGGCGCACTAATCCTAAAAGGAGCCATGAAGTGTTAAATGGTAGAAACAGAGAGAGCGGCGCTCAGACACCCGCACGCTGGGAGAGAGGGAGGAAACAGCGCTCCTGTGAGCAACACAGACTGAAGAAAAAAAACTTATCGACTCACAAAACCGAAACCTGCGCTGCGCAATTAGTGCGAGAAAATCCACTTTTTCCGTCGGTTTTGAAGAAAATAAATAAAGAAATCAAGCTGGCTCAGTGCGTGTCTCAGCAGCCCACTTTGACAGGTGCTCCTCACCCCCTTTGGAGGACTGTCAACAGCAAGAGGATGGCATCAGAGCTGGCAATGAGCAACTCCGACCTGCCCACCAGTCCCCTGGCCATGGAATATGTTAATGACTTCGATCTGATGAAGTTTGAAGTGAAAAAGGAGCCGGTGGAGCCCGATCGCAGCATCAGCCAGTGCAGCCGCCTGGTCGCCGGGGGATCCCTATCTTCCACCCCGATGAGCACGCCTTGCAGCTCGGTTCCCCCCTCTCCAAGCTTCTCGGCGCCCAGTCCGGGATCAGGGAGCGAGCAGAAGGCTCACTTGGAGGATTTCTACTGGATGACCGGATACCAACAGCAGTTGAACCCCGAGGCTCTGGGCTTTAGCCCGGAGGACGCCGTAGAGGCGCTGATCAGCAGCAGTCACCAGCTCCAGACCTTCGATGGCTATACCAGAGGGCAGCAGTACGGCGGCGCAGCGGGGGCAGGAGGCGCCATGGCCGGGGAGGAGATGGGATCAGCGGCCGCCGTGGTGTCCGCGGTTATCGCTGCAGCTGCAGCTCAGAACGGGGCTCCCCACCACCACCATCATCACCACCACCACCACCACACAGGGGCACACCACCCCTCCTCCGGGTCTCAGTCCGGCGGCGGCGCGGGGGGAAACCACCAGCACTTGCGCTTGGAAGATCGGTTCTCGGACGAGCAGCTGGTGACCATGTCGGTGCGGGAATTGAACCGGCAGCTCCGGGGGGTCAGCAAGGAAGAGGTGATCCGGCTGAAACAGAAGAGGAGGACGCTAAAGAACAGAGGCTATGCCCAGTCCTGCCGGTACAAGCGGGTCCAGCAGCGGCACGTCCTGGAGGGGGAGAAGACGCAACTCATACAGCAGGTGGACCACCTCAAGCAGGAGATCTCCCGGCTGGCCAGGGAGAGGGACGCCTACAAGGAGAAATACGAGAAGCTGATCAGCACCGGCTTCAGAGAAAACGGAGGATCCAGCAGCGACAACAACCCCTCATCCCCGGAGTTTTTCATGTGAGTCTCGGCGTTGAAAAGTTTAATAACCGACCCTCACAAAGAAACAGAAAAAAACACTGTAAATTTACGCGCAGCTTAAACGAGGTGGTGCGTGCTTGTGTTGAAGTTGTAAAAGCTGCGTTAGATGAAGACAAAAGAGTTTTCCTCTTTTCTGTGTTTCAGGGGTGTTTTGTTTCGGGATGCGGATCTTGTTTATGTTTATCACTTTTAAAGGATGCATAAACAGGCCTGTTTAAATGACTCCGAATAACAATTCGGTGTCCACAAATATTTTAAAGGATTTCTTTCCACCTCGTCATGTTTGTCTTTAGAGACACTACAGAAAAACTAGTACAGCCTGTGCTGAGTATGTGCGTCCTCACAGCCTCATCCTGCGCCTCGTCCATCCTGGTCCCCTTTACCCCCAAAAATCTGTTGTGTGAAATTTGAACAACTCTCAGGCAACAGCAGCTTTATTTTGATGTGATTTTATTTTTGTGTTGAAAGTCAATTTATTTGGATGTGAATGGTCTCATTTTCATATCATCCATCCTATTTGTCTTGTGTAAAAAAAAAAAAATCATCCAAACTGAGCTCGAGCCGAAGTTTGGGCAGTGGATGTGAGCCTGTAACAGCTCTGCGAAGCCATGCATGCTGGTCATGTGCGGATTGTGTCTGGACTTTTTTCTTTTTCCTTATTTTTGTGAACTTGTGTCGCTATAATGATTGTATTCTACCATGACTGCATTGTTCAGCCTCATCACTTTTTTGGGATTTATTTGTAAAAAAAAAAAAAAAAGAAAGAAAGAAAGAAAAGAAAAGAAAGAAAGAAAGAAAAAGAAAAAGAAAAGAAAAGAAAAAAGTGTGAACAAGTGCATTCATCCGTCACTTTGCTTTCATAAAAGTTCCCCGCGAACATGGACCCTTCAACATTTTCTAGGCTTCCTTTGGAGCTTTGAGGAAAAAATGAAATTGTGGAATAAAGCAACTTTGTACTCAGTAGTGATTTATACTGACACACAACATACTGTCAAGGTGAGCAGCATCGGGATATTTAGTAGAAACAATTATCATTTTTTCAGATTAAATATTGCGATCAACAAGTGGGGCTGAGGATAAAATGCTTTGTGCAGAACAGAGGCAGATTATGATGCATGTCCTGAAACAGATGAGAAACAGGCTACTTTGTCACGCTAAATTGTTGCAACAAATGATCTATTCTTTCTGCACTTCGTTGTTAATGTGTTTTCCTTTCATTTAAGGAACTTAATTAAGTTTACTCAGAACCCTATGGGTGTTATTCGGTAAATAAACTGTGAACTGTTTGGAAATGGAAATTTAATGTTCTCCCAGTGTTGTAGAATAATTAAGCAAAGCCTCATGCAGCCATATATCTTTTGTGATGCACTGGATTTCTATACAGTTAAATGTATTGTCTGGACAGTACAGGTAACAGGCGGACACCGTGTGGAACTGAGCAAATACACCATTCGCCAATAAACCTTCATGAGTGCAAACAAACACATCCTCCTGAAAATGTTGGTTGTTTCTGTTCTCTTTAGTTTTGCATGTTTGTCACTGTGCCTTTGAGGCGCCAGCACACACTCTCAGTCTCACCATCTCCTCTCGAGTTAAACTGAAATACAAACAGAAGAGGGAAACGCCGATTACAAATGTCATCGAGATAACATGAACATCTGTTCACAAACATCTGGTTTTGATGAAAGCGCGATGTTGCGCGCGAGGCGAGCGATTAGTACAGCTCCAAGATCAAGTCCAGCTCTGACTGAACTCATTTTCTATCTCGATTCAATATGAATCAATCTTTCTTTTTTTTCCTCTGAAAAATACAAGCGGAATTATTTCAAAGTATTTTCTTTTCATGGCTTTTGCTTCTCAGGTATTAAAAGGGACGATCTTCACCTGTTGCGTAATTAAAGACAGAAACTCTTTAATTTCGCTTTAAACACGTGCAGAAAATCAGACCACAGTGCTCAGTATTTCGAACAGGATTTAATTTTTGCCTCAGGGCCTAATAATCGTGCTGCAGGTTTCCTAGAAAAGGCTGAGTTAATGATTGATGTTAGAGTAAACTTGCACTTTTTACTCGGTGGCTGTCCACTTGTTGATTATTGCGTGCGGGAAGTTTCAAATAAAAAAAAGAAGATCTGAATGACAAAAAATCATGAAACACTTTGTCTGGAACAGATGACGAAAAATTGTCTAATTTCGAAAATAAGAATTTTGATTCCCCGCAAAAAAATCGGTCTGAAAATAAACTTCATGTAGTCAAACGCTTGAAAATCAAACTGTGTTGATAAAATTCAAACGGACTAATTTCTGCTCAGACTAAAGGATCCTCACAGACATATTTAGCTGACCAAATTTTCGCAACGGTTATGACAATCCACCACTTTCGCGTCGGTGGAAAGATCCTTTGTTTGACTTTTGATGTAGAAATGCTGATAAGGGCAGAGAGAAACGCCACAGCAGGCAGTCGCAGTAATTTGGTTCTGCAGCGGCTGACAGGGCCAGTCGCCTGTTACCTGCCTCAGCTCTGGACTGGACGTGGCCTGTAGAGTGTTTCTGCTCCTGAAAGCAGCCTGATGAAGTCAGTGCATCCTAAAGAGCAGCGTGGCTGAGATAAAAGCTGCACAGGGTCCGGGTTGGGCCGCCGTGCAAGGTCACCACAATGCATGCTGCTGGACATATGTGTCGTTATGTGTGTGTGTGGAGGAGGGATGTTATCTTTTCCCACTGCAGGACCTCTGAAAGTCTGAGCGCTCGCATGTTCTGTGTGTGTGCACATAAGGAGGACCTACTTTTTTCAAACGTGTGTGTAGCTCAGGGAAACTTTCAAATGCACCACAGCGGTGACATGTTTGCATGCAGAGTTGAGGGCTGTGCATTAGCTCTGTTTGTCTCACCTGTACAACAGCGTCACACACACACACACACACACACACACACACACACAGTCACCTGGCTCATATTAGCTCCCATGAAAGCCCAGAGTGAGGGACAAGATGGGAGAGCATGATCCTCTCGTGCCTGGAGGAATGATTTTCTCTGTGATTAAAAGTGAGTGAGAGACAGAGATAGAGCAAGAGGGAGAGAGAGAGCAATACAGAGAGAGAGAGAGGGAGATGCTGGCTGCCTTCCTGCTCCTTTCAGATGATAAACGATCAGAGATGCGTCCTAGCTGAGAGGAGAGGGCCTTTTAGTGAGCATGTGTCCACTAATTTATGGCCCTCCTATCTGATTAGGTCAATATAGTGTGCTTTTTAATTACATTTGTGTTATAACCTAGAACTGGAGATGCTATTCTTCTTTCGTGGCACCTCTTTCTTCTGTGAGGCAGATAGGACGAGTCCTAGGATTTTGTGCTCGGGACAGTCTTAACCTGAACCTGCTACCAAACAGCGCTGTGTGACAGACAGGAGGTCTGCTTTGTGCGGCGGTTCACTGGTTTCCAGTGTTTGTGCTCCGTTATTCAACGCGTAAGAATGATAAAGTGGAAAACTGCTGATCACTGTGGGGGTGTGGAAAATGTGTGGGATGCTTTCTGCTTGTGTGTGTGTGTGTGTGTGTGTGTGTTTGACTTCTAGACACACCGAGGGGCAGGAGGATTCAGTAGCACTGATTCACTTCCTGTGCTGAAGGAGGACAGAAGGCACAGGAAACAATATTTCAGCACTTCCTCCTCATTTCTCAGCACTCTACAAGATTCACTGCTCCTTTCTCTGTCTTTTGCAGTATGAGAAAGTGTGCACATGTAGCATGCAGACACACCACATTATTAATCTTATCATTATGAACTGTAATTCTATTGTCCGGCCCAGTTTATTGACTTTTGCGCTGTGATCATTTGCAGTCTGTCCAATGATTAGGTTATTAAAGATAATGTAGTTGTCTGCTGTCACAATATTGGACTCCCTCTTTCAGGTCAACTATGGGAAATCACTTTGAAATTTATCAGTATTGACATTTGAATCATCATCATGTACTCCGCTTTAATGCCTCAAAATTAATAGGACAAAGGATGTGCACACTTTTTAGTGTCTATTTGTGTGAGTGCTCAATAACCAGCCAGCATCGTCTTTTATTTGACCTTGTGGCGGAAGGGTGTATATATGCTTCAACTGAGTGCATTAAATCTATTGGAATGAGTCATTTTTATCATGACATTGTGATGCTTGTGGCTCCTTATATGAATCAAAAGGAAATCTGAATAAATGTAAGTAATATAAATAATGTTGGCATAATCTCGCTTTGCACAGACAAACTCAACAGGAGGTGTATGAAAATCAGGCGGACTTAATTTTTTACAGTAATTCATTGCAGAGCAAGTTCAAGTCACTGCAGCAGCTCCTCTATTTGAATTTGTAGCTGTCATAATTGGAAGTGTTTGTTTTTTAATAATCAGCTGAGCAGTAAGTTAACAGTTTATTTCTTATATTCTTACCTTAAGTGCCAATATCTCAAAATACAGTATATACCGTCCACTGTGTTATTATTTTATCACAAGCTATCTATCGCTGAATAAAATAGTATTTGTCTTGTATTGCTGAAAATAGGAGTAAAATCTCATTTTGTAACAGGACGCCTTTCTCTTTGCGTACATGTTCATTTTCGTTTCTTCCCTGTGAGCGCGACCTTCCCCATGACAAAAGCCCCCCCAACGGGTTAAAAACATATTTGCATTCAAAAGAGGAAACAATTTCAATCCCTTCCACTCAATCCGCATCTGCATCACTCCACGCGATAAACATTTACATTTAAAGTGATTTAAATCAGCTGCATTTATGTTCCTCTGTGGTCCGTCCATCATCCAGACCTGCAGAGCCAGAGCTTCTCTCCCTCTCTCCTCCCTCTCTGTCTTGCAGTGTCCTGAGTTATGTGTCATTTATTTGAAACCCTAATAATTTAACTTGTCCCCCTCCTGTCGCAGCGGTGCATGTGGTAAGAAAGCAGCAGCTGTAAAGAAGGTCTGTGCAGCTGCCTGTGTGTGTGTGTGTGTGTGTGTGTGTGTGTGCGTGTGTGTATCTGTCTGTGTTGGCTTTACATGGTGATTTTCTCCAGCAAATAGAAGCATGGGCAGAGTGGAGGTAATGTGATTGTCTGAATCCAATCCTTATACTCTTGTGTTGAATTGAGATTACTGTAAATGCTCAGCCGCAAAAGAATGTGCATATAGGCACATGTAATGTTTCGCGTGTGTCGCAGCAGAATTCAAACACCAGATTTGCATTTTCTTGTATAAGGAGCTCTCCTCAGAATGCATAACTAAAGGGCAATAGATGAAAGCTAATTATGATTTAATTACATGTGATCACAATATTCTGACTCACAGATAAACACAGCCTCAGCTGTGTTGATGTTTTCAGCAGCAAGTTGAGTTGCAGGGCACAGAGTCAGTGGAGTGGTGTGTTTTGGACCGCAGCGTGGTGGCGGCGGCGCGGGGTGCTGTTTAAAAACTGAGTGCATTATACGACTGCGTGTGTGTGTGTGTGTGTGTATTCTTGTCGATGTGTGCATGTTTAAGTCTGTGCGTGCACGAGTTTGTGTTATGCAGGGTGGAGCTGGAGCCGAGCCCGACCCCTGTGTGTTTTACCTGCATCTCAATGAAGCGAGAGAGGTGATTTACCCTGCATTCAGCCCCCCCCCCACCATCCCCACCGCCCGTCTCTCTCTCTCAGCCAGTCAAACAGGCATTGATCTCTTTGCCAGGCAAGGTGACCCACAGTGTTGTTCAGCTCTTCCAAAGTCTCTTCTCTCCCTTTCATTTGTACCTGGGAAAGGCCTTGACCCCACACGCCGCTGCCATGTAGCAGCCGCCTGCACGTGGGCCTCACTCCCCCTGTGTGTGTGTGAGCTAGCACACAGAGTAGACACATGTGTGCAAGTGTATGTGTGGGACTCTGCATGCATGCCCACATGTGTGAATGTTCCTCTGTGTGCGGCTCTGAGCGTGTGTGTGTTTATCAAGCTCTTTGTTTGTGTTGATCTGTACGGTGCGTGTAAATACGTGCAAATTGATCTCTACGGGGCAGAAACTGTAAATTCTCGACATAGTCTGGGTACATCTGAGAGTCGGCTCTGCCCGTGTTGATGTTTCAGAGCATTTTTCAGGTGCTGGCAGCCTTCTCTCCGCTGCTGGTCTGTCGCTCCTCTGTAGCTGAATGGGTCAGAGTCCATTTGGCCACAGTGTGAATCGGATTACAGGGAAATGAATGGCCCTCTTTGTTGCTTAAAGATGGATTGAGGGGTATTAATATATTTTGTCGCTCCTTCGCCTCATTTCTCTCCACTGAAGGCCAGCAGAAAGTTTTTCAGGATGATTCGTCACTCAGCTTTTAAAGCACGTTTTCATTATCATCCGTCGTCGCTGGCATGTGTTCATACTGTGCTCACACGTGTTACGTTCACTCGTAAACGTGTGAATAAGCCGCTGTCCTGATATGCTATGATCCTCATGAAGTGACCGACCTGAAGCCTTCATTATAGTCATTTATGAACTTATACATTTAATCTGTATTTCTGTTAAATTGTTTTAACTAATGCAGATAACTTTTGAAGTTTTTTTAATGAGGGATGGGTTAGTTATAATATTATAACATAATGTTGTAACATGAAATTTATTTCGCGTGTACTTTTCATTGATTTTATTGATTTTGCTTTTGAAATACACTGTGTGAAACACATCCAAACCTTCCATTCAAATCGGATATCTGATTGATTTGAATATTAGATTGATTTTATTTGACGCAGCTTCAGATGAGAAGTTTTGTTTTGTGTTGTTTGTGTGTGTTTGTCTGCCTCTAGAATATTCTGCATTGTTTAAACTGTTTATTGAATTTAAGTATTGAATTAATCTAATTCCAAATTGCTTATAGCATTCAGTCAATTTTAGACAAAATATGACTGCCACAAATGTATTATTCAGTTTTACTGGTTTTCTAAAAGGACTGATATTACTCTGTCCCCAGTGACTCACGTCTGTATCTTTGTTCTCCCCAGCGAGCCACTTTTTTTAATATTCATGGTCCGTTTTGCAGCCACAAACACTCATTTCTTGACGTTCAAAGTGTGTCATGTCACCAGCAGAGTTTCCTGTGCTGTGGGATGAGAGTGTGGGTTTTATAACACGTCTCTGTTTCCTGTTTTTGCAGGACATCAAGAAAATTCCTCCATCTGTGATAGAGAGCTGCGACCTCTCCACCCCACCACCCGGGAATCTGAGGTAACTTGTCCTATTCCGTCTATAATCATTGACACTCTTTTACTTTACAACACAAATTCATTCAATACATTTAAACACTGTTCAAATATTTAACACTAACGTCAAAGTTAAACAGAACGTAAACTGCATCAAAAGGTTCAGTGCTGCAGAAATCTGGAGATGTTCATTTCATGTCTGCTGCATTTTCATCAAAATAGAGCACATAATGTTCACACTGAGCTTTTAATAACACCGCATTGAGTAAGTGATACAGAATTAATTTGTATATTTTAGAATATTTATTTTCCTTACATTTTCAAAATTTTGGATTTATCTAAAGGACTCAAGTATCAGTCTCCCGCTCTCTGGTTTCATGTTTGTAGCCGAATAGCTCACTTTAAATTTAAAAAAAGAAAAGAAAAAAGGGTTGCATCCAAGCAAAACACTGGAGATAGACTACATATAAAATATACAACATAATGTAAATGCTGAACACAATTGCTTCACAACTTTTTAATCTGTAAAACCATTGTTTATGTTTGATTCCATATTACTGAAACAAAGGAGCCTCAAATCTGCAGCCCTACGATATCTTGATATTTTTACTGTTTCGTTAAATGTGATGAAAATGTGTATTGCACCTCAGACATGAAGTGAGATTGTTGCATCTTTCTTCGGAGTGAAATCTAAACCACAAACCGCTTGCTTCTATTGATTTCATTTAACAAGGAAGCACTCATTTGAGACAGCAGACACCTGGGAGAGTATCATTAATAGATGAATTTATTTCTCACTATATATTTAGCTCTATGACCATCAAAGGCTCCCTCAGCATTCGTTGTGTGCGATGTTGTGCAGTTCTCTGGTTTGGGGCTCTGACAGTGCTGCTTGATTGACAGGAGGGTGACATGTGCAGTGCTCATGGGATGAGGGCAAAACCTTTGTCCTGACCCTCTGACCTCCTTCACTCTCTCAGCCCTCTCTGAGGAGACACACACTGTACGTTATTTTTCATTTCTGGCTGACACGCAGATGGACGGATGGTGGGATTGCAGAGGATGGCGGAGGATGGTGGATCGAGCGAGGGAAAGCAAGGCTTTTTGCGCTCTCACTAGAGGAAGGAAACAAGATAAAGTCAGGGAAGGAGTTAAGGGATTGAGCGAAAGGAGGGCACCTGTATTTGAATGCGGACGTGCACGCCAGGGTGAGAGAACGGGAGGCGAGGAGGCGAAGGAAGGGAGGAAGGGATGGTAGGAGGGCTCCTGGCCGTGGATGCAGACAGACAGGCAGGGTAACCAGAGGCAGGCGGTGACCTTCTCTGCTGCTGGAGGATCGAAGGCTTTATTTAAAGGCCTGGTCAATGCTGGGTGCTGCTGAGGTATCAGCCTCGCAGCCAGGCGACTCATCACCACTGTAATACAACTCTCTAACCCTAACCCCCCTCCCACACACACACACACACACACACACACACACACACAAACAGACAGGACAGGACACTCTCTGGACACCTCAGGTTTTACACTGTACAGTGGAGAGGCTGGACAGAGGAAACTACAGCATCAGCATCGGCTAATTTTACTGTGCAGCAGACAGTATACTCCACTTTCCTCATGTGCTCAGCATTGTGAAGCACATGCTTGTTTTGCCTTTGACATGCAGTCCGACACTGTCCTTTTTTTTTTTTTTTAGCAATGACCAATTCTAAATAGAGAGATAAATAGAGAGCAGAATGCACAGTTTAATATGTGATGGTATTGACACAGTGAGGATGGAGACGGCGAAAGAGTTAAAAAGTGACAGGATGCAGGCCGCTAAGGTAGGACACCTGCATCTGTGTGTGTGTGTCTGTGTGAGTGAGTGGAGCACGTGTTCGTGCGCTCACATGTGTGTGACTGCAGCGTGAGGGCACCTGCATGCTTCAGCACTTTCTGGCTGTCAGGAGCTCTGAGGTCACAGGCGAAGGAGTGGAGAGGGCACATTAGAGGGAGCTTCAGAGACCCCACCCACCCACCACGCCTCCGCGAGCCTTCCCCCTCCACCTCCCACCACCCCAACCCCTACTTTTCCCTCTTTCCCCCGTTATCCCCCGTCATCCCTCCACCCCCTCCTCCTCGTCTTCCCCTCGCGGTGACGGGGTGAGTCGGCCACTCGGGGGGGAGGGGGCGCAGGGAGGCAAGGTGCCTCTGTGGCTGACAGCAGGCAGGTCAGGTTTTTGTAGACAGAGGAGGAAGGACACATGCGCACGTGCACGCAGACACACCACGGTGTGTGAGCGCGTAGGAGAGAGGAAGACGGAGAGCGTGTATTTAAGGGCTTGTGTGGATATATGGGCTGTATAAGTTAAGAACTAAAAAGCTTTTCCATTAATATCAAAGCTTCAGTATGGCTGACTGTACGGGAAAAATCTAAATATCAACTAGGCAGAAGATTGATATTGATGTGTATCATGATATCTGTTCAGGCTTGTTAATGCGCATCACATTGGACTATGTTGTAGCAACTTCCCAGAAAATACTCAGGTTGGGGGTCTGACTGTATCAATGCAGTCAACAAAACTGTATATCAGAATTTCTGATGCTGAAGCAAAATTCCACAAAATGATTTCAGATGATAAATATCAATTCATCGTCCCTTAATTCAAACATTGAATTGTCACTTAGAAAACGCTGCAGCTGCGTAGGGGTCTTTTGTATTCTGCAGCGACAAGGATTTGCTCCATCCACACATTGGCACACTTCACTATCCATTTACTGCCTGGGATATATATAACTACTAGCTGCTCAGTGTGAGTCTCGTTACAATGTTACAGTCTTGATAGTGACACAGACGTCATTCCTCACTGCAGAAAATCCAAATGACAGGGAGGATGTGAACAGGATGTATGCTCATTACGAAACCTGGTCTAAAAAGAGAGGAAGCAAGTAGAATTGGGTCTGGATTAGAAATAACAAAAAAGAAGAAAAGGAAAAAGATTTCATCACTCTCTGCAGTTGTAAAGATACACAAACTGAACACAGAGCAACTGTGTTTAGATTTGGATTGTTTTCAAAAACGTGTACTTTCTTCTAAACCACAGAATAGACAATACTTGAAGACAGAGCTGCACCCCGGAGCCAAGCCTCCAAACACCAACCTGCTCCTCTTTTCAACATATGTTAATATACAATTTTCCCTCCGATGTTTCAGTTGTTTAAGCCTGGATTGTGTTGTTTTATTCAAACATAAGTAGTTGTAAAGCAGTTACCACCGTGCATGTGTGTGTGTGTGTGTGTGTGTGTGTGTGTGTGCCTCAGAGTCACTGTTGTCCTCAGGTTGCGACTGTGTGTTCACAGCATGATTGAGGGAGGAACTGGTGATCAGCCGCAGGTTAGTGTGATATAATGTATTCCCCTGCATCACCGTAGCCAGCAGCCTAGGGCCTTCCTCTCGCCCGCAGCCTCCTTCTCCTCACACACACACTCCTTCCTCGCCCCCCTCGCGTCACCATCCCCTCCTCTCCCTTCCCTGCGGTGACTGCCCAATGCTAGCTGCTTAGCGTTGCACCCAGTGTCTAATTGAATTCCAACACTCCGGCGCTAGCTCCTGATGCTATAGAGATGTTAACACGGCACAATACTAACAGTCCTCGGGACGTGTTTCAACACCCCGCTCCTAAAGAGAAAATTAGTGCTAAGCTCACTCTGGCAGCACATGATTTATTCAAAGCACCAAACTATGTCTTCTGCATCCCCTAAAGGATCGTCTTTTATAGCCATGAGCGAATCAGCACTTCATATACCCACATGCAGCACATGCAGAATATGCATTGTGGCGACGCCGTTGGTGGACAGAATGTGTGTTTCCTCTCGCTTCTCATGCTTCTACTTGTGTATCTATCGTCTCTTAAATAAATGTGTCTGCTGGGCTCTCTGCATCCATATCGCTGGCGATGCCGTCCATCCCCTCTCCCTGACACCCTCACTTTTATTCCCTGGCTCTCAAACACTAGCTCTGGGCTTTAATGGCACATATTTCCTGGGCCCGGCTGAAACGGGATGCATCTTCTCCTTGTTAGCTTGATAAATAACCAGGCTGCTGGGAAAGTGCTGAATTTTAGCTTTCAGCCTCTATTTTCTGCTGGATGACATTAATTTTAAGTGCTGAGAAGGAGCTAACTAATACAGACAAATAAATAAGGAGGAGGAAGGGAAGGTGCAGAGGTGCTGGAGTCACTCTGATGTCCCCTCCACCCTCCCCCCGTTACCTTTTTATAATCAAGCTTTCATAGAATATCTGCAACATGCAAACCTGCAAAAAGTATACAATACACAAGCACGGACATACACTTAATTTCTCAATAGATGCTTCTGTTGTTGTCCAAACTGTGGAATCATCTTGTCCCACTATTGCTACGACTCCTGCAGAGGTCAAGTGTTTAACGTGTTGCAGGTAGACAGACAGTCTGTCAGGTAGACAGTGAGCTTGGCTCCGCACTTCTCTATCTACTGTCTGCGTCCCTTCCTCCTCTCTGTCTGTCTCTCTCATTCTGTCTTCCTGAATTATGTCTTTCATCAGAAAAAGAGATTAGCGTGGCAGTGATGTGGTGGTGGATCACAGTGCACAACACTATGGATAAGCTGTATTTGTTTGAACTTACAGAAACAACAAAACAGAGATCAGGCTTGAGTCTAAGTAGCTCGTTTGTGGATTGTGAATTTAGGTGTTAATTATTGTTGCAGAAAAGACAAGATAAAAGTTGTTTTTTCAATGTAAAAGACTTAATATTACAATATTAAAGTATGCTTAAATGCGGTGAATTAAATTATATTTGCATCTCTGTTGCTGCATTTAAGTGCCGTAATTGATTATGTCCACGCTGCGACAGACTGAGAGCAGGTTAATCTCCGTCATGTTTTTCAAAACCACCTAGAAAAGATTGTGTCTTCTTGCATTCAAAATCGGACTCAAAGCTTCATCGGCAGTTTCACCGTTTTTACTAATCAAGCTGCTGAGGAGCAAAATAGAATAAAATTAGACCATAAGAATAGAAAATTTAAGTAATATCAACTTTTGTTATATTTTGCTTTTTATTCTCATCTTGTTGCCTCCACACCTTTATTACTGTTCTTTTTTTGTTTGTTTTATTTTACGTTGTATGTCTACATATATCAGTCACAACATGCAGTTATACGTGGGTATAACTGCATGTTGTCGCTACACACACACACGCACACACACACACAACCATTATTAATAGTTTTTTTCTAAATGCTTTTGTTCAGTCTCGTAACATCAAACATAACATCATTGCTCCTATGCTTTCACATTCAGTATTTTTGCACACAAGCCATGTGAGCTGCACACACACACACACACACACACACACACACACAGGCACCTCTGTTGTGTACGACACAACACAATGAGGTGGCTTTGGCTGAGACACCTCATACATTATTTTAACAATGTATAGTGCGGTGAATAAAAAGGTCAGCGGTTGAGAACTGGCTCCATGTAACAATAAGATGCATGAACTGAGCACTGCAGGCCCTTCAGTCAGCATCCTGCAGCTGAGGGCTGTGAGGAGGAAGCGTGAGCGAGAGTGATAGATTCTACTGTAGGCTGTGTGTGTGTGTGAGAGAGAGCATGTGTGTGCGAGTGTGTGTCCATTCAGTGTTTATGGGGCACTGCTGCGAAACACCTTGCAACAATAGATTTACTTGGTCTATCATTATTGATTGTACATTTTTCCCTTTTGCCCTTTGCCTCACGTTGATAAATGTCTTTTATTACGACAGCATTTTGCTTTTAAAGCACATCGTGAGCTGAGTTTTTGTTTTTAAAGCAATGCTTTTATTAGACCAATTCTAATTTTGTCAGTATCCGGATACACTCTCACCGTGCAGATGCGACGCAAGCAATGCGTGTTTCTGTTTGCAAGGCAGGGTTTAATTTTCAGGGTGTATTTATCACATGCTGTCATGTTGCGGTCACATGACCACGTGAACCACTGCCAGCAATTAAGGCTGATAAATCACTCATTTACAGGAAGAGAAGGAGGGATGGAGTTGGGCAAAGAGGAAACGAGAGAGTGATAAGAGAGGGGGGGAATAATGAATAGCATGTACCCCATCGCAGATTTTTTTTGGATTTTTTCATTTTTTTTAACCATGATGTTGAACGTTATTGTGTTTGGGCAGTGTAGTATGAACTGTTGCCAGTGAGGCTCATTGACTCGTACAGGCAGAGACAAAGAGACAGATGGTAGTCGTTTGTGTGGTTTACTGTGATTGTGACCTGACTGCACTGCTTTATTTACTGTCGGAGGTGTGTGTGTGTGTGTTCACGTATGCAGCTGAGTGCACGCCTGCACAAGCAAATGCATTTGTGTCATGACAGAGAAAGAGACGCAGCGACCATACGAACACAACCGTCACTTCTCCCTCTCCTTCCTGCTGATGGATTTCCTCTCAGGCTAAACAGGAGAGCAAACACACCGATGGTCCTGCAAGCAGCTATTCCAGATGCCGAACAATGCTGGAGTTTAACTACAGCATCCTTTGTTTTCGTTGGTGCGTAGATGGATATAGAGCTATGACGCTGGCTTTGTCTTTTCTCGTCTCTTTGACCTGCTGGCATAGAAATTGAGACAGAGCACATGCGGTAGCCGTGAGCTGCAGCTGCTGACACAAGTCTTCGAGAGTTCCTGGGACGTGAACGGGGTCGAACCTGTGCGGCGTCTGTATAAGTTACATCAGAATGTGTGTTTCAGCAGCTCAGGTCAGTGCTCTGCAGAGTCTCAGCCTGCCCACTCACTTGAAAAGGCTGATTAAAGATTCATGACAAAAAAAAAGAAGGAAAAAAAGCCCGCTTCTAATGGGCTGGAAGAAGACGAGGGGAGAAGAAGACGAGAGGAGTGGGAAGGAGACAAGCTCTGGGGTTTTTTTTCCGACACTCTGAACCCTCGTTCACTAAAGACAGCGGTCACTAACGGACTAAAGGTGTCTTTACGATGAGACCACTGAGGGAAGTTGAGTCGGTCAGGTTTCCTGCTGCAGAGGCAAAACGTTAACAAAAGATCAGGAATCAGCTCTTACTTTGTACGTGTTTGAGAGGGTGTTTGCTGTTCAAAGAGTTATTATATTTTACATTAACTGCTGACTTCCACTGGGCATAAAGACGTCTTAAAGCGATGTGTGTGTGTGTGAGTGCGGACAGTTATTACTCACATTCTGGGGACTTGTCTTCCTTATGGGGACACAGTGCAAGTCCCCATGACACAAAGCATTAAATTTGGGGGTTAGGACTTTGGTTAGGAAAGTAGCGGTTTTGGCTAGGGCCTCCAGGAAATGAATGCAAGTCTATGTCGCAGGAAGTGATGGAAACAGACAGACAGTGAGGAAGCCTTTCTCTCACCGTGTGTGTGTGTGTGTGTGTGTGTGTGTGTGAGTGTATTAATGCTGTATTCAACAGCGGCAGGACCCTGCTGTCTGTGTGTGCAGCCTGCGACTGGAGCAGCTATTCTGGGGAGAGAAATAAATTGTGTACACATTAACTGCACTACAGAACACAAAGTCAACACTGCGAGTGTGTGTTTTGTGTGGTTCGTGAAGTATTGCCAAAGACTGTCTAGCATGGGAAGATCTCTCATTTTTCTAGAGGGGAGGACAGACAGTGTGAGTCTCTTCATTCTCTCTGATCTTTGCTGCCTGCTTGCTTTCTAGTAACATCAGTAATGTAAGTTTTATATGTTTTTAGGGGGTTTAGCTTTTAATTCTTTTCAAACACAACACAAATTAATCTTCTGTGCTTATTTCTGTTTTTCATCTTGCTGCTTTACAGCCAACAAGGTCACAGACAACAAGAGTAAAACATTTGTATTCAAGATTGGAATTTTATTATTGATTATTTTCATTCTTAAAATGTAACAGATGGGAGTACAGTAGTAGCGCCTGAGAGCTTGTGTAGTGAATTTGTTTTCCCTGAAGAAGCTACCACCATCTGTTTTTTTTTTTCACTACACACATGTGATGCAAGACGGGTGCTGCACCGCCCTCATCCACCTCTTTCTCTCTTTCTCGTCTGCTCTGGTTCAAGGTTGGTACACATACAGGGACAGAAAATGGGGAGAGAGGGAGGGGACACCGAGGAAGGAGGAGCAAACAGGAGAGAGGGGCACCAGCATGCTCATCTTTTGGCATGTGTGAACATCCTGCCAATACAAAGTGAGGAGGGAAAGGGGCCATATGGGCTCGATGTACACCTTCTCTCTCCCTCTCTTTCACGCAGTGCAACTTTTTAAAAGCGGCAGTGAACTCGTTAATTATTTCTATACGAGGCACAAGCCATCAGACTGTAACACTACATGTTTTATGATAATTGTCACAAAATGCAAACCACCTTTTTTTGCTCAGAGCAATAAATCAAAGGAGTTCATCACACACAAGGATGCTTGTGTACGTTGTCGATAATCCACGTTTTATGTCACACTTCGGTAATTGCATGAACACCGAATTTGGCCACAGGCTTCGTCAGGTCCGACATCTATTACTGATACAGATGCATTAAATAGACCGGATCAAATAAAGCATCACAAAAGTCACACAGCAGGTGCAGAAAGTAGATTATTGACACAAAGTCCACAAGGGGCTGTGGTGTCTAATAACGCCTCTACGTTGGTTCATCAGTGTGAAAACACCAAGAATCTGCACTTTTGTTGCATATTTATAATATTTGTTTCATTAAAAATTATTAATCTGGAGATGTTTTAGTCCAAAATTTAAGAGAAAGCATGTTTAAAAATGTGTGGTACTCAATTTTTTTGGTGTTCTTCGGTGGTGCATAGGTGCATCACAGTGTTCTGTACTGTATATTTTATGTGGTTTTATCTCGAGTGAATTAAAGGGCCTGTAAAAAGAGGAATGTTATTAGCGTCAGACCACCTGGGGTGAACATCTGCAGCCTCAGACTGCAGACCCAACATACATCACTGTAGCCCTTCTCACTGTTTACTGTCGCACACACACACATGCACGCACGCACGCGGCTCGGCTGCATCCATCTTTTGCTTGCCTCTTGTCTTATTGACATATGCGCAGTTGTGCATTCCTGCAGGGGGTCGAGCTGGTTATTAAAGATGCAACGAGGTCACAGGTCAAGTACAGGTTCTGCTCCTCTGAACGGCCGGAGGTCAAAGGTCAGCAGGTTAGTGTCGGAGGTCAGGATGATCACAGTGCAGCTCACCAGTAAACCAAAATCAAAACTTCAGATCTGGAGCTTTGACTGAGTCCTCTGCATTCTTCTGCTGAGTTTTGCATGAAACCTTTTTATTTGTTTATCATATTTTTCATTCCTACAGTAACTACTGTCCTTTGAATAATTAGATGTTCTTTTCATGTTCTATTAGGACTGTTTTTCCTCATGCCTCTGCTCGAACACTATTTTTTCATCTTCAAAGTGAAAGCTAAAATAGGGCGATCATTGCAATTTAATTACTATAAATCCCTTTGTGAATTTGCTCTTGTGTTTGTTTACATGCATAGATTTGCCAGCTTCTGCAGTTTTTTTGTATGATTCAGTGAACGTGTTTACTTTCTTGTGTCACTCTGTATATGCCTTCTTATTTATAGTGTGTCTGTGTCTGTGTGTGTGCGTGTGCGTGTGTGTGTGTGTGTTGATGAAGTTGCAGTGGGGTTTATTTAAATAGATAAGATGGTGTTTTATTCCCAATCAGAGGAATCTCCTGTCGCATTTGAGTCTCTCCATAATAACCCCCAGCATTGCTCCACATTCCCCTGACACACACACACACACATACACACACACACACACACACACACAGTATTGCAGACTCTGCAATTTCTCTCCCTCTCAGGGGTGTAAGGCTTTGATAAATGAAAATAAATACTTTTTCTTGATACAAGGAACAGAAGGGGAGATAGAAAAATGGCAGAAGTGACAAGAGGTCTCTGACAGTTTGATGCCTCAATACAAGCAAATATATGACAAAGAAACACCTTCTAAAACTCTGTGTGTGTGTGTGTGTGTGGTGCTAAAACACAGGTCCATCCTCAGTCATTTTTGGGAATCAGAGTGAGGAAGACTATGATTCTGATGTGTTTACTGAGGTGAGGTGAGATAGAGCGAGTGGCCTGCAGGCTGACATGTTAACTGAGTTACAGTGAGAGGGAGAAAAAAAAAACAGCACGTCACATGATTTAGAGGAAACAGGTTCTCCTCCCTCATCCGTCTGTTTCTGTGACTGCAAGGTCACGTAGTCGCCTCCCCCTCTCTCCCTCTCCACCTTTGTTTCCCTCTGCTCCTCCGGACCTCATTTCATTCAACACTCCCAAACCCCAGACAGCTCCATAACTATAACTCTCTCCTCCCTGTCCTCTCCTCCTCTCTTCTCTTCATCCACAGCTAAATGACTCTGTCAGAAATAAAGAGCACTTATCTTATCTACTGCCTCCACTCTGGTGTCTCTGTCCCCGCCGACGTCACACACACAAAGCACACACACGGAGAAGAGAAAACAACAACATTACACATCTGGACTATCTTTTATAATAACTTTTATTAGTCACAATTACTTTTCTACCCTGTAACAACAGTTTCTCTCCCTTTGCTTTGTAATTATTCCTCTCAAATGTTCAACATTTCAGCTTGTCTTCATCTACCTGTCAGACAGACATACCAGCCCACAGTGTAGCAGGCAGACAGGTAGACGGAGACTTGACAGAGGACAGCTGTCCACTTATTCTGTTCTGCCACCCCCCCACACCCCGCTCTTCTCCTCTTTCCTGTCTTCCTCTCCTGTCATCCCCTTCTTCTGTCCTCCCTGTGGTGTGGAGGAGAGAGAAGGATCCACAGTTATCTGCAGCCAGCGGAGGGTTTACTGTGTGTTTTTGTCTTTGTGTGTGTGTGTGTGTGTGTGTGTGTGTGCCACCTACCAGGCACTCAGCAGGAGGCCACAGAGGGATGAGAGGAAAGAAAGAAGGATGAGGGGGTGGGAAGGAGTGTGATTGGGATAAAACTCAGCAAGAATAAACACACAGTAACCAACACACTCCCACATGCACACACACTCCCACACGCACACACACATACACATTCCAGCAATCTGCAAGGTCCCCCTGAACACTCCATCACTAATAGTCACGTTACAGAGTACAGCATAGACGCAGGTTTTGATCAGCATGTATTGTGATGACATTGTCTTTTTGTTACCCCTAGGTGCGTGCATGCACAAACACACAGACACACACACACACAAAGTTGTCCTGCTTTAACAGCTCTGAGGGATCAAAGGTTATAACTAAACTCCATCGACTGATTCATCTGTACGTGGAGGTTATGCATATGTTTATTGAACCTGGCCACCTTACTTGAGTAAATTAGCTTGAAGTATTTGCATCTGTAATGTTCAGGACGGTCCTTTGTTGGCTGCTCTGGAGGCCTGAGCTGCAGGAAAACAAGCGAGAGACGGAGAGAAAAGAAAGGGAGCGCGCTCGCTGCGAGCAGAGAGTGGAATATGTGTATGCAAGGATGCGTGAGAGACAGAGAGATGAAAAGAGTGATAATTCTCCTACTACCCTGAGGCCTCTCGCAGCCTCGAGGGCTCCCTATAGGTCCCCTGACACATGCCTGAGCAGAAAGCCAGGGCCCACTAATTGGCCCCTGTGATAACACCAGAGAAAGCGATGTGTGTGTGTGTGTGTGTGTGTGTGTGTGTGTGTGTGTGGACTTGTGTGTGTTTGTGTTTCGGTATTACAGCGCTGTTGAAAGCTTATATTTTCTACAAGTAATAATTTATTGGTTTATAATTCAGCTTTGAAGGGTGTTTGATTTGTAAGCTGTGAGGACATTTATTATGATCTGCTCGCTCATTGAAGTCGGAAGCCACTGAAAGACAATTAAAGCATATACACTAGTTCAAAGCACTGCTTCAATCTTTAAACAGCTTGTTTCTCTCTAATTGTTTCATTATCTCAGTGTGCTTATTAAATGTACGATAATTGTTAATTACCACATGAGGATTTGTAAAGGATTTGTCTTGAGTATCAAAACAAATTAATTAACGTGAACACATTTAAAACAACAGCAATGATAACAGCAGGTGCAGAGTGTGTGTGCGCGCGCAAGTGTGTGTACACATCCACATTTCCAATGCTATGCCTGTTTGTTTGAATCTCTATGTTTAATTGAGATTCATAGGAGGAATTTAAATGAGATTCAAATGAGATTCATAGCTAATTGTAGCAGCACAGGTAATATGCAGATAGATTTTAATGATGATTCAGTGTATCTCACAGTGCAATGAGAGTTTGATTAGACCATTGGAAGACACTGGCTGAAATCATTACTGTGGTTTGAAAGCAAAGCAGCCGAAGGAGGAGCTGTTGTTGTTCTCAAATTGTAATTTTAAACTGACTTTAGAGAAATCCATGCTTAAGACAAATTTCGCCCAGCTAAGGATTAATAAAGTCTCTTATCTTATTTTATCTTATCTTATGCTTCGTTCTTAAATATGTTGTGCTAAAACAAACAAATAAAGCTTCAATATTTGTACAGTTTATGCCATGAAGTTAAAATCAAATCCTAAATTTTAACATATTGTGTCTTTGGACAAAAGCATCTGCAAAATGAAAGCACTGTTTTTAAAAAGTCTTTGTAGCCTGGATCAAGTGAAGTGTTTTGGAGCAGTTCAAGTATAGATTTGGGATAAATTCCACAAAGTGAGGACGCTGTACTGTACATGCGATTCCATACACTCACCAGTTAAATCTGTGTAAGATCCAGCTGCTCACGACAGCTGGGACATTAGAAGTGAATAAAGCGCAGCTCCTGAGCTTGTACATACATGCATGCACACACGTCAACACTTATTCTTCTGTTGCCTTCCATACAAGAGCAAAGAGTTGTTTCCTTCCCTCTCTCCTGCTGTACGTACGCCTGGACAGATGTGCACTGCTGGATGCTGTGTATTTATGCATAGTATGTTTACGATAATTAAATTGATGGGAAAAGGCGTTATGCACTAATCAGCGTGTATGTGTGTGTTGGAGGATAAAGAGGGTGCAGGACTGCATTTGAGACGAGATACTCATAGTTGCAAAGGCATCTGGATTCTTATATATATATTCAAATACCCATAAATCTCCTCTGTGGGGTGCAACCAATTGTACCCCAATAGGTTTCAAATATAAAACAATGAAGGAGAGACATGTTTTGTCTACTATAGACTTAACATTACACAACTGGCACAAGCACACATACAAAGCATATACACTCTTAAGCCATACATTCTACCTTATTTTGCTTACTTACAGCCATTAAAAGGGGGCTCACACACCAGGTTGCACAAACACATGTAAAATATATTCATGGTGATGAGGCAAACAATGAAACAAATATTCTGTGGAGCTGGTTAAGGCACAGCAGTGGGCACGAGGCTCTCTCTACTGTACAACTGCAGTATTGATAGATGCTGCAGAGGCCGAGTCCACCGTCCCACTTTATTTCAATTAGCTCACAGGAAGCAGGAAATAACCTGCAAATCAATTGTCATTTCTACAGGGCCGAGGCTGGAGGCTGAGATTCACTTTGTCCACCAATAAAAGATGATGTAGCCATGAAGAAGATTAAAGGGAAATTTCCTCCTCACGTACTCTCACACTGTTGTACGGTATACTGTATCATTAGCATGTGATGTCAGTGCCTTTGAGGCTGCTGTGGTTGTTTTTTGAAATGTGCTTTCATGGTGTAGCTGCACGCTTGCCTTGTCCACTGCTTTCCTACATATTTCAGAAGCCTGCTCTAATAATCCTGCCACAACATGCTGCATTTTCAGTCAACTCTGAAGTCAAATCTCTTGTCGCTGCATTGCACTCTGGTCTTTTGAGGATAACTGAGGAGGAGATGTCGCCTCTGGATTTCTCATGGCAATGAAAAATGGTGAGGAGTTCACACCTAAACCTTAACCTTGGCATTAAAAATGTATATTTTGAAAAGGATAAAATTTTGTATTATTTAACTCCACGGTAGCTACACTGACCTGAAGTCATATCCAAGATTTCAAGATGATTGCCAATGCCCCACCAACAACAAATAAAAAGCTAAGATATGTGGACATTTTCCCTGCTCCTACAGTGTTTTAAAGTAGATTTCCCATTTTTCTGCCTTCACGATGGACTCTGCTGCTTACATTAAATCAGCCTTGGAATCACACCGTGAAAATAAACACGCGAATGCTGAAGCACCCTTTTAATGACCGAGTACAAACCTGTGCAAAACAGAAGTGTACATGAAAACCGCCATGAAAACACACTGAAAAGCTTTTAGTAAGGGAGGCTGAGGAAGGGAGGTCAATATGGACTGCAACCATGCAAGATATAGAGGGTTATATGGTGTATGATCATATCAGAAAACACAGTCATGTATGAACCCCACTTTACAGCACATCACACGCAAACGCGCACCCACCTGAAAACCCTGAGACGCACCTCAGTGTGATTTGTTTGTGTTGTTGGTGCAGTGGACTGAAGCGATGGAGGTAGTAACTGTTTGATGGTAGGCTTTATGGAGACACTATATAACGCCTGTGACAGTTTATTCAGTGCATGTCAGGAAGGGGGGATTTGTGACACTACAATGGCTGGGACACTCCTGCAGCCACATGCACTTATGCGCCCACCATTCACAGCTCCGGAGGGAAAAATGAGTGAGGGAGATGTGAATGTGTTTGCATGTTAAATGTCATAGAGCTGGGCGCAATGTAACGCTGAAACAAGGCTGTAATTTTATAATATAACAAGTAGTAAATCCAGATACTGGAAGAATTGACAAAAAAATATCTCTCTTTGTATGTTTTAGCTGCTGATTTGACTGTAACATCACACTCATCCCTTTGACGCACTCAAGTAGAGACAAATGTGTGAAACAGTTTAATGAGAGATTTTCCTCTGCTTCACAGCTGCAGTGGCAGCCGATTGGACACCAGACTGAGATCGTTAGACAGTACATTTTCTTTACAGAAAAAGAAATTGTGCCTTCTTTTTGCACTAACTTTTTGTGCAGCTAGTTATTCCCCAAGGTCCATTAGCCGAGTTCTCATTGGTTCTCCTCTCGGCTGGATGCTATTAGCCCTGTGATTGGGTATTGAATTAGCCTGCTGATTGGGTATTGAAGGAGCGAAGACTGATGAGAGGATTTGGCTAAGCTTTCTTCTCCAAACCTCATTACTCACACTCACACTCAAAGAGAGCAGAGCAGGACTCTCTCTCTCTCTTTCTCTCTCTCTCTCTCTCTCACACACACACACACACATGCGCGTACATACAGACATTTCCGTCCTGCTTAAACTCACACCTTCCCATAAAGACTGAACAACTTAAACATCATCCCACTCCACCAATCGCCTGCAGGTAGAGGGACAATTCATTCCCTACAAACAGACACCTGCACCGCTGTCTCAGCTCACCTTTCACACCTGCTGCAGACTGGGCACGGTCAAAACCACTGAACAAATATCTGATATGATGCATAAGCAGGTGCTGCAGAAGCTGGAGACGCTGGGAGACAACCTTTCTGTACTGAAAAGAAAGTGCTGTCGGCCCAGGAGAGTGCTGCATGCAATCGGAGGCTGCTAAAGAGAGGGATATGTGAAGGGCTTAGTGCTGATTTATGCTGTGTTTCATCCCACAATAAAGATTATGGATGATGATATTGATTTAGCCGGGGCTGTGGCCATGACTGGACTCAGGCTCTCAGGTTGGGAGAAAAAAGAATTTAGCTCATTATCATTCTCAGACACAGTGAGGAAGCCTTTCTCTCGCTGTGTGTGTGTGTGTGTGTGTGTGTGTGTGTGTGTGTGTGTGTGTGTGTGTGTGTGTATAAATGTGTGTCTCTATATCTGTGTGCCAGAGTCTTAGATCATCCTCTGTATTAGCAGCACAACTCTTCCCTGCTTTAGCGTTTGTGAAAGTGTTGAACCCCATCCCGTCCTCCTCTTTCACAAGCCAGAAAGCGAGCAGCAGGCGTTCCCAGCAGCACAGCAGAGCAGACCGGGAGGGAGGGACCAAGTTATTGACTCCACTTTGATTTAACCTCTCCTGCCTGATCCTTAGAAGCGCACAGACACATGCAGATTGTCTCAAAGTAGCAGCTGCCTACTCATGGATGAGCATGTTGAGGATGCATTTCAGATTTTTTTGTAATTTTGGATATATTTGTATAAATCAGTACAATCAAGATCCTTTCCTTGAAAACGAAAAAAGTAATAGCACAATGTGGAAATTCTCAACTACAAGTAAAGGCTCAACTGCAAGTAAAGGTCCTGCATTCAACATCTAAATCACAGAGATGTGAGCTTAGGAATTAAAAGTAAAAATGACCTCTTATGCAGAATGGAGACTGACCATCCAAGAAAACAAGAGCATTAGTCCTCAAGCAGCTCTAATAACTATGACTCTTGCCTATAAGGAGAAAAGTAGTGTGTAGTGTGGTGGGGTGGAAGGATGGGTCAACACACTCTCTCTTTTCCTGTTTCCTCCTTCTTTTATCCATAAGCAAGTGTTAAACAAGTGTTTATTCCAGTATCAATGAGAACCAAGATGTACTTTTAACCCAAGCCCTGATCTTTCTCTAAACCTAAACCCAAGTCTTTCAGAGTCTAAACCAAACCAAGCCTGAACTGAAGCTGTAAGAAGAAGTAAGATCAGAAAATGCTTGTATGTCTCGTTCCAGAGGGCGTGGACCAATGAGGAGGACTTGAATGACCCCCTTCAGGATGCTATTTTATCATATAAACTATACCCCCAGCAGTATTGAGCAAATGAATTAAAAAATGTAATGAATTACTCATTATAAGTAACTCATTGAGAAAGTAATTAATTACTAATTAATGACACAACAGAAATTTAAATGACTTGTTAAATTAAACTTTAAATATGGCTTTAAACAACTCCAAAGCCTCCACACCCACACACTGCATCTCCTGTTTAACACATGTAAAACAGAAAACAAGACATTGTTTAACAAGCAGCCAGCCTACGTGAAGGTATTTACTGATGACGGCAGTCATGAAGTCCCATCCTCACAGCCACAGCGTTCACACATCCTCAGATCTGAACAAAACAGAGCTCAGAACGATAGCTAAGAACATACAACGTGTAAAGACAACTTGCAGTTACACTTCCTGGACCAGTCTGTCATCTGAACCCACACAAACTGAACTGTTAAACTTCCATTAAAATGTGAACAAGCCAACCCTCAAAATATGAAAGTAATCAAATGTTAGTTCAAACTGTAATAAAAGTATAAAGTACTATAACATGTCACTAAGTAACTGATGCATTTTCAGGCACACAGCATTTCAGTACTGTAGCTGATTCAGTTAACTTCTACTACTTTATGCACTGTTGAGTTTAATCTGCAACAATGAAGCATGCTTTTGCATGTAAAATCTCAATCCACCTAAAGTGAGAAATGTCTTGTATGCAAGGGTGTAAAAAGCACAATATATTTCTCTTAAATGCAGCGAAGAGGGAGTAGAAAGTAAGACAGAAACAGAAATGCTAATACTCAAGTAAAGAGAGAATACTGTATTTGCATTTGTGTAAATGTATTTCACCACTTGCATTCATACACTGTACAATGTGTTCTTGTTTGACTTGTAAATCTGACAGTAAACCTTGCACATTATGTTGGCTTGGCTAAATGCATCTCCACAATGTTTAGCTAATACATCCCTAATTTCAGACCATTTCAGATTGAAACAACAGCTATTATTACGAGCAATATCACTGAATGCTGTTTTGCTGAATGCTGTTAGAGTTGTTGAACAGGACAATGGCGCCAAAGTGCACTTCTCTTTAATTAATTACCCGCTTTTGTTTCTGGAGGCGACACACAAACACACGCAGATAATCGCACACACGTACACACACTCGCGAACGTGCAAGAGTTTGGTTTTTAGAGGAAAAAGGAGGAAGCGAGGGAGAGAGGAAGAGGGTAATATCAGCAGGCTATCTATCCTCTCTTCCACTGGTGCATCCCAATCCTCTTTGGAAATAACAAATGCATAAAGGAGCCACAACACAAATATATCTGCCTGGCTCAGATAGATAGGGCTATGCGAGAGTTTAATACCCTTATGTAAACCAGTAACAATCAAGCCCTAACACACACCCCCACATCACCACTAAGGGGACAATAAGGAACACGCTCTATTCTCTCTCTCTCCAGATATGAAGTGAGGAGTGATTGTGTGTGTGTATGAGAGAGAGAGAGAGAGAGTAAGAAAGAGAGAGGGAGGAAGAGGGAGACTATGTTGTTTTCTTCAGCAGATAGTGAACAATGCAGCAGCCCAGATTGGCTGGCTCCCTGGTGCTCGGTGTGGTGGTTGTTGTTTCAGTAGCACACAGTGATACAGACCTTGACCTCAGAGACCACAGCACGTCTGATACTCTATTTCATTCATCCCTCACCATCCACTCTTTTGATATCTCACTCTCGTCCCTCTGCGCCAATTTGTTTTTATACTTTGCCTCCTCTCTCATCCTCCCTCTGCTCTTTTTTTCTCCTCGCTAAAACTGACGATTCAGTAGACAAAGAGAGGAGCGACACTAAAACCGCGGAGCCCATTCATCTGAAAAAATAAAACACTGCCACTGACAAGCAATGCAAACTGAGGAGAACACTCCAGGACTGAGACATTTATCAATTTAATTTGCAAAATATGCTCCGCGTATGGCAGGCCTGCTTACTTTGGGACACTCAGGAGAAGTTATTACGTGCTTATAATATATGTAAAATTCTGAAATAAAATATGAGATTATTTTGCATCATCCCCCAACCACTCACACACAGATTATGACCAGGAGGGAGTAAAAAAAAAAAGACAGGGCTGTCTTTCTAAAGGTGGATCAATATAATTAGTATGCCGTACGAGCATGCGCGTGTGTGTGTGTGTGAGGAGGGGGGGGTAGTATAGACAGGAGTTAGGATAGCAAAGGTTAATATCATACATCAGCTGCCATCTGCATATGTCTCTGAAGGAGAAAAACACTCTTTGTCTCTGTGCTCTCAGTAGGGTTGATCGCTGTAAGATTATACACCGGCTGACATTTCACACTTGCTAGATGGAGAAAAATTTGGACACTTACTTTTAGAGGTGTAGAGGGGGCAGCCATAACCGCTCAGCAATTTAACACAGTCTCTTTGGCAGCGCTGCTAATCTCTCTCCATCCTGGAAGAAATACATTGTGGTATTTGAGGCATTTGTTAACCTTGTTTCTAATGACCAATTTTGCCAGCGCTGAAACAAAAATACTCGTCTTGACTTCCAGACAAAACTTCACAGTGACCTTCTAATGTTAGCAGCCTCTGCAGATATTCAAAAGCTTTTCTGCATTTTTTTTCTTTTTTTTTTATCAAAGCATAACAAGTTGCTGTGCGAGAGCAGCAGCAGTCTCAAAGATGTAAAGAATCTGTCTTTTCACTGCAAGCTCAGCGAGACATGATCAACATCTGTAAACCAAGCACACAGAGAAAGTGAAACCCAACGCAGTGCAAAGAGAAACAGACAGACAGAGCAGTCTGTGCTGCGCGTGTGTGCGCGCACGCACGGATTTGTGTGTGCATGGTCGCTGACGTGCATGTCGGCCATACCTGACCGTCTGCATGCCCTGCTGTTTGCGTGTGCGTGTGTCTTTGTGATTGCGTGTGTGAAAGCATGCCTTGAAGTCCTCCTTGATCATCAAGCTTAATGCTGCACTCTCTCAGCCATATAAGACCCTGCAAGGAAACCATCAAATATTTATACAACATTATCCCTGATCCTACAGCCTGTAAGTAAAGAAAACACTCTGCTGACTTTCATTGCATTACAGCGGTTCAGGATTCAAGTTCTGGTCGTGGTTTGAAGTTGTTACAGATTCACTGCCTCTAATCCACCACCAGGTTTTCTGGCGGAAAACTCAACTGGTTGTGCCGACAACCTGCTGGGTAAATTATATAGTAGAGAAGACGCACTGTCACAAATATTGTTTACAGCTCTCGCCGCAGCATTTGTGGCAGTTTTTGATATAGTGATTGAGAGGGAGGATGGTGGAAAAATACAGAAAGAGAAGGCGAGAGAGTATTAATTCTCCATCCCAGACACTGAATGGCTGCTGTTGTTGTGAAGGCTGTTTTATGGAGCAGAAACAGCCTGATCTCTGTGTTGTTTTCTCCCTGATTGATTGCCCTGGCCCGAGGCTCCTCGCCGTGCGCTGCGTTTTGTCTGAGTATTTACTGGAATGTTGGGAGGATAAAAATCACAGGCTCAGCCATTACACTACTGAGGCAGAGTGGCGAACACAAACAAACAGAACGGCAGAGGAAGCCCACACAGACAGACAAATGGGGACACAGAGGGAGAGACAGAGGAAAGCATGTAGCACAGAGAAGCAGACGTGCAGTATCACAAACAGAAGCAATGCAACATGCATTTGTTAAAACCATACATTTTCTGTACACGTGCTACTGCAGGGAGCCAGTTTCCTCTCGGGGATCAATACAATTCAGTGCATCTTTATTTAAACCGATGGTTCCTAAACGTCTTCTGCCACGACCTCTTCGCAAACCAGGAAAGTTTTACTGTCCCGAAACATCTCGCTAACCTGAATCTTGAGTAGCCTTGTTAGCATGTGAGTGCTCTCGTTTCTTAATCATTCCTGTAAGAATTAGATTGGCTTTCATTCCACAGCAGACGTGACCGCGACTCGCCGTGGCAGGGAGAGCACAGGTGTGACTAACGACTGTAACGAGGTTCCGGATCAGCAATCATTGCAATGCAAAGCAGCAATTAGTGATGTCACTGGTGACACCTGTGTTTGTCAAGTCTTATCGCAGCCAGCGAGAAAGGATGATTCAGCTTTAACTTGGCTTTATATTTTTGGTGGTGCGTGCTCTCTCAGAATGCAAGGTCAGCTACTTTATGTAAGAAAAAAAAAGTCTAAACCAAACATTTTGATGACAAATGATGGCTCACCTTTCAGACCCACCTGCCTTTCCTCTCTCCTCCTCCTCTTCGTTGTCTTTCTCACCCTCTCTGTTGTCTCTACATCTGAGAAAGCGAAAAATCACTGATGAAAACCAGGTCAGCAATGTTTGGCTTTGGTGTATGCAAAGAAAGGCAAAAGAAAGTCAATCCACACTTTAACCAGTTCATTAGATACACCTGTACAAGCTAACGCAACCCTATGTGTGTGAAGCTTAAAACGCACAATTTAGGGACTGGAAACACCTCAGAATACAAACTCATACAACAACAGGAGCATAGCGTCATGGACTCTGACAGCGTCAACAAAGCTGAACATTAGAGGCTTCACATAGAATTTGCTGCAGAGCTGCAGAGATGTTGGATTGTATTAGATTGGACAGATGTGCCTAATAAAATGATAACTCACTGTAACAATATCACTGGCAGGCTTTAAAAATAACTGGACCCCTTACAAACGCCCAGAGGGAAAGCTGGAGTAAAGGTGTGTGAGCCCCTCCTCTCGCTATGATATTGGACAACAAACTGTAACAGGACAATTTGTTGCACTCTCTCGCACTGATTTCACTGCACACCTCTGGCGCGTTCATGTTTCAGAAATGAGGAATCAGTCAGTTACAGACACACAGAATCCTCTGGCGTCCCGCTAGGCAGTCAGCAAGATAATTTGAGCATCTCGGCTCCTGATTTCTCAAAACGGAGTACAAGCGTCTCACCTTACATTTTCAGATTCTCCAGAAATGGCGCAGGCCGTCGTACCTTATCAGAATGTTTTGTGTGTACATGTAGGCGTTGAGAACAGGAGGGTGTGCTGCTGGAGTTAGACAGGCAGTGGGACTGTAGGGTTTCGCTGCAGACTGTGATGTGCGGTAGACAGGACAGCCCTTGGCTCTGTCTGTCAGCGTGTGAAGCCCCTGTGTGCAGCAGTGTGGACCGAGCTGCTCAGGCTTCCCCACTGTTGCAGACCTGTCATAGTGACAGAGACAGACTGACACACTGTAGCACTGAGAGGTCGCAGCCTTCAATCTGTCGCTTTTTTTTCCGTCCGTCCATTCATGTTTCTCAGTTTCTCTCATTCAACCTCTCATAGTCTGTCACCTTCCTGCCTTTGACTCGCTCTCCTCCTTTGAAGTTGTCATGGAAACAGACGTGGGTGGGTGTTTTGAAATTAATAATGCATGTTAATGATTATTTTAGTTCTCTAGTTTCCTTCATTCTCAATTAGTTATTTTAATTCACATATATAAAGATCACAAAATAGATTTTAGTCTGAGTTACGCAACACTTTGCAAAAGTTAGTGCCACATGATAGAAAGGACAGAATTGTGCAAAGAAACTGCACATAAAAAAATAACATGTCATCCCCTAACTGTTTTAGTAGCATCAACATTAAGCATGTGTGTGTGTGTGTGTGTTTTTACATTGTATCTTCAGTGCTGTGATGTTCTGTGGGAGGGGAGTTGATTGCATAATCCTACAAACCTCAAAATGGTGCTTGTCAGATGATAATCTGCCCACTCTGCAGATTACAGCTCAGATTAACACACAATGAACACTGTGAAGGTGTGAGAGATAACACCCCCAATTTGTGCATCTGTGTGTGTTTATTCCATTGTGTGTACACCTGTGTGTGTGCCTGCGTGCATGTGCTACAATATTTGCCGACAGAACTTTGTGGCTATGTTTTGTGCATGTGTTTATATTCATATGCTCTTGTTTGTTTTGCTGCTGTCTGTGGTGTGAGGGAACACACACACACCTCCTTCTATAGCCTGGGGGGTCCAGCAGCTTATTATGAGTCCTTAGTGGGAGAGGGAGGGGAGAACAAGAGGCTGACTACACTTAAGTGGCAGCAGACAGCAGAGACAGAGAGATTTACTTCTCTTATTCCAGCACACAGAGATTTAAAGGAGCTCAGTATGTGATTAAGAGAAACTACTTCTATAATACTATAATACTTGAATGTCTGCTGGCAAATGTAACGATTAAGAGAGTGTGTGTGTGCGGTAACACTTCCTCCAAGAGGACTCGCCATTACAGAGGATGCTACAGGGAATCTGCACGCATGTGAAAATGTAACTCTGCTTGTTTCCGATTGATAAATGCCAAATTTCTCTGCACTCATGTCTCTTTTTTTCCCGGTCTGCCTCCTGTCTGCTCCCTTTTCTTCCCATCCTCATTCTGTCGGCTGCCACGCTGAGACTGTGTGCGTGTGTGTGTGTGTGTGTGTGCATGTCCATTCCCATCCTGTCAGGTTTATTTCTGTTATGTTTCTTAATTAGCTAATAAAGGTCATGGCATCTCTCAGTCAGGGGGGGGCGGCGCATGCAAATGAGCCAGAAGGTCAGATGGATTAGTGACCGCCTCACACCGCCCAAATATGGACACAACCGCGCCGCCATACAAATACCTGCAGCTATGAAAGCGTTGTCTTTGTACCAACACACACCCACGCACAGTGATATAAATATGACAGGTTAACTGAACTGTTATAGTGTTTGTGCATAAACAGCTCTTCTGCTTCCTTTTTTTGGACAGTCCTCACCAGAAAAATGTAAAGTGTTGGTCACTGGCTGCAAATACCTCTTGGGAAGCGTTGCTACGGGCCATACAAAGCAGGAGACTGCTCACATCCACTTCCTTGGTAACATTGGTTTCTTTTAACCATAACAACAATCTTTCCCCGTGTATCACTTTAGTTTAGTTGTACTCAGCCTGCAGAAACGGCTTTGCAATGTTCTGCAGCTCAGGAGAAGCTTTAAAAAAAAAAAAAAAACGATGTTGTCACCAGGCCTCCTCACACTGATAACACACTGTTATTACTGTTTATTGCTATGTCAGACAAGCTTGACAAAAAGAAACATGGCGACGCCGGTTCTGTTTAGACTCAGGCAGTATAGCTTCAAGAAGTCACCAGCAAGGACGACAGTGATGGACGGATATAATGATGGTCCTAACTTTTATCAACACGGCAAAAAATATGTAAATTGAGGCAAACGTTGAACAGACAGCTGGTGGTGGCCCCTTATCAGTTCTTTACATGACAAAATTTGGTTTTGGTTTTGGGAAAGGAGTGAGTGCGAGTGCTTTCCAGCCTGTCAGGGCAGCACAAGTGTGAGTGTAGCAGGAAACAGGAAGTTAACCGAGGTTCTGCCGGGTACCAAGCTTGCTCCACTGTTATTGGATCTTAGAGGGAAAGGGGCGGGACTTGGGAGGGGCCAGTTGTTGGATCCAGGGTTTTTGAAGCTTGTCTTTTTCTAGAGACTAAAATTCATGATATTCAGACTCTGCTGCTTCAGGTTTTTTGTTTGTTTGTTTGTTTTAATGTGTCTTTTGCAAGTCCCCAAACGTGAACTTGAAGTGCAATACGAGATTGCAGGAGCACCACTTTAAGCAAGCAGTTCCTCTTTGAATCATGGCCAACCCAGCTATTCTTAACCGAGCAGTTTTTGTGCCTGAACCTCTGCAAACCGTTACCTTAAGAATAACTTTTGTGATGGTCAGATGCATTTCAGAAAGCACTGACAAACAAATCAGCATGACCTATTTTGTTGTTTAGCTTGAAGGACTTGCAGGTATTTTTACTGGCAGCTGTTTTTTTTTGTGTCCTCAGGACTGTGTGTGTATATCATCATTTCATCCTGATACACAAGATAAACGACAGCCTACACCTCTCATTTGAAAGCGTCTCTCTGGCACAGCGAAGTGCTCTTGTGATGCTTTCGTCTACGTAACATGTGGCGCATGAATGCTCGCGTAGATAAGATAAGAGAGGAGGCGCAGATGCTCCGGTGTTGACACAGTCGATGCCATGGTGTTGCAGCAGATCTGTTTCTAGTCTTTGGGTCTATCACCTTTCGCAGCACAGCTTGTCTCAGTGTCCTTTAGCCCTAAATCACCAGGTTGTCTCCATGTGTGAAAGCTCTCCCTCCCTCTCCGGGTCTATAACTCTTCCTGTCTGTATCGCTTCCTTCTCTCTCTCTCTCTCTCTGTCTCTCTCTCTCCACCATCTCGCTCACTCTTCCTCTCCAATAACTCACCGGCTCTCTCTCCATGCTCGCTCACTCCTCTCTCGTAGCCATTCATGATTACATCTCTGTAACACTCCTCTTTCTCTCTTCCTCCCTCCACCCCGCCCCTCTGCTCTTTCACCTTCCGTCTCTTTTTCTTCCTCTAAACAATTTTCAAATCCACTTTTGACGTAGCATCAATGCTACGAGTCCCCCACCCCCACCCCCATTCTTGTTGTGCATCTCCTCCAAGTCCCACCATTCATCTATTTCTCTCTGGTGGGAGGTTGTCTGGCCGCCTGCCTGACTTACAGCAGGCAGAGTGATGGACACGGGGTGAGACCCAGTGCATTACACTCCTCTGCAACACGGCACAACGGAGACCAGGCACTACTGTATAACGCTGTGCTGAATACAAAACGACGCACAGAGGAGGATGACAGACAAAACAGAGCTGAAGTGGAGAGGGAGTGATAAACAGCGCGTCACTCCCGGGGAGCATCTTCAGTCTTTGAGCTCATTATGTTCACGAGCGAAGATAAACGCAGCCGCACGTCAGCGTGAGTGCAAACTCTAATAACAGAGATGTGAATTAATACCAAACTTTCTCACGCATGATGAAAACAGACTGCACCTACTATCTCGAGTCGCAGGCCCGCGGCATTAAAAGTGCAGCTAAGAGCGAGTAAAACTCTGTCGGTGCCGTATCTTCAGCTGAGCAGACCTTCATAGGAAATGATAGAGAGAATGGGACCTTCTTTGTTTAGATCCTTTCCTCCTCCTCCTCCTCCTCCTCCTCCTCCTCTCTTTCACTCAGGAAAGTATTTACCCAGAGTCTGGCTGTTGTTTCGAACACACACTCCACAGCCTGAGCTGCCCCAAAGTAAAAAAAACATTCTGCAATACCTTCTCAGGAGCAGACACAGATCCACAGAATAAAAAATACAAACACTGCTCGAGGAGCACTTTACGTTTGACAGACGTTGAACAGTGCATCGAACCTTTCCCCGCCTTCAAACGTCCAGCATTTTTAGATCTGCCTGAATATTCCTGAGACCCGTCTCTTCCCTCATGTGATTCTTCACCCTTTTATCTTTGAATATGCCAGTTATTTCACACCCGTGACCCCTGCTGCCTGAAACCGAGAGTCAACCCTTCCCTAAAGCCCTCTCTGACTTTGTCTCTCCTCTCCTTTCCCGCTCACATGACTTTCCTAATGCAAACACCTCTCCCCCCTTCTGAACGTCTCTGCATGCCCCCGGGGAGCGTGAGATTTAAAGCCGTTTTCAAAGGATGTTTAAAAAGGTCCGATCCATTATCACCAAAAGTGCCTAGGCCATCTGCACCGTTACAATAACGTGCATTTAAATGACTGAGCTCGATATCTGTACCCGCTGTGTATCACTGCTCGTCATGAGTCATACTACGGGCCCAGCCGAGCCCAGTTTCAGTTTTATGTTAATATCCTGCAGATTAAGTGGTGGGGTGACCACTGTATCGCTGCGGAGCATGTTTGCTCCTTGTCTTCCATGCAGACACAATGGAATATAATTAGTCGATGGCTGTTTCGCGCTCAGGCCTCCGTTCACTGCTAATAAATGCTAACAACAAAGAGTGAGGCCGTATGTCATTCGCTGCATTAACTACTGTACTGTTTTGTCAGGCGGGCTGCTCGTGAGTACATTACATACATTAGCAGTGCTTCCATTCTGTATCAGTCCTCTGATTACAATAAATGCTCCCGTGCATTGTAACGATGGGCTTTACAATAATGGGCCATAAATTAATACAGTGCTCAGCAGCAAATACTATTATGCTGTTAGTGTTTACAGTACACTCATGTATATATGACCGAATTGGTGGATAATTACCATTCACAAAGGCCGTCACACAACACAACAGCCACTTACTGTCCATTTGCCACCACATCGGAGGGTGGACAAAGGGGGAGGGTCTGCATTCTGATCGAGGATATCAACGCCCCAAATCCTCATTGATTTCAACAAGAGATCAATAAGTGTATCGCTAGCTGTGTCTTGCCACTATTAAAATACACAAGCGGCGGGCTGGATCTCTATTCTTTAATCTGAGAGAAAAGGAGGGCAGGTGTGAAAAGCTTATTAAGGTATAATTCACTGCTCTGTCTGTGTCATTTGGGCTTTGTGTTATCACTGAGATCATTCCCACACACACACACGCATACACACACACACACAAGTGTGCAGGAGCCCTGCGAGTGAGTGGCAAGCAAGCATATGTATGTGTGTGTGTGTGTGTGTGTGTGTGTGTGTTGGGGGGGGTGCTTCCATATGAAATGTACACGAGGGTGAATCTCAGTGGTGTTAATGGCTTTTTAAATGTCAGGGAAAGTCAGGGAATGATAAAGGAGAGATCTGTTATCCACTGTCCTCATGATCACCATGGAGCACGCCGCTGCTCTCACCTCGCCGAGGAGCCTCAGTCTGCGTGTGTGTGTGTGTGTGTGTGCAGGAGTAGGCCAACTTCCACCCGTGCTGATGTCAGCATGATTTATGCACCAATCAGATTAGCTCTGAGAGAGAGAATGAGAGAAAGAGAGTGGGGAGAGGGCTTCAGACATGGCTTGCTGGTTTATTGTCGTGTTTTTCATTTTGCATTTGGTCGAATCAGAGTCGAAAGATAAATAAGTACCACTTCAATTGATGCAGTAAAGAAACCTGACCCAATATGTGCACTATTATGTGTTAGAGCGGTATGTATTGACTCCGTTCGGGTTCAACACACGGTGCCTTGAAGAAAGTATTCCCTTGATTTGGCCTACACCACCTGCTAAACATCACTGTAGGGCGACACAGACACATGAATATCTTCATGTTAATACAAATATTTTTCTGATGCTGATATATAAAAGTGAAACATCAACATTACATTATCAGACAAAGATAAACTTTTTTAATTAAATTGGACAAATCGTATTTCTTTTGAGGCTCTTTTTTTTGTGTGATGTGTTTGCACATGTACAGTCCAGTGTTTTTCTGCCACTGATTTTCATAGAAATAACAGTGAAAGTGAGATTAAATAGAAATGACGATTTCTGTTGTCATTCTGTTGTTATTGTCTGTTTCTGCAGACAAAAAAAAAAACTTCCTTCACTTATTCTGTGAGGGTCAAAGGATCTGTTTCTTATTGCAAACAGTGTTTAATTCAGAAACAGCCTACGGTCCCGTCACCAGAACACAGTAATGATAGATAGATACTTTATTTATCTCCAAGGAGAAATTTGCAAATGACATAAATACAACAGCTACTAAACAATCATTATTATCCAGGCCAACGACATACATACAGCAACATGACTAAAGTCCAGTGTGTGTTCCCATTTGCATAATTGCAGAAAGCCCCCCAACACACAGACACAAACACACACACACACCAAACGCTTACACTGTTGGTTGACTCTCTTGCTGGCACAGACCAAATTTCCCATCTTCACTAAAATCCACACAAACCATGCTCTATAAAATAAACTGTATGTGTAGTATGTGCCATTGTGTGTGTGTGGTTTGCCCGGTGCCCTGGCCTGCTCTAACAGAGGGCTGAGTGATGTCACAGCAGACTGCATTTTAATAGAGAGGGAAGCAATTAGAGAGGGGACAGGGCGAGAGGTGGAGAGATGGAGGGGCTGTCTGTGTGACACACAGTACGCACAGCTCGCTCACACTCACACACACACACACACACACACAGCTCGCTCACACTCTCACACACACACTCATTACGAAGGATGAGTTAATTAATTGCACAGTGATTCATGGTACTTGTAATTAATCTCGTAGGTATGTGAGTGTGTTTTTGAGAGGTGACTCTTCTACCTTCCATTTGTAATGCGCACACACACAAACACACACACACACACACACACACAGAAAGAGTTGCTTTTCACATGAACACACACATTTCTTTTCTTCCAGAGTTACAAACTAGTGTTTTTTAGTTCTGCTTCACAAAATACAGGATCTTCTTATTAACCAGGTCATTGTTGTTGTTATTATTAGTCTTGTAGGGTTAATTAATATTTTCTTCAATTTATTTATTGCCCATTAAATTTATTACCATTAACTGTAACCAAAGTTCATTTATTGAGAGTTATCTTTCACGTCTGTGTATGCTTCACTGTTTGTCTTTTATTTTATGTCACTCTTCTGCCTTCTGTCTTGTGTTCACGGGGTGGCCGTGCAGAAGAGAGTGAAGAACTTGACAGTAGATAAAGGTTGAATGAAATGTATTGAATATATTTTTAAGACTTTAAAAGACATTCAAAAGACACAGTGTGTGTGTGTGTGTGTGTAACCTTCAGTGCCCACAGGGGAGTCGTATCTCACAGAACAGACAGTAAAACAGTGGGAAGTCACATTATGCAGGTAAATAATACGACACAAATGAAGCTGTGAGGTCATCGAGCCGTTTTAGCGCTCTGTATTTTGGCTTTGTTTTTTTATTTGGCTAAAAGGCTTTTCACCCAAAAAGCCCCGATTAGGGAGAGAGACAGAGAGAAAATGCACCGTGTGATCTTACATTTATTTACCTTACACTACTCGGTTACATCATGTCCCTGCAGAAAAGGCTTTTATTCCTCCTCAGAGCTCTTAGCACATTCCTTTCTTTCTTTTTTCTTTTTTTTTTTTGGATTGGTCCAGTTGAAAAATTATGCGTATTAATCTTGGCCTCCTCTACCCATGATCCTTTGCATTTATCAGCATGAGCGGGAGTGGTGGAGCAATCACATTTGGAAATTAAACAAATAAAAAAGTTGAAGATAGCCGAGTGAGTGATGAGGCCAGCCAATTGGTTGCAGCATAAATCTCCACCTGTCACCACCCCACCTCTGCCTACACACATTTGGATATTGTTATGATTTTACCGTGTTTGCATATATGAGCCTAATTTATTAGAATCAAACACCATCAGGCTTATTTACAAGCAAGTTTTGGTCCGCTGCCAATAAGCCCATTAAGTGCATTGTTGGAGAGTGGTTATATGATCAAATACACAATAGTAATTGTGAGTGGAGAGAGGCCGGAGCGTTTCTCAATGAGGTGATTATCTGCGCGCAGGTTATTGTGCCATTTCACCATGACAAGAAAATCTGCATCACACCGTCAATCACAGGCGTCAGAGCCGTGAGGTGGGAGAATGACAACAGCAAAGGATGAGGAGGGAAAAAGAACAAGAAACCAGAAAGAAAAAAGAAATACTCTGGATTTGTGTTTGAGAGAGAGAAAGAGAAAGATTATGTTTTCTTTTTCAAGAAAACTCAATCTCAATAGCCGCAGATGGCCCCAGTTAGGGAACATGAGAAACTTGTTATTTCCCTCCATCTTTCCCACTCTGTCAATCATTCCTTCCCTCCTCGGTTTCCTTCCTCTCTGTTAATGTAGAAGCCCATGTTTTTCAGAATATGCAGTATAGCTAAGTGAGTTAATCCCTGCATGTCTTCGAGCAGCATGGATGTGTGAGGGTGTTGTGAGCAGGGCTGGATAATGAACCTCAGTTCTTTGTAGGTACTGACCAAAATGGCCAAAGTGACACTGAGCATTAAAAACTGTCAAGTCTGGTCAGATTCATGATGATGTCTGATCAGATAAATCAACGTTTTGCAGTTTTTGACTATTTTAACATCGTTGCTTGAGTGAGACAATTAACATTTGAGAACTTTTGGTTTCTTTTTGATAAATATTATAAAGGAAAGTTGAAAAGAATCTTATTAAGTACAGTATCATCATGTTGGTGCTGAAGCTCGGACACACTAGTCACAGGTATGGAAAACTTTCAAACAATATCCTATTAACCAGCTCCCAGCCATGTAAACAAAGGAGCCTCTCTTGTTGCAACCTTCAAGAAATCATACAGACATGCCAATGCCAACACACTCACAACACATTCATATACATGCATACACACACACACACCGACTGACACAAAAGAGACAGAGAGAACAGGGGTCCGGGGCTAAGTAAGCGGTGCACCAGGTTATGCGTCATTTACCGCAGCTCAATAACAACCTTTCTCTCCGCCCGACACACCTGGTCACACAAAATGACACTCGCTGTCCTCTGAGAACACACACACACACACACCCAAACACACATCTCCTTTCACCCTATGGTGGCCTTAACCAGACACATTACATCCCCACTCTGCCATCTGCCTGTGACAGATGTATTTATGTAATGGTTTTGATAGGTATTGATTCACACGGCGGAGCCAGTTAAGAAACAGAGAAAAATGAGATTTCAAAATCAACATGGCTGAGGGCGGGTGTGTGGTGGACATGATGCCTGACAAGAAGACGAGCGATGTGTGTGTGTGTGTGTGTGTGTGGAGAGGAGAGAGGTCAGCAGTGACAGCTAAACATCGGGAGGAAGAAGCTCAGAGGGAACACACGCTGAAAACATGTGTGTGTGTGGACTGGCATGATTGTGTGTGTGTGTGTGTGTGACCTTGGCTTGGCCCGGTGGTAAAGTGGGGCGTCGAGAGAGTCAGTGTGAGAGCAGCCAAGCGTTCTCCCCCAGATTAGCAGGCTTTATTACTGCCACCAACCACTGGCCTGACAAATCCTCTTATTTCATTTTACCTTCCTTTACCTCTGCCTTGCTCTCTTTTCCTCACTCTTTTATTTCCCTAAAACCTCCCTCCCTCTTTCTCCTCCCAACTCTGCGGTAGCTTTGCATGCTTCACCTTGTACCCCCCTGCTTGCTCTCAGTTTTCCCTTACAGTCTAACAGCCCTATTTTCTATTTCCTTTTTTCTCCTCATTGTCTTTCCATCCTCCACACCGCTCTGCTCATACCTACACAGCTTTTTTTTCTACCATCCACGGCTCCACCTCTTGCTCCACTCCTCTATCTCTCCCCCCTCTCTCTCCCTCTCTATAGTGTGATGAATCTGTAGACAGGGGCTAATAATTGTACTTCAGCCCAAGTGCTCATTTTTCTTTGTGTTTGAAAGCTGTGACAGGCAGGAGCTCTTTTTTCTCTACCCCCCCGTCCCTCCTCTTTCTCCCTCTCTCTTTTCTTTCTATCCTCACACAATGGGTGAGTAAAATAACTCAGGGTTTACAAGGTCATGCTGTCTAGCGGTGAGGACACGCTGGGGATTTGGGGCTGGAAGGATTTCCTCAAAGGTGCCGTGTTGAGACTTCAATAAAAACAGAGAAAGTTATAGATTGCACAAGCAGATCTACAGGGGGAAATAAGTGCATTTGATAGTGAAGAGGCTCACTGAATCACAGCTATCTGGATCCAAATGTTATCAATGCTGTTCTAAAGATTCTTCATAAAGGTACACAAGAAAGACTGGAGGGGAAAGAAAGAGTCTACTTTCTAGCATGTGCCAACAACTCCAGCATCTTCATATTACACAACTTTCATCATTCGCAAAGAGAAACTACTTAAAATGCTCCACTTCCTGTCAGATAAAACATTCACATCTTATTTGCAGTGTGTTCCTGAGCAGCGTGTTGTTTTAATAGCGTGCCAAACACTAAAGGATGTCTATTTTAGTGCTACTGGTTCGCTGCATCTCAGAGAGAAATGCAGCCAGCACCGCGAGATGGGGCAGCCCCACTGCACTGCGCGCGCGCGCACACGCACGCACGCACGCACGCACGCACACAAGCTGTAGTAGTTTTTCCATCCCATAAGTGAATTAAAATTACATCGGAAAAAAATCTGCAAAGCAAGACTTATAACAAAGAGTTTTTATTCTGACAAGCAGACGTTTCTTTTTTATTAAAACGTACTAATTAAGTACAAAGGAGTCAGGGGAATGATCGGCTAATTTTTCTTCTTATTAAAAAACATATAATCTCAGGCTCAATCCAAAAAAGCAGTCGGCAAGAAAAGCACACGTGCAGACATGAAAAAGAAATGCTATTTCCATCGACTCTACAGCCGTACTTTATGAAAATTGATCAACAGTTTTAATCACAATGTCATCCTCAAACAAGAGAGATGGAAGGGGAGCAGGGGGAGGGAGGAGAACAGAGAGAAAGACTTTATTGCCTGCTGTAGTTAGATGGTAAATTTCCTCCTGGCAGATATTTATTGAGTTAGTTGAGTCTAGAGAGAGCTTTAACATTGATTGTGATCATTAAATATATCCGCTCGAAATGGCAACATGGCATTCCCTCAGTCAATGGAGCCAATAGGAGGAGAACAAAGGCATAATCAAATCAATCCTCTCATAATTATTCTCTGAGAGGTGAAATTAATCACAAGAAGAAATAAAAACAATAATGGAAAATGAAATGGTCAGTCGTAAACAATTACTGCCTAAATTGAAATAAACTCAGTGAAGGGGAGAAAAATCAACTGTAAATTCAAGTATTTAAAATAACAATCTCATATATATTGGTTATTTGGTTTACACCAGCTTTCGGTTATTATATTGTCTTGTACTGTTATTATAAGAGAGCGATAAAGAGACAGAGACGTGAAGACAGACAGATACAGTGTGTTTGTGTGTGTGTGTGTATGGGGGCCCTGCGGGGTCAAAGGATCAAGGTCCTGCTCTTGTGAGAGCCGTGCCTCTCTCTCCTCCCTGCTCGCTGAGAGGAAGTGTAGCTTATTGATTAGCTATCAGATGATTCCGATAGGGCCTAATCGATTGGACTCTGTATGAAAGCCAGGCAGGACCCTCCTCTTCCTCCTCTCTCAGGCACACACACCCTTGGATCGTCCACTGCAATGCACAGCCGCTAGTTGTTTGTTGTTCTCCTTTGTGTCTTGAGTCCGTCTCTCCAATCGAAGGTTTCCTCAGACGCTGTGTTCTGGAGCTCCAGTTTCGTAGAGTTGTCACTGATAAGCTAAACCTGCAAGTTTAGCCGAGCGAGATGATTTCTCGAACATTTACATGGATGTAAGTGCCGAATGGGCAGGTAACACCGTACTGAGAAGCCGGATTTATTGGTCAAACTGATGTGTTTCCAGAATGCATCATTATTAAGTCGGCCTCCTGATATACAGTCACAAGCATTTGACGTTATTCTTGTGGTTATCTTATTCCCAGGTTCAGCCTTCCTCTTCTGCAGGGAGGTGGAGAAGCGTGCAAACGTTATGTAAGTCAGAAATAAATGTGTGGAACTACTCTCTTTAGGATCATCAGTGAAGCAGGTTGTCAGACTCTGCAATAAAATAAGAATCTTAAGAAGTTATTTCATCTGGAATTGCTTTGAATAAAATTGTATTTCAATAGCAGTGGAGTGTGACACAATGCAGGTGTCAGACCCGACTTGAGAGACCAGACGAGACAGGAACTTTCTTTTAGAATATCCAGTGGCAGCACAGCCACACAGGAAGCCTACATTTGGAAACTACAAACACAGCAGGGCAGACTAACTAAATAAGTCACTGGGGTCCGACAACAGACAGAGGCAAACTAAACAGCCGACACGCCGACTGACTGGGAAATGCGTCTGTTCGAGGCAGACACAGGGGAAGGGAGCGCTGTTGTCTCTCGCCGAGGCTCGTGCTGCGGCTCAGCAGAACGAACACACATGGAGAAAATAGGCTCTTTAGTTGATTAACAAGCAGGCAAACTCTCAGACGTGCCAAACTTTTCCACTGATAGTTCACCAGGGATAGAAGCACAGTGCCACGGATGAGCCAGAGCCTCATCAGCACCATGGACAGCGACCACGGGAATCCTTTGTTATCATTAATATTTTTTAACACTGGAGCGGTGCTGCAGCTAACATTGCTGTTAACTCCTATTAAGTACAGCTTTAGGATCCCTCAGCATGTGATAGTAATTGTCTTCAGGGGTCACAACTCCGCACTGCAGCTAAACACAGATGCGCTGATTTAGAGGAGAGACACACTCTGGAGAGTTTTATAAAATTGCCTGTTTTCTCGCTGGATTCCTCCCTGGGAATATACAAGACACCGACAGCTCCTACAGTGTGTGTGTGTTTGTGTGTGCTGTATCTCTGTTCCAGATATGTCCTATGCTGTGAAAGGACAGCGATAAGACACCTGTACTCAGGCTACAGCACAGATTATAACAGGGCAGGACATCCAGTATCAGTTTCTGCACAGGCCACATTTGTGTAGAGGCATGTTTCTGACTGAGCGTGTGTTCTGTGAGTCCGTCTGCAGAGGAGGGACTGACAGGGAGTAGAAGAAGAGAGACGTGCCATGAATGGTGGTGTGACACAGAGACTGTGTGTGTGCGTTTATGTGTGGGCCAAACAGAACAGCGGAGTTACCCCGCTGCTCTTCTGATCGGAGGAGTGACATTATCACGGGAGCAGAGAAAAATGTTTTGTTTTTATTAAATGTATTGTAATGCTGATGATTCTCAGCCCACACTGAACACATTTTTCCTCTCCTCAGTCCGACTTAGCCAGACTTCAGTGTGGCTCACTTGTCAGCTCCCTACACAAATATCTCCCCCTAATGGCCTGCGAATGAACGGACTGTCTGTGTCAAAAAGGATGTCACACACGATACTGTAAAACAGATTTTTATTAAACATTTTCTTTCATTTGTTTTTTGTTTTTACAGATATCATGACACTGGAATGCTGATGTTTCGAGAGCAACCTACGGCACCCAGACTGCCATAAAGCACAATGTCTCAAAAGCATCCCAACAGCGGCTTCAGGGCAACCAATCCAGAGCAAACCCAAAGCCAAGAGTTCAATATCAAAACAACGACGAAAAAATGCGAACAGGAGACTGAAAATCCTCACATTCTTCTGCTCCGACAACAAGGGAAGAAACACAGAAATTAAAGATCCTGGACTCCTGGAAAGAAGATTCTCCACCATCTGTATTTGCTATTCAAATGGACAAAGATCATCCCAGAAATACCTCCAAATTGTAATTTAGATTTACCAGAGTTTAGATTATTAATAAGTAGGTTGAGTCAAATAGCAAACAGAAAAAAATATGATGTCCACACCCGTTTAGCACATGCCCAAAAATCAGGATATTGTAAATATATGTACAGAAAACTAATAGGGACATTGATAAGAAATAAAACTATTGCAGAATAATGTATATAGCCATAAGAATCATACCTCTAGTGTGTTTATACTATATCCAGAGTGTCACATGCCCATTACTCCTGATTTCTTCAATGCCCAAAAAGATTCAGCACAAAGATGAACTAACGCTCTCTGTATGTCAATAGGAAACATCAACATCTACGTAGAACTAGACAAGACGATACTGAATATACAGACATTAACTGGGAAGACACAATATTTGCCATATAGTGCACTATTGCTGGAAACAGATGCATATGTCACAGAGAGTGCTTTATTAGGTAACCCTGTATTTTTAGCAAGATGGGTCATTAGCTTCTTTGCCCTTTTAAAAAGACAGTCGTGAAATGGAGAAGACTTGAGAGAGTTATAAACAGAGAAAGAACAAACTTTAAGAGATCCCTGAATTCGTCCAAAATCTTCTCCCGTCCCCCACCTCCCATTGTGAACTACCACAGCAGAGCTGAACCCAACCCAGACTTTAATTTATTCAATAGAGTGTATATGACCCCCACTCCTGTACTGTATATGTAGTGTGTTTTAGCCCCCGTAGTGATGTGTCCAGATGGGCTTCTGTGGTTTGGCAGCTCTCTTGTATAGTGCAGTCAGAGTACAGTTACCTTTTATTCAGTTCAAACCTAACAGGACATCGCCATGACCTGCCGTCCTTTCTCTTTGATTCCTGTTTGGCTAGTCCCCTTCCTCTTCCTCCTCCTACTCTGCCTCTGTCCATCAGAGGGCCTGTATGCCTGCAGACCTCTCTGCAACCAGGCGCTCGCTCAGCTCCCACAGGCTGGCAGCGCTGCTGTGGTCCTGGGCCTGCATGGACGGCAGACAGCGGAAGCAATTGTTGAAGTACATGCCGCCTAACCCCTCCAGCTCCGGAGCCACGGCGCAGTACACGGTGGTGGCCGCCCCTTGTTGCTGTGGACAGAGGAACACATACACAGATGTCAGATCGGTGGGCGAATCATGAGACTGAGACAACGGAACGGCATCAGCCTGCAGGAGGAGACAAAATATAGAGAAGTCATTTATGAACACACAGACATTAGGACGTGTCCTGTCCAGAGAAAAGATCCTCTGTGTCCTCTGTGAGACACATACATCTACACACACACATATACAAACACATATACACACACACACACACACACACACACACACACAGACAAAAAAACGAGACAGCAGGACAGAGCGTCCACAGGGAAAAAAAATAAAAAAAAAAAGACTCCACACGCTGTCTCTCCCCTCTCCTTGCATCCCATGATGACTGGGTCATATTACCATGGGAGCAGCATAACCCCATACTGTACATATATTTATATACATATATTTATTTATTTATTTCTCTACCCGGTGTGTACAGGACCTCTGGCTGTATGTGAATGCTACAGATGTATAGACTCACAGTGGAGAAGGTGAGAACGTGGACAAGAAAATTACACCAGCTCCTGTCTGGATGGGAATCACCAGGAAAAACCACAGCTTTTATGCATATTGTAAAAGAGCAGGTTTTAACGCCATGGTTATGAATATGTATATTTTCACATGATGTGTATACGGGTTCAGCCAGGCTTTCAACGTTGAGAATAAGAACTGCAAATGATGCAAGTACAATTCTGTACCTCAGTGTTAAAACCAGAAGTTGGTCAGTTACAGACAAGCGATATTTTCACGTACAATATACAATATACAACACACACACACAAAAACACACACCACAAGGTTTTCCCTCCGACCCTTTCTCAGACCCTTCTCTCATTTTTAGGCAAGTTTAAATCTTACAATCACTCAAGTCTCAACCCAGAAAATGACTCTGTTTCATGTCGTCTCAAGCCGTGACGCACTGTAAAAGTAACGTCACAGTATTTGGACGCAACCTGCTAAGTTCTACTAATACACCCTGTACCATCAGTCAGTAATTAGTAGGGATATTCTTGGAGGAGGGAGATTTCTGTGACATTTGAAAATGAAAGCTGAAACTGCAGCAGAATAAACACGTCAGAGAGAATTACACACATAACCCAACTGCTCAAAGAGGAATCTTTCATGTTGCAGCTCCGGCTAAAAGCTGCTGTGACAGCTTCCCCGCAAACTCCGGGGCTGGAGACGACTTCTATGTGGCCACATGAAATGGTTCGCCTCTTTATCTCCCAATGAGAGGCAGCGAGAGTGAGATGGGGGGGGGGGGGGGGGGGGGGCTGAGGACTAATGTTTAGTACAGAGCACTGGCACACAGTGAGACAACCTCATATACGCAGTAGTCAAACACGGGCAAGACACACAAACATACACAAACATGCATAATGGAGCCACATTACATGCCAACTGTTTGAACAGCTTCCTAAAGCAGCTGTGAGACCAACACACATGAAGTGGAAAGATCCATTGAGGTCTAAAGCACTTGTACTTTCACATGCAAGTACAAAAATATGCACAGAAATGCAAATGAAATGAACAAAATACACACACGAACCAGATTCCAAGAAATATTTTTCTCATCAACACACATAAAGCCACACACACACACACACACTTACACACAACCCCCTCTAAGCTCTAAGTAAACTTCCGCCAGGAGGAGCCCTGGTTGGTAACGTTGCAGCAGCAGATTGAGTGTGTTTGAAGCGCAGTGTGATGAGAGAGCTGGTAAACAGCAGATGAAAAGGCAGCATCTCTGTGTGCGCCGCTGTCTGTCTCACCTGCCAGCGGGGCGATAACTTCATCCACATCACATGTCGCCATATCAAAGACAGACAAATGCCAAGCAGTGTCTCCGAGTTGCAGGTTCACACACACTCAGTTTAACTCATCTCCCTCGCTTAGGGCATCTGATTTAGCTCGTCTGAAAGCTAAATGCCTTTTAAACTCCACTGAAGATTTCGGTGCTGCAGGCTCTGGCTCGCTGACGCCCCCTTGAACTTGGCTGACTTTCAAAGCAGTTTGTTTGTGTCCAGTTACCAAACACTGGTCCTGCTGTAAGTTGAAATATTGATAAAATAAACTTTCATGTTCGTAATCCAAATGCATGTGGCTGACTTCAGGATGAAGTCTTTAGTATTTTTTCTAAAAAGTGCTTCCATTTTTTAAATTTCTTTCCTAGAAATGCAAGCCTGTACTACTGTTCCTTTATGGACTGCAACAGTCTAGTTAGCAGCGCATGGATCAGTACATGAACTGTGCTATCTTATTGGTGTTTAGCTCATCCCCCTCACCACTTGACCTTGTGACCTCTGTAGAAGATAAGGCTGATGAGATTAGGCATTAACATGCTCAACCACCCACCGCAGCCATCTATCATTGTGTGTGTGTTTGCAGATAGGCGGCGAGGGGTGTGTGAGGTAGTGAGAAAGAGAACAAGAGAGGGGTGTGCAACAACCACGACACACTTGCGTTACACAATTACACGTAAACACGTACGGTATTCACACGTGCATGCCTGAAACAAAGCATGCGCCTGCACACGAGCACGAACAGATACACACTCAGAACAACCAACATGAAAGGTAACGTCACCGAACCGTTGTGCATCATACACATTTCTAACCCATGTGAAACTGTACATTATGCCTGTAAATTTTACCTGTCTACAAACTGATGGATTTTGCTGTGTGTCTTTAATCTTCTGCAACTAAATGTGAATCATTACGTCGTGTACAGTAGTTTTCAGAGAAACACCCGTGAGTTTTTCTCTACAACCCAGAGCTGTAGACTTTGACTGGCCTGACATGAAGACAGTTCTGACTGGATAAATTCTCAGTGAAAATGTGACAATAATATTTGCCGTGTCGCAGGTGATTGCAAAGGTTTTGCAGCTAGTAAATACAGCTACAGCTATTTATTTAATCATTGTGATGTGTGAATTTATGGGTGTCTGGTTGCCCTGCCTATTGTCGTGCAATTCAGAAAGCCAGTCACAGGGATCCACTGCAAACATCTTATTATATACTGGGCTCTAGAAGTCATCTCTGTAAAAGAAAAGAACGACTTTAGCTTTTAAAGCTATTAATTATTATCTTTAAAGGATGTAATAAATTGCATTGCTGAGACTTGGTCTCAGCTATGTAAAGACATCATTTTAAAAAGTTTTGACTCGTGCCATGTCTTTAATAGACACAGCCAGCACTGAGAGACTCCAATAAAGACTTGACCAGGACTTGTGACTTACCCAAAACAAAACCAGCTCTGCTACTACCACACTGATTTAGGGAGGGGAGAAGATGGGACAGATGGAGTGCACCAAAACAAACCTAAATCCAAATTGAGCCTCTATGCTAAAAATAAAACATAAAGATCACAGCACCACAGCAATATGACAAGCCAAAGGAGCAGGACAGGAGAGCTGATTTTACTTAATTCTGTGTATATCTGACTTTGTGGGTCATAAAAACACACCCAAACACTGAGAGAATACTCACAAAACACCCTGCAATAAGCTGACTGTAGACAAGCAGCAATGAGCCTGCAGTTAGCCTGGGAACTACTACTACGGCTCTGGAACTGCTCTGGGATCAGATCCAAGTCTTCCAATCTAAGTATCAACTCAATACCCAAGGACCTCACGGACTTGCAATAGACACGTCCTTGTACAGTGCTACGCAATAACCAGTTGCTGAAAACTCCTTATTGAGCGTATTCAAAAGCAAAAAGGTTTGTGTGGGGGAGATGTGATGTTGTTGAATTAACAGTAATGTTACTTTGCCGTGTTCTGTTCTGTGTCTTCATCATCCAAGTTGTACTCAGCCGTATGAGCTTTCTCTGACCCTATGCATGTGACCCTTCACCCCCCACATCTGTAGTTATGACATTGACCTCTCCCTCTGACCTGGATGTAAATAAACCCAGTACTGTAGAGCAGTCTGTTTTTGGCCCATCCCTGTACATACAAACCTGTAAATACGAACAGCTATGCATGCTGAAAACCTAGCAATTCTTTCAGGTACTTTTATAATCCCCAAATTCTCATATGGCATGTGCTGAAAAAAAATAATAATTTAAAAAAGTAGAAAAAAGAAAAGATTAAAAATGAAAAAAAAAGTTTAAAATAAATGAGTTGATAATATTGTCAGACAATATCCTCTCTTGGACAGTGTGTGTAGAGTCTTCCTGTTTTCTTACTCCTGTGGGTGGTTCTCTTCCTTTGCCTGTCCCTTCTGTGTTTCTGCTCACCATCTGTGTCAGTTGTTGTCAGTTGGCATTTGTACAGCAGCGAGGGTTGAGGCAGAGCAGAAAAGAGAGGCTGACCTCTGTGATGGCACTCCAGTTCAGCAGCAGTGCTTAGTGTTGGCAAAGCGACTCGTGCCTGGGACACCATTTGAGAAGTCCAGTTCTTGGCATGAACCACAGATGATTACAGCATACGTCCATGCTTGTCAGATGGAGGCCGTCTGGATATGCAGCAGGTCGAGAAAACAGTTTTGGTCGGGCGGAACAAAATTTTTGTTTCTTTTATCATTTTCGTCAGGCTGCTTGAAGTTTGGTGAGCTGTCAATCACGCTCAAGCGGCATCCTGTGATCTGAAGTATCCATTATGTCGGGAGCAAGTGCTGATAATTTCTTGCAAATAATATTTTACCCTGTTTTAGTCATATTTTAGGAAAACATGTAAACTACAGATTTTCTTTGTCATCTACAACTGGTAAAATACCTGAATTCTAAAGGTACTTGATGAATACAAATGATTTTATACAATCCAATGTAATAAGGCTACAGCATGCATTTGGAAAGTGTTTCCAGGCTTGTAGCCCCAGTAAAGGGATCAGGAGGAGTGCAGTTTTTGCCTCAGCCCTCTGCCAAACCTCGTGGACTAGCTATCCTGAAAGTGTGATTCCAAAGGGATTGTGATTCTGTTTCAGGAATGTTTTTTTTTCAGCCTGTGATGTTTAAAATAGATGGAGGTGTCTGATTTTTAATCTGTGCTAAAGATATTTTACATTTAATAAATAACCATTGAAATCAAGAACTTCCTCTGTGTATGTGTGCAGTTTATGTGTGAATATATGTGTGTGTGTGTGTGTGTGTGTGTGTGTGTGTGTGTGCTACCTTTGCCCTCAGCCTCGGTAACCTCTTCGAGCTGACAACTCAGCTGAGCGTGCCTGGCCCAGCTGTAGAGGGAATCCTGGGTAATGCGGTCCCCTCAGATAAACAAGCTGGACCTCCATTCAGCTTGACCACTCAACCAAGAGAGCAGGAGATTAGCACCTCAAACACCTCTGCGCACACTTCAGAAAGCACCCTGACACTCGCCCCTGTGACTCTGACGTGACGTCTCTCACCCTGACCGAGGTAGGCCAAAGGTCACATTAGACGTAAGCAAGTAAATCTGCTGTGAATTTTGTGAGTTGTGGCGCGATTGAATATTCCACATGCGCTCTGCAAATGATTCACCGCTATGCATCTGAATACGGGCTACAGCCTTTATTCAAGTGGGAGCCATGTCCACAATCTGACTGAGAGCTTGTTTAGATCCCCTGAGAATGACCAGCACTCCTCATCACGGTTCTCCCAACTGATTAGTCTACCCATGGTCATCTGTATTGTACTAAACTCTATTTCATACCCTCCATTAGCCCACAGGCTGATGGCTAATACTCACCTACTGGCAGTGTGCTCCCCTGAGGGGCATTAAGGACAGGATGGAAGGTCCAGCCTCCTCCCTCCCTCCTTCTCTTTCCATTCCTTCATCATGCCTGCTCAGTCTCTCTCAGTCTGTCAGCCTTGCCCCCTGCTCCTTCCTCGGCCCCTTCTTTTCCATCAACCCTCTGCAGATGCCTATTCCCCTGCAGCCCCATCCCCCCTCCGGCCTCATAACTTACAGGACTGGGCATACAGTGCTACTGTGGCTGAGGTCTCATGGGTAAACAGTCATAGTAGGACCTCTTGGAGGTAAATGGATCTCTTTCCCTGGAGTCCCTGATCACAGACGAGCCCTGTTGACATTCTTTCTTTCTATGTAAGCGAGCAGTGATGTAGTAAAAGATGAGAGCGGAGAGAGAGAAAGAAGCAGAGGAAGAAAGTATGTAGGAGTGGCAGGAACACAACACAAAGCACAGCAGAAACCCCCTCCTGCACTATTTCTCTCGCTTTCTCTCTGCGGCCCTCTCTTTACTCCATTTGCGGCAGATAAGATCAACCGAGTGTCGGTCATCAACAGCCTCCTGTCACACTGATTGTTCATCTGTTGTGTGTGTGTGTGTAAATGTGCAGTCCAATGCGACATCGCTGCATACATTTAATGCCCACATGTTCGAGGGAACAATAGAAGAGGAAGTGAGGCACGAGGTGGAGGGAATGCAAAGGACAAGAGGGAGAGGAGGAGGGGAGGCATAAAGACGAGAGGAGGGACAAGGCGAACGGGGAAGGAAGCGAAGAAGAGGAGGAGATGAGGGGGCTAGGACACAAGGCATCCAAGGGGAAAACGACAAGGAGTCAGAAGGACTTGCGCAACGACTGTGAAACTATCTCATTTTTATCTTGCGAGAGGACTTCCGAAGTGATCCGCACAACCTAATTATTTTCCCCTAATAAAAGCAACATATGCTAAGACAATAAAAGGCCTTATTGGACACCTATTCATTAAAGAGGAGCAGTAAAAGGAGCAGGACTCTGGCACAGGGATTAGCTTTTAAAAGGGCTTTTCTCTTGCTGGAAATGGCCTTAGTCTTCCTTTAGCACGCCCATATGGGTGCATAGCCCGCCATAAAAGTTCTGAATTATACATGAAGGGGCCTGGCTGCTTTATTGGCTGTGATCTGCTTTTTTCGCTCTCACCTGATTGCGTCAGTGCATGATACCTCAAAGTTTGGACCGAATCACGCTCGATTCTCATCTCGCTGTGTGTGAACGCTACATTGCGTACAGTTTTGAGCGAAGAGTTGCTCCGATGTAAAGTACATATTGGAAACGACAACCATTCAGCAGCAGTAATATAAGCCATAATTCACAAAAGTTGGTTAAGTTAGTAACACCTGGTTGAAATAACGCATGCTGGTGACTCACGTCTGACAGTTTGACACAGTGAAGTCATTATTCCATATGGTCAATGTACTGTAAGTGTCACGATGTTTCTATTATGAGCAATGCTGTCTGTGTGTCGGTATGTGAGTGTGTGATGAGCTGGTGTAATAGGGCCACACACAGGTGTGTGTATGCTCACCTCCTCACTGATGCACTGGCTAATTGGTCTCCTGCGGCAACCTGACATATTCACACACTCACAATCTCTCTCTCCCTCACACATTTTCAGGTGTGCACATACCAAAAAACACACACACATAACAATGTAGTGTGCAGTAGTTATTTCCACATGTATACAGTGCACATAAGTGCAAACACAACCATGCGTGCACATGCACAGGCAGCCCGCAGAGTGTATTTCCAAATGAACTCATTATCACAGTGCTGACTCCAAGTGAAGAATGACACCCTGTTCATACTGTACACACACCGACTGTACAGTACTGTAAGAGAGAAGAAAAACCAATGACCAGAAAGGCATACTGCAAAACACAAACGCTATGAAAGAAAATGTACCCAAAAACCAAACATCTCTAAGCTGCATCCAAAGTGTTATTTCTCCACCAAAGAGAACACATGTGACACAATGCAAAAGTTATCTGTGTTTTTGTCATGTTATATACGAGTAATGATAGCAGCCGTCACTGCACTCAGCTGAAACAATTACTGAGAATACAATCCCAAAATTTAACATTACAACTGGGAAGGAAGCCCCATTATTCAACAGAGCAGAGACATGTTATACAGCCGTCACACAGAGCAGAAAGGGAAATGTATTTTCAGGCAAATGACTGACATGGTCGGAAAGAAAACAGTGAACAATAAGCAGCTGAGTCCCAGAGAATGTGCACAAAGTGGGAAAACGCTTGCCTTCGATTTTTTAGCCTCAATATTCTGTTTGTTTGCTTTCAAGCTCATCTTAACCCATCTGAAGTTCATTCTCCTCTGTAGATGTTGTAGTCTGAGAGAAAGTCTGTTCACATTGTCTATCCTGCTCATTTATCTATTCCCTCTAACCCATTCCCCCCCCCCTCCCCCTTCCCTCGTGGTGGAGGTCGAGAGAGGGATGTTCTGTTTTAAATAAGAAGGCAGCACTGGCCCATTAAACTCTGATAGTAATGATATTAATTTGGCAGGAACGTGTCATTTTCACAAGAGAGCAACTAGCTGAACTGTCATTACGCACACACACTTACACACACAGGCGACGCATTCTGTCTCATTCACACTGTCTCTTGCACACACTCACACAAATGCATCCTCTCTCTCTCTCTCTCACACTCTCTCTCTCTCTCACACACACACACACACACCGAGCAGGAACATGTCACAGGAGAGCAGCTAGCGGTAACATTATGAGAGAGTTGGAGAGATCTGCTAATGGGATAGATTAGTGTGCCCTTGGTCACAACGGCTACAATGGAGTGACTGGAGCTGTGACTTATATCCATGTCCCACCTCTTCACCCCGTTTTACTCTCCTCTACAGCACTTTCTTTTGCTGTCTCTTCCTCTGACCCCCTCTTCCTCTCTCCTTTCTGATCCTCCACACCTTCGCATTTTGTCCCACCTTTATAGAGTATATTCAGCTGTTCCTCTTCTCTGTCAACTGTCAAAAGGAACATTACTAGCAAACAGTATGGCAGCAGCATGCCACTGTAGCATCTCTTCCTAATTCCAAAAAGAAGAAAAAGAAGGGAATGACGTGTGTGTGACTTTTGTGCTATTGGGAAAAATTGGCAGAGTAAGACCTCTTATTTTCTCTGTGCTTAAGAGCGGCTAGCCCAGATCTGACAATCATCCACTGTGTCATCTTCAGGCGTATCAGGCGGCCTGTCTGTCAGGACCTCTCCGCCTCGGCTTGAGGCTATCCACGCCTTCGGTGGCGAGGAGAGGATGTGCTGGTGGATGATGTGGTGAACAGACTTATTGATGAATCGATACAGGTTCGCTGCACTGGCTAATAAGCAGCACAAAGTTTACTCAGTTATCTGTACTGTAAGTTGCTGCCAGTGAAAAAAAGAAAAAAAAAAGTGCCCCGTCTCTAAAGCAGCGTTTTTCCTGTATGCCTCTACACTGTGTAACGTCAAACAGCCAATCACCAGCATTATTAGATCTTGGTACAAACATGTTGCATGCTTATTGGCTCACTGACTGATGGGATTCACTCCTTACATATTGAAATTTGGTACCAAATGACAAGCGGTTTTTTGATACTTGTTAGTCCCAGCAATTCGGTCAGTGCCATAAAATGATTGGAGCTCGGTACCCAGCCCTATCCTGGATCCATATTCCTCACATGTTTTACAGCCTCTGTGTATCTGCTATTTTGTCATCATAATTTGTATACACTGTGATTTTTTTTCCTTTTTTTGTTTGTCTATTCTGTACTCACAGCATCTATTGCATCTCTGTCTGATGGATCCCTCCTCTGTTGCTCTTCATGAGCTTTCTTTCCTTTTATCCCTGTTCCCTTCTTTCAGGGTTTTTTTAGGGTGGGAGTTTTTCGTTACCTGAATCTGAAGGGTTGAAGGATTGAGGGTGTCATGTGCTGTACGGATTGTGAAGCCCCATGGGGCAAATTATGATTTGTGATATTGGGCTATATAAATAAAATTGACTTGCCACCACAGGGTTTTTGACTGGGTGCTGGAAACTTCATCAGGACCAAAGCTGAGCTGAGATCACGGAAACGATGACAGAACTGTTTGTGCTGCAAAGCAGTGATACATTACCAGAATCAGGATTTTTTTTCACATTATGGATCTTTGTTAATGGAGCCTAATGAGCACAAAGGACCTTCCTAATCGATACGTGAATAAAAGTGATGGCAATCACAAAGTGTTAGTTGTATGCTGAGTGAAAAGCTGTCCTAATCAACAAGATCACACAAAAATGTTCTCATTTGCTCTTGTCTGTTTATTGTTAGCAGCATTTCTTTTTAATTGATTCGAAGTTGTCCAAATATTTTTCATTTCTGTTCACATCTAGACGTTTGGGTTTGGTCATACCTCTGTGCCAACTGCTGGATACTGAAATTTGAATGGGTCAAAGTAAATGCATGCAGAGGTTTGTTTGCATATTCACGTGCAAGAGAGAAAACCTGCAAATAAGGGGGAAATGGCAGAGAATGGAGAAAACTAGATTGATTGACTCAAAGAAAGAAAGAAACACCTTGCTTAGAAGAAAAGGGTGCTGAGATTAAGAAAACTCTGTGTTAACGTATTTTACGAGTGTTTTTGTTATATTTGCTTTAGACTACGACAGTGAAAATGTGTGCTTATTGATTAAACATGTAAAACTTGAACATGAACAAACATGCAGAATTTCATCTGTCAGAAGTCACTCTGCTGAACTTATTAAGATGTAACACCAATAAGATCTGTCCAGCATCTCTATAGCACTGATAAATACACACACAGATCACATATGCACACTTACATACACTGAAACACACACTGACCCTCAAAGCACCAAATACACTACAGAGGGATGTGCTACCACATTGTGCAGTGTGAGAAGAACCTGACTGCGTTTACCTATTGTTATTGGTATGCTGATCCATGTGTATGTGTGTGTGTTTGTGAATGTGTGTGTGAGTGCATGTATGGGTGTGTGTTTCTGTGTGTGCGTCCACGCTGACCCCATCTCGGCACTCCTGACCGGTTGAATGCGGGCTGCATAAATTAGTGCTGATGCTCTGCGATGTAATTATGCTGCTGTCACGATGGCCCCTCTACTCAAATTCATTTTAATAAAGTTGGTCTCCAAGGTTACCGACCGGGGGTCACCTTCGGTGTCAGCCCCTATGGATCTCGCTCACGGAACATTCGGAAAGTCTGCGGTCGGAGTACGGTAACACCTTAACACGACAGCCTGAACCCCCCACATCACAACACACACACACACACACACACACACACACCTCACTGACTTACTGTGGATGGAGAGAGGCAGGTGGCAGGAAGGAGGAGGGAGGAACCAAGAGTAGTAGAAATGAAGAAGTGGTACAAAGAGAGAGAGAGGTGGATCAAAACTGTTAAAATGGTAAGGCGGAGTAGAAAATGTGGTGAAGGGGGGGTGAGGGTGAAAAGAGAGAGGTGGGAGCATGAAGGAAGGAATAAAAATGAGAGGAAAAGAGTAAAAAGAGAGAGGGGGACAAGGGTAGAGGGACAAGGAGAGGGCGAGAGAGTGTCTCTCTTGGGCAGATGGCGGGGTGTATTCTCATTTGTCCTGCTACAGTGTGTGTGTGCTAACACTAACCTCCAGGGCAGAGCTGCAGCACAGAACACGCTCTCAATTAGCCAATAACACAGACCTGCGCACACTGCTGGGAGAGCGAAAGGCACCGCTCTGTCTCCACACAACAAATGGTCAAACACACAGGGACAGTGGACACGGCCACACGACCAGCTGAATGAAGACGCCCCACAGAAGTCAACTGAGGATCACTTCCTAGTTGTTTTCAAATACAATCAGATTAGCCTCAAACAGTAGGCAGTGTCTTATGTGCTTTCAGGTTAACTAGTCAAGCTGTGACTGAGACAGACAATCGCAAACATGTTTGCATAAAGAAATCCACACGGAAAAACCCTGAGAATCTGATATATATCATTTTATCTAAGCAGAGACAGGTTTAAAAGAGAAACTGGGTGTGAAAAAATTCTGCTGGATGGATCTTTATTAAATGGTAAGATGACAAATACCAAACCTCTTAAGATGCATGCATTAATTTTGGCTACAAAGTTGGGTACATTAAGTGTACACATACTATCATGTACTATTTTATTCAGTCACATTCTGTTTTAAGGTTTCTGCCTGTTAAAAGCTAATTTTCACCAAGTGCTTTCTCATGAGGGACCTGTTTGAGTCTCTGTACATTGAAGAGTATAATCTTAAACTGCTCTATATAGAAAGTACCATGAGATGACTTTTGTTGTGACTTGGTGCTATGTAAGTGGCCAGTGTGCTACTGGCCAGATTTGCACAAACACTCTCCCTGCACTCTCTTTGGTCTGCTATCTTTCAGCGTGTGGGAGTGTTTAGCCCGGCCGCGTGGGGCTGGGGTGACTTTGACTGCCTGTGTAATAGTTACAGCCGCACGCTTTGTTAGCTGCAGGTAATTTATGGTTGAACTGGCCTGATAGTCTGATACGATCGACTGCCCCGACTGTCTTTACCAGCCGGCCCCAAAGACACAGAGGAAGACTCTATCTGAGGAGGCAAGAAAGAGACACAAAGGGAGAGATGAAGATAGCAGGCTGCAGGGCGGCTTAAACCGCTGCTGCAGGAGGAAGACTATGAGATGCAGAGAAATAATAAAGCATAAATGAGTGTGACAAAAGCTTACCAAGGAATGAGTAATGCAGGTGAGAGGCAGTGAGAGGGTGAGAGAAATTAAAGAGTTGCAGAGCAGTTAAGTTCTCAGCATCTCTCTGGAGGTGTGCTGAGAATTAGATTGCATTAAAGACTGACAGTCCATTCATCTGAACCATACCAAGAAGGAACATTTAGTTAATTGAATGATTAATAAATTCAGCTCAGTCACACTATTTCACTCCGGTGTTGGCTTTGGATAAAAATGTCTGCCAAATGGGAGACGTCATATATCACTTGTTTGAAACCCTTTGCCTAAGACTGGCACCGAGCATCAATATAACTTGAACTAGTCCAGCTGTGTATACAAAGTAGGGGAGATACATGTGCAGCTCCAGCAGCGCAGTGAGTTGTTTAACCTTGTGCCTGTCTGTCTTCCTCTCAGTTTCATCAGGAAGAGATTGTGTTTCAGGCATGTGAAGTTTTTTTTTTGTTGCTGGCTCATCATTACCTGTGAGACACGAGTCCTTCAGCTCAAACTAAAGTGCAACTGGACAGCCAACCTGTCTATCTAATATGAACAGGCACACAAGCCTCCACGCCCACTTTGCTACCCCTTCCGTCCCCTAATAAAGACGGGCACAGACCCTTGCTCTACGTACACCTTTTCCTTCACCCCTTCCCCTAATCCAGTTAGACAGGAACATCCTCACCCTGCTCTCTCCTCCCTCGTACCTCTTTCTCCAGCATCGGCTACTCTAATCCGGTCTGTCAGGCCGGCCAGGTCCCTGACTGCTCTTCCCCTTTCATCTCCCACCTTCAAACAGAATGAGGACTCTTTCATAACGCCGGGTGAGTGGCAGGTAGGGGAGTCAGGCCCGTGATGTGGACGGGCACTTTGTCCAGTTTAAATACACTAATGGAGGATAAGAGGCCTGTCAGGGGGACAGGTGGAGATGGGACGGGACAGAAGACACAGACACTCATCTTTGCTTATGGACGGTTTGTGAATGCAGAGACGTGGATGTGCAATGTATTACATCAGATAGCAGAGGGTGCAGTAGGTTGCAAGCACCCCTGGTCCCTTTCACCTTTAAGAGACAGACTCTCTGTGCATAATGATGTGAGGTACAACCAAATGTCCAAGTTTTTATGCCTTTGGAGAACAGAAAACCTTCTTAGTTAGCCACAGAACACCTGACTGATGTTTCCAAACACAAATGTCCAAGAACGGCGTTTCTCTTATTCCTGGGTGGAACACTCCAATTTCAGCGTTACATTAACACACAAATCATCAGTGAGCACACACACACACATACACACACTCATCTGAATCACAGCTTACACACCCAGTAGGCAGCCTTTTGGATAGATGGCACCTGCATACAGGAGGAGGGGGCACAAATAGGATTCGAGAGTGGAAGGGAGGGCGTGTGGTGGGGGTTAGTCCATAAATAGGATTGTGTAGGAAGCAGGGCGAGCTAAATAGGATTGTAATGTACAGGAAAGGATGTATAAATAGGATATGAGAGTCAGAGCTGTGTTCTCACTAGTTCCACGTCCCTGTGGTATAGGAGTTCTCTCGGACTGGCTTGCAACGTGCATATGAGTGTGTGTGTGTGTGTGCGTGTGTGAGCGTAAGTAAAGGCCATTAATGTGGAGGCTAATCTTGAGGCACCTGTCTCCTCAGGCAGAGTGTGACCTCCACTAGCCAGGTTCACCCATGTTTGTCCTCCCATCCCATTCCTCACCCCCTCCCCCTTTTCCCCTCTTTCTCTCCTCAATCCTCACATCGCTTTCTTTTTTCATCTCTTCTAACTTTGCTTTTCACATTTCATATATGAGATCTGTGTTCCTTTCTCACTCCTTGACCTCTTTGAACAGGTAAACTGTCACTCTTGTCGAGCGTACACTGCTCCCCCTCCAAGAGAGGTCGGCGGTCAAAGCTTTGTCTCCCTCTCTCTCTCTCTCTGTTTCTCTGCTCTTGGGGTCAGTGGGCTTTGGGAGCTGTCAGCTCAGTGCTGGTGTCTGCTGGCTGACGGACTGAGGTCAAGGGTCAGGGGTCAGGAGTTAGAGGGCAGCATGTGACCCTAAAAACAAACAGCATGGGGAGAGGGTCGTATTCACGAAAGAGCCTGTCATTCTCCACACAGGGGGTAATGTAGTGCGAGCATACATACAGTGTGTGCATGGAAGTGCTTGGATGGCTCATATTTACGTGCCGATGCCCTCTCTCTTTTGCATATATTCACACCTGACCTCAACGTACCAGATGTGCGTGCGTGTGTGTGTGCGTGCGTGCGTGCGTGCGTGGACTATGATGTGATGTGATGTGTGAGATGTGTCATGTTAGCATGGCATGCATCTATTATACTGTTTATGGTTCCTTGTCAGAGCAGCTCCTCTCCTCCACTCATGATTACATTACAAACCCGTTTACACAGCCAAGGTCAGAGCGGTTCGCTCTGAAAACATCATCTTCTCCATAAGCCAAGGCAACAACGCTCACGAAACTGACAAAGACACAGGCAGTTAGTCACACGCAGTGAGCAACACATACAGTACATACTCTCATACAGTCATATCATCATATTTTAAGAGCCAAGCTAGCAGTGCATGTTTGCGTGTGGGGCCCAGGAGAGCACGCTGCCTCCTCAGACAGGTAATGGATGGTAGGCCTAAAAGAGACTGAGGGGAATTAAGATAAACACACTCTGATAAAACTAACTTGCCTGGCCGCACCGCTGTCTGTTTACAACGAATTAAAACATATCACATATGCTGCATGCACATACAAGCACGCTAGCATGTGCACACGAGAGCTGATACCTGCACAGGTGCACGCGCGCACACACAAACACACACAGTTTACACTTAGGATTTTATGATGGATTTATATACAAAGGCATGCTTAAACAGTGGAATAAATGTTTGGACAGTGGTGGCTCTTTGAGTAATTGATCTATGAATCACACACAAGAGATCTTGTAAATTATGAAGACAAATAAACTCGCCATATATCAGGCCCCTATTATAAAATGTTAAGCAGATTTAAACAGATAGAAATGTATCTGCTTAGACAAGGACATTTATTTTTTGCTCTGAAGTGTCCTGCATACAGATTACAGCTACAGCTACAATCTGGGTTTAGAGCCAAGCTTGGGTCAGAGGAAAATTAAACTGGCCTCAAAATTATTCTGGAGTAATTGCAGGTGAAAGAGCCGTCACTGAAGAAAATAATAACAATAACGTTATGCAAAGTTACTGTCCACTGTAGTTTATTAGAGCATAAGTTTCTGCAGCCTCTTACATAAAAATGCATCAAATAGATTTACATAAATTACCTAACATATTGTAGGTAGAGCAAAGTGGCAAATTATTTTATCATCCATCACTGTAGTCTTGAACCAACATTTTGGCTCATATAAAATACAGAAAATGAAAAAACTGTAGCAAAAAGTTGGTACAGCCACACACTCCCCAGCGCAAACATACTTCATACATGCACACACTCTTTTCCAAGTTTATGCACCACTGATCTAAGTACATAATGAAGTGTGACATATCAAGCAAAAGCGCTAATGGGGTGTGAAGTCATTAGTGAACTCTCTCTCTCTCACACACACACACCCACACACACCACCTTGTGTGTGCATGAAAACACACCTATTCTTGCAGTCTTTACTTGGAACGTGTGATTGTGATAAGCCCTTTAGGCAATCCGGACTCCAGGGTAATATTAGTGACCAGAACAGAATCGTCTCTCGAAAACAGATTTCCACAGAATGAATGTATCATATACGGAGTGTGAGAATGCAAGCTTTACCTTGTGCATGAATTAAGTCGAATGTGTGGGAAATGAATGTTGAAACAGTTGCAGGGTTCCCCCCTTTACTGGCGCTCATGCACCTGACACTCACCGACTTCTAACCAATGTACGCGTGTGTCAGCTTGACATAACTGACAAAATGTTGTTTGACATACTCCACATTTACAGCTGGCACAGGAATGAGAGAGAGAGATATGGGAAGAGAAGGAAAGGGGAAGGGAGAGAGACTCTAAAAGCTTGTCAGTCCCTCTTAATTATTCTAATTGCTGAGCTCAAGCTTCATGCCAAGGCTTAGGCATTCCCCTGGCACAACAACACAAGCCCCCTTATTACGCACATACACACACACGCACAATTTAGCCACTGCATTGCCTTGAAACCTCTCCTCGCTCCTCGTCCTCTCCCCTCATCTCCATACAGAACTCCCCCATCTCCTTCTTTTCCTCAGCTCCCTCTATCAGCATCCCTCCGCCCTCAGAGCACCCCTCTTATTCCTCCACTCCTCCTCCTCTCCTCCCATCACAACAGACCCTTCTGCTTCCTCTCCCCAGCCACTCCTCTCCTCCACCCCTCCGTTCCTCCGAACTGGATTAAAAGTACTTTTCATTACCCGTGCGGGAGATATGGCACTTAAAAATCACCCCATTATCATTTTTCACCCAGCAAACAGCACACACTCTCACAGAGACATAATTACCACACCCTGTCATACCAGGGAGATGGAGGCTGCTGATTTCCAGCCAGGCCGTGTGTGTCACTCTGTGTGTAAGTGTGTGTGTGTGTGTGTGTGTGTGTGTGTATAAGAAACTGCTGCCTGTCCGCCTGCCTGCCTGCTTCTCTTATTGATATTAAAAGCGCTGCATAAACGAGTGTTTAAAATGGCTGTCAGAGGGGGAGAGAGAGAGGATCCACTCCAATCACAAACTGCAGCACACATCACTGGATCTCTTTCCCAGCTTGGCACATGGTAATGGCCTGGAATAACAGAATACTGCCGGATGATTCCCATTCCCACATTCCAAGTTGTGCGAGGCAGCAGAGGAGGCAGCTGAAATGGGAGGGGATGAGTGATAGAGCTCGCTTTAACCAGTCAACACTTAACACATAATGAATTGGGAGTCATATGATGAATTGGATTTATGGCAATGCTTGTTCTTAATGGCTGAAGTGCTTCAAATTGTGAGGCTGGGGAGGGAAGGGGGACCCGACTCATTCACACCAATATTCATTTAGGAAGCCGGTCCTCATCTAACAGTTAGAACAGTTCTGCGGGGGCCATGCCTTTGCTCACAGCATTCACAAGGGGGTGTTAAGTATATACGTGTTTAAAACACTCCCCGCACCTCTTAGACATTCATCACCCTGACAACGCTGCGTGGCGGCCCCCCAATATCACTCCGCAGGGGCCTGCCGTTGGCCTGTCACAGGAATGGGTGTCTATAATTATGCCTGTAGATAAAGCAGGGACAAACGTGGGTCCTGCATGATTAACTGGGTTGCTGTTTGATCACATTTGACTAATTTGTGGCATAAATCTTCAGGCTGGCGCCCCTGCTAGAGACCATTAGCCCTGACACTGACACCCCTGACACACACACACACACACACACACACACACACACACAGAGAAAGTGTACTCATACCTTTAAGAGGAAGTGCAAGAAGGAGGGGTGTGCTGTTGGCCTTTTAGTGCCACTGTATTGGTGGTGAAAAAAGAGGAAAACAAAATACATGCACTTGCTAACAGTTTCTGGTAACATCAATTCCAAAACTCTATCTATATGAGGTCAAGGGTGGGGGAAGTGGGGTGTAGGTGGGGCAGCTGGTACACCTAAGCACTATATAGAGAGAGAAATGCAGGTGTACTGGATTATAATATTAAGCAAACATGAGCTCTGAGGTCTAATTATGACACAGGGGAGGTTAGAGAGCGAGAGAGAGAGAGAGATTCAGTACTGTGTGGCGGAGTGGATGCTGAAGCCAGCAGAACCAGCCTGGTCATTTGTAAACAGGTAACGATGCAGGCCAGGTGTATGAGCATATGTACCAATGAGCAGGGGAGGTAACGGGGGAGAGAGAGGGAGTCAGAGGAGAGAGGGAAGATGGGGGAAGAGAGTGGGAGGAGTAGAGGGAGGATCTAATTAGGGTGAATTTACAGTGCCCTGTGCCAAACAGCTAAAATGGCCAACTGGGCAAAGAGATTTATTACTGGGTTAAATTAGGTTGTCTGGTGAGGGTTGGTAAGGCCACCTGCGGCTGTCAGTTGTCACAGAGATTATTATAAGTGCAGAGAAAGACAGCAGTGACGCAGCACCAGCTACACAAACACACAACAAGTGCATTCTTACATATGCAGGCTTGTGAAAAGAAACCAATATTCTTTTGTTTAGGACAATATCAATTGAGTCAAGTGAGCGATTAAGAATGATGCTTGAACCCATTTAGCATGAATCAATGAACCTCTGGACAGAAGGTTTCCAGTGCAAGGAGCCTTTGCCTCCATTTGCATCAGTATCCTTGATCAAATCTGCAAGGTAAACAGGTTTAAAACCTGATGGGGGATATTAAACTTGCAGATTGAGCCTGACTCCCCCTCCCCAGGCTTGTCTGGAGCTCGAGGCTGGGGTTTGGGCCTCTGCATTTGACTCTGGCTGCTGAGAGCAAGGACGTGGCACGGCGAGCCAGCCCTGAGCAGCCATACTTTCATGGTCGGTTTCCATTTAAATATCTGACTGACAGGGAACATGGCGCCATTAAGGCGTCCCGAGGGCCCGGCACGAGAGGAGGAAATGGGCAGATAAAACCCCCCAGGGGAGAGGAGGGGGGTGAGAGAAGGGCCACGCTGCCTAAAGCCTTTAACAGTGGGACCTGCTTTTAAAACTGTATAGGCACCACTCCATCCATTCAGTCCTCCATCCCTCCGCACCCAAAACAACCTTGTCTCTCTGGAACAAAAGCAGGATTTATCTAGCATGACTTACAGACCCAGCCTGACTTTCTTCCTCTGTTGGCAGTATGAGGTCATATAGCATGTGTGAGTGCACATGAGTGAGTGTGAGCGTGTGCGTGTGTGTTCACATAAAATAGTAAAAGATTCCTCCAAGCCCCTACTGCACAGTAACTCTTAAACATTTAATACACCTGGTACTATACCTCGGGGACACCACAGCACAGTTAACACAAAAGCAACAAGAGCAGTTGTTTTCAAGACCAGTCATCAGAGCAGTGGGCCCTGTCTTCCCCTTGGTCTTGAACCCATTTTGTCTTAGTCTTTTTTTTCAAAGACAAAAAAACATGTGTGTCCATCATTTACTGTATCCAATGAAAAAAAACATCACTGATTTCAGCTTTTTTCAGACATGAAGATTCACTGCAACGATCAGTAGACAGTATTCACACGGCGGTTATAAAGCAGTGCTAGAGATATGTGTTTACACATATTGGATTGGTCAAAGCAACGCCATCCTGGATGACATTGCATTGTTCTGCTGACAACCCTGCATTCTGTTGTTGTTGTTGGAGCCTTGGCACCCTAGCTGCGCCAACGCAGCGGTCTTATTGAAATGAATGCAGGAGCTGCATTTTTTCCCAGAGCATTCCTGCCTGTATGAACCTGACCTTACTCTTAAGCATTAGTACTAACAGTCTTGTCTTGGTTGTTTTGGGTCTCCGTCTTGTCTCGGTCTAAACTGATCAAGTCTTGGCTACAACACCGGTGTTAACTATGCTGAGCTGCAGTCTGCTGGGTCAAGAATCTTAACTGTGGATGCTGCCAGGCCTAGAGGTTAAGTGGCTGTCAGAAAGGGTGAAACAGAGCGGCAAATGGCTCTGACATACAGACACAAATGAGCAAAGCCAGCCAGTCAGAAGGCCGACCAGCCAGGCAGGACAGTGGCACCACGAAGACACTTAGCAAGACTGAGAGAGAAAGAGAGAGAGAAGTGGTATTGTCTGCCAGTGATATACTTTTACCTCTTCACTTCCCACAATTCAGCTTTCAGAGGCTACACTCTACCCCTCCCTGCTCCCTCCGTGCCACCGTCCATCCTGCCAGGCCCAATAAAGGTCAAGTCCCTGCCTTCCTCTTAAGGAGCTCATTTGCATCCCGCCGGCAAGCAGCCAGTCAGGGCTTGTTCAAAGGGCCTGCTAATCCAATCAGATTGCTCATCTGTGAGGCCTTATCGCCACGGACACCGGCATCTGTGGGAACCACATCACAGGGCATCATGGGGCTGCTGGTTGTGATTGGTGGAGACAGAGTCAGAGGGAAGTATGCATCACAAGGCTTCAACACGGCTCCGAGTTAGCCAGGAGTGACAGTCAGAGAGCAGGGAAGGCTTAACCAACACTTCCCATGTTATGACGGCTGCCCCAGGAACGGCACAGATACATATTGGGTGTGAAATATGAATTAGACCGGCAGGATTTCATCTTTATCTACTGTTGAGCACAGGGCGAGGGGGATGCGTGGTGTATGAACAGTGCATAAATACAGAGACTTAACAGGGAAAGAAAATGCCCGAAAAAACATGTTTTATGACAAACCTTTAGAGGTGTGATACAGGTCCAGCAGCACAAAAACAAAAAAAGGTAAGCTAAACAATTAAAAAGAAAGTTTAGGTGGATCATTAAAAAAAAGACATACTGCAAACACACACAAAAGGCACAACATAGAACAAATGAATGGGTATAAGAACTGATGTATATGTCCTTCAGCCCCAGAGGGAGGTAGAGAAACCTTGCTTGTGTAGGTTAATGTCTAACTTCAGCACACATACATACACAGAGCCATAACACCAGTGCAACAGCAGCCACAGGAGTAAAAACACACAGTTTGCTCATTCAGGTATATAAGCTACAGAGGTGATCTGCCTGTGCGAGTGACTTTGCGTCCAGGGACACGGCTGGACATAAAGGCACATAAAGGTACAAGGGGACAGAGAGACCAACTTGGCCGTCCTTGCATGCAATCCCACAGAGACCACAGTCCCATCCGTCTCTCCTTCTCCATTTCTGCTCCTGCTGTTCTCCTCTCTCCTCCTCCGCCAACTCTCCCGTTCCTTCTTCCCGTCCTCCCTCTCTACCTCATGCAATCTGCCCTCCGCCATCCCTCCTTCCCAGCCGACCACCCCCGCTCCCCCCGATTGTCTCGCCCTCGCACTTGCTCTCGACCCCACCGGTGTCACTATTAGCAGCATCACACTGGGATCACGCAGCTGCTGAGGTATGGAGGCCGAGTCAATGGAGCGTGGCACACAAAGACGTCCATATACCCCCATCGCCACTGCTTCCTCCTACTCCCTCCTCTCAATAATTCTCTCTCCCGCCTTTTCCCATCCCTTCCTGATCATTAGCTTGGAATGCAGCCAGATTGGATTTGACTGGCCAGACTAACTGTATTTTTTTTTTCCAACAGTGCTTTCCTCTGCAGCAGCTCAGCATATTACAACACATGCATTCAAACAAAAACTTCCTGAGACTAAAAAAGTTAAAAATGATACAGGACTCGTCATAATGGTTATTAGCTATTATGTGAGCTGTCATTTTAAAATGGTAGCTGTATCATCTTGTAACAGACCCACAGTTTGTCGGCCGTGTGACCTGCTCTTTGTCCCAGCCTTGGCAGACTGTTAGACATGGAGCAAGAAGTCAGAGAGGTGAGACAGGCGTGAGGGGGAGGCAGAGGTGGATCTATAACAGTTCTCCAAGCAGAGTGCTGCTCCGAGAGCGGCAGCTATAGATTCAACCCATCCCTCTCTTTTCTCTTACTCTCCTTTTGTGTTCAAGTGTGTTTGGCTGCATGTGTGCAGCATGTTAGCGGTGTGTGTGTGTGTGTGCATCTGCAGCCCCTGCATGTGATAAGCCTGTAGTAGTAGTGGTCCTGTGAGGGACCTAAGGCCCTGTTCTCCTGATTAGTCATTTATCAGGCCTGGCAGCCCAGACCCACCATAATCACTCTTCTCTTACCCCTCCTCCTTTTCCTCCACTGATCCCCCTCTATCCCTCTAGATCTCCCCTGTATCCACCCGTACAACAATGCTCTCCATCCCCCAACACCAAAGTCTATATGGTGGTACATGTACATGCCTATCCAACCTCTACCTGCCTCAATCCAAGCTGCACCCACTCCATCCACCTCTATACTCCTCCTCTCTGTCTGAGTGCATCTAGCCGGGAGCCCACTTTGCCTCTCCTCTTCGCAAACTCCAATCCAATTTCTCTCCTTGTCTGACACTGTTGTGCTTGAGCTGAAGAGCAGAAGCTGCAGCTAAAGACAAATTTCCAATTTGTCTGTTTGAATTTTGCGAGCTGGAGCTGTTTAACTCTGAAAGAAAAAAAGAGGGGTAACATGATGAGAGGAAGATGGGAGGGCAAGTGTCTTCGGGAGCGGCAGGAGGACCTCCCTATCAAGCAGTGCCACACTCCCTCGTCCTGCCATGTCAACAGAGAGGGATTAGGGTACCAGACGTATTGAGGAGGCCAAAATGAGTTAATGCAGTTAACCAGCTGCTTCTTCTCAACCTGTCTTCCCTCGGTTGGGAGAAATTGGAAAAGCTGTCTAGCCAAGGAGAGGGAATGTAATCTGGACTATGCAGACTGGAGGATACGGGCACATGAAAGGGCTGTCCTCCTGCTTCCCATGCCTCTTTTCTCTTTCCTTCACCCTTCCTTACCATCATTCCCACTCTCTCTTCCCTATCTCTCCAAAGAAGGGAGGGGGTGGAGAAGAAGGAAGGAGAGAAATGTGTACAGAGAAAAATGAACATATACAGAAGAGGCTGGACCCAAGATGGGGTTAAAAGAAAAAAAAACTCTGCTAATAAAAAGAGGGAAACTGGGGATAAAAGGCGGTGTAAAGATATGGGGAGAGAGAACAAAGCAAGTGTGTGTATGTGTGTGTTATTACAGTGCATGACAGCTGTTTGAACCCCAAGGGAGATAACAGCTGGGCACCACACACACACACACACACACACACACACACACACACACACACACACACACACACCTTAACATATCCCTCACTTCATTTCTCCTTAACAATCTCCATATCCCTCCATCCCCGGCCTCATCTTTTCCTCCAGCTCCTGTTTCCATTCATTTAAAGCAGCTAGGAAGCAAGACATTTTCATTTTGTCTTGATTTTGGCACCCCTGTGGACAAAAGCGGTGGTGTTTCCCAGAATGAAGACTGCATTTCCCATGAGCACGGCAGTGCCTGTCGCAGCATCGGCCATAACCAAAAAACACAAGATGAAAAAGAAAATTCTCCACAGAAAAACCTCCTCCAGCTTCCTTCACTGCTCACTGCGAAATTTTGCCTGGGAAAACGTAAACATACGTTCTTCTGGTCTGTTTCGTCTGGCTTCGAGAGGAATTGGACCCAGGGACAGCAACACCTATACAAAAACAGCCAATCTTCTCACTTATGCAGCTCATATAGAGGCATCAGTACTAGGCTGAGTGAAAACCTCTGCTAGCTGCTCTTTGATTGACCTCAAAGTCCTCCTCTGGTTTTCTAGCAGCCAATTCATGGTTTTTTTTTTCTTTGTATCTATTTGCTTTCTCTTTTTTTCCCCATCTGTCATGTTTGTAAAATCTCCTTCCTCTTTGTCTCGAGAAGGGAAAGACAGTAAAATGAAAATGTGTTAATGTTTTTTTTTTTTCTTTAATTGGGGCTTAATTGACATTGACCTCAATAACACTGCTGAGTTCTGGCTGAAGTCTAGTCCAGAGAGAAAAATTACTTTGATCTCTTTAATAAATCTCCATGTAAACAAAGCCGGCGATGGGGTGACAGAGTTTAAAAGGAGGGTGTCGCACTACAATTACAAACCGGGCCTTTAACCACACCTCTCCCCTGCTGACTGTGTCTCTTTATAGAGCAGTCTGTGTAATAGGGGCTCTCTTATAAAACACAGCACCGTGTCACACACACATTACTCAGCCCACCGCCCCTTTAAATGATCCAAAGATGTATGAGGCCATCTGTGGGCCACAATTAAATACCAACCCCTTTAATTCAGCTGCATGCTACATTACCGCCCTCTGTCCAAAGCCCTGTGCACCAGTTACAGGACTGGGTGAAGTCACACAACAAAGGCATTACCTTTCCGTTTGGAGTTTTAATGTCTTATTTTCCTTACAACAACTAAGAGTAACTTGACTGCTACTGATTTATTGATTATATTTGATGGCGACAGCAGTTTGTTCTGTAGGCCACAGACTAGTCAGGGTTCAATGACAAAATCATCTCTGGTGTTTCCCCTACTTGCATGAATCACTGTTCTTCCCCTGCTCCTTCAAAACCCGTCACTCCTCTCTCTCCATCGCTTCACCAGCAATCAGTCGAGAGAGCTTCATGAAATTAGTCTGCTGTTCAACACATGCTCTGGATTTCACTTCACTTCCATCTGATTACCTCTCATTGTCAGACTCATAAAAGTCTATCTCTCTGCTCTTCCTGTGTCTCCCCTAGCTTCTTTGAGGATCTAAAAAGACCATTCCCCAATTATCTGTCTGTCTCTCCTTCATTTTTTTTCTCTCTTCCTCCGTCACAATATATTCTTCTGCTAAACTGTCTCCCCCCACATTGCCATTCCTCGTCCATTGACTGCACTGGCCTTGTCTCTGAGTGCTAATTGT